>NC_051316.1:109428893-110107123 GCF_015220235.1 Choloepus didactylus | reverse complement strand
AAGCACAGTAATCAAAACAGCATGGTTCTGGTGCAAGGACAGACATATAGACCAATGGAATCAAATTGTGAATTCAGAAATAGATGCTTACGTCTGTGAGTTTTGACAAGGGTGCCAAGTCCACCCAACTGGGAAAGAATAGTCTTTTTCACAAACAGTGCTGGGAAAACTGGACATCTATATGCAAAGAAATAGAGGTGGACCCCTACCTCGTATCAGATTCAAAATTTAACTCAAAACGGATCAATGACCTAAATATAAGAACCAAAATTGTACCACTCCTAGAAGAAAATACAGAGAAGTATCTTTATGATCCTGTGTTAGGAATGGTTTCGATACTTTAAGCCAAAAGCACGTGCAACAACAGCAAAAAATAGATAAATTGGGACTTCATTAAAATTAAAATCTTTTGTGCAACAAAGAACCTCATAATGAAAGTAAAAAGGCAACCTACAGAGTGGGGGAAAATATTTGGAAGCCACATATCCAATAAGGGTTTAATATCCAGAATATATTAAGAAATCCTACAACACAGCAGCAAAAGAGAAACAATCTGTCTAAAAAATGGGCAAAAAGTTTGAATACACATTTCTCCAAAGAAAATATACAAATGGCCAAAATGCACATGAAAAGATGTGCAAGATCATGAGATATTAGGGAAATGCAAATCAAAACCACAATGAGATACCATTCAAACACAGTAGTACGGCTATTTCAAAAAAACAAAAACAAAACAAAACAATGGAAAATAGCAAGTGTTGAAGAAAATGTGGAGAAGTAGGAACACTCATTCATTGTTGATGGGAATGTAAAAATGGTCCAGCTGCTATGGAAAACAGTTTGAAGCTTCCTTAGAATGTTAAGTAATGAATTACCGTATGACACGACAATCTACTTCTAGGTATAAACCCCAAAGAATTGAAAGCAGGGACTTGAACAGATATTTGCATACTGATGTTCATAGTGTTATTATTCACAATTGCCAAAAGATAGAAGGAACCCAAGTGTCTATCAACAAACAAATGGATAAAGAAAATGTGGCGTATGCATATAATGGGATAGTATTCATCCATAAAAAGGAATGAAATTCTGATACATAAGACAATATGGATGAACTTAATAACCTCATGTTGAATGAAATAAGCTGGACACACAAGGACACATATTGTATGATATCACTTATATGAAATAATTAGAATTAATGTCAGAAACTAGAAAACAGTTTACCGGGGATCAGAGTAGGGGTAGGGAAAGGAGAGTTAATGCTTACCTGGTAAAAGTTTTTGTTTGGGGTTGTGGCAAAGTTTTGGTAATGGACGGTAGTGATGGTAGCACAACATCGTGAATGTAACTAACACCACTGAATTATATATTTGAACGTGATTAAAAGGAGAATTTTTAGGTTGTATATATGTAAATAGAATAAAGATATTTTTAAAACCATGGGACTGTACAACACAATCAGTTAACCCTAATGTAAATTATGGAGTATAATTAATAATAGAGTAATTATAATAGTATTGCTTCATCAGTTGTAACCAAGTTACCACACTGATACAAAGTGTTATTAGTAGGAAAAACTGCATGTGTGAGGGGGGCAGTATATGGGAACTCTATATTTTTCTGCATGATTTTTTGTTAACCTACAACTTCTCTAAATAAATAAAATATATATATCTGTACAATGAAATACTATTTGGCAATAAGAAGAAATGAAGTAGTGCACATGTACAACATGGATGAATCTCAAAAACATGGACAGTGAAAGAAGCCAGCCACGAAAGAACACACATTGCGTGATTCCATTTGTATGAAATGTCCAGGATTGTTAAATCTGTAGAGAAAGAAAATAGATTAGTGGCAGCCTAGGGGTGCGGGAAACAGTAACAACTGTAAATTAGTACAAGATTTCTTTTTGGGGTGATGGAAGTGTTCTAAAATTAGATTGGGGGTAATGTTAATACCACTCTCAAAGTATACTAAAATCACTGAATTTTAAACTTAAAATGGGTGAAGTTTATAGTTAGTAAATTGTAAATATAATTCAAAAAAGCTATTAATTATAACCTCTTTAAGAAAAGATTCTAGGGACAATATGATTTTGACCCTTAAAGATTATGTATGATTCCACTCGTCTATATTTTTTCTGACCTTTGTTTCATAGAAGCCTCACAGAGCTCTCTCTCCCAGTAAGAATTTCAACCAATTTGGCCCTAATCCTAAACGTGGAGACTTTATTGAGGCTAGAAGGAGTTCATTAAAGCTTATTGGAGTATTTAATAATCCAAGGAAGACAGTGCTAAGGAGAGAAAAGGGAGAAAACCTAAAGCGTAGTAAGAATGTGGGGTAGTGAAATTCCTGGGGTTGCTTAGGCAAGATGTAATAGTGATATCCTGCCTTTTACTTAGAATAATGAATTAAGTGGATATTATTGGAAATTGGTTTTCTTGTAAAAAAAAATGATTTAGCAAATCACAATAGTGGACTTTATCTCTGGCTAAAGTTTCTCCAACGAAATCAACAAAATCAGGATAATATCTGTGTGTGCAGGTCCACTTGACTGCTCAAAAAGAAAATGAACACAAACTCCTGGCCTTGGCTGCAACAGTATGTTTCTGATCAAAGCCTCTCTTTGATGTGCATTGTATATCTTCAGAGAAAGGGTCTAAAAATTGAAGGATGGGCTGCAAGGTTTTGTTTTACACTTCAAAGGTGATGCTAGGCTTGAAAATCATAAATTCCAAATTCAAGATGTGAAGAAAATTATTTGTGCAGTAGAGGAAGTAAACATTCTGACATTTCCCAAGATTGGGTTTGAATCAGGTTGTTCTGCCTTAAAATGATTTGCTTGAATAAACTACTTGCTCTTTTTCATTCTAAAAGACAGCAAGTTGGCTATGGCCACTCAGGGCTCTGTGCAAAATTCTTGATTTCCCGGCAGCCGCCCCTCATCTCATCATTTTCCTGTACTTTTCTAAAGAGGAGCCAGCCGTGTGTCAGTGGGTGGTGAATAAATCTACTCACAGCGTTCCTGTGGATCGGAAGTGTGGGCTCTCTCTTTGCTGAGCAGAGGTGCTGTGTGCACAGGGCTCCAACGCCTTCCAGGAGGTGGGAACCCTCGTGGCAAGTCGAGTAGAAACAGAAGCCACACTTCTTTTCTCAAACAGCCCCTGCTGTTGCCACGAGTGCTCCCTGCCCATCACAGAGCTGCCCAGAAGCTGATCCCGGTCCCCTGCCCCCGCATCCACCCGGAACAGACGTGCAGCCATGTCAGGTCTGGGAGCATGTGCCCAGGGATGGTCTCCGCCCTTCTGACCAGAACAAAGCCCACGGACCAGGGCAGGGGCTGATTTCTGCAGCGGCTCTTCAACACGGCTCCTGCTGCTGTTGGCAGCTGCCTTGGCTCTTCTCTGGCATGAGTTCTGAGGAACGGAGGGTGGGGTGGTCTGACATACCCTTGCCTGCTTGGGTCCTCCTTGCTCTGACTGATGGCATCCATTCCTAACGGAAGCCTTGGGGTTCTGACACCCCACCCTGAACAGTCACTGTCTACTGACAAACGAGAGTGTGAAGTGCAGGCTCAAATGTGAAACCCGAGAGGATATTGGAGGAGAATATAAAGAGAATAAGGGCATGCTTGTTTGACACAGAGCTTTGTGTTCTCCTCGGCCCCATGCAGTCCTTCTCTCTGGTTCACCCTCAGGCAGTGTCCTCATTATCATCCAACTCACCAACTCAACCCAGACTTCTCCACTCTGCCAATGAGAAAGTAAATTATTCCCCGTGAAACCAGTCTCCCACCGAGATATTTCAATAATGCTCATAGCTAACATTTATTGTACTCTTCCTATGAGTCTAATCCTCTAAAAGGAGTGACCCATTTCATCCTTCCAACACTGATACAAATATATTTCATTGAATTTAAGACACATTATTTTTCACACTTGAACATCTTTGAAATCTGATGTGTCTTATAATAAGTAGAATGTTTAGTTTAGTTGATAGCATTTTTTTTCTTTTTTCAGTGGTACATAAAATGATGGTGCATTTTACCTTGATGGAATCTTAGATTTGATGAAACGTAGTATTGGAAGCAGTCCAGTGTTTACCTTTGTGAGCCCCAGCTTGGGAACCACCAAATTAGAGAAGATCTGATGACTGATTAGGGGTTTCTATTATGTTTTAAGGCCTCAGCATCAGTAAGTATTCACTCTAATGTTCTGTCCCTGCTTCTTTCTTCCCAAGAAGAACACTAGGCTTTTCCTTTGGTGAGAGGCAAAATTCTCTAGCAAACCTCAATTAGCTATCAACAGCTACTGGGGGATTGTGCAGGTAACTTTACAGATTGTGTAACAGAAAAAGAGAAGATCCTCAAAGATGGTTTGCTGACAAACTTCATGGACCCTTCTTCTGGCAGTATCACATTTAAAGACTCTCATGCCTAATCTCATTGGGAATTAGAAATTAAATCCCCTCTAATACTTTTATAGAGATGCAAGTTGTGATTGGATCCTTTTAAAAATTCTTTTAGCTTGTGGGCTGTGCTTATTTGGATATGACTGCATGCCTACTTGGGTTTTGGATTCATAAATGTTGGCTGTGTTTTCCCGGAACTCCGGCCAAGGGGAGGTTAGGTAGAATGACGCTTTGAGGAAGGAAAGTCAAGAGAGCAGCACAACAGATGGTCATGGGCCTCAGGGGACAGGGACCATGGACGTCATGGGCAGTATTAACCAACAGACCACCTTGGGACATGTTTCCCCATGAGAAGGTTGATGGGACATATCACACAAGACCCTCCTCATTCCTCCTAGTTGGGGATCTGTCCCAGCAGACTGCATCCACCCACTGCTGAGCAGCAGACTGGAACCGAGCCTGCGGAGCTATGTCTTGGTAGAGAAAGATGCTGAGTCTAAAATTGATTCTCATATGGATAAAAGGATCCTTGACTGGCAGTTGGGCACTTCTTCAGGTGTCTGAGCTCTGAGATGGTCCCTCTGAGATGGTCCCTTGTTGCTTCTGGGTTGGCAGTTGAGATGTGAGTGCATTGTTAGCTTTGCTTCTGTCTTCATTGGAGGGCCTAGCAGCCCAGAGAAATGCACATTCATCGGCTCCGATGAGTTCTTTGGAAAGTAAGCCCCAGAGGCCTTTCTAGGTCTGAGTCCACGGTGCCCGGTAATTGTCTTCCCACTCCTGGCTAAGGAGCCATAACCTCATGGCAGAGGAGAGAACCTGTCCTGTCCCTACCTAGAACCAGCAGCTGATGTTGGTGCCATCTTCTGCTGGACAAGCCCACTGTATGTGCACCCTGATGCTCTGGAACCAAAGGAACTTCGGAGCTGGGGCCTGCCCAGTTGGAGTAGAAGTACTGCTCTCCTTTCATCCTACCTGCTTTAGTGGGTTGAATGATGCCCCTAATCCCCACCAAAAAAAAAAAAAAAAATGTCTATGTCCTATCTCCTGGTGAATATGACCTTCCTTATTTGGGAAAAGTGACTTTGTAAAAATAATTAACTTAAAGATCTCAGGATGAGATTATCCTGGATTACTTAGGTGGGCCCTCAATCCAATGGCAGGTGTCCTTATAAGAGTGAGACAGAGGGACATTAGACAGACAGAAGAGGAGAACACACAGAGGAGAAGCCATGGAAAGATGGAGGCAGAGCCTGAAGTGATGCATCTACAAGCCAAGGAGCACCAAGATTCGCTGGCAGCCTCCAGAAGCGAGGGGAGAGGTGTGGAAGCGATTCACCCTCAGAGCCTCCAGGAGGAACAACCCTGCCGTCACCTTGATTTTAGACATCTGACCTCTAGAACTGTGAGAATAAATCTCTGTTATCTTTAGCTGCCCAGTTTGTGGTAATTTATTACAGCAGCCTTGGGACATGAAAACACCTGCAAAGCATGAAATGAGGAAGGGGCCACGATACCCGTCTGCAAGCCTGCAGCCCATCTGCCTGGGAAAGGAACTTCTCTGGGGGTGGTGGAGGTTTATTAGAGGTTTTGAGGCATGAGTGAGCTCTGTCTTTCGTTTTGAGAGGCGGTACGTATAGAAGTTAAAACCCTGACTTTGGAACCAGACTCCTGGACTAAGCCTGGCTCTACCCCCTAGCCACCGTGTGACCTTGGGCAAATTACTTAATCTCTCTGTGCCTCCATTTCTTTATCTGCAAAATGGTGATACTAATAATGCCCACCTCATAGGATTGATGTGAATATTAAATTACTAATATATGTAGAATACATAAAACAATACTTACCAAAAGAATGCATTCTTTTTTAATGTTTGCTCTCTCAGCTGCAGTTATATCTCTGCCGCTAGAGGGCACTCCTATCTTGAGGGCTTTAGGGCACCCACTAATGGTGGACACAGGATCCCAGGACTGAGGAGCCAGGCACATGCTCTCCTCCTCATCTGGGCAAAAAGAATTTGAAATTGTTGGAGAATCAACCAAACACAGAAAAAGGGCAGGGTCAGGTCTTGCCACAAAAGGACCCAGAAGCTAGAACTGTCATATCAAGCACTGGGATAAGTGAGGACTCCAGGGCTTCCCCAGGCATTTCTAACCTTGGCTTTTGAGAGGGTAGCATGTGGTTATCCCAGGCCATGCTCCGTGGAGTCAGCCAGAGAACAGGCATCAGTGGGAGGGATCTATGGCTTCAGTGTGTGGAGAGAACCAGTGTTTGAAACCTGGAGGGGAGATTGGAAAGCCAAAAAGAGCCTAAACATCAAGTTCAGGGGGTCAGATGGAGAGTATGAAGGTAAGCTCAGAGGACAAGAGCAGTCACGTTTAGGAAGAAGGAGCATTTCATACAGGGTCCTGCACTGGAAGGAACCTTCTAAGGTCACTGAGTTATCATTGTCTCTTCTGCGGCCCCTCCTCCCTTTGTGTGACCACGGTGAATGCCTGCAGCTTAGTGGGTCCACACTGTCACTGGAGGGAGCTATTCTGCAGCCTTAGAAGGCCTAAGTGCCACCTCTCACCTCTTACCACATCATTCACTATACCTTTTGCAAAAATCTGCCTTTTTCACACCTGGTTGCCTGGTTCACACCTGGTTGTCTGGTTCACACCTGGTTGCTGAAATGTCAGAGCCTGTGGTTTCTACAGCCAGTGGCTCCCATCTCAATAAATTCCATTTACATGTATGTTTCCCATGCCTTCACCTTCAAATAGAGGGGAAGGCCACACTGTTTTCAAAGCGTCCAATACCCTCCCCAAACCCTAAATGCTTCAGAGGCAGTGCGGCAGGATAATTTCTTGAGAAATTAATGGGGGGTTTGTTCTTCCTGATACACATATTTATTTTTCTCCCCCTATCCCAAGAAAGGAGTCAGGCCTTTGGGTTTTCTTGCCTTATGCTTTGGGTTGCTTTTTGTACTGCAGGGCCAAAGGCAGAGGATGCATCAGAAAATTCTTACCTAGAACTTTTAAAATCTAAGCTCATAAGGATAGTGCAGCTGGATTGCCTGAGGAGAGGGGTTTTTCGAGTGTATCTGGGAAGTATATTCAGCTCTCGAGGTGGAGAAAATGGCTTCCGTTCATGCCTCTCTCAACTTCTGGTACTGCCAACAATCCTTGGTGCTCCTTGGCTTGTAGATGCATCGCTCCAGGCTCTGCCTCCATCTTCCCATGGCTTCTCCTCTCTGTGTGTTCTCCTCTTCCATCTGTTTAATGTCCCCCTGCCTCTTTCTTATAGGACACCTGCCATTAGATTGACAGCCCACCCAGGTATCCCTGAACTCCCTGGGGTAGCAATGCCTGCCAGACAAACAGTAGTTACCAGTGGTTGACATTGTGAAGCCTTTGGGTTTTCTTGACTTATGCTTTGGCTTGCTTTTTGTACTGCAGGGCCAAAGGCAGAGGACACATCTGCCTGCCTCGCTGGTGTTACTGTAGCCTGCACTCCCAGGGTTTTTGCAGGATCCTCTGTGTGTGGGTGTGTGTGTGGTGGGAGATCTTGAGATGAAAGAGCATATCCAAATTGTGAGTGAGATTGCATATTCTGCCTGCTGGATGGGTAAAGCCCTTGAACAAATTGATTTTGAGTGTAGAAATAAACAGATGTGACCTTTATTACACCTGTATATCTTGTACTAAAACTCACATTGGCGACATTGGTTTCCAAAACTGGCCTGGGTTCGAAAGAGGGTTTGTGTTCTGATTCTCGAAGCCCTACCAGATGGTTCCCACTGTCCCCAAATATCTCCCCCACTGCATCAACTGTGTCTGGAATTTTTGTCATTAGCATTGTTCCTGTATTTGAGCTATTTCCTTAGTAAGGGGAAACCTAGAACACCCATTATTTGACCGGCCCAGCAGCCTGAGGAAGCTGGGCCAAGAGCAGCCCTCACTGGGGAAATTTACTCTTGGTGATTTCCTCTCTGAGTCTGCTGAAGCATCCACACCAGGGGCCATATTTCCCACAGGGTATTTTCACTTTGGCTCAACTGCTAGTCAAAGCACATGATGTGGTTTTGTGCGGCCTCCTTCCTGGGGCCCTGCCTTCCCTGCTGCTCCGGTCTTCTGCCGTCAGGGAAGCCACAGCCGCCAAAGGTGATCCGAGGACAGTGGGTCCCCAGAGCTCACAGCCCTTCTTGCCTCCTGCCCTCTCACCTCCAGATTCAGGGATGGTCCACTCTTCCCAAGCAGGAAGCTAAAGAGGAAATTAACCCCAATACAGATAATATCTGTTACAACAGGTGCTACTTTCTTGTCCAATCTGATTGGACAGTTGGGGAAAGTTCATATCCTCCACGTCACAAAAGTGGTTTGGGGTAAGGAAGGTGGAAAAAGGCTGGTGAGAACTGACCACAGGAGTCAGAGCTGAGGATTCGCTCCACAGGGCCACAGGCAGGACAGGCGGGAAAGGGGCAGACCCAGCCCCCAGCCGACTGGCGAGAATAGCCCTCCCCAAGAGTTCATCTTACTAGAGATCACCCTGCCTGCACAAGCACCGTTGGCGGTACTTTTTATAGAGGAAAACGTTGGCATTTTACTGTTTTCACAGCAGTGGGGGAGAGGGAGAGGAATGGCTCAGTGAAGAAGGCAGAGGTGACTTTGAGAATAAAAGAATTAAATCTGCCCTTGGAAGTAAGAGATAAGGACCCTGAAGGGTGGAAGGACGCACAAAGAGTTAGATGCCCTCCAAGCAAGAAGCAGGAGTTAGATGCCCTCTCTGTGACCTCAGAGCTGAACAGGGCTGAGCCTTCAGGCCGGGGGTCACAGCACACAGCAAGTGGTCAAGGAGTCAGCCCCTGAACATCCCCAACGAAACCGCTCCCCGATTTAGTTAAGAATTTGGGATTTGGAGGGAAATTCATCTGATTTCAAATCCTTACTACACCATTTTATTCATTTAATTCATTCACACAGAAAATATTTATTGAGCATTTATGTTGTGTCAGGATCCATTAGCAAACAAAACAGACAAAGGCCCCATCCTTATGAAACTTGCATTCTAGTGGGTGAAAGACAGACAATGAACAAATAAACATAATAAAAAAGGGAACGATAAGGTGTCTTGGAACGGGATAGATCAATGCAATGGGGGAAACTGCCCAGTAAGCAGGAGCACAGGGGTGGTGGGTTCACTTTTTTACAATGGTGGCCAGGAAAGCTCTATCGAGATGATGACGTTTGAGCAAGGACTGGAAGGAAGCGAGAGAGTGAAAATGTGGCTGCCTGTGGGAAGTGCATCCTGAGGAGAGGGGACACCGGGGTGGAGATATGCCTGGCATGCTTGAGAAAGAGCAAGGGAGCCAGAGTGGCTGGAGCAGGGGACAGCAGGAGGAGAGATCACGGGGAGCAGACCACACCGGGCCTGGGAGGGGCCTTCGGTTGATATTGTGAGAGAGGGAGAGCGTTGGAGGGGTACAAACTCGGGAGCATGTTCTGATTTACCATAGGGAATGTTCAAACAGGGTGTTGAGTGGTGGAAGGACTCCTGGGGGCGCCACAGCAGAAGCAGGGAGACCTGTTAGGAGGCCACTACCCCAAACCAAGATCAGATGAGCCTCGGACCTGGGTGGTGAAAAGCTGTAGGACCCTAGGTGATTTTAGGATTCACTTGGAATTCCCTCTGGGGCCTTGACAATGTCTTTCAACCTCTTTAGCCCTCAGCATCCTCATCCGTAAAACAATGGTGATCATGCAGATCTCAGAGGAGTACTGAGAACCTTAAATGAGATAATGTGTCTAAAGCACTTAGCTTGATGTCTGGTAGATAAATGCTTTATTCATTTACTTCATTCATTCTATATTCACTCAACTCAAATGTTTTGAGCATGAACAACGTGCCAGGCACTGATAAGACTTTGGCAAAAAAGACATTGACAAGACATCTCTATGAGGAGCTTATATTTTAGAGCAGGCAAACCAATAAGTGAGCAAACAAAATAATTTCATAGTGATGAATGCTCTGAAAAAAATAAAACAGTAATGAAATAAACAGTGACTGGGTGGGGGCAGGGCTGGGGGCTGGGTGGTTTTAGATAGCCAAGCCACAGAGGAGAACGCCTTTCTGAGAAGGTGACATTTGAGCAAAAACCTGAGTGATGAGGAGCCAGCTCTGCAAGGGTTTGGGAGGAATGTTGCAGACAGAGGGAGTGGCAAGTGCAAAGGCCCCAAGTGAGAATGAGTTTAGTCAGCGCCAGGACTAAGGTGAGGTGAACAAAGGCTGGACAAAGTACAGGGTCAGTTCCTGTCTTTATTTTTTTAAAATTTGAAATTTTGTTCATTATGGACTTTTTTGCACTAATTTTATTATTTTTTTTAAATAACCCATGAAAGTATTATGTATCATGATTGCTGAGTTTTTCTGGCACCCCTTAAATTTTGCACCTCCTAGTCCTGGCCCTGTGGGCAGAAAAGAGAAAAATGAAAAGATAGCTGCTACTGATATGGATGTTACTATTAGGGATACTTTCTATAAAAGTTGGGATGGGTTGGTATGCAAGTCTTATGATACAGTGATTCCACAATTTGAGCAGGATGTCAGGAAATAATATCAGAATAAAGTTCTCTCAGTAATTATTTTTTGGAAAAATTAAGAGCCCCAATCACATTCCAAGGTTTTTGTCATTGCTTAGTCTACCTGAAATTCTAAGTCCGCCAGCTTCCCGTCTCCTCTGAGGCCACACAGGTTACGGAGATGCACCAGGTCCCCTCCAAAATGCTCCAGTAGTGGGAGAAGCTGGTGGTGCAGCTGTAAGATCCCCGCCAGCCAGTCCCTCCCAGGCCCCGCCCTCTGCCAATGTCCTGATTCATCTCCAGCCCCCCAGCTGGCCTCCTGTTCTATAGGGGTCTTTAGAGAATGAGAAAACATGTTGTAAACTGCAAAGCTCTAGCCAAGTACGAGCATCTGCTGGCTCCTGCAAGACCTTAGGCCTCTGATGCCATCGGAAGGAAACCCTTCTGTCCAGACAGAAGGTTTTCTCTCTAGGATTTCCTCCTAGAGAGGATCTGCCTGGCTGTTGCAAATCTTTGCACCCCCGGGGTTTACAAAACTCCTGTTGGAGCTCTAGACCACTTCCCATTTTGCCTTTGCCTCTTGTCCCATTCCCCACCCCCATCCCCTTCACAGGGATTGGAAAGAGCCTGTTTTCTTCTCTCCTAATTTGCAGGAACATTCAGGACTCCTGGCAGCCTTCATACAAGTCAGGTCCCCCAGTGGCTGCTGGAATATCTGGCCCTCCCTCCTTCCTTCCTGCGCTCCTTCTTCCTTCCAATCATTCAACAGGTATATTTTTTAGTACATATGTATTCGCACTGTACTGGGGACACAAGCCTGAGTAAGACAGACGTGGCCTCACTCATGCAGATGTTGTGATCTGGTAAGGGAGACCAATGGAGCAATTACAAGATCATTGCTGTGCGGGGGGAGGTACGGGCGCTGGCTGTGCACCCAGAAGGGAGGGAAGAAAATCTAGATGGGAATGAGGTCCAGAGGAGGCAAGGAGATTGTCCTCAGACCCCAGTCCAAGAGCTCAGTCTTCTCATTTCCAGGCTCATGTTTTTCTACTCCTTTGACTTCCAAGCAAAGAACTCTGAGGCCCAGAATATCTATAAAGGGGAGGAGAACTCAAGGTATTCAACATAAACACCTGAAGGGTTTCTGGGGAAGTGTTCAGTGAGCTTCAGGCTCATCTGGCTGCCAGTTCCCCAGGCTCTCTCTTTCTCTGCCATGCCTGGGATGACCGGGCTGCAGGAGGGACTGGCCCTGCCCTGGCCGAGGCCTCAATGAGCCTTCTTACTTTGTCTTTTCATGTTTCCTATACCAACTCTACTTCTATGCATCATGCTTAGTCTGCACAGTATTAGCTGTCCTGGAGGTGCTAGACGTCCACGTGGAGACCAGAGGTCTCTGATGGGCATGTAAACAAGGAGCTTGTCCGTATTGAGCAAATACAGTAGTTTCTTATCATTTGCAGATTCTCTGCATGTGGCACTTTCCTGGTCATTTGTGAACAGGTGCAGAGTGGCGAAAAATTTGAGTCACCCCACATAGCATGTTCCCAGCTGAGGCAGAACAAGGCTCTGCCTTGTTTCAGCTCTCATACTATCAAAAGTGCTTAAATGTCACTCTAAAATAGTCTAAGGCAACTGTTTCTGGATGAGGTCTCTAAAAGCCTGGTGAAACTAGAACTTCCTAGGGAAGCACTGTGAGCACTTTTAAGGAGGAAGCAAAAGATATTAAGGTGTCTTTAAAGAGAAACACACATCA
Organism: Choloepus didactylus; assembly: GCF_015220235.1. Lineage (NCBI taxonomy): Eukaryota > Metazoa > Chordata > Mammalia > Pilosa > Megalonychidae > Choloepus > Choloepus didactylus. Next base: position 110,094,397 of record NC_051316.1, on the reverse strand, counting down.
AACAAGGTTATGTCTTCACAGATTGATGATCAATTAAGGAAACTGTGCCCAGAAGCTCACCGAGTCAGTGTTTGTGTTGACTTTGTAGAACATAAATATTTGGTTAACAGAAATTGACTGTAATGCCTTAAACACTGCAATCAAACCACTCCCATCTGCAATTTGCCTTCACCCCTGAAGGGTAGCATTTTCATGTGTCTAGAAAGACTTAAGATGTTTTGTACATTTCTGCTGCAATAACTTAGGTTTCTGTGTGTCTGTTACAGAACTGCACCTGGAAGACACTCGCGGACTCCACTTCTGGGAATCCTAAGGTCTGTTGAGGCTCTACCTTCTCTTTAGTGGCTAATCTTAAGCACCCTCCTCCCCACAAAAGAAGCTATTGACAGGAGTCTGAGCATGAGCTCAGGAATTTAGAACTAGAAAAAGACACTGACCAGGAAAAGATGAAGGGCATTCTTGCTTGCACCCAGAATGGACACACATGCCAGTATTGGGAAAGAGGCCAAGAAATGTGCTCTCCAGAAGCAAGGTCATTGAAAGTTTCCCAGAACCATTCTGCCCTGGAATGATGTCTTTCCTTCCTTGAATTGTTTAGTTATAGATGAAAGCTGAGAGCAGGTGGTTGGTTGCTCGGAAACAAAGAAGATCCGGAATTACAGGCAGAACTTTTTTACCTTTAAAGCTTGTGGTTTCCTCATAACCTCAGGCTATCTAGGATGGCCTGTTGACTTCTAGGAACTGCTCTGAACTGATTCAATCTGCATTTCTGCAGGTGCACAAGGCTGGCAGGGAAACAGGACCACTCACTATGCTGGGTCAGAGGGACCATCCAAACAGATAGCCAGATCAGAGTCCAGCCCCTTGCACAGGTTCTTCTCTCACATGCCAGGGACACTTAAAATTCCACTCTTTCATGACAGCTCAAGCAATATGTATTCCTTAGGGAAAATTTATATGTGTAATGTATCTGCCCATTAGGGTTCCCTAAGAGGAGAACCCTGTAAATACGAATCTCTTTAAAAACAGGTTGTGTAGACGAGCTAAGATGGTGGCATAGAGAGATGTGGAATTTAGTTAGTCCCCTGGAGCAACTAATAAACAACCAGGAACAACTAGTAAATAATCTGGAACACCTGCTGGGGGACAACCGTGACTGTCCATACATCGTACACCAACCTGGATTGGGTGGAATGGCTGAGATTGTAGCATAAAATCTGTAAGTAAAAGCTGCAGAACTGTGCCAGGAGCCCCCTCCCCCTGTGGCAGGCTGAGCTGCAGGACCTCACTGTGGGAGAAAGGAGCATTCTTGAAGCAAGTGAATATAGCACAGCCCAGCTCCAACTGGGGTTTTAATTAACAAATGTGGACTGCTGAATACAAACTACAAACTTAGACAAACCCCAGTGGAGAGGAGGTGGGGCTGATGGAAAAAAATTAATTAAAAAAGAAAAAAGAAGGAAAAATACAGAGGTTATTAGAGACTGACCTTAGAAAGCCAGAAAACACCTGTATCCTGGGAAAGGGAACCTGAAGACTGGGTGCTCTGCTTGACCAACAGGCAAAACTGGGGGGCCATGGACTGGCTCTGAAAGGGGGCTTTCTTTCCCCTTTTCTCTCTCTTAACCTGAGAGGCCCAGTGGAGAGAGCCTCAGCCATTTTCAGTTTGAAGCCCTCTGACCCAGGCAGGGGTGGAGATAACAGAGTCAGAGAGACAAAGGAGCTATTCAAATGTAGAAGATAACTCACTAGAGGGTGTATCTTCCCTAGAGGGTATATCTAACCCAAGAGGAAGGAGGTGGGGCCCAGCTCTGGAGCCAGCCTGCCCTTCAGAACTCAGACCCCAGGGCTTGGGGGGAAAACAGTCAAAACGGAAACAAACTAAGCTAAGAATTAAAGGGGCCATACCTCCTTACACCAGTGGGGAGCGACAGGCTGACAAGTGCTACCTGCTGGGCAGGTTAGGAAAAGCACAGCAGCTAAAGACCTTACAGGAAAGTCTATCAATCTTCTAAGACACACCCTCAGGGAAACTTGACTTTGAATATAGCCCCACTCTGAGACTTAAACCCAGTCTGGTCTGGGAAAATCTGATTGGGGTAACCAAGGAAACCAGATACCTAGACAACACAAAACTACTAATTACATTAGGAAAAATGAAGATATGGCCCAGTCAAAGGAACAAAGTTACACCTCAATTAAGATAGAGTTGAGATATTGTTTCACTTTAATGAAACAATCAATTAAAGATTTTCAAAGAAATACGTTACATCATATTAAAAACCAAGTGTGCCGGTTTGAATGTATTATGTCCCCCAAATGCCATTATCTTTGATGTAATCTTGTGTGCACAGACCTATCCGTGTTAATTAGATTGTAATTCTTTGAGCGTTTCCATGGAGATGTGCCCACCCAACTGTGGGTGATGACTCTGATTGGATAATTTCCATGGAGGTGTTGGCCTGCCTATTGGGTGGGTCTGAATTAAATTACTGGAGCACTATATAAGATCAGACAGAAGGAGCAAGCTGCTACAGCCAAGAAGGACACTTTGAAGAAAGCACAGGAGCTGCAGATGAGAGGCATTTTGAAGATGGCTGTTGAAAGTAGACTTGCTCCAGAGAAGCCAAGAGAGGACAAATACCCCAAGGGTAGCTGAGAGTGACACTTTGAAGAGGGGAACATCCTGGGAGAAAGCCATTTTGAGACCAGAACTTGGAGCAGATGCCAGCCATGTGCCTTCCCAGCTAACAGTGGTTTTTCAGATGCCATTGGCCATCCTCCAGTGAAGGTACTCCTTGTTGATGGACACTTTATGGCCTTAAGACTGAGACTGTGTAACTAAATAAACCCCCTTTTATAAAAGCCAATTCATCTTTGGTGTTTTGCATTCCAGCAGCATTAGCAAACTAGAACACCAAGTCAACAAGTTCATGGAAAATATGGCAAAAGAGATGAAGGATATAGAGAAAATAGTGGGCAAACATAAGGTAGAAATCAAAAGTTTGGAAAAACTACTGGAAGAATCTATGGAAATGAAAGGCACAACACAAAAAATGAAAAACACAACGGAGACATACAACAGCAGAGTTCAAGAGGCAGAAGAAAGCACTCAGGAACTGGAGAACAAGACACCTGAAATCCTGCACACAAAAGAACAGATAGGAAAAAGAATGGAAAAATATGGGCAACATCTCAGGGAATTGAATGACAACATGAAATGCATGAATGTATGTGTCATGGGTGTCATAAAAGAAGAAGAGAAGGGAAAAGGGGCAGAAGCAATAGTAGAGGAAATAATCAATGAAAATTTCCCATCTCTTATGAAAGACATAAAATTACAGATCCAAGAAGTGCAGCGTACCCCAAACAGAATAGATCCAAACAGATCTACGCCAAGACACTTAATAATCAGATTATCAATTGTCAAAGACAAAGAGAGAATCCTGAAAGCAGCAAGAGAAAAGCAATCCATCACATTCAAAGGAAGCTTGATAAGACTATGTGAGGATTTCTCAGTAGAAACCATGGAGGCAAGAAGGAAGTGGTGTGATATATTTAAGATACTGAAAGAGAAAAACCACAAACCAAGAATCCTATATCGGGCAAAACTATCCTTTAAATATGAGGGAGAGCTTAAAATATTCTCTGGCAAACAGACAATAAGAGAGTTTGTGAACAAGATACCTGCGCTACAGGAAACACTAAAGGAAGCACTGCAGACAGAAAGGAAAAGACAGGAGTGAGAGGTTTGGAACACAATTTTGGATGACTGTAGCACAACAATGTAAGTACACTGAACAAAGATGACTGTGCGTATGGTTGAAAGGAGAAGATTAGGAGCATGGGGGACACCAGAAAGAAAGAGGAAAGATAAAGATTGGGACTGTATACTCAGTGAAACCTAGAGTGCTCAACAATTGTAATAAAATGTACAGATATGTTTTTACATGAGGGAGAACAAATGAATGTCAACCTAGCAAGGTGTTAAAAATGGGGTAGCGCATGTATGAATGTCAGTGTTAACCCATACAGCAACTGTTAAAAAAAAAAAAAAAAGCTGAAAAAGAGCCCAGACTTCAATTAGAGATATGAATGAAGCAGATCTGGTTAAGACTGGGCAAATTGGGCCAAAGGGTAATGAAACTGACTGTGTGTTAAAACTTCAACTTCCATGTGAGACCAAGGGAAGAGATATTTATTTGGTGTAGGATCTATATTTTCTAAACAATGTAACTTCTACAGTCAATTTGTTCAAATACCATAATTACATGGAACTTTGAATAGGAAGTGAGATATGGTAGGTTTGTATAGGTTAGAGTGAAATAGCAACACATCCCAAAGTAATTTGGGTAGAGAATAAAAATATATATGCAGGGCTCCCCTGAGGAGCTGGGGGAAAATGCAGAAGTGTTGGACTTCCTCACTTAGATTGTTGCTGATGTTTTCACAAACATTGAAGACTGACGACTTGGTATGCTGAGCCCTCTGTCTTTGGGCTTGCCTTTATGAAGCTTGTTGCTGCAAAGGAGAGGCTAAACCTGCTTATAATAGTGCCTCTTTGTTGTTCAGATGTGGTCTTCTCTCTCTAACTAAGCCACTTTGGCAGATGATCTCACTGCCCTCCCCTGTACATGGAACCTGACTCCCCGGGGAGTAAATCTCCCTGGCAACGCAGGATATGGCTCCCAGGGATGAATCTGGACCCAGCAGCGTGGGATTGAGAACATCTTCTTGGCCAGAAGCAGGATGCAAAAATGAAACAAAATAAAGCTTCAGTGGCTGAGAGATTTCAAATGGAGTCAAGAGGTCATGCTGGTGGGCATTCGTATGCACCATATAGATAACACTTTTTAAGTTTTAATGTATTGGAATAACTAGAAGTAAATACCTGAAACTACCAAATGCCAACCCAGTGGCCTTGACTCTTGAAGATGATTGTATAACAATGTAGCTTACAAGGGGTGACAGTGTGATTGTGAAAACCTTTTGGATCACACTCCCTTTATCTAGTGTATGGATGGATGAGTAGGAAAATGGGGACACAAACTAAATGAAAAATAGGGTGGGATGGAGGGTGATTTGGGGGTTCTTTTTAACTTTTATTTTTTATTCTTATTCTGATTCTTTCTGGTGTAAAGCAAATGTTCAAAAAATAGATTGGGGTGATGAAGGCATAACTATATGATGGTACTCTGAACAGTTGATTCTACACCATGGATGATTGTATGGTATGTGAATATATCTCAATAAAATTGAATTTAATTAAAAATAAAACAATGGTTTAGTATTGGGGAAAAATACAATCAATGCAATCTAGAGACTATAGTTAACAGAAACGTTGTATTATGCTTCCTTTAATGTAACAAAGACAATATACCAAAGCTAAATGCCTGTAAGAGAGGGATATAAGGGAGGTGTAAGGGACTCTTGGCCTTGGTGATGTTATCTGACTCTTTTATTGTACTTTAGTTTAATTCTATTTTTCCTTTTGTTGCTTTTTAGCTGTCATTTTTTTCTTTTTCTTTTGTCTATCTACCTTCTTTGACTCTTTTTCCTTCTTTGTAGAAGAAATGGAGATGTTTTTTTATAGATAGTTGTGAAGGTGGTGAATGCATAAACATGTGATTATATAGAGAACCATCCTTGTTTACTAAGGGCGGCATGTATGGTGGGTGAATAAAACGGTCTTAAAAAATAAGGATTGATGAAAAAACCTTGAGGGCACTATATTGAGTGAAATAGGTCAGACACAAAGGACAAATATTGTGTGGTCTCACTGATATGAACTAATTATAATATGTAAAGTCATGAACTAATTATAATATGTAAACTCATAGACATGACATATAAGTCATAGAACAAAGCTAAAGAATGGGGAGCAGTTTCTTATTATGAACAGAATGTTTAACTAGGTTGAACTTAAGTGTTTGGAAATGGACAGAGGTAATGGTAACACATTATTGTGAGAATAACTAACAGTGCTGAATGGTGTGTGAATGTGGTGGAAAGGGGAAGCTTAGAGTCACGTATGTCACCAGAAGAAAAGTTGAAGGTTAAAAGATGGGAATGTATAAAACAATGAATCTTGTGGTGGACAATGTCCATGATTAACTGTACAAATGTTAGAAATCTCTTTCATGAACTAGAACAAATGTATGACACTATAACTAGAAGTTAATAATAGAGGGATATATAGGGAAAGAAAACCTATTGCAACCTATGTACTACAGTTAGTAGTATTTTAACATTCTTTCATCAACAGTAACAAATATACTATACCAATACTGTAAGTCAATAATGGAAGGGGTTGATTAGGGGTATGGGAGGATTTGAGTTTTCTTTTTTGTTTTTATTTCTTGTCTGGAACAATGGATGCCCAGCTGTATGATGGTACTGTGGGCAATTGATTGTGCACATTGGATTATTGTATGGTATGTGAACAATCTCAATAAAATTGAATTTAAAAAAGAGGTTGTGCAAATAGTTTTGTTCCTAAGATCCTTATGTTTAATGTCACTTTGAAAATAATTTTCTCCCAAAAGTGATTATTAATCCTGACTGCACATTGGAAGCATCCAGGGAGCTTTGAAAAATGCTGATGTCTGGGTCCCACACCAGAGATTATGGTTTAATTGTTCACAGGGTGGGGCCCAGGCATCAGCAGTTTTAAAAGCCCCCCCAGGTAAATCTAACCTGCAGCCCAGGTTGGGACTGTTGTCCTCAGGGGACTCTAGCCTCCTGATTCCCACCCTGGGTTCATCCCCTAAATCAGAAAAGAGAAAAGAAAAAAGCAACATTTGGGGCACTAAATTAACCAGCTCGGCAGTCTACTGAAGACAAGATAGAGAAGTCAGCCCCGCGCCTGATGACAGCCGTGACCCTGCACTCCTGCAGGAGGGATGGAGGTGCTCTGCTGAGTTCAGCTTCGGTTTTTCCCCCAAAATAGCCAGACATTATTCACAAATGGCTAGATGAAACAGCCCATATTTCCCCCAGTGATTCCAAATTTTTATTGTTTACTAATATTCTAGTTAGGGACTTTTCTGAAGGCTCTATTCTTGTTCATGAATCTGCCTATTTCTGCATCAGTATCACATGAGCTTTTTGTTTAAAAAATTTTTATTAGAGCAGTTGTAGGTTTACAGAATGTACACAGCTCCCATATATGCCCTCTCCCCACCATCAGTTGCACAGTTCATACGGTTTTAATTACAGTAGGGTTATTAGTCCTAATATTAAAATCCACCCCCCCATTACAAAAGTAACCTAACACTGTTACAGCAAATAAAATAACAAATACACAGTAAGCACTTACCCTATGCCAACTGCTCTTCCACGTGGTAACTCTAACTTGTCACGACAACCCTGCAGGCTACGGGCCATTGTTATCCCCATTTTACAGAAGAGGAGACTGAAGTACAGAGAGATTAAAGTTACCAGTTCATAGATGGTAGAGCAGGGATCCAACACACACAATAGGGTTTCAAAGTTCTTACCAGCCTGTATATGACTCCCAAATTATTATTTCTTGCATATACATACATAAATATCACATACACACATACATTTTTTGACAAAAATCATTTGGCAAAAATAATGTTCCAATTATAGCTAGAGCATTAACAGTAAAATTGTGAAACCAGTGGGGAAAATATGGGTTATTTCATCTAGCTATTAGAGAAAAGTTGTGGGCTATTTTGAGAAAAATATGTACTATTATATTTATATTATACTTTTTAAGGGAAATATTTTGTATATTGTTTTTGGAGCTCACTCCTCCCCCAACCCCCCAAAATGTATGTTGGTCATTATCCTCTGGCAGTATATATAGCTCTACCTCCAATCTCCTTAGGGAGATGCAGGATAATGGTCACAAGCTCAGGCTCCTGGCATGAGACTAACTGTTTTCAAGTATCCACTCTACCACTTCCTGGCTGTGTGACCTTGGGGAAATTACCTAACCTTTCTGAAGTCAGACTCCTCAATTTCAAAAACAGAGATGATATTTACATTGTCTCCCTTATACAGTTGTTTTAAGAATTAAATCAAGATCCATTGTGAGTTAGTACTTTAAAAAAGTACTTAAAAGAAAAGGGATAGATACTTCATGGTTATATTAGAATCTCTTGTTGAATCAATCATATAGGAATTCATCTATTTCATGCAGATCTTTTTATCTTTAATTTTTCTGATTCTATGGTTAATTTGCCTATATCATTACAAATTCTGTGCATTTGTATTCTTTGTCCCTTCTCTCAATTACAATTCCTACTTTTAAGAATCACTGCCATAATGGGTCACTTTCTTCAGATGTGTTGAGAAAGAATTATGTTAAGAACTAGTTTAAATATATCAAATCTATACTTAATAAATCTTCTATATTGATAACTAAATTTTTAAAATCTGTGTGATCTAACAAGTTCTGAGAATTAAGTCTTAAAAGTTCTTCCAGAAAAATGATTGTTTTATCTGTTTCTAGTTCCATCAGTTGGGACATTTTATATTTTAAGGCTAAATAGTTAGATGTTTATATGTTCATAAGCATTATGGCTTTTGGATCTACTATATATCTTTCACAATCATAAAACATCATCAGTTTTTTCCCTTAGTCTTTTTGGGGTGAGGGGTGCAAAGGATTCAAAGTCTATTTTGTATAATAGTAAATTGTTGCTCCTGCTCTTTTTTTGGTTCTTATTATCTGACATGTTTTTCCCTGTCACCTCATTTTCAATCTCTCCATATCCTTTTAAAATTATCCAGATCTTCTCCCCAAATAGTACAAGTATCTTAGCACAATTTCACATCCCTGTGGTCCATCTTTCTCTCCCATCATGTTGATGTTCTCTAGTTTTAGTTGTGTATTATTATGGATGTACATTTTGGGTTTTTAAAAAAATTTTGTCATTGCTTATTTAGCAATAAACTTTAAGTTATTTACTTACCTTACTCCCATATGGCATTGCTTGCTCTTTATATCATCTATATCCTTTTCATACTGTCACATTTCTAATTCCTCCCTTATATTAAAATGCTTAACATAAAGATTTATTTTGCTGGCCCCTTAATTCTACCTCTTTAGATGTCAGATCTTCAGTTTGTTGGATTTGTTTTGCAGTGTTTTTGCTTCTCAGATGTCTCTGTTTCTTTCTTGTGAGCTCTTATTCCCTTGAATCTGTTGACCACCTCGGCTGACCACGTGTCCTCAGGGGTGAGAGCCTGAGCACGTGGCTGATGGCAAAGAGCCCCTGGGAGGCTCATCCACCCCATGTTAGCTCTCCTCCAGTAAAAAAGGCAATCCCACTCCTCAGGGAACCTCTAAATTATTTTGCCAGGCGTTGCTCTTTTCCAGGGGCTTTGTCCCTACGTTGTAATTCCCTAGTGCACAGACAGGGGGACAAGTGAGGTAATAATCAGGGGCCAATAAACTCACCTGTACCTGCCAGGCATGGGGGACAGAGGGGTCCACCCAAGAGACCTGTGGGCCTTGTCATCACACCTGCCTTCACCCAGGGAGGGCAAGGTGGGGAGAGGAAATGTCAGGGTGAGAGCCCTCCTAAGCCCATGCCCTCCCCCACCACAGCTGGCACCCTAATGGGGGGGCAGAAGAGCGGGGAGACAGAGCCCTGACTCTGGAGCCAGACTGCCTAGGGTTAAATCCTGGCTCAGCCCCTACTGGTCTGTGACTTAGGTAAACCAATTTCCTTCACTCTGCCTCCCTTCCCTCATCTGTAAGGTGGTGACAGGAATTGGTTCAGAGAATTAAACAAGCTAATATACATAAAAGATTTAGAAGAGTGCCTGGCAAATAATAGATGCTATATAAGTGGTTATTATTATTACTATTATTATTTTTATTATTTCTTTGTTCTCAGTGTCCTTTTTCCTCCCTGACCAAGACCCAATCACTCTCTGCCTCTTCAAGGTTTCCTCACAGTTTTATGTTAGGTTCTGGAGTTCATCAACATTCTTCTCACACATCTGTTGTGTCTTCAGGGGAGAGAATTAGCAGTCCTTGCTAAACAAGCTCATTATCTTGATCAGAATCTCTTTTTCTTGATTATCTGTTAAAAACTTCCTCTTTTGCAAGAAGAGGATATTGTACACTTATCCCACCTCCCCACATAACAAGCCTTGAGTTGACAGGTTCAGGTTCCTGGCTTTCATAAAAATAAACTTTTATATTATGTACCTTTTTCCGATGAAAAACAATTTATTCTTTTTATTTTGCTAAATCAACTTCATTGAAGTATAATTTAGATACAACGAAATTGTCTACTTTGATGATTTTTGACAAATGTGCATACTCATGAAGCACCACCACAATCAGGATAAAGAAGAATTCCCTCTTGTAAAAGGTTCCTTTCTGCATCTTCCCCATCAATCTTCACCTGCCACCCCCAGCTCCATGCACCCACTGACCTGCTTTCTTTCAGTGTACATTAGATTTGTCTTTTCTAGGGTTTCATATAAACGGATCATACATCATGTAGTCTTTTGTGTCTGGTTTCTTTAGGTCGGTGTAATGTTTTTGAGACTCATTCATGTTGTTGTATGTATCAGTTCTTTCCCTTTTAATGCTGGGTAGTATTCTATTGCATGGAAATATCTCTATTTATCCATTTATCTTTGATGGGCGTTTGGGTTACTTTCCATTTTTGACTATTATTAATAAATCTGTTATGCACATCTGTGTACAAACCTTTGTATGGACATATTTTTCTTGGCTATATACCTACTAGTGAAATTGCTGGGTCCTATTTATACTTAATTTTATAAGGAACCACCAAACTTTTTTCCAATGGGGCTGGAACGTAAGAGATTTTCAGTTCTTCTACAATCTCTCTAACACTTGGTATCGTCCACTTTTTTATTTCAGCCATTCTAGTGAGAGTGTGATAGTATATTACTGTAGTTTTAATTTAAATTTCCTCGAGGACTAATAAACATCTTTTCATGAGTTTAGTGGCCAGTTGTAAGGTGTCTGTTAAAACTTCCTGCATTTTTCAAAAATTGAGTTGTTTGTCCCTCATTGTTATTGAGCTATAGAGTTCTTTATACAGTCTGGATGCAAACATACATATCATGAATATTTTCTGCTAATTTGATGCTTTTTTAGCAGCATCTTTTAAATAGCTGAAGTTTTAATTTTGATGAAATCCAATTTACCTTTTTTTCTTTTTAAAAGGTTCATGTTATTTTTGTTTCTTGTATAAGGAATCTTTATTTAACCCAAGATTGCAAAAATTTTCTACTGCTTTCTTGTAGAAGGTTTACAGTTTGGGATTTTACATTTAGATCTATTTGTCATTTCACATTACTTTTTGTGTATAGCATGAGATAAGGGTTGATATATATATATAGTGTGAGGCAAGGAATTTCAGAAGCACAATTTATTGAAAAAACTATTCTTTTCCCATTTGAATTACCTTGTCACTTTTGTCAAAACTCAATTTTCCATACATGTGCAGTTCTATTTTTGAACTTTGTCGTGTTCCATTTGTTTATTCTTTTTCTGGTAATCATAATTGTCACAGTTATTTTGAGTTAATTCTATATCTATATGGAATTAATGCTTAATTTCATCCTGTGAGTTAAACATTCATGAGTTCTTTATTCTCACAGCTTTACTGACTGTATTACATCTTCAAGTAGATTTTTCACATTAGGAGATGTCTACTTTGTAAATCAGAGTGTGCCGGGCAGATGGTCAACAGGCTGTCTTTAGGCAGATTTCAACCTCCTCGTTAAATCAATAACCACTGGAACACAAAGAATTGCTCAATGTTGTTTTCTGAGCAGGAGACAATGGATGCGGCAATTTAAGTTTGGAGAGGAGGTTGAAGGTAGCAGACAAATCGACTGAGGAACTAGTATCATATGCTATTTTGATTTTCTCTTTCTTTTCCTTCCTTCCTTCCTCCTTCCCTCCCTCCCCCTTCCTTCCTTCCTTCCTCCCTCCTTTCCTTATTTTCTTTCTCTCTTTCTCTCCTCCCCTCCCTTTTTGCTGTGTGTAGATTTCACGCTGGGTTTTTCTCAGCTTACCAGTTTTTCGATAGAGAGAGTCCTGGGTTTCTTTATCTATATAATGGGTACAATAATAGCAGCTATGTCATGGGTTGTCGTGAGGATAAAAAGAATTAATATTTGTAAAGCACTTAGAACAGTGCCTAGCACATAGTAAGTACCATGTTTATCATTATTGCTATTATTATTATTACATCTTTACTTACTCTTTGCCATAAACCAGTGCAGGTGTGATGTCCTTGCTTCCCAAGCATTGAATTCTGTTCGGATCCTCCTCCCAGTGTATGATCTGGATGCTGGTGGTGTACACTGTCCTAACTCCTCAGTTGCCTGAGGGTAGAAAGGAGGGACTAGAGAATCCTACACCTGGGGCCAACTCGACTGATTTGGGGCCTTTTCCTTCTCTTAGCTGGGGGAGGCAGTGCCTGGGTCTCCATCCTTCTTTTTTATCCCATTTCAGTGGAATTCTGGTTCAGGAAATGCTGGTGGGAATTTCATTTTGTGGATGGGCTCATATTTCTCGTCCCCACGCAGTCACTTCTGTTCTGCAGGGCCCCTAAAGACTTCACTCGTTCAGGTCAGAAGCAGTGTCAAATCATGTATCCAGTGTTTCCTTCATCCTTGCTGATGTCTTGTGGAGGAACGTACCCAAAATGGAGTGTCCCACAGCTCACCCCACCTCCATGTTGGGTAATAATAGCGGGACCCTCAAATTTCAGACACTGCCGATCACAGTGGTGCTCACCAAAATGAGTAATAGTACAAAGTGAATTGAATCTGGCCAGTTTTCTCAATATGTATTAAGTTGAGGTCTCTCCAGTTTGAGATGCAGTTGAAGATCTCTTTTCTCATTTTGAAATTTTTTTTGTTTATTTTAATGGGTACAGGCTGGAAGGGACCTTGTAAATGTGCATTGAAGCACCCATTTTCCCCAGAAGTCTTCATCTATACCTTCTAAATTTAAACTATTTCTTAAATTTCTCACGAGCTCTATTTTTAATGTGCTGCTCAGTCAGCTAAGATCAATGCTTGAGTTTTTGTCACTTGTCATGATTTCTTAAATCCCATATTCTGTGGCAAGTCTAATGTCCTGCCTAAGATATTTGCAGATTCCTGGGAAGTTTACTAACTCCTGGTCACTCCTGGTCCTGAATTCAAGTTCCAGATCTCTAATCACTCTTGGTCTCACTGACATCCCACCCCTGGGGCTGTTCTGTCCATAACTCAGCTCCTTGCCTGCAACTCCTCCCTGCCATCCAACCCACCCCCCAAAACATTTCACACATACAAGGCATTTTTTATATATGGTCACCCTGCCAGAAGGTTCTAGGTGATGGGAAGTGTTGGGAGTCATGTAGCCAACTTCCTGGGCAACCCCCTCCCTCCATCTCCAGGTTCCAGGTCCTTTCCCTGTTAGAAACTCACTCCCAGCTTATATCCCCTTATTCTACTGGGCATAAAAATGACACTAATAATAATTTTAATAGTAACTATACATAGAATTGACTGTGTGCTGGGCACTTTTAAAACACTTTACACACCTCAATCATATAATCTTCATCACAAACCTATGAAGAAGCTATTGTAAATTGCCACATTTTATAGACAAAAAAAATTTAATCATATCTAATTTGCCCTGGTCAAAAAATGGATCATGGGGAAAAGAACTGCCAGAGGCTTGGAAATTTTGTGTATTCTGTCTCTCCTCCAGACCAGTTTCTGGGAGGTAGATTGAGCAATATGGAAATCCATTTTCCCAAAAACATGAATGAGGTAATTTCCTCTGAAGGGCAAACACAGATACAGTCAGCTTAATTTTGTGTAACCGCAAGGTGTCAGCCAGCATTGCCCTGCTCTCAAGATTTAGTACAATTTGAAGTCCCTTGTGGAGATTAATGATCTTCCCCTAAATTTTGTAAAAGTTTGGGGAACTTAAATTCTCATGATTACCTCTGCCCTAAGATCATGTTTCTGCTAAATGGGTTTAGCTTGCAGACAGTCTCACTATAGCACAACCCAGACTTGGACACAGAACACAGCAGTCCTCTATCCCTGCCTCTCCCTTTCCCCCACCATGGTCTTCATTTGAGGGGCAGGGGACACTGAAAATTTACAGAGATGGAGGTGTTCATTTCAAAGCAATACTAGCAGCTCAACTTTGAAAACTGTCCTCTTAAAACCCTTTTAGCTCCCCCACTAGTGGAGATTTTTCTGTATCACGGGCCTCTACTTTTTCTCTCCTCCAATCTTGTTTCTGTCTTCCCACCTTAAGAGTCAAGAAAATTCTCTTTTGCTCTCTTAAGGCAACAGACATCTCTCTTCACCCTTTACCAACAGGCTTTAGCTGAGAACCAACCTTATAGTTTAAATGGCCTATGAGACTATATATTTTTTAAACAAAGACTGTTCCCTCCCTAAGATAAATTTTGGAACCATGTGTTAAGTTAATTTTTAAAAATCTACATAATGCATTTTATTTCTGTCACATTAAAATAAAGATTCAATAACTTCAGACAAATTTACAATCTTGAGTCATGGCATGGATCCCTTTGGCCTGCTCTAGGCAGACTTACCCTTAGGTAAGAGAGGTCTTCTAGATTTTCTTTTCTGGGTATGTCCGTTCTACTTTGATCAGGTCAGTATCATGACTCAGCCTTGGACACAGAGCTAATTGGGAGGGGAAGGAGGTGGGAGCTTTGTATAACTTTTGCATTTTATATTTACCTGTATTATAAAAAATTTGTATATGTGATATGTGATACTATAGCAGAAATTAATATAACATCACATAATATAGATAATATAGAATAATATGTTTGTGAATACACATTCGTGTTCTGAAAATAGATATAATTAGAAAAGCTATATCAATGAGACTGAAAGAAAAGTCAGAAAATTCCTAAATCTATTTACTATTCAGTAAATTACAGGCACTCTATGTAATAAACTCTATTCAGTATACTATAAAGGAGGAAAAAGTTTGGATAATTTTTAAAATGACATTGGAAAAGTTGGCTAACCATTTGGGAAAAAATAAATCTGGAGCACTTTGGATTCAATAGAAGAATATACCAATAATAGTTATATCTTGGAGAAGGAAAATCTTTTCTAATCATGACACTAAAGACACTAATGTAGATTTAATGCCGTATCAAAACAATACCCATGGGACCTTAAGGAGCCTGCTGTGGGAATGAGCCTCAGCTGGAACTGGGAATAATCTAAAAGCCAAGGGCACACCCACAGGACGAGGCAGAATTCTAGAGGAAGAGGGTAGAGGTGAAATTCACAAATGTCAACTGATCAGGGTCCCTGTATACACACGCACTCCTACAGACTGCTGAAAGGCTGAACAGAGACTGGACATCAGTGTCCATTTTCAAGTACTGGGGGAGAATATAAAGGAAACTGAGTGCATTAGTCAGGGTTCTCCAGAGAAACAGAACCAACAGGATATAAAAATATATGTAAATATTAGGAATATAAAATATATGTTAATTATTAGGCAATAGATTTTGGGAATTGGCTCATGCAAATATGGGGATTGGCAAGTGCAAATTCTGTAGTGCAGGCAGCAAGTTGGAAACTGGATGAAGGCAATGAATTCCCCAGGCAAAGTGCAAGTTGGGAAGTCTGATGAGGGTGAAATGAAAACTCTGGGAGAAGCTGGCTAGCTGAAGTAGAGATAGAAATTCTTCCTTTCCTCTCTCTCTCTGATTCCTGAAGTTCACAGTTCTCCCCTTAAGGTCTCCAACTGATTGGATGAGTAGACTCCTCTCATTGCTGAAGGCAATCTCCCTTATTGCTTTTAGATGCAATTAGCCATATGTGCAATCAACTGGCTCATGATTTAACTCCTTCTATGAAATACCCTCCCAGTAACAATCAGGCCAGTGCTTGCTTGACCAAACAACTGGACACCGTAACATAGCCAAGTTGACATGTGATATTAACCAGCACACCAAGGGACACAAAGAGGGGAGTCAAAGAGAAACCATGCACATTATTGAGGGTCAAATAGAAGACCCGGAAGAAACATCTCAGAAACAGGTAACGCATGACTTGCACTCTCACAGAAAAGTGTGTGACCTCTGTGAAAAGAGAGAGGAGTGTAGAAATAAATCAATTAAATGAGATAAAACAAGGGAGCTGAAGGAGCTAAGAAAAGAAAGCAAGGGCAAAATATCATTTTAAAACTAAGGTGTATAACAGAAAGAGCAATTGGAGAGGATAATTTACACAGTTGTCAACTTAGTGTGTGATGTGGAGACCAAGCTTAAGAAAATTACATAAACTTCAGAGGTTAAAACAAAGAAACAAAAGCGATCAGAAGAAGACAGAAGAGAGGCAATGAAAAGCCAGAATATCAATTTGACAGGCACCGTTGATTGGTGATCCAGTGGCCATTCCCACCCTCTCCCCTTCTTTCTTGCCTACCCCTTTGATAGAGGATAACACAACAAAATACACAGTATTTCAGCCTCCGTAGGAAAATACACTTCTGACTTCAAAACTTGTTGAAACTATTTTCAGTGAGAAAAGCAAGTTGTGGAACTGCACAAATAAAAATAATTATTATTTGCATGTGTGTATGTATATATATACAATAAAATAAAACAGGAAGAAAGTCTATCAAACTTTTACTGAGGTTATTTCCGAAAGTCTATACAAGGGACTTTTAATTTCTACATAGTACATTTTTGTTTGATCATATTAATTGAGGCATAATTTCTTTATTCATGGGAAAAAATTTTTTAAAATTAGGTGAAAGAAAGAAAAAACCTAAAATGAGTAACAACCAAAATATCTCTTGTATGTGACCAGAAATTTGCCTCTGAGCTGTCAGAAATGGAACTTACACAAGTATTTCTTGGTTACAGTTTAACATGTCCACAAGATAAAGCACAGATCGCTGGTTAAGAGATAACTGACTAGTGTTGGTACTGAGATCAGACAAAAATTTTGTCTTGTCCTCCCAAAGGGACTCTGCAAACATCCTTACAATTCAAATGATGAACTGTTCCATAACGATGGTTTTGAGGTCAGCCCTTTGCATCACAGAAAGTGCAAGCAAAGGCAATTATTTGGAGCCAGGATCAAATTTCACTCTCCAATTTGTGGCAATCTCACCTGGCCTGCTTCGCTCATTTGCATACCTGTCTGTTCTCTGCAGGCATTTAAATTTGCAACCCCAGTGTTAAGAGAGAGCGTGTGGATAAAGGCAGGGCTTAGGGAGCTGAGGCCTCTTCCCCCTTCCCTGCATTGAGTAGTACCTAGGACCAGCTCTGGAAAAACCAAGTAATTACTCCAATAGTTTGGACTGGGAACAAGAATTAGTGGGGGACAGTGTTTATTGCAGAGGGTAGGGAAAAGAGCCTGGACATTTTTCCCCCAGTGCTTACTGAGCACTTATCATATGTGAGCATTATGTTACGTACTCTTCATTTATTATTCCACTCAATCATTATAATGACCCTATGGACAGATTCTGTTATAATCCCCAGAGGTAGAGCCAGGGTTTGAATCCATGTAGTCTGGGTCTAAGGCTGGTGTTGTCTTAACCACTACACCTTGTGCAAGAAGGTCTGGCATCAAGTTTCAGTGTGGCTACTTAAACGTTGAATGACTGTAAGCAAATCTCTCCCTGACTCTGAGTCCAATTTTCCTCCTCAGTAGATAAAGGGGCTTCACTTAGGTGTCCTCCAAGGGCCTTCGAGCTTAGACAGGCCATGTTTGGCTCCATACCATCATTTTGGTGAAAGGTCTAGATGGAAGACTCCGCCAAGAGATGGACCTTGATTCCAGCACAGGATTTGCCTTAGATTAGGGAAGGTATCTATCTCCCAAGGATAGAAGTTGTTACCAGGAAAGATGTGGTGCCTTTTCTGCAGGATCTTCCCAGGGCTGTGACTCATTGCTTGTTGTGGTGCAGATCTTGGGGGACCTTTCGGGACCCTGCCTGACTCCCATTCCCTTTCCAGCTCTACTCCTTTCTCTTCTCTTGGCTTCACTGCCATCTGCTCAGCACCGTTTCACCCCTCAGTGGTGAGAACTGATACCAAACGGATGACAGCTGCAACTCCAAACCATTGATACCTGAACCAGGCCCATCTGCAACTGCAGGTATTGGGGCCAGGGAATCTGTGAAGGACAGAGCCCTAATTAAAGGGCCATTTTGCAATGCTACTTCCCTTCCAGGACTTGATCCCAAAAAGAAGATGACTGTCATTCTCACCCCGCCCCATCCTTCACAGCTTTACACAATCTGGTTAATTATATTGTACCATGATGTTTCTAAAAGCCACTTTCTAAACAGTGCTCGAGTATAGGTCTTCTTTGGAGAGAGGGTTTATAGTTGGTTTTAAGATTTTCCCACCCCAGTATCACTCCCACCTAGAACATCTTTCCAGTGAATGCCAATATATGCTTGGGAAGGGTAATGGAATGAAGGAGAATATGGTTGATCTTCTCTGTATCTGGAGATCTGTGTACAATATTTCAGGATAAGAGAATTCCCAGAGATAAGGCAAGAAAGAGCAGAGAGAACTCATTTCATGCCCATGGTGGTGGTGTTGGCAGAGGGGCTGAGGCAGAATGGAGGACACTGAACTTCTCATGCCTAAGGTTATAAGTACCTTCAGAGGCCTCTTTGATGTTCTGCCCCAGTATTTGGACGGGGAACTGAGGCTCTGAGAAGGGAAGGAACCTGCTAATCAGTGATAGAGGCAGCATTACAACCTCAGGTTACCCATTGTCATTCCAAGGTCATTCCACTGCAACCCTCATGGCACTTAAGAGCTGTCCCCTCCTCTTCTTTGCTCTCTAACTTCACAGCTGCTTCTGACTTGACTTAGAAAAGGCCAGTGCTTGGTGGATCTGGGTAACTTTGCTTCTAGCCTTGATCTCTGGAAGTAGGCATTAGGAAGAGCCTTTTAGAACCAGTCTTACTTTCCCCATTTGTCCCTTTTAATTTGGAACTTTTGTTTAAGAAAAAAAATTTTCAAGAAGGATCAGAGGTTAGATGGTGCCTTAGTTTGCTGGGGCAAAGTACAAACCAGTTGGCTTAAACAACAAGAATGTGCTGTCTCATGGGTTTGGAGGCTAGAAGTCCAAAATTAAGGTGTCACCTTAGCCATGCTTTCTCTGTAGTCGACAGCATTCCAGTGGTGGCTTGCCAGAAATCCGTAACTCAATCTCTCCCTCCACCACATGGCCTTCTCTTTCCCCATCTGTCTCCTACTACTGTGTCCCAATTTTCTCTGGTTATAAGGACTCCATTCACCTTGATTTGGTTTGGCCTCACTTTAACTAACAACATCTTCAAAGTTCCGCTTTACAAATGAGTTCACTTTCACAGATCCACGGTTTAGGACTTGAACGTATCTTGGTGGAGGACATGATTCAAACCACAACAAATGACAACCGACACAAATTGGTTAAATAACTGAGCAACCACTATCTTTTCTTTTCCTTTTTTTTTTTTTAATTTAGCAGTTACTACACATACAAAAGTATAACTCCACTCCTGTCTCACTGAACTTCCAACACTCCCACTGACCACAGCTAAAAGGCCAAATCCTGTCTGCTGACCTCTCCAGGGTCTTGCCTCACCAACATTTCTCTTCTTATCTCCCACCACTCCCTCCACCACATGCTGTGCTTCATCCAAGCTGAACTTCATTCTTCTCCGTGGACACCCTGCTTTATCACAGCTCTGAATTTTTTTGTTCACATGACTGTCTCCTCTGTCTAAAATGCCACCTACCCCTTCTTCATTCATGTAAATCATTCATACTTCTCAAGGTCTAGCTGAAAAGTTCCTCCTCCTTGAGCTGCTCCTCAAATTGGAAGTGACCTGTTGCCCACTTCTGAGCTCCCATTGCATCTTATCAATTTTCTTAAGGCACGTATCACTCCTTACCTCATAGTATAATTATGTGGTAATTGCCTAGCTGTACTGTGAACTACAAGGCAGGGTTCCTGTCACATGAAGTCTTTGATTCCCCACAGTGCCTGGAACATATTGATGAGCAATAAACAGGGTACCTTAGTACAGAGCATGAGTAATCAACCAAACCAATCAGCTCCCGAGCCTCTGAAGAATGGAACCCAGAGACGGAAGAGAGCAGAGCTATTGGAGGGAACATTTATGGTGGTGTGGAAATTAATTACCTAAAGGTGGAAACTCAGTGGAGGACACATGAGTAGGGAGTTAAAGGAGAAAGACGCAGGAACTGTGGTTGTTGGAAAGACTTTCAGACTGCCCTCCCAGCTGACAGGAAGGGTAGGGCAAGATAAGGCAGTGACGAAGGGCAGCAAGTCCACACTCCACTGAATTTCCATTTGTGTAAGACCCGAGAAGGTGGTGACATCCTTGCTTGGCTTTGCTGATGGTTCCATTGTGGTGGGGAGGGAAAGCAGTTAAGAGAAGCAATGGTGGAGAAGCAATACTGATCAAAAAGTGAAGTTGAATTTATGAGAATCACAAGAGAAAGAAACCATGGCTGGAGACAAGGATGGGGTAATTTCCTCAGGGAGATTAGAAAGGAAAAATGCATTTTTACACTGATAATGTTAGTCTCATCTGAAAGAAATAACACTCGTTTTGAGCTAGAACATGGGGTGAGTCCTGGGATTGAGCTGAAGTGGGACTTCTGCTCTCAGGGTCTGAGACACTGAGACTGTAGGGAGTGGTGGTTTCAGGGAGAATGAATGGTTAATTTGAAAATTCCCCTGGATGTAGAACTTTCGCACTATGAAGACAACTTAGGAAAAGAGGCTGTGCGTGCTTGTGTAACCTAAAGAAACAGCTTTGTAACTGGAGATCTCCAGCACTGGTTGTGACTACAGTTGAGCATAACATTGTGGTAGATAAGCATTATCTTCCCCTCTGCCTTTGGCAGGTCCTAGTAGACAAATAGATAAAGTTCTATACTTGGGTTAAGTGAGAATTAAACCAATAAAACAAACTACGCAAATACAGGATGGAAGGGGATTGGGGAGCATGAACACAGCCTAGCAGCGTGACGTATGAAAAGTGATAGTCACTACTCCAAACTGGCCAGATGATGACAGAAGAATTGGGCTCAGATCCAGGCACCACACAGACAAGCATTCAAAAGAAAGTGACTGAAGTAATGAGAAATACAAAACTTATCATGTGAGGCATGATAGGAATTAGGGGTTTTCACTGGAGAAGAAAAGACTCAAAGGAATATGAGGTTGACACCAAATGCTTGAATGACTCCTATATAGACAGGGTGTCACACTGCCCAACTCCAGGGGGCACCATTTACATTGTAGTCTAAGTGAAGAGCAATTCCCAGAGTGTGCAGTGCACTGTCTGCACAGCCAGAAGTGGCAGTCCTGCATGGGGGCAAGGGGTTGCTATTTCAAATGATAGAAGCCACTGAGCATTATATTTCAACTCAATTTCGGCAAGAATATCAGTTCTCCTGAAGTGGATTTCCCTTGTCTTCGATGGATCCAAAGCAGAGGCTGCATGGCCACATGTCTTGGAGGTCAAATGGGGGATTCTGGCAGCAGACAAGCAGACGGAGAGTTTTTGTTCACATTTTTTCCTGACTTTGAGATTCACTAATCCCAGAGATGGGAACTACCATTTATGGAGCCTCTATTAGCTGTCAGCATTATGTTGGGTGCTTTATATTCCTGATTTAATTTACTCCTCAAAACAAACTCCATAGCATTATCCTTAAATTATAGATGAAGAAACTGATACTCAAAGATTAATTATTTGTCTGTGGGCATCCAATTACTAAGCAGCTTAGCCAGGATTTAAATCTAGGAGTATATGATTCCTTGATTTCTTCCTGGACCACTGGGAATGGAAAGGAGAGTTAAACCTTCCAGGGACTCGTGATTAACAGTGTGACTAGTGTCAATACAAATTGACTAGTGTCAATACCAATATCACAGTCAGGGAGATTTGTGGGAGCGAGCTTGCTGGAGAAAGCATGGAACCGTGTGTGGGGGTGCTGTTGACTGGCCACACCTTGCAGGTAAGATTTTATACCTTGCTCTTACCACAAGAGTCTTCCCAGAGCTGACAAACCGGAGTCTGAAGTTGCCCTTCCCCTATCTGAGTACATCTAATCTGTGGGACCAGACTATTACCTAATCTATGGGATCAGACTTTTCTTGCTTTTTCATAAATTCACAATGTCCCAAAGAAAATGAAGGGGCTGACAGAAACACAATCCCCAACTGAATTCTCCTGTTTGGATTAAAGGATGTGAGTCAGCAGTCCCTATGTCTCACCTACCTACCTACTCCCCTGAAACGCAGGTCTTGATGGTGACGCTATGGCCCACAGTCAGCCCCATTTTACTTGCATGGAACCAGTGACACACTGGAGCTACCAAGGACTGACAAACTAGGAAGTGTGTTCTTTGACTCATCCATCCATTACTCAACTAATCAGCACTGCAAAGCTTGGGGGTTCACAGTGTGTCACTCTACACCAGAGCCACACCTCCCCATTGCAGGAATAGCTTGCCTGGCTGGCTCCTGAAGCATCAGAAGATGTTTGTTGACATTAGAATCAATGCCTTTTCTATTACATAATGAACTGTATGAAGCTCACCATTTCCTACTTGCCAGTAATGAATTCTTCTGTATGAGAATTTCGTTCTGGGCCAAGGTCTCCTCTTGCCCAAGAGAATTTCTCTGGAGCCACTCCTATTGACAATGGCTTGTAGTCACGCCTTGGATTAAAGTCTATTTATTTTCAGAGGACAAACACCTGTCCTCACAGTGAATACAGTTAAAGTTACAGTCAGGGACTCGCCTCTCATTCTCTTTCTGGCTCTCAAAGGCACAACTTATTTTTGGCAATGTTGTCTCTGCCACTCAGGCTCTCTAGACCCCAGCATTATTCTGTTCTAATCCCTCCTCCCTTTCTTGCCATATCAGTAAACTTACCACAGAATCATAAAAGTCAGCACAGCAGATAAAATAAAGCACAGAGAGTCCTACCTAACACAGCAAGTCCAATGCTCTTTCTACCCAATTATGATTCCTCCCTTAAATGGAGAGCTATTGTAATGTATGGCAGGAATAATGGGAAATAATTACTAAAAGCTACTGCTTATCTTTGTATCTCTAGCAGACTCTAATATTCCCTTGGAATTCACCAAGCTCAGAGCTTTCTGAAGATGGCAAAATGAAATGTTGAGAATGACTGAGGGAGGGCTACAGTTCACCCTGGAACAAAAGCCACTGTGGGTTCTGATCTCCAGCTATGGCTCCTCTTCAGACATTGCCAGTGATGACCCTAAAGCATACGGACACTTTGGGTCAAATTCTCTGAAGACATCCCTCATCTCCCCTTCTCATATAGTGTGCTCTGCACTGGGATGTCACCTCTTTTCACAGGATCCTATGACTAACTATCATCATATGCTGGATGCTGAGGCTGGGGAGAGCTGAGTGAGGCTGGTGCTCTGAATTTCTAACCCAAAGTCTCTGAGTCTGCACTTTGCTGGGTCCTTTCTCCTCTAGAGGCTGTATTCATCACAGATTGTGGTGACAAAAAGGGAGATTAATGCTTCTCTGGCTAGAGGAATCTCTCCTTGCTTGCTGTCAGATCTGGAAATGACTTCCCCATTTGCACCATGCTCTGGCATTTCCTCTGCAATAGTATGAAGTGTCTCTTTGCCAGTAATAACTTGCAATATTGCTTTTAAGTAATTTATTGCCCAATATCTCATATTACACCATCAAAATCCTCTTGTCTTCTGTCATTCATCAGAAAGGTAGAATAGTTTGAGTTCTTTAGCTGCAAGCTCTAAGGAACATAGTGAGATGCTGAGTCATTCTGTTGGAGAAATCAGGATAAGGCTTAATGGGAAGATATGTCACCTACCAACATGCATTCTCGGTTGAGACAGGCTGTTGGCTACAACACATGTCATCTTATAGCCAGGCAGCAGAGAATGCCAAAGAATGCTTTGTCCTCATTAGAGCCATCCCCAATGGATACTCCCTGAAAGAAAGAGATTAAAAATAAAGTTTGCTACATGTACCGGTATATTTGTAGAATAAATTCCTAGAAGTTGAATTATTAAATCGAAAGGCATATGTATTTGCAATTTTCATAAGAGGTTATACCAATTTATACTTCTACCAGCAAAATATGAGATTTGCTGGTTTCCCCATCCCTTTATTACACATTGGCAATTTTATAGGTGAAAAAATAAAATAAAGTTTGCTCCTAGCTGTGAAAAATCCATCCTTATATCACCAGAGAGACTTTGGGAGAGACTTGGATTCTGCAGATGCTTTCTCGGGGTTTGCTCATACCACTCCAGGGTCCTGATGAGAGCAGAGGGTAGAAAAGAGGTGGGGGGAAGGGGGAGAAGGGAGGACAGTGCAGAAGACAAAAGAGGGGCGAGAAGAGCCACAGGTTGGGGCAAATCAGTGCTTAGCTAGAGAGTTCCTAGATAATCAGGTGCATTCCTGTCCCCTCCCCCTCCACCCCACATGGCCTCCCTTCCCCCTCCCCCACAGACATTTTCACCCAGCTGCTCCATGTTTTTTGAGCAGAGAGTTATACTCTGGGCACTTAACCATGTCTACTGGTACCACATTGAATGCGTCTGGATTGTGCATGCTAGTCTCAGGCCTCAGGACAGACACTGGATAAGGATGCACTTACAGTCCAAGAAGTTCCTGCTTGGCATGAACAAAAAGAGGGGGGGGATAGAGTATAGAGTGAGGTTTCTAGACATACATCACCAATTATTTGGGATGGAGAAATGACCACAGTGAGTTATGGACTAATAAAAAAGCCTTAGTTCTAAAACCAGGGTGGAAAAAACACTTGGTCACAAATTTTTAATACAGACTAATATAGTTTGTACAGAATAGGGTTGTCAGTAGAAAAGCCAGTCTGTTCATTCACTTCTTTTGGTGCAGAGAAGCTCACCTAGCTTACCCTGCGTGTTGAGGGTTTATGAAGCTACATGGTATAAGCAAGAGTGATATCACAGAGCATAGCCAGGTCTCTGGCATATGATCAGATAATCAAATGGACAGCTCAATAGCTGGCTTCCCCAGGGCCTGGATCACAGTTTGGTTATTGGAGGCTGTGCAGGATCTAACATGGATCTAGTAAATTCTCAGTAACAGGAGGAGTTGATTGCTACTCTAGAGCTTCCCCATCATTTTGTTCCAGCTCCTCCAATTTTTCTTCTACCGTCCTCAACTCTACTAAATGCTATTTACTCTCCACCTGATCTCATACTGTCTGCTCAGTCATAACTTCAGCTCATGTCTTCTCACTATCTGTTCTCTTTGTGTCTTTCAGCGTCTGCCCCTCCTATCAATTGCTCAATGCCTGACATCTCATATTCAGACACCTCAGAAAATGGAATCTGGTTGGTTCAATTAGTCACCAGAATCCCTGTTACCCAGTCTGTAAGTGAGCCCATAGGCTGGTTGTCTTTGAGTCAGATTCTCAGTCAGTTATGGCCAAGTTGGAGCGATGGCAATGGGTCAGCACAAGGCCTTTGTAAAGAAACCCTTGAAAGGGGGTCCTGAGTACAGGACTAAGGTTATTAGACTTCTCTGGGACAACCAGACTGAACACCTGGCTTCAAATTCCACTCCATTAATTCCCATAAGGCCTTGAAAAATAAACCTGTCATATGCTTAGGAGGTTGTTTTACATGATCTTTAGGGTCCTTCAGCACCCTGACAATCAAATTTGATGATTCTGTCAGTCCCCAAGTACCACATCTACTCTTCCAGGCTACTGGTCTACCCTCCTATCTGATTGCCACATTTACCTACTGTACTAGATAGGAGAGCAAGTCCATTGTCTCTAACTTGGCTATTTATAGGGGAGTAAGTTCTCTTCTATCTCTACTATGAGAAGGGATTACCTTATTGGAGGAGCTGATGATCCCTGATAGACTAAGAGGATGTAGCAACATGTGCAGGTACAGTGTTGAGAGAGAGGAACACTTAGCTCCCATTCCTTCTCCTGCCAGGGTGAAGAGGAGAAAGTAAGGACAGACACTTCCAGCCCCTCTGTCCTTCTCGCAGTCATTTCTGAGGGAGGAAAAGTAACTGAGAAAGGGAAATTTCTCTTTTGAAGCAGCCAACTCTCAGCAAACTCAGATATTCTGCTCTTCCATGCAGCAAACTTACCAGAATATATTTTCCCCTCAGGGAGAGAGGATTACAATCCTGGAGATAGATCATAGGAAGTCTGGTTCTGGCTGCAGAGGTCAAGTCATCATCTCCAGTGCAGCTTTATCACAAAGTGCATATTTCCATCTTGATCTGTATATCTCCTATGATTATATCTCAATGGCTTTGGAAGTTGGGAGTAGGAAGGAGGATTATGGTTAACTAGCACCACCTCATTTCCCAATAAACTGTCATCCTTGGCCAGGGATGTTTGAGAAAGCCCCATACATGAGTACAGAATAGGGGCGTCTGCTCTCAGCAACCCAAAGCAGCCTGGGGAATGAAGGAGGACACCGTTCATGGATTGGGTGTCCTGCTGGGAAAGCCCCAAGCCCATGGCTCCATCCAGAAATATGCTTCATGCCTCCTTTTCCTCTGTAACTCATAAAGCAGAAAATGCACTAGTTTTGGATTCAGAGTATTTGAACACAATCCCCAGCTCTGCTGGTTTCTAGTTGTATAACTTTATACAAGTGAATTCACCTCAGTTTCCTCATCTGCAAATGACCTAATGATACATACTTCAGAGTGAAAATTTCATTCAGTGAGGAAACAAAGGAAATGATGTTTGCAGACTGTACACATGGGAGTTGTTGCTATCAGCGCCCCCTGGGAACAAGCACTCTGTACTCTCCTTACCCAGCCACCTCCCTCTGCTTTTCCCATTCGGTCCCAGTGGTCCCCAGCTGGCAGTGGAAAAGATGCAATAGTTCTCTCTGTGGTGCTACTAAGTTTCCTGTGAGCTCCTTGATAAGCAGCAAGAGGAGAACGAAAGTCTCGGCCAGGTCCAATGGGGCTAAAGAAGCCTGGCAGGCGGGACTTCTGAGTTCAATGGGGAGTCCATGTTCAAGAATCCCTGGTTGCTCTTGTCATCTGTAAAATGAATATAATCATTCCAACCTCATAAGATGCTTGAAGGAAAAAAATAGGTTCATGCATTTGGCATATGATTAGATAGTCAAATGTTACTTCTTTTCCATTTAACACTGAGTAAGAAGCTTTGCAGAAGTACGTTTTTGAGGATCTCACAGCAAAGAAAGTTCAGCAAGTAACAAAGTCAAACTGGAAACCACCCTGAGAAGATACTGTCATGTGACATCTCAACAGATTTGGGTTTGATGATTTTTTTCAGTCAAACCACAGAAAAATGATTGGTAGTGACTATTTTTTAAAAGCTTTTTTATTGTGAAATATAACATATATACAGGAAAGTGATAAGTTTCAAAGTTTGATTTTACAAGTAGTTATAGAGAAAATTTCAAAGAATGTTATGAGTTACAGTTCCACTGTGCTAGTTTGGATGTTTTATGTCCCCCAAATACCATGTTCTTTAATGCAATCTTGTGGGGGCAGACGTATTAGTGTTAATTAGGTTGGAATCTTTGAATTAGGTTGTTTTCGTGGAGATGTGACCCACTCAACTGTGGGTTATACATTTGATTAAATTATTTCCATGGAGATATGGACCCCGCCCATTCAGGGTGGGTCTTGATTTAATCACTGGAGACCTATAAAGAGCTCACAAACAGAAGGACCTCAGAGCAGCTGAGAGTGACATTTTGGAGAGCAGCTAAGAGAGACATTTTGGAGACAGCCACTGAAAGTAGACTTTGGCTGACACTTCAGAAATGCTAACCCAGAGTTTACTCTGGAGAACCTAAGAGAGGACAAAACGCCCCAAGAGCAACATTTTGAAGAACACACAGGAGTTGAGAGAGGAGCTGGAACACAACCCAGGGTCAGCAGATGCCAGCTGCATGCCTTCCCAGCTAACAAAGGTTTTCCGGATGCCATTGGCCTACCTTCAGTGAAGGTATACTCATGTCGATGCCTTAATTTGGACATTTTCACAGGCTTCAGACTTTAAATTTGTAACCAAATAAACTCCCTTTATAAAAGTAGATCCATTTCTGGTATTTTGCATAATGGCAGCATTAGCAAACCAGAACATCCGCCATTTCAGCTGTTTCCTTCTAGCTGTTCTAATAACTTAGAGACTAAAAAAAATATATTTATATAAAAATTCAGTATTCATAATCCTTTGTTAAATCCTATCTTGTCAGAGACTAACCCTCCCTTTCGTTTGATCACTGTCTCAATATTCAGGGATAACTGGGCAGTGACCACCCTAACTTGTTCATATTGAAAAGGGGTGTCAACATTATGGGAAAGAGGGATGCATCTAGTAGATGTTCTTGAAGAGGCTGTTGCTTCTGGGTTTGGGGACTTATCTGGCATAAGGACACTCTGGAGGATTTAAGTTTCTGAAAAATAAACTTAATGAGTGAAACTTTTCTAGAGTCTCATATAGGGACTACTGTTGATTATGGCATACTGTGGCCACTTGGAATATCTAGCTGAAGCTTGCATAAGAGTAACCTCTAGGATAGCCTCTTGACTCTATTTGAAATCCCTTAGCCACTGAAACCTTGTTGTTTTTTTTTTTTCACCTTTCTTTCCTCGCTTTTGGTCAAGAAGGTAGTCTCAATCCCTTGATGCCCAGGCCAGGCTCATTCCTGGGAGTCATGTTCCATATCTCCAGGAAGTTTCACTCTTCTGGGAGTCATGACCCATGTAGGGGGGAGGGTAATGAATTTATTTTCAGAGTTGGGCTTAGAGAGAGAAAGGCCACATCTGTGCTACAAAAGAGGTTTTCTGGAAGTGACTCAGGTATAATTATAGTAGGCTTAGCCTCCCCTCTACAGCCATAAGTTTCACAAAAGCAAGCCTCAAGGTCAACGGCTTGACTTATTAAGTAGGGAGTTCCTAACATCACATAGTGTATATTCTGTCCAAGATAAACAATCAGTGTCTCACATTATCTTCACTTAGTTGTACAATCATCACCACTCTCAATTTTAAACAATTATCATAACCAAAAATACCCCAAAGCTTTTATCAACCCCCTAATTATTTATCCCTAGTATTAGCGTGAGGTAGTGACATTTAATATGTTAAAATTGTGATAAGAAAGCCATGTGAGTTCCTTGCCACCAGTCCGACCAGGAACAAGACCCCTTTCCACCTCTACTACCCTCTCATCTAGACCCCTGATCTAGTCCAAGCCTCATCATCCCCTCCTAGACCAGTGCAATGGGCCCTTAATTGGCCTCCCTGTTTCAAGTTCCTGCTTCTTAATATATCATCCCTATTCTTGCCAGTTTCATTTTTATGAAGCCCAGTTCTGATTATATCACTTCCTTGTTCAGAACCTGTGGTGGTTCTACACTGACACTTTTAGACTTGCTTTGTATGCTTTCTTTTAATGCATCCTTCAACCCTTTCAAATGGAACTAGAGCCTATATGTAAACAGTCAGGGTTGCCAATTGCAAGCAACAGGAGCTGTCTCTGGATCCTGGGTACTTGGCAGACTTATTGAGAAGACCAAAGAATCAGGCACAACTGTACATTTCTAGGGGCCCCAAACCACACTGCAGATTAACCTGATGAGAAAGACACCACAGTTGTTTCCCCTGAGTACTGAGTGGTTTCCACAGCTGCCGCTTCTGCATCAGAAATTCAACTTTATTAGAACTATTTCTGCTACCAGTGTCTGTACCATTTCTGCTGCACCAAGAACTCAATCTTGAAGCCTCCAAAAGTCAGATACTTCTGCCATTCTATTGTGAGAAAAAAATATATGCCATACAATACTCTTTCCTTATGTGGCTCACTTCTAAATCAATGTATCCAATGGATGGGCCTGATTAATGGAGTCTGAGCCACATGTCTTCATCCCAGCTGTCAGGAGAGCTGGAAATGAGAGTTTTTGGATTTTTACCTTGGGGGTGGGGTACGACTTATAAGGTGGCAAATTCCCAAAACAACGCCAAGGTTTTCAAAAACTGTTGGGTTGCCATAAAATGTGACAAATATCCATAGTAAAGGCCACCCTTTGTCTGTTCATTAACATATACCCTTTGTTCATACTTACGTTTAACAACAATTTTCCTGCCTGAGACCATGCAACTATCCCTCAAATGAAAACAGGCATATTCTCTGCCCTGCCAAAAGGAAAACCGAAGTTCACATCAGTTAGCACATCCACTTTCTAGTCCAGGATCTCTGGGCAATGTACCTTCTTTTTCAGTTCCCTCTGGATTCTGTCTTTCTATCCTATAATCTATGGACTATATTGTAAAGATAACCACCATCGCCACAACCCTCTATATAAATTAGTAGAGAATAGGAAAGGAGACAGGAAAATTAGTTACAATAAACACACACACACATATATATGTGACATATGAAGGAAAAAACACAAGTACATATTATAGCCATTTCCCTCCATAATTGGTTAAATGACTAGAGTCAGTGTTTATATGTCTTCCTTCCTCTACCAGCCATTCCTAGTTCCTTTGCCCTGAGCTAACATGTCAGCTGTAGTGGTTCTGTACATGCTGTGGTGACCCAAACCTTCATATGCCTGCATCTAGTTTCTGCAGTTTTCATTTAAATATTAGCAGTATTGGGAGGTATACAGACTATATCCTGGATTCCAGACATACTTCCTTCTGCATCCTCAATTGTATAACAGTAACCTTATTTCAGCTTGACAATCAGCATAATCATGCTAGCCAATACCACACCTCCCTTTTTGCCTCTTATTCAGGTGATATGAGGCATTCCAAATGGCCAAGTGACTGTCTCAGCTTTCACGTCAGTGTCGTTATTTTTGTGTCCCCTGATGGAAACATCCCTTGATCGATTACTAAGACCTCTAAACCAGCAGAGCCCATACTTGTGGAAATGAAAATCAAAAATTTTCTAAGTGAGTTGTTTGATGTAATAATGAAAGATGCTATACTCACTTTCTAACCTTCAGTTATAGAACTCATATATCTGGGCTATAGAAGATGCACTACTGGTTTAGAGTATGTACCTTGACCCAACTTTCAAGGTCTTGTTCCTAGACTCTGCCATAACTGAGTCTTCAGTAAACAATGGCACCAATATTTAAAGCTGACTGCTTCTGGATGACCAGGATAAACAGAGGGACAGCTGGATCCCACAAGCATCGGCCCATTTTCTTCTTAAATTGTAAAATGAGTTCCTTGGTAAGTGGGCTGCTTTGAAGCTGTATGTACCCCTAGAAAAATGCTCTTAAATCTAACCCATTCCTGTTGGTGTGAGCCCATTGTAAATAGGACTTTCTGATGAGGGTACTTCAGTTAAGGTGTGACTCACCTCAGTCAGGATGGATCTTAATCCTATTACTGGAGTCCTTTATAAGAGAATGAAATTCAGACACAGAGAGAGAAAGCCACAGAAGCAAGAAGCTGACATCAACAAAAACCTGAAGAGAAGGGAGAGACCAGCAGATGCCATCATGTGCCTTGCCATGTGGCAGAGGAGCCAAGGATCACCAGCAGCCAGTCTTCCAGAAGAAAGCATCGCCTTGATGATGCCTTGATTTGAACATTTTCCTGGCCTCAAAACCATGAGGGAATAAATTCAATTGCTTAAGCAGACCCATTTCATGGAGTTGCTGGAGTAGCCTAGGAAACTAAATTTAGTGAGCATTCCTATGGGACACAGTCAATCTCACACTCTTCACTCATTTTGATAGTTGCTTCAACAAACTTCTTCCCCAAAACTTTCTGTCACCATTCCTCCAATTTTGTTTGTTCCAATTCCTTGAACATCTGGACAAATTATTAGCCATTCCCCATGAATTGGTAATGAATTTACATTGTAGATCCATACTTCATGTCATCTTATTTTATAGGTAAGGTTGCTACTGCAATTTACCATTTCAAAATTCTGAATATTGGAGGATTTCCTTTCCCTTTCCCATTGTCTTTCAGGGCCACCCTTAAAGGGGTTTAAAATGCTTAGCACTACAGTTCTTTCTGGCATCAAAACATTAAGCAGCCAACTAGTGATAAGTCTGCAGGTATGTATTACTTGACAAAGTAGGCACACTGGCAGTCTGAGTCATCTGTTCATGTAACTTGCTTGTACCTTAAGGACCTTTGGAAGGAGGGCTGCTAAGAATGCTTGACTTTACTGCTTGTTAGATCCTATAACATCCAGTTCATGGGCAGTTTATCTTACATGGATACCTGGTGTCCATTGACAGGAGTTCAAGCTCTGTCTACCAATAGCAAGACAAAGCTGATTCTCAAAAGGAGAATAGTTACTTGCCAAAGAGTGTAATGACTTTGTTCTAAAACCTCAGGGGACTCAGCTTTGATTCTCTTTTTGAGACTCACCATAGGCACCATACCACATCCTGATCTACATAGACACATCAAATTCCATTGTATCTGTGGGAGTCATAAGGACCAAGTGTTAAGGACCAGTTGGAGAGTTTTTTCCTTGTTCTGGCTCCTACTGAATCCTGGAAGACTTTTGTGTCACTCAGTAAAAGGATCAAAACAGTACGCTTAAATGTATTATCTGCTTTCTCCAAGATCTAAAGTGGTCTGCTAAGCATTGTGCCTCATTATTAATAGTAGAAGTTGCAAGGTGTAACAATTTGCCTGGGATATACCAATCCTTGGACTGTATTTAAACTTCAGAGTACTTAAACTTTAAAGAGGTGGCAGCCCCCTATATTTTCATGGAATATGTTTCTCACTTCAGGCACTTATATAGCTTCCTCAAGGCATCTAAGGTATTTGCTACATTCTGTCCTCCAAGTCATATTAGCTTTGATATCATCAATATAATGGAAGAGTATCACATACTATGGAACGGAAAAAGTCAAGCTTGAGCTAAATTGTGATGAAGAGGCAGAAGTGATGTAATCAAATGCAAATCTTTGATGGGGTACGCTGTATGACTGTGCCTGCCAGGTGAAACAAATTGCAACTAATGCTTCTGCTTATTTGGATAGACAAAATCAGTTATCATACCAATAGTTGCATACCAGATGTTGGAACTGTATAGATTAGCTCTAGTGAAAAACCATATCTGGAAAAGCAGATATAATTTGTGTTACTACTTATTTAAGCTTGTAAGAATCCTCTGTATCTCTTTGAGAGCCATCTGACAGCTGCATAGGCAAAACACGTGTGTTAAAAGGGGATATGACAAGAATCATGAGCCCTGCAACTTTCAACTCTTTTTCGGTTTGCATTCATTCCTGAGAATCTTTCAGAAATGTGACATTGACTTTACCTTACTCTCATGGTAGGCAGGGAAGCCTTAGAGCTATGCTGTCCAATACATGTGGCTACTGAGCACCTCAAATATGGTTAGTCCTAATTGAGATGTTCCCTGTGTATAAAATATACACCGTATTTGGAAGACTGAGTCTTAAAAACAGACATACAATACCTCATTAGTATGTTTTATATTGATTACATTTTGAAATGGTTACTCTTTTGGATATATTGGGTTAAATAAAACATATTACTAAAATTTATTTCAGCTTTTTTTTACTTTTTAAAATAATGTGGCTGATAGAAAGTTTAAAATTAGATGTTTTGCTCACATGTTTCTACTGAACAGCACTCCTCTAAAGACTTAACATGCATTTCTTACCATAATAGCCCTCATGACGGAGACTAAGAAGCCAATTTGGAAATTATGCCAGTTGCTGAAATTATCTATTCCAACTATTCACTCAACTGCAAGATGGGTTTGAGGTTTCAAACAGTCCAACATAAGGCTGATTTGAATCAAAGCAATTATAACCTAACTCTCATAAGACTAATGCTGACTGGTAGGTGGTCCACAGTGGCATTCTAGATTTCCATTATTTCATAGCCAGAAGTTTGGATATTTTCTTTCTTAAGTATATTTTTACCCTGATAAATAACTATAAGTCTCTTTGGAGATGGCAAGGTGGAAGAGGCATAAGTTTATACCTATAATCTTATCATAGAGTCTTTCTTAAGATTGCCCACCTTCCTTTCATTTAAAGGACTCAGGGTCTCTGAACTGAATCAGGCCTGGGAACTGAGTAAGGAAGTACGGTTCTTCACTGTGGTGGCTCAACTCCCACCAGAGCTGGAACTTTTGGTTATGTAAATCAAGTAAAACCTTGTGGTGAACTGTGCATCTGTTTCAATCCTAGACCTTCTGATTAATTAGACACCTCCAAAGAGTCAGACCATTCAGATTAACACTTTAGTACCTTTGCCAATTATGATAATCACGGATAAGAGGCCTCGGATGTTTAAGTGCTGATGCTTGGCCTTGCTTGTAAGTGCCCTACCTGCATCCCATCTCCCCAGCTGAAATCAGGGAG
This sequence comes from Choloepus didactylus, assembly GCF_015220235.1. Taxonomy (NCBI): domain Eukaryota; kingdom Metazoa; phylum Chordata; class Mammalia; order Pilosa; family Megalonychidae; genus Choloepus; species Choloepus didactylus. Next base: position 110,059,952 of record NC_051316.1, on the reverse strand, counting down.
ACTATTTTCAGCTACAGTTCCTCCCATCAGCATCTCTGGCCTACAAGCACTTTACAGCGATTCTGGCTCTCCCTGACCCAATGCAAACCAATTCTCACTGGCTTGAGAATGATATGATCTTGGTCTTCATTGAGGTGGTGGTGGTGGTGGTGGTGGGGAGGTTGTGCATAATTAGGAGCTGGACGAGCCACATATGATAAATCCTCTCAATATTTCTGTCTTCCTAAGTCTTTGTATATCTTCCTCTACATTATTCCAAGGAATTTCTGGCCTCTTGGCTTCATTTGGTGTGGCCTATCTTTGAATCACATTTCCAGTTAGCCAACTGAGAAAAATGATAAGAACCATTCCCAGCTACTGGAGCTAGCATTTTTATATAAAATCTCTGGAAAGAATACCATATTGAAAAACTTAGCCTAATTTTATTTATGTTCCTTTCTCCTCCAAGGTTTTGCTGATAAAAATGAGCAAAGATAAAAAAGTAATTATCAAAAACTTAAAATTCCTTTGATGAAGTAGCTTTCTTCCTGGTTCTGGGTTCCTAGGGACATGCTGATTTGTAATTCTGGTTGTAAGTCTAGAAACAATCAGAGATGATAAGGATGGGACATGAAGAGAATTGGCCTCTTAAAAGGTAACCTCCTCTAGCAAGTCCATTGTGAGTTCTCCAACAGAGAAGGAAGAGGAGGAGCTTGCCTGCCAGAAAGAGAGGTTCAGTGGGATTTGGGATTCTCTGAGTCCCATGAATCTCACCAATTCATTTCTTGGTGCCCTACTTCTTTCTGATGCATGCTAAAACTTTTACAATAGGCTTTATGACGCTATGAATTCAACTGAGGTTTTAATCCAACATGCTGCAGAATCAGACTATTAGGAGCAGCAGAGAAAGCCAGGCTGGTCATCAAACCCAAGAGCAAGTAGGAATTGGAAGATAAAGTCAATGAGACCAAGAGCCAGGAACAGATTGGAGACATATCTGCTGGAGAGGTCAAGTAAAGGTAGGTGAAGTGAGGCTGTGATCTTGGCATGGACCTTTCTTGGGTGCCCGCCTCCTGAGGAACTGGGTCATCAGACCCTCATAAAGGAAGGCTTAGGGTCAGAGTGAAAAAAGGGGAAATTCCCACTGTAGGCAAATGCATTGCCATCTGACCTGCAAAAAAGGGAAGAAAAATTTTTAGCCACACTTAGGTCATAGGAGTGGGGATGGTTTCCACAAAGTAAACTTCTCATTAGGATTAGAGAAGCAGCCTTCCTTCTTGGCCCTCTGCCTTCAAGTTCATTCTCTCTAATTCAACCTTCACAGAGCAGCCAGAAAAATCTTTCTAACATACAAAACCTTTATTGGCTCCCCACTGCTTTGGGGATGATCAGGCTTTCAAGACTGCACGCTTTGGCCCTGCTGATCTCAATATCCCCATCTCATTTTCCCCACCTCCATCTCTACCCCTGTTCTCAATCCCATAGCTTCCCAATTACATGGAACTTCATGCAGACCTCGGTAACAGAGGGAAGAAATGCTATATAAAAGGGCACAGCCTTGTAATGAGGATGGATTCTGTACAAGGGCAGGTCTTAATCACAAGCTTTCTGCTAGGCCTTTGTACTAGTAAGGGAGAAATTATTCTTTTTGTTCAGCAGAACATTTTGATGGGTTTTGTATCTGCACAGGTGGGCCTGGGGGCTCAGTTTAGCAACTGTAGTTAGCTTGCCCTGTATAAAGTATGAGAAGAATTTTGGGAGGGACAGGAAAAAGGTGAGAAGTTCGGAATGTATGTGAAAGCGCTGGAGAGTATGGACTGGTGAAAAGAGAAAAGGGCATGAAAATGGTTACTAAGTCATGCAAAGTCCAGGCGCTTAAAAAGCTGGATATAACTTGCAGACACCTAAGTAAAATTCCTGACAAAATGAAACATGAACAATAATGTTAGCTCACAGGCCTCTGGAGAGGTCCTGGATGAAATCTGAGCTGAGGTTTAAGGGATAAGAAGATTCCAATAGGCAGAGAAAGTAAAGATGGAGGGAAAGAGACAAACTTTCAGGCCAAGGAGAGAGCATGGCAGCAAGGACTCTCTGGCTCTATTTGGAGAACAGAGGAGCCTGGTGAGAGCAAGGAATTGGGTTGGAGGTGGTGTGGTAGGAGAGCTGAGGCTGGGAATGTAGCATGAAATGAGAATAGGAAAGGACCAGATTTTACAAAGCTTTGAGTAATGCTGAGGACCATGGGGTCAGGAAAAGAAGCCAAAGTCAGAAGTTCAGCTCTAGGTCAGTATCAAGACAAAGCAGGAAGAAGAAGGAGAGGAGGAAGAGGAGGAAGAGGAGGAGGAGAGAGGAGGAGGAGGAGGAAGAGGAGGAGGAGGAGGAAGAGGAGGAGGAAGAGGAAGAAGAAGAAGAAGAAAAACCAAGGAAAATTAAAAAAATGAAAAAGTATAGATGGTGGGCAGCCTGGGGAGTCCAGAGCTCCTTGTTGAACGCTGATCATGTCAGGGAGATTGGTGTAGGATAAAGCCACAGGATGGAAGACTGGGGTGGACAATTATCCTTCATTGTCTCTTTCTGACTGAAGCTCTTGAGAAATTAAGTCAGGATTCTTTTTGGTCTAGTATTTCTGGGGACCTTGAGTAGGAAATGTATCACTGTTGCAGTTTCCAAATATGTGTACTCACAGCTTTCGTCATCTTCATGTATTCCTTAAACCCAAATAATCTGGTTTCTGCTCCTTCCACTCTACTGAACTGGTTTCCTAGGAGCAGCTGGTCTTAAAACATTTTTCTGGCACAAAGTCACATGGGCATTCTCTGAGTCAGGAGAAATTTCCGGCTCTAGGTGAAAGTCCCAGCCCTTTCCCTTTCAAGCAAGAAAATATATCATAATGAAAAGCAAGGCAAGTCATTCATAGAGAAGCTATGTAGTACGATGAATTGTGTCCCCTAAAAAGACATGGTTGTGTCCTAATCCCCGGTACCTGTGAATGTGACCTTATTTGGAAATTGGGCCTTTGCAGATGTAATCAAGTCAAGACAAGGTCATACTGAATTAGGGTAGGTCCTGAACCTAATGACTGGTGTCTTTATGAGAGAAAGGAGAGGGAGATTTGGAGACAGAGGCACAGAGACCCAGAGAAGAAGGCCATGTGAAGATTCAGGCAGAGATTGGAGTGATGCAGCTACAAACCAAGCAATGCCAAAGATTGCCACCAATCACCAGAAATTAGAGGGGAGATGGAACAGAGTCTCCTCCCTCAGAGCTTCCAAAAGGAGCCAACCCTGCCAACACCTTGATTTTGGACTTCTGGCCTCCAGAACTGAGAGAATAAGTTTCTGTTGTTTCGAGCCACCCAACTTGTGGTACTTAGTTATGGCAGCCCTAGGCAACCCATACAAGGTATATTACTCACACACTGGTACCTCACCATTAATAGATTTGAATCTAATCAGAGTAGAAAACCAATTGCAAAAACCCATTTTCAAGAATCTGTTTCTCAAGAACAGAGCTGTATTAGTCAACGTTCTCTAGGGAAACAGAACCAACAGGAAATACCTGTAAATATTATAAGATTTTATAAAAGTGTCTCACGCAACTGTAGGGATACACAAGTTCAAATTCCTTAAGGAAAGCTGCAAGCTGGCAATTCCAATGAAGGTTTTTGATGAATTCCCCAGGAGATGCTGGCTGGCTGAAGTAGAAAGGAAAGTTCTCCTTTCTAACTTCTTCTTTTAAAGCCTTCAACTGATTGGATTAAACGTCTCTCATTGCTGAAGACACTTTCCTTAATTGATTGTAGATGTAATCAGCCATAAATGCCATCAACTTATTGATTATTTAAGTACATGAAATGTCCTTGCGTAACAGGCCAATGCTTTCTTGATCAGATAACTGGGCCCTATCACCTGGCCAAGTTGACACATAAGCCTAACCATCACACTGCATCAACCACATCAACTTTGTTTTGTTGAAAAGAACACAAATCTTGCAAAATGGTGAGCAACTATTCCTGCAGAACTGTAAGGAGATACATTTGATTGGGTAATTCACCTTAAAATATTAATGTCTGTAAGATACTTAAAAATCCTTATTCAGCCTTTTCTAAAAACATATAAAACTGCATATTTTTAACAGTTTCTTTAAGCAATGTTTTGCCTAAGAACCAAAATGTGCTCAACTCTTTGCATGGCCCCTCCTCAATCAATCTTGGCAGAGATTGGCAGAGACTTTTGGTGTCTGTGGGGTGATTTCAAGTGGTTATGCTGTTTAGACTATTAGTTATCACGATATCCATGCTGATAGCATGGACTTGTAATTACCTAATTTAAATAATTTAAGGGTATCATTTATTTCTATCCAGGACCACCCACATCTCCTATTGCAGTTGGGCAATCCTGTTTTGCCTTCGTTTCCTTGTCCTTATCACCAGTCCTGGAACTTCTCTCTTCCCTCCTTATAACTGACCAATGACAGGCCAGCCAGAGGAAAATAGGGAAGATGCTAGAGAAGTCAAGCAGGTCTGGAACATGGGAAAGGAATGAAATTAGAAGTGGAGACTTTGGAGTAATTTTCATAGAAGTGATAGATGAAGACAGTGGATGAAATAACCAAAGATAGTGTCAACTGGTGAGAGCCAAGGGCAGAATCTGGGGGACCTATTTAGAGATACAGTGAGAGAAAAACATACAGGAAGAGAGGCTGCGAAACTTTGGCTCAGACTAAACCTTTTGGTAGCCATGGGACTTTGGGTAGCTTACTTAATTTTGTGAGCCTAAGGTTATTTCTTTGTCATATGGGGGATATTAAAGCACATCCTGAATTGGTAGGTTTAAAGGAGGTCATATTTATAAAGCATAGTAATGGTTAGTTCCTTTCTCCTTTCAAAGAAGAAAGAAGTAGTAAAAGGAGTATCACGGTGTCTTGGAAAGAGATTTCAAGATTTCAGTGGAGGGTCATGGACAATAAGGAATTAAAAATGACTGGCGAATTCTGGAACCCTGAGGAAAAAGCCCTCAGTCCTGTCTGGAGAGATTAATCCTTTTTCACCAGATGAAACTGCAATGGAATGTCCTGAGGTAACTGACTTGAAAGACACTTGTACTTCCTTTCATGACCCACTCCCACTAACCCTCTTTGCATCCAGGCCTATAACTAGACTAAAGGCCCAGCAGGACTCCAAAAGTTGAGGTACAAAGTGTGACCCATGAGGAGGTATGATATATTCCAGAAGAAGTACATGAGTTTTCTAATTTATATAAACAGAAATCAGGGGGCATATGTGTGGGAATGGATATTTAGGGTGTGTGATAAAGGTGGAAGGAATATAAAGTTGGATCAGGCTGAATTTATTAATTTGGGCTCACTAAGCAAAGATCCTGCATTCAGGAGTTAGAAAGGGCATTAACAGTTTGTTTCGGTGGTTGGCTGAAACATGGATCAAAGGTGGCCAACCTTATCTGAGGTCAAAATGCCAGAACTGCCCTGGTATAAAGTAGAGGAGGCTTAGGGAGATTGGAATGTTAGAGTGGATTTATCATGGAAGAACTGCTCAAACACCCCAGGAATGTCCAGAGAACACACCTTTCACCAGGACTGTGAGGAATAAATTTGTGAGACTAACTCCGTCATCTCTGAAGAGCTCTGTAGTCATCCTTACCTGTAGGTCAGATATTACTGTGAGAACTGCTGTCACTGAGCTGGAAACCTTAAACACAATGGGGATGATCAGATTCCGAGTTGGCAGAAGCCACGTGGCATCACTTAACTGCCAAAGACAAGGTGGGTGTGGCTACCATAATGGACAGCAGACTCAAAGCAACAGTTGAAATAATCTGACTCACAGAGACCTATGGCACTGGCTAGCAGATCATGGGGTACCTAGAAGTAAAATAGATGGGCAGTCTACTAAATTTCTACTTGATTTGTATAAGCAGAAGTGTTCTAGGTCTAATGAACAAAAGTCTAATGAGAACTACTAAAACAGAGAGTCATGGCCCTTTAATCAATTCCCAGATTAGAGACAGTTTACAGACTCAGAACCCCATGAGGGGAAGTCTAGGTCTCCTTGGGGAAGGACTCTTACACTGCCAAAAATTTATACTGCTAATCTTCCTTCCAGCCTTCCCCAAAGAGACCTACAGCTTTTTACCAGGGTAACTGTGCACTGGGGAAAAGGAAATGATCAAATATTTTGGAGATTATTAGACACTGGGTCAGAAGGGACTAATTCCAGGAGACCCAAAGCATCACTCTGATCCACCAGAGTAGGAGTTTATGGAGGTCAGGTGATTGATGGAGTTTTAGCTTGGGTCCATCTCACAGTGGGTCCAGTGTGTCACCAGACCCATTCTGTGGTTATTTTCCCAGTTCTGGAATGCATAATTGGAATAGACATACTCAGCAACTGGCAGAATCCCCACATTGGTTCCCTGACTTGTGGAGTGAGGGATATTATGGTAGGAAATGCCAAGTGGAAGCCACTAGACTTGCTCCTACCTAGCAAAATAGTAAATCCAAAGCAATAATATATTCTTGGAGGAATTTCAGAGATTAGTGCCACCATCGAGGACTTGAGGGATGCAGGGGTGGTGATTCCCACCACATCCCCATTCAACTCTCCTAATTGGCCTGTGAAGAAAACAGCCATGTCTTGGAGGATAACAGTGGATTATCATAAACTTAACCAGGTGGTGACTCCAATTGCAGCTGCTGTTCCACATGTGGTGTCATTGTTTGAACAAATCAACACATCCCCTGGTACCTGGTATGCAGCTACTGATCTGGCAAATGCTTTTTTCTCAAGAAGTTGCTAAGGACCACCAGAAAGAGTTTGCTTTCATCTGGCAAGGCCAGCAGTATACCTTCACCGTCCTACCTCAGGGGTATACCGACTCTGCCACCCTATGTCATAATCTTGTCTGCAAGGACCTTGATCATTTTTCCCTCCCACAAGACATCACACTGGTTTATCATATTGATGATATCATGTTGATTGGGCCTAGTGAGCAAGAAGTTGCAACTACTCCAGACTTAATGGTAAGGCATTTGTGTGTCAGAAGATGGGAGATTAAAAAAAAAAAAAAATACAGGGTCCTTTTCACCTCTGTGAAATTTCAGTGGTGGGGGGCATGTCAAGATATCCCTTCTAAGGTGAAGGATAAGCTGTGGAATCTGACCACTCCTACAGCCAAAAAAAGATGCACACCACCTAGTTGGCCTCTTTGGATTTTGGAAACAACATATTCCTCATTTGGGTGTGCTACTCTAGCCTATTTACCAAGTGACTAGAAGAGCTGCTAGCTTTGAGTGGGGACCAGAATAAGAGGAGGCTCTGCAAACAGGTCCAGGCTGCTGTGCAAGCTGCTCTGCCACTAGGGCAAATGATCTAGCAGATCCAATGGTCTCGGAAGTGTCAGTGGCAAATAGAGATGCTGTCTGGAGCCTTTGGCAAGACCCTATAGGAGAATCACAATGCATGCCCTTAGGATTTTGGAATGGAGTCCTGTTACCCTCTGCAGATAACTACTTTCTTTTTGAGAAACAGTTTTTGGCCTGCTACTGGGCCTTTGTAGAGACTGAACACTTAACCAAGTTACCATGAGACCTGAGTTACCTATCATGAGCTGGGTATTGTCTGACCCACCAAGCCATAAAGTTGAGCATGCACAGCAGCACTCCATCATAAAATGGAAATGATATATATGAGATAGGGCTTGGGTGGGTCCTGAAGGCACAAGTAAGTTACATGAGAAAGTGGCCCAAATGCCCACGGTCTCCACTCCTGCCACATTCTCTTTCGCAGCCCAGAGCTATGGCCTCTTGGGAAGTTCCTTACAATCAGTTGACTGAGGAAGAGAAAACTCGGGCCTGGTTTACAGATGGTTCTACATGATATGTAGGTACCACCTGAAAGTGGACAACTGCAGCACTGCAGCCCCTTTCTGGGATGTCCTTTAAGGACAGTAGTGAGGTTGTTCATTTTGCTTAGAAGAACTGGCCAGAGGTGCATTTGTATACTGACTCAAGGGCTGTTGCTAACGGTTTGGCTGAATGGTCAGGGATGCTTGGAAGGACTATGATTGGAAAATTGGTGACAAAGAAGTCTGGGGAAGAGGTATGTGCATAGGCCTTTCTGAGTGGGCAAAAAACATGAAGACATTTGTGTCCCATGTGAATGCTCACCGAGGGTGATTTCAGCAGAGGAAGGTTTTAATCATCAAGTGGATACGATGACCTGTTCTATGTATACCTGTAAGCCTCTTTCTCCAGCCACTCCTGTCAATGCCCAATGAGCTCATGAACAAAGTTGTAATGGTGGTAGGGATGGAGGTTATGCATGACCTCAGCAACATGGACTTCCACTCACTAAGGGCAATCTGGCCACAGCCATTGCTGAGTACCTAATCTGCCAGCAGCAGAGACCCACACTCATTTCCTGAGGTGATCAGCCTGCTCCTTCACTTCCATCATGGAAAGGGCAGTGATTTGTTCTAACTGGAATGGACACATACTCCGGATATGGGTTTGCCTTCCCTGCAAGCAGTACTTTGCCAACACTACCATCTGTGGACTTACAGAATGCCTTATCCACCATCATGGTATTCTGCACAGCATTGCTTCTGGGCAAGGAACCCACTTCAGAGCAAATGAAGTGCAGGAATGGGCACATGGTCATGGAATTCTCTGGTCTTACCATGTTCCCCGTCATCCTAAAGCAGCTGGATTGATAGAAGGGTGGAATGGCCTTTTGAAGACTCAACTGTGGGCCAACTGGGTGGCAATACCTTGCATTGTTTTCCAGGAGACTGTGTAGGCTCTGAATCAGTGTCCACCCTATAGTGCTGCTTCTCCCATAGCCAGGATTCACAGTCCTAGGATCAAGGGGTTGGAAACAGGAGTGGCACCACTATTACCTCTAGGGATCCACTAGAAAAAATTTTGCTTCCTGTCCCTGCAACCTTAAGCTCTGCTGGTTTACAAGTCTTAGTTCCAAAAGGAGGAGTGCTCCCACCAGGAGACACAACAATTCCACTGAACTGGAAGTTAAGACTGCCACCTGGCCACTTTGGGCTTCTCATGCCTCTGAATCAACAGACAAGGAAGGGGATTACTGTACTGGCTGGGGTGATTGATTCTGACTATCAAGGAGAAATAGCACTGCAACTATACAATGGAGGTAAAGATGAGTTTTCCTGGAATACAGGAGATCCCTGAGGGCATCTCTTAGAACTACCATGCCCTGTGATTAAAGTCAATGGAAAACTACAACAACTCAATCCAGGCAGGACTACCAATAGCCAAGAAACTTCAGGAATGAAGGCTTGGGTCACCCCCCAAGCAAAGAACCACGGCCAGCTAACATGTTTGCTGAGGGTAAAGGGAACATGGAATGGGTAGTGGAAGAAGGTAGTGGTAAATATGAACGACAACCACATGACCAGTTACAGAAACAAAGACTGTAATTGTTATGAATATCCTTCCTTGCTTTGTTATGTTTGTATTTGTAAAAAAAGCAAATTTGTTTTCTTCTCTATCTTATCCCCTTATCATATGGCGTAAGTTGTACTGTTCATTTGTAGTATTTAAGTTATAGGATATCAAGTTTAAGAGTGAATATTACCCAAGGACTGGCACCCTATTCTGGAGAGATTTAGTGTGTTTCCCATTGTACGTAGGAAGTTGAGTATTGTTAGGTATAAAATATGACTGCTATTGTTTTTAGAGATTGATCATGGTTTAAGGTGATGTGTATGGCTGCCAAGTTGACAAGGGGTGGACTGTGATGGTTAGGCCCATGTGTCAACTTGACCAGGTGATGGTGCCCAGTTGTCTGGTCGAGCAAGCACTGGCCTGTTACTGCAAGGGCATTTTGTGTACTTAAGTCAACAGTAAGTTGATTGCATTTATGGCTGATTATATCCACAGTCAAGAAAGGAGACTGTCTCCAGTGATGAGACATTTAATACAATCACTGGAAGGGTTTAAAAGGAAAAGTGGTGACTTCAGCAGTAAGAAGAGAGAATTGTCATCTCTACTTCAGCCCACCAGCTCCTCCTGGGGAATTCATCTAAAACCTTCATTGGAGTTGCCAGCTTGCAGCCTTCCCTAAGAAACTTGAACTTGTGCACCCCCACGGTTGCATGAGACACTTTTATAAAATCTCATAATATTTACAGATATTTCCTGTTGGTTCTGTTTCCCTAGAGAATCATGACTAATACATATGGTCATAAATTATAACATAATGAATAATTCAAGCACTCTATCTTAATACAAGGAAATGTCTAAACTGTTTTAATTCATATGAACAGTCTTGCAATGTACTAATCTTCCCTATAAACAACATATGTAAAGCCTTTTACCTTAGTTTCATAATTTACATCCTTATTCAGCAGGTTTGAATCTGGTTCTCTAGAACAGTTTTTAAGAGCTGGAATACAGATGGCTAAGATTTATGTTTTTGTGGTTGTTTTTAATTTTAAGGTTTATGTAAGTTTTGAAGTTGTTGTAGGCAGAACTTCAAACATGATCCAGTAGAGAAGCGTAGATCACTGGAATCTGATATATGCAGGGGCCTCTCGCAGCTTGGTCACCAGCTGGCCACCTAACCCTTGTGACCACAATCTGCTGGTGGCTGCCTCAGCTCCTTCACTCTAAAATAAGGGTGAGGGCTTTGCAAGGTTTTCCTAGCTATAAAGTTCTAAGACTTATACCCAACTTTATCCTTATCATTTCTTAAATGTTGGGATTAAAAGTATAATTTAGAAAGTAGGAGGAATGAGCTTATTAACTGGGTCAAAGTGCTAGATCCCTTTCAGATTCTTCCTCCCCTGGCATTTGCTGTCCAGTTAAATGTATACTTCTCTCACAGGCTGGAAATGCCTCTAGCTTGGGAGGTGCTTGGTCCTAGACAGCTTGGGGTGCAGCTGACTCTCTCCCCTTTTAGGTTCCAAGCAGCAACGCCATTCCACTCCTTTCCTTGGATTTGCCTTTCCCAGCCATCAGAGTGGTAAGACCCCAGAGGAGGAGTTCAGGTTGTAGTCCAGGGAATGGAGACCAAAGGGCCACTGAGTCTTTTCTAAATGTCACTATAGGTCCGTGTTTCTGGATCTTGGTTGCACTGTAGAATCAAGAGCCAACCGCAGGCCCTCCCTCAGGATAATTAAATCAAAATCTCTGGGGGCAGGGCCCAGCACCTGTATATATTTCTTTAAGTTCTCCAAGTGATTCTAACATACAAATCAAAGTATAAAAGTCCTATGCTAGATCATAGGTCTGTCTGTAGCACAGGCAAAAGGAAGATTTCAAAATTAACACTTGACAGACCCTTCTAATAATTCTGATGTGATGGGAATGCATGTTAGATTATTTACAAAATATAGAATAAAAGGAAAGACCATAAATAAAAACATATTAATACTAATGTTTTGATTGTATTCAAATTTTTATTTTTTGAACAAAAAACTTAAGACAGTGATTTTAAATAAAACAATACATTCTAGACATTTTTTTGACAGCTCATTAAATTTGGACTCCTACAGTTCTGTTGTGATGCTTTCTTCAACATCTATATTATTTATCACTTCATCATCACTCCAAATATGCTAAACAGAGAATCATTCTGTCTGCTTACATGAAGCATCATTTGAAGGAAATACTCTACTACCACTTAAAGCACACATACAGAACAGTCATTTTTTTATATTTACAAAACACAAGAAGTCTGTCCGGCCATTTTGGTTGTGTTGTCACATTGCCCACACTGAAATCAGCATAACACTAAGTAATAAGCAAGATTTCACTTCAGCAGTGCAAAGAATGGCATCAACCAAACTTCATTAAACAAATCAACAAACTACAAACATGGTCAGCAAAATTCAATCTGTGTAATAGTGATTTAAGAAATAAACATGTAGTGGGTCACGACTAGACTGGTTTTTTCACTGTGCAACTTCCCTCAGGGAACAATACTACCTAATTCACAGAAAGAAAGGAAAATGCATCAAAGCCTTTGTTCATGAAGAAAATGCCCTTCAAACAAATTCATCATAAGGCAGGGAAAAAAAAAGTTGGAGGAAGCATTTTGGCCCAGAGAAAAGTTTAAACATAATGCGTGTACATACTATATACACATTTACAGATATAATGCAATTTAAACCATGAATATAGTCATTAGACAATTAAACAAATTGGCTCAGTAAAGTGAAAAGGTGTCCATTTCCTATAAATATGGAGTTATTGCTAAAATGCTACACATTATGCTTTGACATGGAAATTACAGGAACTTCGAATTTCAAGCTGCCATATTGCCAGTGTTAGCCCTGCAGGAGGCAGTCATATGGACAACATGCCATCCAATTCTAAAGAAAAAGCATAAATACAACTACAAAAAGAAAGAAAAAAAAATTAAAAAGGAAAGGCTTATGCACTGTACCTTACATTTTTGCCTATTTTTTAAAAAAACAAAAACAAGTCCAGTTCACCACAAGTTAAGCACAACCTGACAAGCAAGTTTAGCGACATGATAGGAAGAGAAAAGTGAAATACAGCACACATTTACAACTAGCACTGATGTAGTCTATTTTGTCATACAAACTGGAGTACAAAAATCCAATTTAAATAAGACTGGACTAACCATAATAGTATATATATTAAAAAAAAGAACAAAAAGCAAACACAACACACACACTCACAGTAGACCTAGTTTGATACTGATTAAATTTAACAGTAAAACTCATCTTGTCCCTCTTAATACTCTACTGCAATTTATTTATTGATGGCTAGAATCGTTACTTACTTTAAAAAGATATTAAATACCTGTATAATGAAATTACATTCTTATTAACAATAAGACATACTGTGTAAGAAAATAGCTCATGTGTGAAATGTGTCTGAAATGCGTTTTTCCTCACAACTATCAAAATATCCACTCACACTAAAACAAAGCCATCCCCAACCCCCCCTGAAAAAAAAACTGAGAAAAGATGGGGTTGGGTGAGGAGCAGGGAAAGGTTTAGCTATACTAGTTACAGCACAGTGATTAACAATGGTTCAAGACAGAACCAACAAGAGGTGGTCAAAAAGATGCCTTCAATACATGGCTACAAGTAAAACACAGACTCGGCCACTTTTGGTTCATTGCAGTGAGACCAAAAAAATATCTCTCACAGATTCATATAAATACTAGACTCCAGCTCGTTTATTATTATTTAAGTTTTTCTGTTTGTTTTTGCAAAGCCTAGCTACCTTATTACAATTTATATTTGCTCTGCAACAACTACAAGAGGTAGGCATAAAGCATGAAAAAGTTTCTCAGTTAGTACCTCACCATGGTTGTTCACTGCACAACAGTATTTACTCTAGACGTGAAAACTGATTATCTTTTAGTCTTTTCTAAATCCCCAAATTAAGCTGCTGCCATCCATAAATGTTCTGCAAGAGTGTACTCACAAATAAGAAACTTTCTCTACTGAAGGATACTGTCATAGTGGTTGTTGCAGAGCATTCATTATATATATATATATATATATATATATATACACACACATATATATATATAATTTATTTATTTATGTTTTAAAAACCAAACAAACAACAATAACAACGACGACAACAAAAACAAACCCAGGTTCCTGGAACCAAGTCTCTTGATTCTCTACTTTCACAAAATAAAGTGTACCATTTGACTAAAACTACAGATGTGTATTTTGTTTTTTTCCCCCCAAAGATGCCAAGTGCCATGCAAAATAAATTAAAGAACAGATACGAAAATGTACATGTGATAAAACTATTGAAGGTAGGTTTTTAAAAGCATTTATATAAACATAATTTATAATATTTCTCTTTTTTCCTTTATATACAGTCACAAAGCTGTAGTTATACATCTAGGATTTCCTCTGCTGTACCTCCACAACGCAATCTGTAGCGACCAGTTCTCCAGCTTATAGTAGGATCCCATAATGCCGACAAAAAAATGTATATTGTCATGGATTCGCGGATGAACCAAGCTACTGCATAATCAAGTTTTGAAAAACACAGTGTGCCACCCTAGGAATTAAAAAAATAATTAATCTACTGACCATTAGACTAAAGATCTACTGAAAAATGAAATTCTTGGATTTCAACTGTACTAAGTATACTACATAAAATTAAGTCTGCTCCACAACCCTTTTTAGGTTCTAAAGAATTGGGGTAGCTGGTGGTAGATACCTGAAACTATCAAACTACAACTCAGAACCCATGAATCTCAAAGACAATTGTATAAAAATGCAGCTTATGAGGGGTGACAATGGGATTGGGAAAGCCATAAGGACCACACTCCCCTTTGTCTAGTTAATGGATGGATGAGTAGAAAAATAGCGGAAGGAAACAAACAAACAAACATACAAAGGTACCCAGTGTTCTTTTTTACTTTAATTGCTCTTTTTCACTTTAATTATTATTCTCATTATTTTTGTGTGTGTGCTAATGAAGGTGTCACGGATTGATTTAGGTGATGAATGTACAACTATGTAATGGTACTGTGAACAATCGAATGTACGATTTGTTTTGTATGACTGCGTGGTATGTGAATATATCTCAATAAAATGAAGATTTAAAAAAAAAAAAAAGAAACACAGGAAAATAAGTAACATAGGAATGTGCACCAAAAGACATGACCGGAATGAAAATCTATGGCCTGAATTAACACCGCAGTTTAGAATACAAGAAAAATTTTTCATCAAATGCCCTGAAAATACAAGTTTAATGCAAGCCAGGAGCAGTATGCTGAAGAAAAGTAGTTACTGGAGGTAATATGATTTCTTAAACTATTGTTTTTTTTCAATTTGAAATATGTGTAAAATATTTTTTTCTTGGTGTGTGTGTGTTGGCTTTCAATTTACATTAACTTAAACATTACATAAAATGAAATAAAAATAAGAAAAAACATCAAAAAAAATTTAAGTCTGCTCCATTAGGTAATTTAACTGCTGTGCTATGCTGTTTAAGAAAATGCTAATTATAGTAGAAGCACTAAAATAGCTGCTATCCTAAAGTATTCTTAGTCTGAATACTCTCTAACTTGCTTAACATATTTTCTGTGGAGCCTTAATAAAAGTGACTTTATAACTGACTGAAAATTGAAAATCAAGTTAAGTTTTTTGTCAACATTCATACTAGGAAAAGTAATGTTTAAACCTAATATTAGCCTTCAATGAGAAGTAAAGATCAGCTCATAGATTTTCTTCAGCCTTCTCTAAATTAAAATAGTTTTAGTTCCACCAAATAACTGCAAACCTTTCCATGCCTATTCACATACCTGGACACCCCTGAGTTGAATGTAGTCAAATATAAACCATGCCAGACAATGACACATGAAAAACACCATAATGTCCCATCTGAATACATGGTGGGCTGCCCATCCAATAATTAAACTGGCAACAAAGCATTCTGAAATTGGTTCACAGATTATTGTAGCAGGAAGCATGTTAATTCGCAATTTGGTCCACCTAAAAAAAATCAAAAGGATTGTCTTTCAACAACAGCCTGGTTTCAAGACCAATAAATTTTTTTCCCAAAGTGATCAACTCTTTACCCTTCTGGTCCTCCTCTTTAAAAAAACTTGCTTTGAATCTCTTCTATTTTTATTTAGTACACAAAAGAAAAAAATATAGAAATTCATTTTGTGTGGCCTAGTCTGATGAATAAAGATTATAAAATTCAACAAGTTTAGAAAACTTAGAAAATACAGATTAATATATAAAAAATTCAATCAAAGTCTCAATGTCCTTTTTGAATGCCTTCACCATTACACAGCAGAGAAAATATACTTAGATTCAGGATTTATTTTAATACAGAAGGTAAACTCTGTCTTTTGGAACTAAACTAAACAAATAACTGACTCTTTAGATATTTTTTTTTTTACTAAGATAGACTATGCAAAAATTATCCCTCCTTCCCTTTTCTTTTACCAAGGTACAAAAAGAAGAAAAACAACTGATTTACCTGATCATTCTGGATTGAAACTGAGAAATTGAATATGAGCCAGAGTTTTGCATTGCAACTTGAGTGGACATTGCAAACCTCCAACCTCTGAAAATGAAGATAATTATAAAATGAGCTATAATGATGAACAAATTCTAAGAACACACGCAACACATGCCAAGTACAATAACTGCTGGTGTTCTGGGTGAGGCTAGTCCTCAGGATTAGCTCACTACTTCTGGGTATATTGTACTTACGATCTTTCAGCAATTACACAGGCTCATGATAGTGCCACCTTAAGATCTGAAAGGAAGTTTAACTCCCTCGCATTTTAAGAAAGTTAAAATGCAGTCTAAAGTACTAAAATGAGAGTACTGTGTTTGGAGAGGGCTCTGTATTTCATAGTTTAGTTTCTGATCACAACTAATCACCCTCCCACCCCAATGCGTGTGTGTGGATATTCAGTAAGAAATGTAACCATCATGAAAGATTTCTTATAACATATTTCAATTTTTAAATACCATATTTTTAGTATATGATCACACAATGCAGTGATCCCCTTTAAAAACAAGCAAGAATGATTTGGTGATAGAGAAATGTTGAGTCAACCATACGAATCATGATGCTTCTTAGCAAAGCATCAATCTGCAGAGAAATTTCAAAATTTGAAATCATATTCTTTAAATTTGTACCTTACTGGTTTATGACTGCACTGACATACATTTTAAAGTTTTATTGTGGTGATGTATATATAACATAAAATTTGCCATTTTAACCATTTTTAAGTGTACAATTCGGTGGCACTAACTACATTACAATGTTGTGCTACCATCACCACCATCCATTACCTAAGAGGCTTTTATCACCTCAAAGAGAAAATCTATACTCATTATGCAATAATTCCCCATTCCCCCCTAACCCTGGTAACCTCTAACCTACTTTCTCTCTATGAATATGCTTATCCTAGATATTTCATATAAGAGAAAATACACAATATTTATCCCTTTGTGTTTGGCTTATATCAATTAGCATAGTACTTTCAAGGTTCATCCCCATTGTAGCATGTATCAGAACTTCATTCCTTTTTATGGCTGAATAATATTCCACTGTATAGGTATGCCACATTTTGTTTATCTGTTCATCTCTTGATGGACACATGGGTTATTTCTACCTTTTGGCTATTATGAATAATGCTGCTATGAACATGGGTGTATAAGTATGTGTTTGGATCCCTATTTCAATTCTTTTGGGTTATATACCTAGGAGTGGAATTGCCAGATCATTCACATGGTAATTCTAGGTTTAACTTTTGAGAAACTGTGCACTGATAATTTTAATTCTTCTAAAACATAGAACTTTATGTCTATACTAATGAAAATTCATAATCACAAAGAAGTTTCCTTTTAATCACTTCAAACCACCTTAATAGAGGAATCAGAGCATTTATTTGCTTCATTAATATATATATACAAATAATTACTTTTAGATAGAATTACTTTCTAAAAATATTAACCTATTCTATACTCACTAACAAAAAATAAAATAAAAGTCCTTACTCTATGGGTTCAACAAATAGAATAAGCCAGCAGAAGTTAGGTACTCAAAATATCATGGTTTAATACAATTTAGTCTTCTTACCGGTCAGCTATCGCTTTGGCCATAAAGTAATCTTCAGCAATGTACTGAGCAAAAGCTATAAGCCCTCCTGCTTGATCTAATACATCCTTTCTCATTAAACAAGACATTCCTGTCACACATTTGAAACCAGTTACATTAGCAGAGATATAGGACCTTGGATGTGAAGTTCCAAAATACACCTGCCAAAAAAACAAAAAGTATATATATATGTATAAAATTAGAACTTTATGTTAAAAGTATGGTGTATATAAACTGTCTTTCCCAATAAGTTATCTTTAAATGGATGTGAGTAAATATCCTGTTATTCTTACATAAACTATCTGAATAAATGTGGTACATAATATGTTTACACATAGCAGATGGTCAATAATTTATTTAGTTGACTATTCTTGTAATTACAAAGAATATGTACTTCTAGGAGGGAAAAGCATATCCTATTCTCAAGTAAATATAGTCTTCTCTAAAACAGTAAAATTCAATTTGGATACAAAATAAGACAGGTAAGAATATCATGCATTGACATATAAAATATTAACAAATATTCAATGTATCCTGCCTCCAGGATGTTCATGTAATACACACACACACACACACACACACACACACACACATTTAAATAATATATGGTATAACAACATATTCAAAAATCACATCTCTTAATTCTTTTTCTTGCATCTGTTATACCTAGATTCTTTCTGCCCCCCAGTCAACGAACTTCTTCCCAATTTTCTCAATTTTATTTCTGAATGTGATTATCATAAGCAAGGCAGAAACTAAACTCTATCTCCATCTTACTACCCTTTCCCTAGATATGCTTTGAAGTCATAAGATACACAAGCTGTTAAATCAATGATGGAAAAAGATGATCATCAACTCTACTTACTAGGTATAAAACCCTATTTATTATTCACATCTTAGATACACTGCCTTCTTTAATTAGCTTGAATTAGAGAGCAGTGATCTTTCCCAATGGCAGGAATTACACACAGTGAAAAAAAAAAAGAGAATTTTAAGGAGTAATTAAGAATATGATTCTTGCTACCCTATCTTATATGTCCAAATTTCAGTGAAGCTCTAATGGGACCGAATTGAACCAAGCTTCCAGACCAGAAGCACACATCCTACTTCTTTACGCAGTTATTAAGTGAGGCCTAAGAAATGAGGTAGGACTGGAGACTGGGTTGAAGGCTCCCAAGATTTCTGTACAGACTGGGAATAATTCCTCTGGCCTATCAGAATCCACTCTAAATATGGCAAAATGACTGCTAAGGGCTTTAACTAAAGCTATGAGAGTGGATGTATTCTGGGAGATATTTGTTGCTGACATGTATACCAACTTGAATATTTCTAAAACAAAAAAAATATAAAGCAGTAAATAAGATTGCACAGTATATCACTTTAAGGCAGCTATTCAGAGTTTCTTTTACTAAACAAAAACTCTGGTATTTAAGATTAATGATATCTTGCAGGAGAACAAATACATTGCTACACTTAAGAAAGAGCTCATGGTTCAAATTGCCAAAGGTCGAATGCAAGTTCCCACAATGTACCTTTACCTGTTCAGACCTGTGGCAATGCTAAGACTGCAGTTCAGAAGCTTGAAAGCAAGTTGATATATTTAGAGACTCAAACCATAATTCTATAACATAAAGACAAGTCCCCCACCCCCCACAAATGTTTAACAGTACAGAAAGTGTTAAGTATGGGACATACATATTACAAACTATGATTCGCCAAGAAAAATTACTTTAATGAAAAAATATTAATGATATGGGGAAAAGTATATGAAGTAAGTGAAAAAAATTAAGATACAAGTTGTTTTTAGAATACTATCTCAACTATGTTTTAAAATGGTACAAAAGACTCCAAAGTGAAAAAATGCTAAATCAAACAAGTTAAAAATAGGAACTTTTTCTAACTGGTAGGCTATGGGTGATCTTTTTCCCTCCTTGTATTTTTCTCATAACTTACAGTTTCCCACATTCAAGTTTATATTTCTTTTACAAGCTGAAGGAAAATATAGAAGGAAGACATAAAATAAGTTTCTTAGCTAATTACTAGAAATCTGTCTTTTTCATAAGTCAATAGTCCAGAGCTGAAAGTGAGAACGCTAAGGAGAAAGAACAGACCCTGTTCAGTTGGCAATGAGACCCCAAGATGTTTTCTGTACATGTCCATTCACGGCTGGAGGGCAGCAGGCTCAGCATGAGAGATTCCAGGGATCCCAGGAATTTCCTCACTAATGAAACCAGCTACTTTCAACTCAAGGATTCTAGTATATAACAGGTTTCCAACTAGACTTACTACAGTTAACTTCAGGTAGCTAATCCCAACTCTCACAATTAGTACAGAATCAAACTTCTGGGAGATTAGGGATCTGACAGCATGACTATCATTTACAACCACCATACTTACCTGTTCTAATGTGGCGGCAAAGCCCTGTCTGTCCGCTACATAAGGCAGCCCATGAACCAAGCCTACTTTCTCTGTCATTTGGTTAACCATGTCAGTAAGTGTGTCTGGAATTACTACAAAAAAACAAAACAAAACAAAAAAAGTGGGGGGAGTGGAAGAGAAAATGTCTTTTTAGTAAAATGCCTTTATATAACGTTAACATTTGGATCTCACAAAATGATTCTTAATTACCTTTCTGAGTACAAAACAAAATTTCTATACATTTCCAGCCTGGTCTATACCTAATATGTATCAGAGGCAGGATATACCTCAAAAACATTACCCTCCTTCTCTGGACCTCCACACAAGAAAAATGGACAGTGTGTCCCAGTGGAAAGGCTTAGGTGCAGAAGTCAAATGGCCCCACTTCCTGTGCAGGCTCCACTGTTCTCCAACCATGAGACATGAGCCTCCACTTCTCAGTGAGTATAATATGTACCCAGCTCACAGAGTGGCTAATGGAAATCTAATGAGATTGTATTTGACAGTAATTTGTACACTGAAAACATAACAAATATAAAATAATTTAAGATAGCAAATGCGAAGAATGGGTTTATGAGTTGGTGGATTGCTCATGGTTCTGAGGAATTAGTAGGAGTACTACATGTCCATTAATTTCAAATTTGCATTTTAAACTAATAAAAAATTTAAATTGTTGCCTCATCTTCAAACAGCAGACATATCATTTGATATGACTTCATTTTATTTATTTTTTAAATTTTATTCAAAGAATTAAATCTATTGTACAAAACAAAGGGTATTTGGACCTTAAGTACTCATTAATTAATTCAGTTTGGTTCCCAAACTGGAGGCAATTTTGTACCCCAGGGGACATCTGGCAATATCTGGAGACATTCCGGTATCCTGACAAGGGTGGGGGTGTTACTAACAGTTCGTGTGTAGAGGCCAGAGATGATCTAAACATCCTACAATGCACAGGGCAGCCTCCACCATGAAGAATTATCTGGCCTAAAATGTCAATAATGCTGAAGTTGAGAAACCTTATTCTAAGGCTAAGATTGAGGTAATCAGAATAAAAGTGATTTATAGAACTCTGAAATTAATATAAGTATAAATGTTTAAATATTTAATGCAAATTATAACTGCAATATATAAAAAGGCTCCTTGCTCAAATCATCTAAGTAAAAAGCCATCTATGAATTCTAATAAGTGTATGTCTAGTAAAATATGAACCTATTGACTTCTACCTCTTTGTGTGAGACAGTGTATTATGCAGGCCACAAACAGATTAAAATAAAAGATAAGTGCCATGCAAACAAGGTGAACCATGGCTATTTTTTTAATGGTTAGAATTGTTTTCTTCAAAATGAAAACATTTTTAAATATATGTAACATGCTAGGTTAGGATTAAGAAAATCAAAATCTTTATGTAACTTGACATGTTACCATGAAATAATGCTGAAATAAATTGCTTTATTAGGTAAACAAAAAGGACCAATAAATGTATTTTTTGGATTGCTTTTGGCATTTTACTATTAAATGCATAAGTTTATAAAAGAAACAAGAAACACCTCACCTCTTATTCCACTATCACAAATCCATATAAGATCATACTTTGCAACTTCATATCCTGGCATTAAATTATTAATTTTAGGATTAATGCCAACCTTTTTGCCACCTAAAAATTTAAAGATACAGAATTGAAAAATTCATGCAACATTATAAATATGTTCTATACAGTACATGGTAGGGAGAAATGGAAAGTACTTGCATATTTTAAAAATTCAAACAAACATACTTTCACATTTTCTTCATTTTCTATCATTCATAAAAGTGTATTTAGCAAAAATGTTCTTTTTCAAACTAATTCTATTGTTTACCTAAAACATTCATTATTCTAATTCTTCCATTCTTACATTAATAGACGGTAAATAAAAATCAAAATTGAATGCCAAATATATCTCTACAAGTCTTCAGAATTAGCCTGTAGGCTTTTGGAAAAATAGTCTGCTTTTGCAATATAATAAAAGGTAATTCTATCATTAATTTCCAACTATAGACAATGATATACAGAAAAGTCCACACATTGAATTATATTTAAGAAACAAAAATAATAAGCTCTCAAGTCTGATTGGTAAGTATAACATAATTTTGGTTAATTTTTTTGTTAATCTCAGGTTGATTACTTGATATTAAAAAAAACTTGACTTTCATAACTTAGGTTTCCTCAAATGGATGTAAATAGCTTTCACTATTCCAAAAATCTTAAAGCAAACATGCTATAATAACACCAATGAATGGCTAATATCTCATTGATAGTTTAATGTAGACAAGACTACTGACACCTAATTCCATTAAAGCAAAATGGTGTTGAAGAATTTCTTTGTTGCTTACCTATAAACAAACGAGCATCAACATTTGGGTATTTTCCAAGAAGCTTCTTGCACACATCAATGGCTGGATCATCATGATCTTGTACACAAAGGAGAACTTCATACTAGTCAAAGAACATTAATACACATAAGTCTCTTTAAAATAAGCATTTATCAATTAGCATGTACTGATTGATCAAAAAGCATAAAAAAAACAAGCAACCGCACGCATAAAGTTTACAAGTTCAGACCGTATTCATAATGGATGCAAACACTTATGATATGACAAGTGTTGCTTTAATTGAAAGCAGCTTCTCCAGAACAGGGGCCTGTGTGCAAGCACTGAAAGGATAATGAAGAACTTGGCGACACACAGTCGGAATTCTGCCATTCCTACACAGGCATGGCACAGTAATTAAGGGGTCTCAAGCCTCGCCATTGACAAAGATTTACTAAATGCTCACAGAGTGCCTTGCAGTTAATAAGCAACAGAGAAAGCAAATAAAATAAATACAGCCTCCATTCTCTAGAAGATTTCTATATGAATTTAGTATTACTCGATGAAGGTGCTATAAGTTACATATCAAATCCCATTATGATAAATTAATAGGCTTTTCCAAATGCTTCTCATGAAAAGAACAAAGAAAAAAATCTAAGGTTAGATTTTTGGTGTATAATAACTTTTTGGAATAAAATAGAATTTGATTTGATTCAAAATTTTCCAACTGGAAAAGCACAGTTAATTTTCTAACTATGAAAACACCCAGGTTAGTCTCTGATAGTAAATTAAGGAAGTCATTTCTTAGCATTTTGACTGCCTCTGTCAAATTATGATGGAACATTTATTAAAGATAGATAATATTGGGCCCCATTCTTAGACTTTTGAATCCAAATTTCTGGTGATTCTGACAAAGCCAGGTTTATAAAATCTTGAGACATCTTTGTGTTTTCATAGTTTGATGAAATATTTTATTTGCTAAGAGTCTCTGTCTTAGAATACTTAATCATTCCAAATACACTGCAACTGGCAAAGCACAAGATACTGTAAATCAGTTAAAGGTTTTCTTATCTAACACAAAAATAATTCTTCAGATATGTTTCACACTATCTAAAGGATAAGGCATATGTATACATGTTCAAAAACAGAGTATTTATTTTGAAAATTCTACACCATTAAGCTAAACCTCTAAGGCAACATTTTAGTGAACTACTAAATGTTTAAAAGGTGTTTGCTTTTCATACACAAAGATGCTACTATACCATTTTGAGGGATATGTATTCTAAAGTAGTTATTTTTCTCAGAAGTGGTGAAAAATTCATGCTGACTCAGCAACAAATTTTCTACCAAGTCCTCTTTCTAAAACTGGGTGAACATTTTTAAGGGCAGGAGGGAGGTTTAGTATATTCAGAAAAAAAGAGCAAAGCTATGTGCTTTGTTTTGTTTTTTTTCAAAAAGGGCTAAGGACACAACTTTTTAAGTGTCTAATATTATACAGGGACTAACTCAGGTAATAGGAAGACCTATTTTATTTACTTGTATTGTTAAACATACACAAGTAAAAAATGGAAATATGATGTGTACAGTGCCCTTAAGCACAATAATAAAGTATTGTTTGCCTACCATATTTTATCTCAGCAAAAATTAGAAACAAGGAGAGAAATTTGTGCTTGAGCACAAAAAGAAGTCAATGAAGAAGGTTTAGGTAATAAGGCAAGACTTTTTTTCCAAGTGAAAAATGTCTTCTCAATAATTAAGTCAATTAGGAAAACAATGAATACTTTCCTATTTTTCTAGCTACTGCTATTAAAATAATTTTATCCACTAAGTGCCTTTAATGGTGACTGGCCAGAATTGTCACTCAAGAGTTTTTTTTTTTTTTTTTGAATAAGAAATTTTATTTTGAGATAAATTCAAACTTACAGGAACAGTTGCAAAAACAGTACAAACCCTATACGCAGAACTCCAGCATACCCCAACCCCCCTCCCCCGATACCCCATCCACCACCTTTAACACCCTGTCACACGACCATTTCTTTCTTTCTTTCCCTCCTTCCCTCCCTATCATCCATCATCTATTGCTCTGTCTTATGAACACATGAGAGCAAGCCGCACACATCCTTCACTCAAGAGGTTTTAAAACCAACTTTGCAGCTATCCGGTCTCCAGAGACAAGATACAGATCTGAGAATGGGAAGGGCACCTCTCCTACCACACCCCTGAAATTTCCCAAAGGATCGACTCTAAGTCAAGTCAAGCACCAGTCACTGTTTCAGTGCCTCCTCCCAGCCTGACTCTCAAAACATTGCTCAGTTCAGCCACCTCCAGGCAGTGACCTTAACAGTGAAGACTAGAGAGGTTAAGCGACTTTCCAAAGGGGAAAAGCAACTAGTAGCTCTCCTCTCCTACTCCTGTGGCTGCACAGCCAGTTCCCTCTAAAGAATCCCTTGTTTTGCTAAACATAACAGTTTCTGTAAAGCTTTTATAACTTACGCTGTTTTGCAGGTACGAGTAAATATAGTGAAAGGAAATGTTTATAAGCAACATAATTCCATAAAATACAATAAAAAAGCCAATTCTAGTCCCCCCCACCCCCCAGCAAGAGAAAACTTTGTAAAATATAGTACAAGAAATGTGCAAAATGGGAAGAAAAATGATATCCTTGGTTACAGCAAATATTTTTGATAAATATATGGTAAGAGTTATAAATAATGGAGATATATTTTACCCTTATTCAAATGCAAGGTTTAAAGTTTTAATTATTATTTATTTATTAAACCTCTTAAACTTCATTGAAAATTAAAAATAAATATCTTCTGATTGGCCAGAGTGCAAATGAAAGTCAATTCACATTATCCAAAAAATGTTCAGAACTCTTAAATATATAACTTCTGCCTAATTGTTTCTGATAGTGAGAACAATACCAAATTGAAGGTAGCATTCCAAGTGTTTTCTAAAGTATTAGATTTTAACCAGAAATCTTCATTTTCAGCTATGATGCTCACCATTGTGTGTTCACAGTTTGATCAAATGTTTTATTTGCTAGGTACTGGTGTTAGAATAATCACTCCAACTACACTGGCAAAGCATAAGGTATTAAATCAGTTAAAGGCTTTCTTTGCTAGCACAGAAAGAACTCTTCAGATTTGTTTTACACTACCTAAAGGATTAGACATACATATTTGTGTTCCAAAATTCTACACCTTTAAAATATTTCAAAACATTTACTTCCTAAATCTTCAAGGAACATAAGCTATAGTAAATTCTAATCTATATGGACTAGCATGAATATATGAAACCTAGCAATAAACCCCCAACATGATTTAGGTGAGAAGGTAAGTCTCCATCAAATCATTAGCAAGGTTGCTGTATGAATAGCTAACCAGACTGATTTTCCCTTTTTCCTTTGAAAGTGAAATAACTAAAAGGCTGAGAATAAGAGAGGTATAGAAAATTCACAAACTGGGAACATTTAGACTTTTGGTATTTAAGAACTTAACAACTGAAGTTGCAACAATTATGGTTATTTTTTTTTTTGCTTTTATGAATAAATTTAGATGTAAAAATAATACTACATTTAGATGTATAAATAATATTAGAAAAATCATATCATTTATTTAGCTCTGTAGACATTATTCAGCTCTGTAGACATTAGGAATGTAAACTTTTAAGAGTAAATAAGATGAAATATCCTCTTAAAATATAAAAATGTTTTAATTTTTAATGTATATTAAACAATTATATTACATAACCAGTAGGAATATCTTGAATTATTTATCAATAAATTCTTTACATCTCATGTATACAGAAAAGAATTGTGATTAAATTTGGATTAATCATAGAATATAAGCTTTATGATAGCATGGACTTAGACCCCAAATGCCTAGAACATTCTCTGGCAGAGTCAATGACGAGCATATGTCTGTTAAGTTAATGCATTTGTCCCAGCCAACTTTTTTTTCTTTTTTTAAATGCAATTTTATCAAGATATATTCACATACCATACAATCATCTGAAGTGTACAATCAGTTGTTCACAGTATCATCATATATTTGTGCATTCTTCACCACAACCCAGCTAACTTTTGAATGAAAGGCAGATGCCAGGAAGGAGATAAAAGTATTGTTAAGAAAAGCGCTCCAAATTCAAAGTTTTGATAAGTAATGTTGAATATCTATTCTCAAGCACTTTGCATTTTGTTTTTGGTAATTTATACAGTTCTTCAAATTTATTTGGTAAATTTCTAATCTCTCAGACTTAATAGTTTTACTACATGTATTAATAACACTCGTGCTTGACCATTCAATTGACCCTATTTTCAGGGTGCTTTAATTCTTTGTTAGAAGACTATTTTGTTAGAAAACAATTCCTCTTAAGTATAGCTATACCCCTGAAAATGAAAACCAAAACATAGCATTAGACTTATAAGATTTTAAATAAATAGCATATCTGGGAAAAAAAAAACATCACAATTACCATTGCCTCACTCTGTTAATAACTCTGATCATTTATTTAAAAATTCTCCATATGGCCAGAATTCACTGAAGTTGTTAAGCAAACTTAGATGTGAATTACTGAATCTTCCCACTACTGCTGACTCTCTCCCCAAATGCTACTTTCTAGCCTGATGACAAACAAGTATTCATTTATGCACAAAATGAACCCTAACACTTTTGTATTCTTAAATTTTTGTAAGGAATAAGTGTCAACACAAAGGTAGATTTATAAGATATTTGGAACACAGAAATCTTTCAGGGCAATTAGTATAGTAATAGTTTCCCCAAAATTTAAACCTAGAAATTCAGAACCAGTACCAGTAAATCATCTTGCATGTGTTCAAAATTAAAATTTTAAAATGTCAATAAATATTCTATTTTTTCCAAATAACCCAAAATGCTCCAAATCAAATAACAGAGGCAAAAGTTATGTCCAGAATGAAAATATTCTCATACTTTTGCAAAATAATGTTCATGCTCAACAAAAAAACATAAATTGCTGGTAGCCACATGGATGTTCATGTCATGATTACATGTCTCCTTGTGATACAAACAAGTCATCTGTTCACACACTTATTTGTGATCAGTGGTTTAACTCGAGCTTCTTGTGGAGCATTTGCCATTGTGTTTGGGTTTAAAAAGCAAATAGAATGCCATGAGATCAAAATTTGGTGCAATTTATTTAGTAGCTACTTTGCATTTTTTCTCTACTTTCCAAATTTTCTGCTCGGACAACTATCAATACTTCATAATTTTTTAAAAGTGACTTAAAAAAAGAATAAAAATAATCTGCTATATATGTAATAGCATATATTACTCATTTTCAAATAGCTTTCTCCTGACCAATTTAAAAGCTTCAATGACATAACTTAAATGGAAAAAAGAACTAAGTGAAAACTAGCACTCTTAAGATAACTCTGAATAGTAGCCAAAAAAAAAAAAACTTGACTCAGAAGAAGAAATCAATTATTGCTCAATTGCAAATGCTCCCAGGATTAGTTTAAGGAACATTTTTTATAGCCCAAACCTACAATAACTTCCTCAATTATTAAAATCCCATGATATCACATCTCATGAGACCCGCAACATAAATATTCCAAAGCTATGTTTAAAAAATGGTTGAAGTAAGGAAAGGATGGGATGGTCAAAAAACTGAAATGGGAGGTTAAGTTCCACAGACATAAATGCATATTATTCTAAACTATACCTTAAGATTTATTCATAATCAATGAAAATATTCATTCATTCATAAATAAATAAATTCTCCTTTGTATTTACTCATATGATGTGGAGGCTAGGAAAATGCCCCACATTTCTTATTGCAAAGCTTATTTTACAGTTAATTTGACTGATATCACTCTTTCTGAATTACAAAAGGCCACATCTTGCATTTTTAGTTAGAAAAACATCAAGCACATACAACTATATCTTATTTTTAAATTACATATTTATCGATGGATAATAAATACATATGATTCAAATCTCTAAAATTATTAAATATATGTCTAATACATATACACACAAGCTAGAAGAAATGCATTTCTTTTTGCTTCTAAAACCTAAATTCCTAAAATAATGAAAGTGATAATATGAAAACACTAAGAAAAACTGAATGATACCTATGTTGACATACTTAAATAAGAGCTGCATTAAGGCTATCACGTCTGTGTCTTCTCTATTCTTTTCACTGGTGCTACCAAGAAAAATACGGGCTAAAAGAAAAGAAACAAGAGCATGAAAACCAGTCACCATAAGAAGTGTGTTTTTCCCTCTCACTATTTGGCCTATATTGTTCTAAAGAAATGGGAGGGGGGAGTCTACAAGTGGCAAATACAGTTATGGAAAAAAATGAGGCAATAAAGGTAAAAACTGAGGCCAAGGAATAAAGACCACAAAGGGAAAATTAAACTGCACTGATGATCAAATGGGTAGAAATTTAAAGACCCATTCTTTTCACAAATAATCTACTACCACCAAAATGCCCTTTGAAAAGCCATGTCTCAAACAGGCAATATTTATAAAGCTAAATATAAAAATCAAGGGCTATTAAGTTCTTTCAAGAAACTATGGGTAGAATATTTAAGGGAATAGTTAAAAAGAATACTCCCACCTCAATATAAGTAGAAGTTCTCCATTGAATACTGTACATTGAATCCATACATATATAATTGTAGATATACTGTGTGAGCAATACAATTAGGTCTAAAAGTCAGAGTAACAAAGAAATTCAAATATCTTTGATGAAGTGCTACGTTGTCACTAAATGTTACCTATTCTTGGCTCAGATGCCAGATTTCCAAGGGGATTCATGTTTAGTTCTAGCTGTCCTGTTCTAGCTACAAACAGTAAATGCTACTTTTCACTCTTACTGCCTCCCCTTCCACTGTTCACAAATGATTCTCATGGAACAAGATCTTTATTTTCAAACTACCACGTACTTAACAATATCTGGGTTTCAGGAAGTTTGCTCAGAGATTTCTTCTTCAGATGGACACACAGATGGTTAGAAAAGGAATATACACCCTATATACTCCTTCCCAACCCTATTTTCATCCTGTAACTACTACTACTAAAGTATTAGCTTTATAAGACAGACAGCATCATCAATTGTTAATACCTTCACCTTACAGTGTCAAAATTGCTCTTTTAAGTGTTTACCATGAGAAAAAAAAAAAAAGCACGGTCTAAGCCCATCCCTAATGAACACAACCTTGTACTTACTTTGGGATAATCCAATTCAAAGAATGTTTCCAAGTTGTTGATTAGGTTAGGGTCTACCCCTTTCAGTGGTTTCAGAAGAGAGACACCTGGGAGCTTGCTATATGGCTGTTTGTCAGTGGCCTTCTTGTTAAGGTGTAATCGGCTAAAAAAGCAAATGATATGTAACAAGTTATTTCTGTAGAATATACTAATGTCAAATCTAAATAAAGCATGCACCAAGCTGTCAAAAAGTTACTAAATTCTGAGTTAAGATTTTTTTTTTTTAATTGACAGCTTTCTAAAAGGAGATCTGAAAATGAAAGGAAGTAGAACCAGGTAAGCTTCTAGTTTAGGAAAACTAAAACGAAGCAGGAATGAATGCTCCAGTGAAGGCTGGTACACAGACCATTGTTTATTAGTGTACTCTCTGTGCTTATAAGCATGTTGGGCGTTGAGCAGGCTTTCAATCAATATCGGTGAAGAAATGAATGACAGTGTTAGCCCACACAGTAACTGCCCTTCCTATCAAACTGCCTTCAAAGTGGCCAAAGAACTATAAAAATCACGGGGGGGGGGGGGGGGGGGAGGGGGGAGAGTATCCACATCTGCATCAGAAGAAATACAGAAGGTTAACCAGAAATTTTTAAGGAATTTCTACAACAAAAAGTTCAGACAGCACATGACTGATATAACTCCCAAGCAGCCTGTATGGGATCAGTGGAATTCCTGATATTCACAAGCTCAGTATGGCAGGGGTAGAACAGAGGAAAGTTGACAGTAAGGAAAAAAATCGCATAGATGAGAAAACTATCTATTAATGACACTGGAAAATATCCCAGTGCCATTAGCTCACAGAGAAGCTGACCAAGGTTCTTGCTGCCGGCCCATCCCAAGGGTGGGCTCCGAATGACGGAAGCCATGCCAACTAGAGAAGAGAGAAAGTGCTCCAGTTAATGTCAGTCTGTCACAACAGAAACAAGAGATGCCATTTGGCAAAGTGGTAGACTTTCTAAAGGAAGTCTCCAAAGGCTTCCTCCTGACTTCTTATAAGTAAGTCTTAGTGGAGTGAAAATCACCCAGTCAGACCTTCTGGAAGATTAAGAAAATACCAGCACCAATGCATCATAGAGTTGATGAAATTCAGTATTGATCTATGAATGGCTTCTGGAAGTGCCCAGAGCAGTTGGCCATAGGCTTGCTCCCAGCTAATTAAGGTAGCAGTTTGCTGTAGCAAATGCCTAATGTTTCAGATAGGATTATATAAATGTCTTTATAGAAAGGAAACAGGTTACCTACAATGGAAAAATGAAAAACCAACAAGAAATTTAAAGAACAGGGTGGTATATCAATTTCTGATCTATAGCAGTGCTACTCAAAGTATGATCTGGTCCACAATGAGATAAGAAGTTGTTAGAAAGTATTTAAAAACTTTCATAGCAATCTGACATTGCCATGACATCCAAGCACATGATCAGTAATTTATTTTTACTGTAGTTTACCAAAGTATCAGTCCATGACAGATTGGAAAATTTTAAAGAATGTATCCTTTGCCGCGAGTAGTTTGGAAAATACTGATCTACAGAATTCATCTAGAGGACTGGACAAAAGGAAAACCATGATCTAAAAATCATATAACCACACACAAAAAAATGATCACTATTCCATTTCTTACAAAATAGCAGGCTAGAAGTCTGGACGGACCCACCCAGTACAGAACACCTAGGTTGCTGGGGGTGGGGGTGGGGTGGGGGTTGGGGGGGTAGAATGTTTCAATTACATATTTAATTTATTGAATTGGTAATATATTCACATGGTTCAAATAACTAAAAATGTAGGAAGGTTCACATAAAAGAAGTCTCCCAGCCACCTCTGTCCCCATCACCACCTCCCCAGCATTTTAAACATATATATAAAATTTCCTCCTTTCCTTTTTAATACAGGTATATCAAAAGCACATTTTAAAATACATGACTGTTAGGAAAATGAAGGGAAATGCTCCAAGGTCAGAAATAAAAAGCAACTTCCGAGAGCTGGAGACGATGTTTGCCCCAGGGCCATCTGCTGGTCCCTGGTGACCAAGAGATGGAAGAGATAAGACTGAGACCCAAGAAGGATAGAAAATATGTATCTGAGAATCTTGAATAAATCTGGAACCCCTGAAGGGTGAGGTAGAAAAAATTCCCAATTCACAGAGAAGACAGGGATGCTTCCTATCTCGGATTCAGTCCTGGGTAAAGCAGAAAAGGAAAATGTCTTCCTGGAAAACATCTAATCACATACGTTTGGGGTCCAGAAGGCACACTACTTGCAATGCTTGAAAAAACCCACCAGGAGTATACGAAAAAATCAAACAGTATCTAGAAATGAAAATTATGAACCTTGACACTAGGAACTCAATAGATAGGCAAAACAGCAGATTACATGCACACAGCTTAAGAGAATTGGAGAAGTGGAATCCAGCACTCAAGCAATTATCCCAAGAATGCAGCAGAGAGAAAATGAGAAGCAAAGATATAGAAATCATGAAAGAGTTTAAGAGATATTGAGGATAGAATAAGGTGGTCTAAAATTGCAGTAATTTTTATCTATTGGTCATATGTGTGATCATTTAGTATTATTAAACTGTATCAAACATGTGCATGAAATGATGATCAATGAACAGAGAAACCTACTCCACCAACAATTTTATTGCATCTGGTAAGATTTTAGATTAAAAAAAAAAAAAAAAGGATAATTTAAACTATACTCAATATTTTGTCTAGCAGTTTTTGGTAGAAGTTTAAAGTTAATTCTATTTTTCCCTTCCTCCCCTTCATCTTTACTAAGACATTTTACTTTAAATGCCAATATAGCTATACCTCCTATGCTTTGAAGAGTTTTTCATCCAGAAGCCCAGCATGCCCCCTTCTACTTACTACCCTCCCCTCAAGGGTAACCACTATCCTGACTTCTAACACCATAGACTAGTTTTGCTGTTTTAAAATTTTCTACAAATGGAATCCCATAGGGTGTATTCTTTTGTATCTTTTGCTTAACATTATGTTTGTGATGAGATTCATCCATGTTGCTACATTTAGTTACAGTTAATTCATTCTCATTAAAGAACAGTATACCTTGTACTAATATATCACAATTTATTTATCCACTCTCTATTGATGTATATTTGGGTTGTTTCCAAATTTTAGCAATTACAAATAGCATGCAGCCTTGCTTTTTTATTTTTTTATTAAATTCAGTTTTATAAAGATATATTCATATATCATACAGTCATCCGAGGTGCAATCAATTGCTCACCGCACCATCACACAGTTGCGTATCCCTCATCCCCATCCATTCTTTGAATATTTTCCTTATACCAGAAAAAGTAAAAATAAGAATAAAAAATAAAAGCAAAAAAGAACACCCATATCAGCCCCTCCTCCCACCCTCTTTTTCATATAGTTTTTGTCCACATTTTTCTACTCATCCATCCATACACTGGATAAAGGGAGTGCGATTCACAAGGTTTTCACAATCACAGTCACCCCTTGTAAGCTACATTGTTATACAATCGTTTTCAAGAGTCAAGGCTACTGGGTTGCAGTTTGACAGTTTCAGCTATTTACTTCTAGCTATTCCAATCACTGAAATCTAAAAAGGGTTTCTAGATAGTGCGTAAGAATGTCTACAAGGCAGACCTCTCGACTCCATTTGAAATCTCTCAGCCATTGAAACTTTATTTTCATTTCACATCCCTCTTTTGGTCAAGAAGACATGTCAAGATGATGTTCTCAATCCCATGATGCCAGGCCCAGATTCATCCCCAGGAGTCATATCCCGCATTGCCAGGGGGATTTACACCACTGGGAGTCAGGTCCCACATGGGGGGAGGGAAGTGAGTTCACCTGCCCAGTTGGGTTAGCTAGAGAGAGAGGGCCACATAGGAACAACAAAGAGGTACTCAGGGGGACACTCTTAGGCACAATTACAAGCAGGTTTAGCCTCTTCTTTGCAGCAACAAGCTTCATAAGGGCAAGCCCCAAGATAGCAGGCTCGGCACATCAAACCGCCAGTCCTCAATGTTTGTTGAGAACATCAGCAACAATCCAGGTGAGGCAGCCCAACACCTCCACATTTTACCCCAGCTCCTCAGGGGGTCCCGTGCAGCCTTGTCTTTGTTCTTATGTAAGTATTAAAAATTCTGGCCTCCTACTGCCCCATCCAGGGGTTCCACTTTTGGACAAGATGGAGAAACAGAGATGGATTTACCCTCCTGAAACAACTGAAAAATCAGATGAAATATAGGAAATGATGGTTTTCAAGATGCTGGACATCAGGTAAAGAACAAACGTGATTTCTGAGACATGGAAAACAAAGGAGGGAAGCCCTACATGTGTTCCAGCTTACTGCTTTGGGAGTTTTCAGTCCATAGCACAGGGAAAGGGGACCCATGCAGAGCCATGTAGACTTCCCTGAATTGAGGAGATAAGAGTTGAGTTCAGGAACACACAAAAAAATATCCAGCACCCAACAAAAGAAAATTTACTATGTCTGGCATCCAATAAAAAATTACCAAGTATGCAAAGAACCAGGAAAATACAACCAATAATGAGGAGGAAAAGCAATAAATAGAAACTGACCCAGAACTGTTACTGAGGTTAGAATTAGCAGACAAATCCCAACCACTCTCCATTTTGCATCCTCTCTCCATTTTTGGAACCTGGAGATTTTTCTTTCTTATTTTCAGGCGGTGTTTGTGTGTCGAGGATCAGTACAGCGCTTTCATGTGTTTAGAACATGAGAGGTGGTTTGCACACATGTGCAGACCACCTCTTGTTCAGAAGTAATTTCTGCACAAGTGTCTGCAAATGCAGTGTGACACAGACTATACTGAAAGTACGTTTAGAACAGTTTGAGAGCACAGAGAAGGAGGCCTCTACTCTTCCTGGGAGATGGTCCTTTAAGGCTTTCCTACTCAAAATCTGGTATGCTGACCCGCAACAGTGGCACAACCTGGGAGGTTTTTAGAAATGCAGAATCTCAGGCCCTACTCCAGATCTGCTGAAACAGAATCTGCATTTTTACAAGATCCCCAGCTGAATCACAGGCACATTCAAGTTGGAGAAGTAATGCTTTCAGATTCATCTCCCAAACTCTTTCTGGACTTCATAAAACTGAAAAGGCCCTTAACTCATCCTATAGGTAAAGGATAACCAGGAAATATTATAAGGAAGTCATAATGATAATTTTTGTATGTATAGAAGTGAAGAGAATAAAGTAAAGGCTGGGGAGATTGAAAGCAAGGAAAAATATTATAAAGGTTCAGAAAGAAAAAAAAAAGCAGGTACACAAACTAATGAGGCAGCAGAAGGAATAGAAATAAAGGAAGAATTAAGAGAAAGTAAGAATTTACTTGGCTAATGACTGAGGAGGGGGGAATGAAGAATAAGGGGTGCACATGGATGACACACAGGTTTGGTTTTAGGTAAACTGTGGTGCTATTCACAAAATCTGGGTGCAGTGAAAGACAGGAGAAGGTACTGAGCGTTATTTTGAACACACTCAACTTTAAAGTTACTCTTAAGACTTGAGGTGGTCATGTCTCTTAACCAGGAGACTAGCGGTTTTCAACATTTGGTGTACATAATGCCCAAAGGTAAAGATCCCAATTTAATGGGCCAGCTGCAGAGCCTAAAATGATTCTGATGCAGGCCAGCAGTGACCATACCTGGAAAACACTACAGTAGACTATAAACTCTCTGGGGCCAGCAAAGCAGTGATACATAGTATGTTCTCAAAAAAAAAAAAAAAAAAAAAAGAGTAAATAAACAAATAAATGATTAAATATAAAGATGTAGAGCTCAAAGAAAAGGTTAGCCTAGAGATAAAAATATGGGAGCCACACACAGTTTGGTAAATGCATAAACTCTATCAGGTAGAGCATGCCATTAGTTGGGGACCAAGAATGAATATAATAAGTACTGTAGAACCATAATGTATGAAGTTAAGAGGGAGTGACCAGAGAAGTAGGAAGCCAGGAAAAGAGTAATGTCACAGAAAGGTTTATTTGGCTAGGCTGTTTTCTTCTTCAAAGGGTTCAGGGAAGAACACTGACTACAGGGAAGTTAAGATAAGAACTGAAGTGTCCACTAGATTAAGTATGTACTTGGTGACCTTAAAGCACTTTTGGCAAGGGTTGGGGCAGTTGATGGAGCACAGAGGGGAGATAGATAAAAAGGAAGGAAATGAATGAGAGGTGAGAACATGATAACAGTGAATAAACTCTACTTTCTCCCAAAACCTATCAGTGAGTGAAAAGACAAATGAGCCAGCACAGTAGCTAGATGCAGCAGAGAGTTTCTCAGTTTAATTTTTAAAGAATACTTGAGTATATATGCTAAGGGGAAAGAGCTAGTCAAAGACAGATTATAGAGAAAGAAAAGAAAAAAAATACTTACGGCATGATAGTTAATTTCATGTATCAGTTTGGCTAAGTTATGATGTCTAGTTGTTTGGTCAAGCAAGCACTGACATGACTTACTGTGAGGGTATTTAATTCATTAGCCTGTTGATTTTACCTATGGCTGATTACATATATCATCAACAAAGGAGACTGCCTTCATCAATGAGAGAAGTCTCATCCAATCAGTTGAAGTCAGAAAGAATCCCTAACTCTACTTCAGCCAGCCAGCATCTCTTGGGGAATTAATCAAAACTTTCTTTCAGAGTTCCCAATTTGCAGTCTGCCCTGCCCTATGGAATCTGGACTTGCCAATCCTGTGGTTGCATAAGTCAATTCCTATAATTAATTTAATAATATTTGTATGTGTGTGTGTGTGTGTATAGCCTGTAGTTCTGTTTCTCATTAATATACGGTAGTCTGACAAGATGAAGATGTGGACCGCAATAGAATGGTAAGGCATCTGACGAGGTTTTGCCAATAATGGGTAGATACAGAAACAGAACTGTCAGACACCACTGCAGGCTTGCTGAGCTCTGAGACCATGAAAGCACAGTAATATTAATCCACATGGCTCTGTGATTACCCGATGCAGGGTTCTGAGAGTTGAGAAACTATAAATTATTGGATAGATTCAAGATAACAGAGCAGACTGATATGAAGGAAAAAATGGAGTGAGATAATAAAGTGATGAATTGTGGGTTCTGGGCCAGATGCAGAATTAAATGAAGCCAGCAGGTGGAGAACACAACTGTGGATAAATAGCCTAGGGTAGTTGTTCTCAAACTTGGTTGCACATCAGAATCCTCTGGGGAGTTTTTTTAAAATCTTGACGCCTGAACCAATTAAATCAGAATCTCTAGGGATGAGACCTAGCAGCAGTCTTGTTTTTAAGCCTCCAAGGAGACTTCAAAGTACAGTCAAAGTTGAGAACCATTGGCCCAAGAAGCACAGATTACACTGAATAGAAGGGGGCCAAGGTGAAAACTCTTAGAAACATCAGCAGTTATGGGATGGACAGGAAACACAGAGGCTGTTAAGGAGCAGTACAAGTAGTGTGAGCATGGGAAAGAGTTATGGAAGAGAATGAGTAGTGGCTCTCTCAATAGTAATCTAAATGTTGTCAATCATCACAAACTAAGATTCAGGGCAACTGGAGAAATGCCCATGTAGATACTCTATCCTTAGGGATCACCTCTGGTTTCTTTTTAGGCTATCTCTGGTAGTGTAGCCCACTGTTTTAAAAGCCTGGGCTGGAGGCAGACTGGATTTCTATTCCAGATTCACATTTTAAAAGCTGTGTGTCCTTGGGCAAGTAATTTATTTATCTCAAGTTTTTAAAAAATGTGGATGATGATAGTACCTACCTCATAGGGTGGTTGTGAGAAAAAAATGAGATTAAGCCATAAAGTAAACATTGAATGATAGCTATTATTATTAATTTTAAAAAATCCTGCTTATTGTAAGGTAATATTTCCCACCTAATGTAACTTCTCTGAATCTACCATAGTTCTGATAAGAGATCTAAAGACGCCAAACATTGATAACTTACTAAATGGAAAGACTGGAAACTCAGTTTCTAAAAAGATTTGTTAATATATATTTAGGTTAAAATTATATCCAAAGTTAAAATTATACTGAGTATTTAAGAACACATGTAACCTGAAACTGTTGAACTGCAACCCAGCAGCCTTGATTCTTGAAGAAGACTGTCTAACTATATAGCTTATATGGTGTGACCATGTGATTGTGAAAACCTTGTGACTCACACTCCCTTTAACCAGTGTATGGACAGATGAGTAGAAAAATGGGGACAAAAAAGTAAATGAATAATAGGGGGGAATGGGAGTACAGGATGTTCTGGGTGTTCTTTTTTACTTTAATTTTTATTCTTATTTTTATTTTTTTGGAGTAATGAACATGTTCAAATATTGATTGTGGTGATAAATGCACAACTATATGATGATACTGTGAACAACTGATTATACAATTTGGATGACTGAATGGTATGTGAATATATCTCAATAAAATTGCATTTAAAAAACACATTTAAAGTTCTATAGACAGCCTCCAAAAGTATAAAAATGATACAAGTGTAAGAGTGAAGATATTTAATAATATCACAAATTATTACCCATTAAAAATGGCCTGTTTGCTATGGAAGACTGTTTGGCAGTTCCTCAGGAATCGAAGTATAGAATTGCCATATGATCTGGCTATCCTGCTACTAGGTATTTACTCAGAAGAACTGAAAGCAGGGACTTGAACAGATATTTGCACACTGATGTTCACAGCAGTATTATTCACAATTGCCAAAAGATGGAAGCAACTCAAGTGTCCATCAACTGATGAATGGATAATCAAAATGTGGTACATACATACCATGGAATATTATTCAGGCATAAAAAGGAATGCAATCCTGATTCATGCTACAACATGGATGAACCTGAAGACATTATGCTGAGTGAAACAAGCCAGACACAAAAGGACAAATATTGTATGATCTCACTGATAGGAATTAATAATAAGCAAACTCTAGAATACAGGTTACCAGGGGAATGGATTGGGGGTAGAGAATGGGGACTTAATGCTTAATTTGTACAGAATTTCTATTTAGGCTGACTGGAAAGTTTTGGAAATGGATGGTGGTGATGGTAGCATATTATTGTGAGTTACACATGTGAATGTGGTTAAAAGGGGGAAATTTTAGGTCATATATATGTTACTAGAATAAAAATTTAAAGATAAAACAGAACTGTATAACACAGAGAACCCTATTGTAAATGATGGACTATAATAGTACAAGTATAAGAACGTTCTTTCATGAATTATAACAAATATATGACAGTATTACAAGGTGTTAAAAATAGGGTGGTGTACAGGGGAAAAATAAACCTAATGTAAACAATGAGAAAGAAAAGAAAAGGAAAGGAAAAAAAAAAAAAGCCTGTGACTATTTCTGAGCTCAGCAATCCTTTTAAAACTATTAGTGGGTCTTGAGTTGGGCAGAGAGGCAGGTCCAGCTGCACAGCCCTGCCTTCTTGTAATTCCTCTATCCTCCGAGCCTGCCTGACTCAAGACCTCAGGCCATGCAGCCACAAGAATCACCCCCTTAACTGGCTTCAGCAGAGGGAGAGGGTACCTCCCTCAGGGTTGAGAAACAGGTGCAGGATGAGGATCATTTTCACTCTACAGCAGATACAATGTACAAAGTAACTGCTGGTTACTGTATAATTCCAAGCAATGCCACCTGCTAGTGTGAAGACGTCTTGAGAGATTCCAGAAGAGACACTATTCTGTTTTGATGACCGTTTTATCTCTGAGCCAGGCACAGTCTCTAGAGCAGAGGCCACAAGTCAGCCTTCTCACCCCACTCCAGGTCAGAGAGAAACCCTCACGCCAACCTTTAAGACCTGGAAATTTCCTGATGCATGTCCCAGGCACCAGGACCAGCTGGAGCCATAATGTGGGATTTTAACAACAGTTTAATTTCTCTTGAAATAGAATCTCCCCTCCTAACATTTAAGTCCATTTGACTATCAGAAATTTGACTTCATAACATCTTCAGGAATGTAAGTGGGTATAAAAGTAACGGACTGCCTGTATGACAAGTCAATGGTTTGAACTGAAAGAATAAAATGATGCTAACTCTTAAGTGAGAAATTTTGGGGAGATAGCATAATAAGTATTCAGTAGATAGATCATTTCCCCAAGGAATTATTTCTAAAATTAAATTTTAGATAGGGAGCTAGAGTCGCTATTTAAAAAAAAAAAAACAATCACACAGATAAAATGAACTCATCCTTACTTTTAAGGATGGGAGAGGGAGGGGCTCACAGCATGTTGCTACCTGGCTGCCCCTGGCAGCAGGGGGACAGTGAACAGGAGGGCAGGCACCATCTGGAGTGCTTTCTCAGAGTAACTTAAAACCTGCCTATAGTCCAAAAGGGTGTGAAGGACGAATCACAGGCAAAAGAGAGAGTCCTTCAGGGTTCCCATTTTCCGTTGGGAACTAGAAGGACATCTATTCAGGGAACACTTCAAAGAACTCCAAGGATGGTAAGAAATACCCAGGGGTTCTGCTGGATTTTACAGCTGCAGTAGCTTGATGAATCCTAATTGCCTCTTCACAGGGGCTTTAAACTTTTGAACTGATAGAATGGTATTATTTTACCTTAGTAGGTTTTTATGTCCTAACATCCCACTCTCTAAAATTGCTGCCTGCTTTTCCAACATTTGAGCTTATTATTTATCCTTTCTCTTTCTTTGACCAGTTTTTTATTTAATAGCTCATAATCATTTTTAAATGATTTACTTCACTAAGCTCCTCACCTCACAGAAGTGAGAAAGACATGAATTTCACTCAAGGCTTCTAAAGGAGAATATGGGATCCTTGAGGGCCAAGTTTACTTTGCTTAACAATTACAGACAGTGCTGTTTTTATAGTCCTGCTGTGTGATTCCTGGCAGACTATCTGGTAAATCAGCTTATCCGAGTCTAGGAATTTATTGCCTCTGCTCCATTCTGAAAGCCAGGCCACCAAGCTTGCTAATATTTCATGTAAAATTAAGTTGTTGATACATCAGCATGTTCTGACATTCTCTACCTCATATAACCCATGCCAGCAATTTCCAGTGATTACAGGCTTTGGTTGTTGCCAAAGAGTTTATAGGACTTACGATGTTTTTTCTGACATTCTATCAGAAGAAGATAACCAGTTCAGTGTCAAGTAAAGCATTATAGGCAGCAAAAAGTTAAACCCTCAAGGGTTTTCTACCATCAGGTTTGTTACCGATTGCACATACTTCACTTCCTCTGGAAGGCTGTTACTGTGTGTTTATGATTGGTATAGATCATGACTAATGTTATTTCCATATAGCACACGTCATTTCAAAGATGGCTCTGTACTAATATGAGCTTCATCAACTACACCAAGCACACCTCTGGTACAACCTTAAGATTCCCCATAGTGAGTAAGCCTTATGGGAAAACACAAACTATTTCCACTTAATATAAAATGGACTTATATACTACAGAATATAATGGATTCCACCAACACAGAAAACAAACAGGGGACCTTTATTAACTAAAAAAATAAAACAACTCACTATTCCTTTGTTGACTATGAGAGTTAGCCCTAGCATATTAGAAATGGATAGAGCCTGTTGTTTTGCTGAGAGCAACTAAGAAGGAAAGACAGTCTCATGTGGTCCCATGAAACAGTGCTTGAAAACACAGGAGACCCTCCAACATAATGTAAACTCAACATCCACTCTTTTCACACCATGAATAAACTAAAAGAACAGCCCCTACCCTCTTCTACACAATTCATAAAGCTACCATTGTAAAGCTGAACTAAATGTTTAAATTAAACTATTTTGTGTATAAAACAAAAGGCTGTAGATGGAGGACAACTGGGGGACATGTATTATGATCTGCATTTGTCAACCAACTCAGGATAGCCCTGGGTTCTGCATTCCCCAATGGACAGGTCTAAGTGTAAAGATGATTTATTGCAGTGACAAGCTTTCCCTTAGGAAAACCTTGGGGAAAATTTTCAGATCTAGATTAAATGAAGAATCTGTATGTAAACATGTTGTAGATATAGCCCTGTTTTCATTTTAACCTGCAAATGGTTAGAAATAGTAAGATAAAGATTTCATTTGGTCCAATTAATTTAATCAAAGTCCACAGCCACTGAAAGTACCCCAAATTCAGGACTTCTACCTCAAATCACAATGGCCAAATGAGACTGAACAAATGAATGACCAAAAATCCACCATTACTCCTGAAAAAAATAAATTCAAAGACAATTCACTCAACAAATAATGATTGAGAGCCTAAAAGACACTGAAGATACAATAGTAACACCAGCTCTAAGCTCAAAAGCTTACAATGAAATTGTGAAAAGAAGCAACTGAATGGACATTTACAACATAGACGGAATAAATCCAAGGTATGATGTAAGGACATAAGAAGGGGAACCTAATCCAGGAAGGGACTAAAATCTAAAAAGATTTGAATGAGTAGGAGTTAGGTTAAAAAAAAAAAAAAAAAGAGAGAGAGAGAGAGAAGAAACAAAAAAAAGAAAAAAGAAAAAAGAAAAATGAAAAAAGAAAAATGGAAAGGAAGGAAAGAATTCTAAAGAAAGTATTACATGGCACAAAAAGGGAAATGTCAGTAATTCAATGTGACTGAAAAAATAGGTAGAAGGAGATGTAGTTCAGCTCCTGAAGAGCCCTGAATGAGTTGTTAAGGAGTATGTATTTTAACCTGAAGGTAGTGAGGGGCCATGGCAAGATTTTATTTATTTATTTATTTTTCTTTATTAGAGAAGTGTTGGGTTTACAGAACAATCAGGCATAATATACAGGATTTCCATACACCATTCCACCACCAACACCTTGCTTTGGTGTGGAACATTTGAGACATCTGATGATAGCACATTTTAATAATTGTACTATTAACTAAAGTCTATGGTTTAACTTTTAAGCATACAATCCAAGATTAGCGCCTCAGAAAGATAAGGTTACAAGAAAAATAAAGTCAAAGGAGAGCAAGGCTGTAGGTAGATACCAGTGAGCAGAAATAGTTTTGAAA
Source organism: Choloepus didactylus (assembly GCF_015220235.1). NCBI lineage: Eukaryota > Metazoa > Chordata > Mammalia > Pilosa > Megalonychidae > Choloepus > Choloepus didactylus. The sequence goes on along the minus strand of NC_051316.1, from coordinate 110,017,349 downwards.
ATTTAGGAAAGAGATATGGTATACTGAACTAATGATGTAAGAAAAGGGAGAGATAATGAATCAAGAGAACCATTGCCGAATATTAAAACTGAATGCCAATTTTCATTTTGCTTGTCAGAGGTATCATACTATCATCCAATCCTCTACATTCTCAGGCTCAGGTTGAAGGGGTTCAGTTGCTGAATTGCCTTGTTCATTCCCCAAAAAGGTGGTCCTGTAGCAACGACCCTGATAGAGCAACATCTGATCAAAGTCTAAGTGCAACCCAACCCAGAAAAGATCTCAGTTTACAATTGGCTAAGTCTAAGAGCACCAATGCATTCATGAATTTAAGGTAAAAATCATACTAAAACTATTCCAAGTGCTAAAGTTTACTTTAAAATCACAACTAGTTTCTGACAGGCGCTATGCCACAGTTATCCTGATGCACTGAATATTTAAATTTCATTTAAAGCTACGCATCAGGTACAAAATTGGCCATATTAGAAAAGCTAGAAATGTCATATTTGCAGAAAGCATAATTAACTTGAAAAAAATTCCAGGAAAAAGGACCTTTGCAGGAATAGTAGGTAGTTAATATTTATGGATATGGGAAGTATTTCCACAGTCAGTATTAATAGAAAAGATAAAGCCTATCGCTAAACTGTAAGCCATTATGCACAGAGAAGGAAAATTACAATGCTGGGTGTGGGGTGGAAGAGAGACAGCAAAGAGAAAAGAGAAAAGGAATGGAGAAGGTGTTATGGTTTCTAAGGGCTAAAAAGGCAAGAAAACAACTGGTTCCAGGCTTTTGAGACTTCCCCTCAGCCCCCAAGCCATTGAACCATACTAGCTCTCACAAAAGCAGAGAACCATAATGGTCATTTAACTTCCTCTGCCTGCTAAGAATGTAATCATTAGTTATTTTTAGGAAATCAAAAATCTTGGGGCTAGAACCTTTGAATTTCAAATTCTCTAATATGAAAGTTAAACTCTAGACAAAAATCCTACAAATGTCTGCTATCTAAAATACATTATGAAATGACTAAGTATCAGTAAAATATTAAAATTGGAAGGGAGCAAAGCAGTATATAGAGATACTAGTGAGTAGCGATAGTTCCGAAACCTTAAAAATAACAGTTTTCTAGTTTATAAGTTAACACAATTTAAAAAACTGCAGGTCTAAAAAGGACATTATTGGGGACAATCGAATTTGAAAAAAATTGGAATATGGACTGTATGCTTTATATCAATGTAAATTTCTTCAACTTGATAGATGTACTTAAAGTGTTTACATAAGTGAGTAATCTTGTTCTCAGGAAATGCACATGGAAGTATTAAGTGTTAAAGGAGCATAAGTATGCACCCTACTTTCAAATGTTTGGAAAATGGATAGACAGATGACAGAAGGACAGACAGAATGAATATAACAAATGTGGCAAAACACTAATAGTTGGTAAATTTGGGTGTCTGAATGAGGGGTATGTTGGAGTTCTACGTATTCCTTCTAAATATTTTTGCAACTTTACTGTGTTAAGTTTGAAATAATTTCAAAATAAAAGGTGTTTTTTTTTAAATGCAGGTCTACAAGAATTATGAGAAGTCTGTCAGATTGGATCAAATAATGTCATTGAACAGCATAGTTCAATGTATTAATTAAATTCAGCTCCATTTTTAATACAGCCCAATGCTTCATTTTTACTTGCATCATTTTAAGGTGACACAATAAAACAGTGAATCTAAATTAACTAGATACTATTACACATTTATACACCGAATTTCATTTTATTAAAATAACCAACTGATTTTTTAAATATTTTATAATTTGTTGGCAATTTTATTAAAATATTTGTATTACTGAAATATTTTTAACAAGTAGGAGCCCACAGATTATGCTCCTTAATCTGACAACCAGAAAAGAAGCCATAAAAGTTTTTAAAAATAGGCTCGATTTCCACCAGTTGCAAGCACAAGCTTTTAGAAGCAGGGTATCAATATCTGCTTGTTTTAATTTATTTATACTTTGCCTTATCCCAAAAAGGATTTGAGGGGGCACAGAACATATTCAGAAAATATGTATTTTCAGTAGAATACCAAATACTTATAGCATGTATTTTTACCAAAATATTGTTGCCCAGGTCCCCTAACCTTGCTTGTCAAAATGCTGAGATATCAAATTTGCAATTTTACTAAATACACGAGAGGAAAAAAAAAAAACCTTAGCTCTCTGCTTGAAAACAACTCATTAAACTAGGAAGAATCTTTACTTCAGTGAGAAAGGAATCAAATCAAACGTAAATAATTTTGCAAGTGGGACCAGAAGACAGGTACTTATCAAAAAAAAAAAAAAAAAAAAAAACCACTAAAATTTAATTTATACATAAATTAAGCTGTTGATTATTTGCTTAATAATCAGTTATCCATATCCAAAAAAGTATTCAAAGGATTCCTTTAGTTAGGAAGTCATTCTAATCTGTATGAAATAATTGCATTTTCTTTATTCTATTTTAACAAAAGTGTTCAGGACCTGTTACTATCAATAAAAATAGGTAATTTTGTGGGGTACAAGCAAATTAATAATAAGTCTTTCTGTAGTATCACAACTAAGCAAAATCCTTACACTATTCTCAAAGCTTAAAGTATTTTAAGAAAACTTTGCTGTTTATCATTATGCACAAAATAATTTTTGAGTTGTCTCAATTCTATGAGTATGAACATTCTAAGATGGTCATTCAGAATACTAGGGTACACCAATAGTATTAATTTTAATTAAAGAATTGTTGACTTTATCATTATGTTTATATAATAGGAGATATACCATAGTCCCAAATGGAAAGAAGTCAATTTCCTCTAAATTGAGCTGTAAGTCTAACACAATTCTGACCAAAAATACAGCAGGATTAGAGTTTGAAAAAAAAGAGAGATTTTGAGGTTTATACTAAAAATGTGTAAAGAGCCAAAAAAATTATGCAAAAGAATGAGTAGGGGCTTGCCTCACTAGTAATAAGATAATAAAGGAAATAAAACTTCAGTTAAGGTCATAAAACTTCACTAATTCAAACAGCAGATACTGGTATAAAAACAATATTTCTATGAACCAGCATTGGGAGCTTTGAAGCATAACCAAGTACAAATAATTAAGTCTACAATAAAGATAATATTTCAAAACAGTGAAATAATCAAATCATGACTCAAATGATTTTGGGACAAGTGGCTAAATTTTTAAGTAAAACTAAAATTAGATATATAGATCTAAGTGAAATAAAATGTTGGGTGAATTAAAGAGTAAAATGTAAAATTGTAAGAAAAAAGTACTAAAAGAAAACACAAGCTAACATGTGTAATACTTGGGGGAATGAGAAAGATATCAAAATTAATCAGTCAGAAAGCACTAAAAAAAAAAAAAAGTCTTGAGTACCTAAAACATACTTTTCTGCATGTTAAATCTATGTACAAAGTTGAAAGACAAAAAACAGATGGAAAAAAATTGCAACACATGACAGATAGCAAATAATCATATAAAAAGATTTTTGATAAAGATATAAAAAGAACTTGAAAATCAGAAAGATGAATGCAGCAACAGGCAAAAGATTATGAGTATGTAATTTACAACGAAATGTAAATACACATAAACACTGGAAACAGTATTCAACAGAACTAGTAAAGGAATGAAAAATAAAAATGGAAAATAGAAAAAAGCCTGATACTAGATGTTAGCTGAGAATCATCATACAATGTTACTCAGACTGAACAGATGTAACATTTCCATAGGGCAATAAGTATCAAACTTTTAAATGTGCACCAATCTGGCTCAACAATTCCCCTTTCCGGAGCGTAAGGAGCGCATCTGTCAGAGTTGCATTCATAAGAATTCATCAGCGTCTGTAACCTTGATAAACAGGAAACCTAAATGACCATTGATGATAATAATAATAATGAAAAAATACTAGTATCTCATAAACTAGAATACCACGTATCTATTAAAAATGAAGCAGAGCTCAGATACTAATTGACATGGTAAAACTGCCCTGACATTTTTTTTTTTAATTCAGTTTTATTGAAATATATTCACAAACCATACAGTCATCCATGGTATACAATCAACTGTTCACAGTATGATCATATAGTTATGCGTTCATCACCACAATCTATTTCTGAACATTTTCCTTACATCGAAAGAATCAGAATAAGAATAAAAAATAAAAGTGAAAAGAGAATACCCAAACCATCCCCCCATCCCACCCTATTTGTCATTTAGTTTTTACTCCCATTTTTCTACTTATTTTTTTTTCAATTTTTAACTTTGTTTATCAAAAAATTAAAAACAAACAGGCAAACAACAACCAAAAAAACCCCACAACATTTCAAACAAAGCAATGGATTAAGGAAAACAAACAACCTAAAATAACTACTTTGCTTCCAATATGTTCCTACCATACCCCAAGAAAATTAATAAACCATGTCCAAACAGAGGAGTAAGAAAAACAAATAATCTAAAATAACTACATTGCTTCCAACATGTTCCTACCATACCCCAAGAAAATTAACAACCCCTAAGAAAATAAAGGAATAAGAGAAAAAAAAAACCTAAAATAACTCTATTGCTTCCAACATGATCTTACTATATCCAAGAAAGTTTACAAACCATAATCATTCCTGAGCATTCCCATAACATTGAGATTACCCTCCATAGTTTATCTGTTCTTATTAGATTATCATTCCCCCTCCACTAATTGGTATCTCTAGGTCCCCTACATTCTACAGTATAAAACATTGTACATTTTTCACAGAATTCACATTAGTGGTAACATACAATATCTCTCTTTTTGTGCCTGGCTTATTTTGCTCAGCATTATGTCTTTTTTTTTTTTTTTTTTTTTTTTTAATCTTCATTTTATTGAGATATATTCATATACCATGCAGTCATACAAAACAAATCGTACTTTCGATTGTTCACAGTACCATTACATAGTTGTACATTCATCACCCAAATCAATCCCTGACACCTTCATTAGCACACACACAAGAATAACAAGAATAATAATTAGAGTGAAAAAGAGCAATTGAAGTAAAAAAGAACACTGGGTACCTTTGTCTGTTTGTTTCCTTCCCCTATTTTTCTACTCATCCATCCATAAACTAGACGAAGTGGAGTGTGGTCCTTATGGCTTTCCCAATCCCCTTGTCACCCCTCATAAGCTACATTTTTATACAACTGTCTTCGAGATTCATGGGTTCTGGGTTGTAGTTTGATAGTTTCAGGTATCCACCACCAGCTACCCCAATTCTTTAGAACCTAAAAAGGGTTGTCTAAAGTGTGCGTAAGAGTGCCCACCAGAGTGACCTCTCGGCTCCTTTTGGATTCTCTCTGCCACTGAAGCTTATTTCATTTCCTTTCACATCCCCCTTTTGGTCAAGAAGATGTTCTCCGTCCCACGATGCCAGGTCTACATTCCTCCCCGGGAGTCATATTCCACGTTGCCAGGGAGATTCACTCCCCTGGGTGTCTGATCCCACGTAGGGGGGAGGGCAGTGATTTCACCTTTCAAGTTGGCTTAGCTAGAGAGACAGGGCCACATCTGAGCAACAAAGAGGCATTCGGGAGGAGGCTCTTAGGCACAACCATAGGGAGGCCTAGCCTCTCCTTTGCAGCAACCGTGCCCTGACATTTTATCTGGAAGCTCCTTGAGAGCAGGGGCCTTGAGTGTCTTGTTCTTTACTCTCATTTCCAGTACCTGGAACAGTGCCTTCTTTAGTAAGCACTTGTTAAATAGATGAATTTTAAGAACAGGTTGCTGAACACTAATCATAATATGATTATGATTTTTTCTGTCTCAAACACAGAAAGAAATAAAACAGGAAGGATAGTCACAGAAGGTGAACAGCACTATGGAGGCTGGGGTTACGTATCTGTGTGCGTGTGTGCGCGTGTGTTTAACTTACTTCAATTCCTCTCTCTTATTTAAATTCATTATATAGGAAGCACCTTTTATTTTTATGATTGGAAAAAGTCACAAAAAATTTTCAAGAACTCATGTCTATGATGAACTCCAGAATATATTCAGTGACAACAGTTCACAAGTTCCCCAAATTAAGGTCAACCCCATCCAAGTGGCATGTTTTTCCCCCTTCAAAGAAATGCCAGCATGTCCTGAACAACGCAGCATCTTTCTTCTGTACCAGGAAATGTCACCCTATACTAATATAACGCAAATTTCAGAAGGAAAAAAAAAAAAAACAAAACACAACACTTCTTCTGTAGTAAAAAAGGGGGAAAAAACTAAAAATGAGTAATTTCTTAATGTTCTCCCCTCTCTACTAACACACACCCGTACTAGTTGGTGATATGGTTACTACACACGATGGTTCTTTTTTCTGCTAAAACGCCAAGTGAAACCACATCATAGTGTGCTGTTTGCAATTCTTTCATTTCTTTAGGAACGCAGGTTTCATGTTCAAAACACAATGAAATATCAAAGCTGGCCACACACCCTCTGTCGCTGTTTATCTCGTCACCCTGTTTTATTTTACTTACAGGCTTTATCATTCTCTGAAATAACCCTGTCCAGATGTTATTATCTGTCTCCCCCTCAGAATGTAAGCTCCAAGAGGACAGGAATTCCATTCTGCTTACCACTATGTCCCCAGCATGAGAACGACGGCTGGCATCTTGTAGGCCTCAAGCATGTCTAGTACATAACGAAAAGGTGGGAGGTGGGGGTGGTGAGGGTGGGAGTACAAATCTAAACGTGAAACTGAAAAAAGATAAGAAAGCTACACTGAGATAAGAGGTACAGTCGATATGACTCAAGGCTCGACGCCAGCTCAGAGGTCTGGTGGACATATTTCAAGGTGCTCAGCTGCTTCACACCTATCTAAACGTACACTCTTCCAGGAAGAAGGAAATCCACAGGGAGGTCTGCAGGTAGCTGTGTGTATGTAGCTCCCCCAAAGAGTGAAACGATCATCACCGTAATAGAAACGCGATGTCGAGAGAGAGAAAACAATACACCGTACATTCTGGCCCAGATGAAAACCCAACACGAATCCCCAACACAATCCAGCCAAGCAAGCCAGCTTTCCCCTGACTGTGAGGTCTCCGGCAGCCCAGCAACCCCCTCACTCGCCAAGGACCCCCCACCCCCAGGCCGGTCCGAGGGGAGACGGAACCCGGGAACAGTCTGAGAATTCGCTGTCTTCCCCTGAACCCAGTCCCCTCCAATGCGCAATTCTCCCCCACCCCCACCACGAGCTCCTCCTGCTGCCCCTCACTCACGTGTAGATGATGGCCATGAAATGCATCAGCCACAGCACCAAGAAAAGGATGAACCCGAAGACGGCCATTCCCTCCAGGGCCAGGTCCAGCAGCGCCATCACACGGCACGCCAGCCCGGCCCGGCCCACTCCGGCCGCCGCGGACGCGCTCCCGCAAGAGGAGGACTCCGTGGGCGCCCGGCGCGGGGGCGCGGGGGCGCGGGAGCGGGGAGGAAGGGGCGGAGAGGAAGGAGCGGAGAGGGGTGGGGACGGAAGAGGCGGGCAGGGCCTGCGCGCCCCTGTCCGCGCACGGTCCTTGGCGCGCTCGCGGCCGCTGGCTCTGCGGTGACCGGGCTCCGTGGTCGGGACGGCCGGGGCCCCGCGCTCCCGCTCCTCTCCACACTCTCCCCGCCGCCGCCCGCCCGGCTGCGCGTCTACGCCCTCGCTTCCTCCTAGCCACCCAGCCGCCAGGCTCCGGGCCGCGTAGACTCCCCGCCCTGCTCCGCCGCCGCAGCTCCGCGCACTAGCCGAAACCGGGGACTCGCGCCCGGACTCTCCGGCGCGCCCCGCCCGGCTCCCGCCCCCCGGAGCCGCGGTGCCCGCCCTCCGAGAGGCGGTGCGCGCCGTTCCTCTCCGCCCTCCAGCCCGCGCGCCTGCTGCGTCACCGTCGCGAGCGCGCCCGAGGGCGGTTTCTTCTCGTGGTCGCGGCCGGGCTTTACGCGGGCTCCCCTGTCGCGCTGGGCCGAAGCGCCCCGGGCGGGCAGCAGGGCAGCCCTGGGCCAGGTTCCCCCGGTAGCGGCGCAGGATGCTGTGTCCGGTTGGGAGGCTGCTCTCCCTCTTTCCGGCTCTATTGCTCCATCAAAGACAGAATTCCGGGCACCCGCCCGAGCTTGACTCGCAGCCTGATTTCCGACTGTGAGGCCGCAGCTTCCCCTCCGGTGATTGCTCGGAGGGGCTTAGGGCCTCCTCTCAGCCACGTTTCTGGGCGCGGGGGTTTCTCATTGCCTTCCTCCCTCACTGCTTTTAATGACACGGAATTTAGGGTCAAAACGGACCCGAGAGTAAAATAATTTCCATTTGCTTCTAAGCACCTAGAGACAGTGTGTACTACACACACACACACACACACACAATTTTAAGATGTAAAGAATCGACTAATATTAAAATACTTAGGATTTTTCTGTCCCGTACGGTAGTCACTAGCTACATGCGGCTATTGAGTGTTTCAAATATGGCCAGCCCTGAGATGTAAAAAACACATATTGTTTTCGGTTTTCAAAGACCATTCATTAATAAATTTTATATTGGTTATATGTTTAAACTATAATATTTTGGATATATGGGGTTAAATTAGATATGTTATAATTAATTTCACTTTTTAAAAAATGTTAAATGTGGCTAGCGACTAGAAAAATTTAAAATACATGTGTGGCCAGTACTGCTGTAAAATGGAAAGTGGCACTTTGGAAAGTGAGGAAACTTATTTATCCTAATTTTGAATCAGTGCAGGAGGGTGTTTTGATCTAGTACTTAATGTTTCTGTTTGTTTGTTTAGCCTAGATGAGTTTATATTGTTTTCTGTTTAAACAACGTTTATTATTTTAAGTGATTTCCTTTTAAATAATCCATGACCTCCCATGAGAGATTTCAAAATTGAAATGAATTTTGAAAGGTAAAGGTATTTTATTAGTCTTGTTTGCTGTAGTTCATATTGAGTGAATGCATTACCTCACTCTAACATAGAATGATAAATTACAATCAGAAAAGAGTTTAATGTCCAACTGAGACCCAATCCTGAATTGGCCATACCTCCTATTTTTTCTCACATAAAAGCAGTAGGAAAGAATAGTGCTTTGAAACCAGAGTCCCACCGTTGAGTGTTACTGATTGATAAATTAATGTTAAAGCTGGATAGAGTGCTAACATTGAAATATTGAAGAAGGAAAATTTTAAATGTCACTACTGTGGTTTACCAATTCTAAGATGTAGTTTTAGAAAAATATTTTAACATTTTAAATTTCTGAAATGGGAATGCATCTCACAGTCAATGGTATCTTACAATTAATTTATAGGTTTTTTTTTTCTCTTAGTCGTATGTAAGATAATATGCATCTCAGAGATATGTTAAATAATGGTGCATCTTGTAATCAAGGGCTTCAAACTGCAATTGCTCAATATAAGCATTTTGCTACATTTTGCATTTTTCCATAGTTTTTGTCATCTTGCAACAAAGCATTGTATACAGGATGATCAAGAAAATAGGAAAGCAAGCCAAATAAAGGTGAAAGAAACAGATATCCTTAAGAGTTAATAGAATTGCTGTAATTGAGTATAATCAGTAGTTTAACCAGCAACTGTGTTATGCTTTAGCCTAGTTAGTTAAACTAGGTCTATCCAAAGCAAGTTGAAGATCTTAAGGCAACAGCTTTATAGTACGTAAACCTGACCTGTAGATGTTGTACCTTGCGAATTCTAAATTTCTTCCACGTACTGCAGCAGCATAGGAGTCTATTGCAAAGACACCACTGAAGCTGGTCTCACTTTTGGCAGTTAATATTTTTGTTGGTGATGGTTTGAAGGGCCCTCTCTGTTAGAAAAAAAAAAACAATCCCCCAAATTCAGGGCTTCTGACTTACTTTTTTCAGTGACAATACAGTAATATTGGTATGTATTAGAATTTACACTTCAAAGAGCAATGTTTTAGAGGCCAAGTCCAAATGTGACTAATGGTCTAGATACTTTAGAGTTTTATAAAACCTTGAGAAAACAATTAAAAATGTCTGGTTCAAACCAAGTTGTTGAAACGCCTTTTGGCTTGAACCAAACCCAAACCAAAATAATTTAATTATACCTGGTTCCAAACTGAAACTGAATGAAAATTGTATTGGTTCAAGTCCCCTGACCCAGAAAAGAAAGGAGCAGGAGAGTGGTACATGAGTTACTTCAGAGAAACAAAGCAGTTGAACTTTGGCAAGTTGTTACTCTCAGTTACCTTGTACCTGAAATGCTTATATTTAAAAGTTTGTATTACATTTTTAAGGGTTGTCACATTTTGAATAATTGGGATTCTTGATTTAGATGGTATTTAAAAAAATAATCTCTGATGTGATTTCTAGATAAATGAAGTTTAAAATGTGCTATTGAAAAGCTGTGCATAGAAGAGAAGACTGAAAGAAATTACACCAGACCATTTATTTGAGGTATGGAATGTATTGATTTTTTAAATCTGTTTTTTAATACTGTTGAACTTTCTATAATGAGCATTGTTTTTATGATGAAAATGGTAGTTTTTTCCATTTTTACAAAATTATCACTGATGAAAACCCTGTAGGATTTTTTTATAATCTATTTCTAAAAATTAGTAAGTGCTCCCCTCACTTACTAATTTTGGAAAAATGTTTCCAAAATATATTTTTAAAAATTCTCTAAGTGCCTGAATAATTGAGATAAATAGTTTGCCATCAGATAGGCCTTTGCACCTTGTAGCACTTAAATATTTGTTGAACAATTGAATAAACAAACTCACGTATATCGACAGAAGTTGCTGGAAAAATTGCCAAGTTTTCTCCATTGCTTATAAATACTTTAAAAATGATTTTCCTCTATGGAAAAAAAAATACACGCTACAACACCTCTCCTTCCTCTTACAAAATTATGCCACAAAGTTGGAGTGAGTGACAGCCACATATCAATTCACCTAATTGCAACCTGGAGATCTACTCCAAAGCCCATGTTTTACTTGATGATGCATCAGCAGCATGATTTTTGTGTAAATATTGGGCATATTTTCCATCTTTGTCATTATTACAAAGGATCTTTCATATAAATATTCTAAAGATCACAATTCATTTCCCAGTGGTTAATTTGTTATTTTTAAAGATGAGTGTATTGTAAATTTTCAGACCCACAGAAACAAACAAAAAAAAGGTGGTCCTCCAGAAATTGAGTAGATTTGAAGTTTCAAAGCAAAGTTACAATTAATTGATTTGAAATTTGCGTGGCTACTGCCAAAAGAAACAATAATCCTTGTCTTTTTTATTTTAAGCATGCTTAGAATTGGTAGAAACATACTTGATCTACTTACCAACCAAAGTGCTTAATTTACTGTTCCTTGTTTCATGTGATAAGGTAACTTTGTAAAAGCCTTCAGAACTTAAGATACTATGTTGCAGTAAAGGGCCTTCAGATGATACAACAGGCTCTATGCAAAGTATCAGTTCAAGGCCAGACCTGGGGTGTGGTCCACAGGCCTGCCCAGAGTTCACTAGAGTTCATATTATTCTTAGCTCTTGCTAGCTCACATCCAAATGACTAATTAAAATGTTTTACTACATACTCATTTATCTTTTTAAATTTCATATTTAATCTTACTTTAGTCCATAGGTTGCCAGGTTAGAGCCCAAATGTTCATTCTTAAAGGAAGCTAAATTTAAAAGATTTCCAAATATGCCCCATGTGAATAGCAACTATTTTCTCTTTCAAACTGTTTCTGAAATTTTTTCTTCTTAGATAGATAGATAGTTATGACTCAGAAATCCTGTTTATTTAGTAAAGTTCATAATGTTAAAACTTTCATGTAGGCTGTGTGTGTATGTGTAGACAAACTTAGTAGGCTTATTGTACAGAGAGACTGACACACTAACATTTAATGAACACCATTGTGTGCCAGGGAAATTCTTAAAATGTTAACTTGATTTTCACAACAGTCCTGAAATGTATAATTGAAGGTCAAAAAGATTGTTAACTCTTGGGAGCTTGGAGCCAGGTCCTCTGACTCCAGAGCCAAGAGTTTTATAAAACAAGTACAGTATCAAGTTATTTAAACAGTAAATAGCAAATGTTCAATCCTCAAAATTCAGATTGCAAAGTAGATTTTTGGCTAATATTGTTCAGTTTGGTAAAGAAACCAGTGTTCTGTAAAATCAATTTCACCATCTGAGACATAAGGAAGTATATTAAAAATAGATTATTAATATGTCTTTCTGCTAAGATGCACTGGCAATTTAACTATTTTGCTCTATCCTTTACCACATCTTTTGCTTCAGTTATGAGAAATTTGATGACATATGACAATAATTTCAGAACAGTAGAGAAAACAAATAGAAGAATTAAAACCAAAGATCTTTTTTTGGAAATGCTTTCTTATAAAATAATTCAGGAATGCCAGTGAACTCTTTCTTATTGCATTATTTCACAGGATTACCAACAATATAATTAAATTAATCTGTGATTTTAACTTTTATTAAGGAGCAAAGGCTCATGAGATAAACTGGATCTCCTGGGTTTAGGATCTCTACAAAATACCTTCTATCTTAAGAATTCTTTTTCTTAGGACACAGTGTATGGATTGTAACAGACTATCCATTAAACACATAGACTGTGAAAGACTGGCTGGGTTCAAATCCCGGGTCTACCATTTACTAGCTGTGTGACCTGGGGAAGTCACATAACCTCTCTTGCCTCAGTTTCTTTACCTATGAAATGGGAATAATAATTGTACCTAATACATAGGGTTGTTTTGAAGACTAGGCAAGTTAACATATGTAAAATATTTAGAACAGTTTGGGCATATGTAAATTCTATGAAAATTTCATTAAAGTTCATTCATTTTGTACAGTTTCATCTAGATCATTAACTTGCTTTCTCTGTCTTTTTACTGCTTCTACTTATAAAAAAATAAAATTATATTTATAAGGACTTTTTCAGCAAATCAGTCTCTATGTGACAGAAGTAGCATACAACTTTCTGAAATTCTTGCTTATTCGCAAACCAGAAAAGCCTATAGATCTCATCTTCTTGCTAGCATACCCAGTTTAGTCAATCAGAAATGAACGTAAGTAGAGGACAATTGTGTAAAACAGGAGAAATAGAAATAATTAGCAAAAAGCAAACAAAGATACCCAACATTTACTCCATGTGAAAAATAAATTTCATGCTTTGAAATAAAATATTCTACTCAGAAAAGAATAAGATTAGAAAGGAATTTAGATACACAAGGGACCTGCTGACATTTAAGAAATAGTAATATCAAATAGGTGTTAAAAATCAATTTTGGTAATAAATAGAAAGTACTCAAAATAAAATGCAACAGGATTAACTCAAACAAGATTTTCAGAACCTAGTTTACATGAAAATATTATCATTTTTAAGCTCAAAATTGGCAAAAAAAAAAAAGTTGTATTTGCATGAATGGATAACAAACCAACAATGAATTTGTGAAGACACCTGAGACCCATAGTCTAGCAATTTTCTGGTCCAAAAATCATATCAGATTATTTTCAAGCCTTGATTTCATTGTGGGTATAAATTTGAAGTGTTACCTCCAATGTGAAGAGGCATGACACAGTCTATTTTTCAATTAAAGTAAATAGAAACAACTATTGGGGACTTTTCTATAAACTAGGCTCTTGCCTAACTTCAGTTGCCCACATTAACTATTTTGGGATTATTTGGGCTTGGGAACCATCATTAACTTTTAGTCATTATACAACTAAAAATATCGAGCAAAATTATTTGAACAAACTATTAAGATGAAAAAATAAACTAATGGCTTTCCAGTTCTTTCTTCATTCTTCTACAAATATTTGTTAAAATATACCATATTCCAGGTGCACACTTGTGCCGGTTTGAGTGTATTGTGTCCCCCAAATGCCATTATCTTTGTGGTCTTGTGTGGGGCAGGCGTTTTGGTGATGGTTGGATTTGCTTGGAATGTGCCCCACCCAGCTGTGGGCAATGATTCTGATGAGATGTTCCCATGGAGGCGTGGCCCCGCCCATTCAGGGTGGGCCCTTATCGGTGGAGCTATATAAATGAGCTGACTTGGGGGGAAGAAAGAGAGTGCAGCTGGGAGTGATGTTTTGAAGAGGAGCAAGCTTGCTAGAAAGGAACGTCCTGGGAGAAAGCCGTTTTGAGGCCGGAGCTTTGGAGCAGACGCCGGCTGCCTTCCTAGCTAGCAGAGGTTTTTCTGGACGTCATTGGCCGTCCTCCGGTGAAGGTGCCCGATTGCTGATGTGTTGTCTTGGACGCTTTGTGGCCTTAAGACTGTAACTGCGTAGTGAAATAAACCCCCATTTTATAAAAGCCTGTCCATCTCTGGTGTTTTGCATTCTCCAGCATTAGCAAACTAGGACAACACTCTTCTCATGCTTTGCATACAAAGTTAAAAATGATAAAAATCCTTTTCAGTAGAAGTTCACAGTCTGCTACAGAAGATAAACGCGTGCTCAAGTGTTGTAATGCAGATGATTGTCTATACCAACACACTTACCCATCAATCTAAGAGATTGGTTAAAAACTGGAACTGTCCTAGGCAAATTAGGCACATGGCCACACCCTATTTAAAGGACAAGGGTGTCAGGCATGGTTCTATCAGAGCTCTTATTCCATTTTTCTGTGATATGCTTGACTCTCTCATTCTCTGTGTCAGTTTTGCCTTAAGCTGACTTCTCTCATAATTGTAAGGTACCTGCCAGCTGTTATCTGTACCTCTTGGTTTTCCCTTCACTACAGTGAAAGAGAGATTGTGTTATTACGCAAAATGACCTAACAAAAATCTTAAGCTACCCCCCCCCCCACTTGGGGCATCATTGAACACCATCTGCTGATTGGCTTACACTGTGTCAAGGAAGACTAGAATGGCAAGTCAGGACCCATTGGAACAGGTAGTAAGGATAATCCCACCCAAACTGTGTGGAAGCTGCACAATGGGATGAGGAAAATAGAATTAGAGAGATAACCTTGACACCCACTACACAGAGATTTTCCCCCAAACTGAGAAATTTCTAGCAAGTCGTGAATATGAAAGATTCCAAGTAACCTCTTCCAGCTTTTGTTATTTTTTGAATTTATTGAGATAAAGTCATGCTCCATAAAATCACACTGTATAATCACAGAGTTGTACAACTATCACCATCTAAATTCAGAACATTTTCATCACCCAGAGAGAAACCCCATACCCCTTAGTAGTCACTCCCCATTTCCCTCAAATCCTGGTGACCACTAATCTGATTTCTGTCCTTATTAATTTGCCTATCCTGGACATTTCCTAAAAATGGAATCATGCAATATGTGGCCTCTTGTGACTATCTCCTTTTACTTAGCATAATGTTTTCAAGATGCATCCATGTTGAAGTGTGTATCAGTACTTCACTCCTACCTATTGCCGATTACTATTTCACTGTATGACTATACCACATATGTTTATTCATCAGGTGATGGGCACTTGGGTTGTTTCCATTTTTTAGGTAGTATATATAATGCTGTTACGAACATTCATGTGCAGGTTTTTGAGTAGACATGTTTTCATTTCTCTTGGGTTCACACGTAGGAGTTCTGGATTGTATGGTGTTTTAGTTTCTTAACTGCTAAAACAAATACCAGACAAGAGGATGGCTTAACAACCAGAATTTATGTGCTCATGTTTCATAGGCTAAAAGGCTTGCATCCTTTCAGGATCAGTATCTTCCGGCTGGCTGGCAATCTTTGGGTCCTTTGGTGTTTCTGTTACATGACAGTGCACATAGTGCTGTCTTCTTTCTCCTCTGGGCTCCGTTGAGCCAATACATTCCTGTTGTTAAGCCAATCTGCTGTATGGTATTTGTTTTAGCAGCTAGGAAACTAAATAAATTGTGGATAGAAATATAATTGATTTTTGTATATTGATCTCGTATCCTTAGCCTACTGAACTCACTTATTAATTCTTATAGTTCTGTTTGAATTCATTTGGATTTTTAGTATACAAGAGCTGCCATCTGTAAATAGCAATAGTTTTACTTCTTCCTTTCTAATCTGAAAGCCTTTTATTAATTTATTTTTACCTAATTCCCTGACCAGCCCCTTCAGTACAATGTTAAATAGAAGTGGCAAGAGTGGACATCATGGTCTTGTTCCTGATCTTCTAGGTGAATGCTTTCAGTCTTTCACCATTTTGGATGATGTTAGCTGTTCAGTTTTTCATAGATGCCCTTTATCAGGTTGGGGAAGTTCCTTTATATTCCTAGAATGTTAGGTGTTTTTATCATGAAAGAGTATTTGATTTGCCACATCCTTTTTTCTACATCTATTGAGATGATCATATGGTTTCTGTTATTAATTAGTATGGTGTTTTACAATGATTGATTATTATGTATTGAACCAATCTTTCATTCTTGGGATAAATCTCACTTTGTCATGGTGTAGAATCTTTTTTTGTATGTTGCTGGATTCAGTTTGCTAGGCTTTTGTTGAGAATTTTAGCATCAACATTCATAAGGGATATTGATCTTTAGTTTCTTTTGTTTCTTTGGTTTTGGTATCAGGATAATATGGGCCTTCTGGAATGAATTGGGAACAGTACCCCTCTTAATTTTTGGAGAGTTGGGGAGGATTTGTGTTAATTCTGTAAATACTTGGTAACATTCACTGGTGAAGCCATCTTTGAGCTTTCTTTGAGGCAAGTTTTTCTAAAAAATTTCCTGATTCATTCTCTTTGCTTGTTAAAGTTCTATTCAGATTTCCTATTTCTTCTTGAATCAGTTTTAATAGTATGTATCTTTCTAGGAATTTGTTCTTTTCATTTTTCATCTAGTGTATTAGTCAGGGTTCTCCAGAGAAACAGAACTAACAGAACAGATGAAGAAATTTATTGTAGGAGTCAGCTCACACAACTGTGAGGATTGGCAAGTCTGAATTCTATAGGGCTGCAAGTTGGAAATTCCAGAGAAAATGGTGTTGAATTCCCCAGGAAAAGTGGGCTGGCTGAAGTAGAGATAAAAATCTTCCTTTCTGACTGCTGAAATCCTCAGTTCTCATTTTAAGGCCTCCAACTGTTTGAGTGAGGAAACTCTTCTTATTGCTGAAGGCAAACTCCTTTGTTGGTTGTAGATGTAATCAGCCATAGATGCAACAAACTGACTAATGATTTAAATCCATCTAGAAATCTCTCACAGTAGCAACCAAGCCAGTGCTTGTTTAACAAGCAACTGGACACCATGGCTTAGCAAATTGGCATATGAAATTAACCATCATGTCTAGATTATCCAACTTGTTTATGTACAATTATTTTTAGTATTCCATTATAATCCTTTTTTATTTCTATAAGCTTGGTAGTGATGTTTCCTCTTTCATTTCTTATTTTTAGTAATTTGAGTCTTCTTTTTTTCTTGGTCAGTCTAGCTAAAGGTTTGTCGATTTTATTGATCTTTACAAAGAACCAACTTTTGGTTTTATAGATTTTCTCTATTGTTTTCCTATTGTCTACTTCATTTGTTTCTGCTTTAATCTTTATTATTTCCTTCCTCTGCTTGCATTGGGTTGAGTTTGTTCTTCTTGTTCTGGTTTCTTAAGGTAGAAGTTTAGGTAATTGATTTGAAGGCTTTCTTCTTTTTTAATATAGGCATTTACAGCTATAAATTTCTCTCTAAGCTCTGCTTTAGCTACATCCTATGAGTTTTGATATGCTGTAGTTTTGTTTCCATTCATCTCAAAGTATGGGAATCAGGCATGTTAAAACATCACAAAACTCACCCTTCTTACATAGATTCATCTGTTTTTCTTGAATAAAATCTTCTTGGGTGATTGCAGGCCTTTGGATAATTTCCAAAGTTCTGAAAAAGTCAATTTTGACAATTTTTTCCAGTGTGCCTGTTGCTTTTTTGAAGAAGCAGATATTCAGAGGTTCTTACTCTGCCATTCAGAGTACTTGCCTTCAGATTTTGTTTGGCACACAGCCTTTTTATGCTGGCTAAAGTTTGCTGGCAGTTCTGTTTAACTAGGTACTAGGTGGGGACAAACTGGGTTAAAACATTGATAAGAAATTAGGACACTTAAGGTAGAGTTTTAAAAGGTCCTTGGAAGGCACCATCAATTAATTTTAAAATCTGTTTCATTTATTTTATTTGCTGTAATACCTCACTTCTTAAAAGAAAATAAAATGTTCCTTGACTCCAGGTCCTCTTTACCTAGCTCCCCGTTTTCTGCTCCCCCTCAAAACACTAAAAATATGTGATCTGCACCCACTCCAGAAAAAGCGAAACCACTCTTGTCAAGATCACCAATAGTCTCCTTGTTGTCAAATCTAATGGTCAGTTCACAGGCCTCATTTTATTGGAGATTTTGGCAGGATTTGATATAATTAATCATGTTCCTCTCTTTTAATTCCTTTTTTTTGTTTGGTTTCTATGACCCAAAACTTCTGAATTTCCTCATTCCTTACTAGTCATTTCTGTCTTGATAGTTTCTATGTTGGATTAATTTGTTTTGCAACCTTCTTAACATCTTGTAACATTTTCTAAACATCTGAGTCTCAAATGCCCACATTGAAAGTATCAGAAGATCATTCTGAAATGTATAACCTTTTTCAGAACCACTACAGATACTTATGCTCAAAGTGGTTCACTATTAATGTCATTAATAATATTAATTATCCACGAACAGTGAAAACCAACAGGGATTTTTAAAAGGGGCCACAAATCAATTTTGCTAGAGTCCTGACATTGGTTCAATGTCAACTTTGTGAGCAACTTTCAGCCCTGAAATGGGAAAGTAAGCCTAAAGAATTGTGCTGTGCCAAATGGAGGGTTTTTTGTTGTTGTTGTTTTTTGTTTTTTGTTGTTTTGTTTTGTTTTGTTTTTACCACATCCCCAGAGCTGCTAAAAATTTTATCATTTAAACAATAAATTCACACTAAAATTTAATAACTAGGCACTAGGTGAGGAAAAGTGTGGGTTAAAACATTGATAAGAAATTAGGACAAACTCAGAATCCCCACCAAAAATAATAAGAATTTGAATAATAGTAATAACCTGAGGGCCCCAAACAGTGCATTTCTAAGGTGCATAGTAAGGGGTATCAGTATTTATCTCCAGGATATCACTAATTCCCTGGAACCAGCCCCTTTGATTTCAAAGTTTCCAACAAACTTTTGTCTCACTATGACAGTGTGTAAGTAACAAAAGAAGCTGTTCCAAAATTACAAGTGAGTAAGCTCTGGAGAGTAGAAGTGAAACAGACAAATCCTGAAGGTAAGAGGATGTGCTCCTGTGAAAGGGGAACTGAGTGGTGCGGTGAAAACCTGGGTTACACACTGTCCACTCTGGTTACAGATACGCTTTGTCTCCATGGGCTTTTACTTATGTGGCATGTGGAAGTTCTAACCCACAGCCCCTCAGATGTGACCTTATTTGGAAATAGGATCATTGCAGATGGAAGTAGTTCAGGTGAGGTCACACTGATGCAGGGCAGGAGTTTAACCTGATGTCCTGCTAAGAAGAGAAAGGGCACAGTCAGAAGACAGCCATGGGAAGACGAGGCAGAGATTGGAGTTAAGGTACCACAAGCCAAAGAACACCGAGATGGCCGGCTGCCTCCAGAAGCTAGGAGAGAGGCTTGGCACAGAGTCTTCCCTAGAGCCCCCAGAGGGTTTGGTTTAGACTAACCCTAACCCTAACCCTAACCCTAACCCTAACCCTAACCCTTACCCTAACCTTAATGCTAACACTAACACCAGCCCTAACCCTAACCCTAACCCTAACCCTTACCCTAACCTTAATGCTAACACTAACACCAGCCCTAACCCTAACCCTAACCCTAACCGTAACCCAATTGTGAAAGAGTAAATGTCTGTTGTTTTGAGCCACCCAGTTTGTGATACTTTGTTAGGGCAGCCCTAGGGAACTGATGCAGTGGGATATGTTTCTTGCTTAGACACTGACTTGATTAATAAAAAGCATTGTAATGTACCCCCATCCAAAGACAGACCATTTTTTGCTTGAGGGTGTTATTTTTGATGTGAAGAAAGAATTACGCCTTGTGCTCATACACAGAATGCATGATCTTCAAGTCAGTGAAATTATTTTTTCTGATTACAGGAGCTGCATCACTTGTAAAGTTACATGTTTCTCTTTTTGTTTCCTTTTTATTGCTTAGGTCTAGCTTAAATGTCACCTCCACAGGGAGGCCAGAGGAAGTAACAAATCTAAAGTTGTTCTGTTTTTGTTTCTGGAAAATTTTTATATATCTGACTTTTTGTTGTTGTTGTTTATTGATTTATCTCTATTATCTCTCTCCCCTTTTCAGAACACCAGCTTTACTTCATGGAGATAGAGTCCTTGTCTGTCTTGTTTACTGCTGTAGATCCAAAATCTAAAACTATGCCTGGCATGATATAAATATTCAATGAATGAGTAAATGAATGAATTAATAAGTAAGCACTAAAAAAATTGATAAACTTCCCAGTTTATATCTAATCCTCAAACCAAACCTGGAGTTAGCACATACAAACAGAATATTTATCTGACCAATTTTATTAATGAAAGTAGATAGTAAAATTATAAATAAAACTCTAGAATAAAAATTCAGCTGCAAATTAATAGAATTGCCCATCATGATCAGTAATGTGATTTAAAATTTTCAAAATAGTACAGAAAAACATTTAAAAACTGAATGTCTTTAAAGATTCTTACCTTTAACTCCAGTCCCATTTTCCATATTTTCTCCACCTTTCCTACACCTTCACTTCCCCACTTTGACCAGATATAGTGACATTGCCAAAGTTAATAACATTTTGCACTCTTCATTTACCCCAAATAAAAAATTCTCTGCTTTGGGACAGAAGGGAAGATTGGCGCAACATGAAATCAGAATGACAGACGGTGGTCAGATCATTTAGAGCTTAAGTAATTTTCAGCCTAAATTTTAAAATCAATAGTCTTCCATTTTTATGATTTTTACTTTTACTAATATTCATTACAAAATTGTGTAATCCAACCCATAGTGGTTCTGTCTCTCTCTTTTGCCTGCATTTTTTTTTTTGAATTCCAAACTTTTTTTTTTTTAGAACTTTTCAACAATTTGTTTTTTCAAATTTGAACCATGACTTTCTTTTACAGCTTGTTGTCTGCCCTACACTTTATAATTGCCTTTCCTTTTTCTTCTTAACATATCCCTTGACCATCACACTGATATTTTTTATCCACTTAATCCTATAATTTGTATATCTTCAATTAACTTTTTCAGAAAAGACTACATTGGAAGTAGATTTTTTGAGTCCATTGTGTCTGGGAATGTTTTTAGTCTGTGTTCATACTTGGCTGAACCTATGTTTGTATACTTCTCCCAGAGTTTTAAAGGCGTTGTCCATTTATGTTTTAGCATGCAGTGCTACACAAGTCTGATTCTCATTCTTTTATGGGTTACTGATTTTTCTCTCTGGAAGTTTGGAGTCCCAGGGTTGAAAGAAATGTAATCTTTTTATGGACCAGTTCCAGCTGGCTATATTATAATCTTTTTTGAGAGTTTATAATTACAGAGACCCAGGCCCCATTACTAATGATTCCAATTTGATTAATCTGGAGAAAGGCCTGGAAATTTGTATTTTAAAAAAGTTCCCTTGATGAATCTGAATTGCAGCCAGGTTTGAGAACTAATAATTTACAGGAAGACAAAGGCCTGTCCAGCTGAGAGCCTCTAAGATCATTTTTATTGATCTCACAGTACTTGCAGTGCCATCAGAACTAGGCAATGAATGTCTTCAGCTGAGTTCCAAAGTATAGATTCTGAACAAGGCTTATAGAAGAAAGAGAAAACTTTCTCTCATTTAACAATTATCTTCTAGTTTCAAAATGTAATGACCCAAATCACATGTCAAAGGATAGAAAGGATACATACTCATTAGTTCAATCTTATTTATTTCATCTAAATTCTCTAACCTTAATTATTTTCTGTCTACTTGCTCTGTTACCAACCGACAGTTTTGAGTTAAAATTCCTACTACATTTTCTGTTTCTTTCCATTTCACTTTGAATTCATAATTTATATATGAATTTTATTTATTTATTTTGTACTCTTATGTTGGAATGAGTTTTTTTAAAATTTAGTTTTATTGAGATATATTCATATACCCTATAGTCATCCACAGTGTACAATCAACTGTTCACAGTATCATCATTTAGTTGTGGATTCATCACCAGAAACAACCTTTGGACATTTTCCTACTACAAAAATAAAAATAGAAATAAAAGTAAAAGTAAAAAAGAACACCCAAAACACCCCCCCCATACCACCCTATTCTTCATTTAGTTTTTGTCCCCATTTTTCTACACATCCATCCATGCACTGGAAAAAGGGAGTGTGAGCCATGAGGTTTTCACAATCACACGGTCATACCATGTAAGCTACATAGTGATGCAATCATCTTTAAGAATCAAGGCTACTGGGTTGCAGTTCAACAGTTTCAGATAATACCTTCTAGCTACTCCAATACACTGAAAACTAAAAAGGGAAATCTATATAGTGCATAAGAATGCCCTCCAGAGTGACCTCTCAACTCCATTTAAAATCTCTTAGCCACTGAAACTTTATTTTGTTTCATTTTGCTTCCCCCATTTGGTCAAGAAGATGTTCTCAATCCCATGATGCCAGGCCCAGGCTCATCCTCAGGAGTCGTGTCCTATGTTGCCAGGGAGATTTATACACCTGGGAGTCACTGGACATGAGTTTTTAATGATCCTGTTTGACTACAAAGGTGATTCTATAGTAGGACATCTATTAATATTCCATCTATTAATATATCTCATCACATTGATAGATCAAAAGAGAAAAATCGTATGATCTTACCCAGAGATGCTGTTAAGGTATCAATATACTAATTGGTGAAATAAAAGTATTTCCATTGACATAAACAGGATAAAAATGCCCCAAATTTCCACTATTTAAATACTGTTGCTCAAGTATTTGTTAATGCTATGAGATAAGAGAAACAAAATGTAGAAAAATTATTAATGGGACAAAAATTAGCATTATTTTCAGATTACATTAGTTAATGCCTGAAACACTTAACAGAACTAATGGAAAACTATATAAACTATAAAAGATTTCTGTAATATAACTGGATGTGCAACTGATATATGAAATCCAATAACTTTCCTATGTACAAACAGCAATCATTTATAAATGTAAATAGGAAAAGATGCCACTTACAAAAACAAAAAGGTTAAAACACCTAGAAATACACTAAAAAGAAATGTACATAACCCATATGAAGAAAACATCAAAATATTAATAAGGAATACAAAATAGGACTTAAAAATGGAAACATTGCTTGTTCATGGATAGGATACTTCCATATTATAAAGTTCAACTTTTTTTCTAAATTTATCAGATTCCTCATCCAAAATGGTAACAGAATTGTTGAGAACTAGATAATGTAAATTTGAAATTTATATGGGAGTATGTAGCCAGGAAGATTCTGGAAAAGAAATAGTATAGTAAAGGGACATAGTTCTTACATATTTAAAAATTCCTTAAAGCTATAGTATTTAACATATACTGTCAGTGGCACATAAAAAAGTATAATGGAACTGAACGGAGGACCCATAAATAGATTAAAATACATGCAGAAATTTAGTACATGATAACAGCAACCTTTTGAATCAGCAGGGGAAAGATGGATATTCATTCAATACCTGGGAAAACCAGCTAGCCCATCTGCAAAAAATAAAACTGCATCTCCACCTCATCCCTTATACCAAAATAAGCTCCAGATGAATCAAAGATTTAAATATAAACAATAAAATCCTCAAATTACTAAAAGAAAACTTGGAATATTTAAAATCTATTCTTGCATTGGGAAAGACTATTCTAAGCAAGAATCAAAACACAGGAAAAGTGATAATTTTAATTTCACAGAAAATACTCCAAAATTCTATATGCAGTCAAAAGTCCAAATGACCAATTATATAATAAATGGAGGAATGATTTGCTTATTATGTAAAGAACTCATATAAGCAGAAGACCAACAATCCCAATAGAAATATTCACAAAAGACAAAAACAGGCAGGTCACAGAAAAAAGAAATACGGTTGTCTCACAAACATACAAGAAGACGGTCAAACTTACTCATAATTAAAACAATCTGTCAGGGGTTTGTTCTGTGGCTACTTGTTGAATTGTGGTTTGGGGGCTATCACCTTTTTGTGTGTATGTTATTTTTTCACAATAAGGGAAAGGCTAAGGCTGTGGTGCTGTAACTCATGGCAACTTTGGAGATTTCCTGTATGACTGCTTGTTGAAGCATACTTTGAAAGATATTATCTTTTTTGTACATATGTTACATTTCACAATGAGGAAATAATTGAAACTGTGGAAATGTAATCTATAATATTCTTTGAAATTTGTTCTCTAACTACTTGTTAAATTTCACTTGGAAAGTTATCACTTCTATGTATATATGTTATATTCTACAATAAAAATTTTGATAAAAATATATTAATAAAGCTTTTCCTGGATACTAAAAAAAAAAATCAGATTGGCAGAAATTAAAGTTTGAAATTCCTCAGTGTTAGTGAGTGTATGGGGAAATAGTCACTCTCACACATCTTTGGAATGAAATTTGGCCATAGTGGTCAAAAATTTAAATGCACATATCCTTTAACCCAATAATTAAGCTATTAAGCTATTCTTAGATGTAATCATAAAATGTACAAGACGTATGTCCAAGGATGTTTGCTGCTACATTATTTGTGATAAAAGAAAGGCAGTTTCAGGATACATTTTATTTAGATCTGCTAGAGACATTTTATTCAGCTAATATTCCAATAAATTGGGGGAATAAGTGGGAAAGATTAATGCAAAGTGCATCTGTGTCATCTGAAAAACTCTCTCCCCCAGGAGTGGAGTTGGTTTTTATGGTGAAATAAACATATCACTTATCTTTCTTTAGTCTATTCAAGTAAGCAGTTATATTTCTCAGATGTCTTCTGGTGCCTCTTTTTCTAGCAGGCCTGTAGAAGTTTACCTCCAGCAGGCTTGACATGAATGAAACTTGAGCATGCAAAATTCCACATTTGTAATAGCAAGTCTAGAAATAAATGTCCTAGCTTGAAGTATGACTGATTAAAACAAGCTACAGGGTCCCTGTACACTAGAATACTATGCAGTTGGTTACAAATTGAAGTAGATGACCCCAAAATATCTCCAAGATATGTTGCTAAGTAATAAAATCCGGGCAATTCCAGGCCTTTGTGCTCCCTGTTGCTTCTGCTTGGCGTGCTCTTCCCTCCGGGATCTGCTTGGTTTATTCACTTCCTTCACATCCGTGATCAAACCTCATGTTATTAGAGACGCGTTTCCTGACCTCTGACCACTAAGAGGGTGTGCGTGTGTGTGTGTGCCTGTGAGCACACACACACGCACACTCCAGGACTCTATTTCCTTTTTCATACACAAAACACATCTAAGCAGAGTAGAAACCCTCTTATTGAATGAAATCAAGAATATTGGTCATTTAATTAAAAAGTTAATTAAAAAATAGGAAATCCTTTTAAAATGATATGTAAGTGTACTTTTAACAATTTAATTTTTGCTTAAAACCTTTTCTTTAGATGGCAGCGTGTCGATTGCAATTTCGTGTTGTTTCTTGCATAATCTACACAAACCAAATGAATGTTCTATGTTCTTCATAAAGTAAGATTCTAATTTTCAAAACATTATCTGGACGCCTCCGCTCCGTCGCAGCCTCCTAGTCGCCGGGTGCCTTCGGTGGGGTCAGCGGCGCGAGCACCCGCCACCGCGCCACGTCGGAGCCATCCCGGCAACCCCGCAGGACGCATGGGCTGTGCCGGACCCCGCGCCGCAAGCCGGGGGCGTCCTGAGGCACCTGCCCTGCTTCTGCCGTGGCCAGGTGGTGCCAGGCTTCGGTGGTGGCTCCAAGCAGCTGGGCATCCCCACTGCTAACTTTCCTTAACAAGTGCTAGTAGATAACCATCCAGCTGCCATATCCACTGACATTTATTATGATTGGGCCAGTGTTGAAGTGCAGATGTCCATAAGAGGGTGGTGAGCACTGGATGGAACCCATGTTACATGAAAAAGCCCATGGAAACTCACGTTGTGCATACCTTCAAAGAGGGCTTCTATGGGGAAATCCTGGACGTGGCTATCATTGGTTACATCAGACCAGAAAAGAATTTTAATTCTTTAGAGTCACTTACTTTAGCAATTCAAGGTGATATTGAGGAAGCTAAGAAACAACTAGAATTGCCAGAACAGTTGAAACTCAAAGAAGACAATTTCTTCCAGGTACCTAAAAGCAAACAAAATAAGGAATGGCCACTGCTGAAAAATCATCTCATTCATTCATTCATTCATTCATTCACTATTTTCTAGTATTTCACTGCTCATAACTACACAGTCTTATGTTGGTCATATTTTAAAAAATCAATCATTTTCCTATAGCTGTGGATTCGTTTAAACAGTACAATGTAATTACTATGTTTATGCTTCAACTGTTAAATTAAACCCACCATGCAACAGTACTAAAAAGTCATTTAAAAATCAAGATTCTTTTATATGTAATATGTTGATTAAAAACTTTCAAAACTTTCTGAAATATACCTCTAGAAAGGTCTTACATTTCTTACAATGGAAATAAAATGTATATAACTGTGGGTGGAAGGCATAACACTAGTTTCAGATGAGACATATGATTCCCATAGTAAAATACGAGTATGTAGGTACTTTATAGCATGTGCTGCTAAACAGAGATGGATTGTAGAAGTAAATGCATTAAACAGAGGTTTGGTAGTTTATTATAAAACTAAGAGGAAAAATGCAGACTTTGTATTTTTGATAGTTGTGCATTGACTTTTTTCACATTAATAAATTTTATTACAGATGTGAAGATTTGTGAAATTTCATTTCAGTCATTTCCTTCATGAGGTGAAATCATTGTGCTCTGTTCCATTTTTGCATAGACCTGCCTCCATTCTAAATGGTCTTGACTCCCTCCTTCCACCACGTTTTAGTTTGTATTTTAAGACAAAGAAAAATATGTGTTTTTCAAATCTGTAGTTCTCATTTTTGTGTTCTTGTTCTTCAACATTTTTCTTGGTTGTTTTGTTTCTGTTAAATGATTGTCAGTGTTGAGTTTTTTTTGTTTCTTTGCTTTGTTTTGTTTCCATTTAGCTTAGCTTGCAACTGTATACTTACAGGAGATTGAATCTGTCTCAACCATTCCATCCTTTCTCTATATGAACAGTGATTGTCATGCATGTCTGCATTGCACTTTTAGGAAAAAAAAACTTCTTTCGATTTCTTCAAGATTTAATGGAATATATAGCAGTTCATTTATACTTACTAGTTTCTCAAAGAACACAAGATGTTTGGGATTCCCCTCCCCCAAAAATATTTAAAAGCCAATTCAATTATGAAAGGGCTTGAGAGTTATTTATTTTTCTTGTAATTATGTTCCTGAGAAAATCTAAACTCTTTGTTGTGTATGTTTAATGCCAGTCTAAAGAGTGACTGTAGCTTGGGAGAAAAGCATAAATAATAAAGTTCTAGTCAAATAATCATCTCATGGCATTTTCCTTCCTGCTAAGTATATGAGTTTTGGTCATTTGAGTCTTTTTGTTTATTTTGGCAGAAATTTTAAACTGATATTTGGGAAATTAAGGTTATAGATTGCTTTGGGCCCCTGAAACACTTGCATCATTGTTTACTTTGGCACTGGATTTGCTGGAAAGGAGGGGCAATATATAGAAGGTAATTTAAAAAATGACAATGACTCATTATAAATCAGTTTTCCCTAATCTGCATAAGTGAATTAGAATAAAGTATATAGAAAAAATATCTAAAAGTCATATTGGATTAGGGGAAAACATGGATAAATTCAGTTGGTTGTATTTTACTTTATGATATATGACTTTGTGGCAAACAAAAAAACACTTTGTGGCATTTTTCATTTAGAAAATATTTAGAAAATGTAATTTAATGTTAGAAATAAAATACTTGAACAAAAGATGGCTCAATCATCAGTGCTTTTATGAAGCAGGGTTAAATGAACATGAGAAGTGTAAAAACAGGTTTGTGTTTATTTTGTTGCGTGCTGCTAATTATGTCCTCAAAAGTATATGGAAGTTCTTTGATATTTTATTGTTGCCTTGAATTTTTAAAATAGCCATTGCTTTTGAAAATCTGGTTGTGACCTGTTTAGAGATTAGGTAATAGTATCAACATTACAAAAGTTTTATATTAAGTATTTACATAGTTTAAGAAATTACAGCACCATTTTGATTAGCCTGAATGTTCCCAGGCATTCAAATAAATCTTAACTAACTGATAAAAACAAAACAAACATTATCTATATTTTTCTGAACTACTTAAACAACTTTGAAGCAATCTCAGCTCAAAATTCTTCTTGATTTTTCAGTCTCTCTCGCCCCCCAATAATTTTTGGTTTTCTCACCCACAGCTAATTTGGCAGAATTTTTTAGGAACTCACCTTTATCAAGCCTTTCCTAAAATATTTCATATAAATGACAGCTTCTTCTGCACTTATTTTCATCAAGTTATGTAACATTTAATTGAATTACTTAAGTATAATAACCACAACCAGCATAATCAGGCTTTGAGTGAACCAAATTGACTCTTGGTAAACATGAAACTCCCCTTGTGGAAGCAGAAATGTGAATGCATTTTTGTGTGTTTTTTCAGAGAGAGGGAAGTGTGTTGGTTAATCTTGTGAGTCAGTTAAGTGGAGGTTTGGATAAGAAAGCTTCTGTTTTGAGTGGAGATATGTGTTTGTGTATGTATGTGTTTGTATATTCAAAGAAACGTTTGGGTAGATATTCAAGAAATTGTTAACAATAGTTGTCTCCAAGGCATATGACTGGAGTATGATTTGGGAGGGAGAAATATGTTTCATAGTATACTCTTTTGTACTGTTTGAATATTTTTGCCATGTGCATATATTTTTTCTTTATTAAAATTTTAGTTTTAGAAATGATCTGTGTTTATTTCAGTAGAGGCTACTGGTGTTATAGACAGTAATTGGTGCAGGGAAGAGCACATGATGCAAACTAGGCTGATGAGTTTCTTTACCAGGATTTTTTCTAATTGAAGTTTTTTTCTGGTTAAGAAGTTGTAAAACAAGAGTTCTGCTTTCATTTAGGCTGTCAAAACCCACAAAAGAACATGAGTCCCATTCTTATAACACAAAGAAAGCCAGATCATCTGCAAAATCTTAATTTTTCTTGAGCCTATCAGAGCTGAGGTTGCAAGTCAACCAAGTAAACTGAATTCCAAATAGTGACATACCCTGCCAAGGAGAGGTGGGACACATAAACTCTTTCATCTTTGGCAGATCGTGGGAGAAATGGTTACCATCATAAAAACAAGTAAGAAGAAATTGGCTAAAATGTTAACAAGTTCTTAAAGGCCAAGAGTCAGCTACTGTGTCAATTTGGAATGGCCGGGGGGGGGGTGGGGGGGGAGGTGCAGACACAAGGGGTATTTGCACTCACTTGCAAACTTTTTTCCATGGCCACCACTGGGTGCTCACACAAAAGATTCCGAGCAGGGATGGAGACTGGTGGAAGCCCTTGTAGATAGCGCAGGCATGAAGGAGGCGATCAGCTGTTATCCAGAACAAGCACACAATCCCAATTTACAAACCCTTCATTTATAGAAAACAAAACCTTAAGCAACTGGGAGAGTCATCAAATCTTTTCACTCCCAGAGCCAGGCAAATTTCTCTTGCTTCTGGGAGAGGAGTAGAAGCAAAACCAATTTGCATCTGGAGTAGGGGAAGGAAAACCTCTCTCCCCTAGGACAAAGGTGAAGACCCCCAGCTGCTGGGAAAGGGTAGAAGCAAACATTGTCTTCCCTTGAGGAAGGCACAGGGAACTTTGTTGGCCAAGAAAGCCAAGCAGAGGTCTGCTATCTTTAAGGAGAGGCAGGAAACTCTCCTGTCCAAGATCAATCACAGATACAAGACAGAGGTTGACTGCCTTGGAAGGAGGGGTAGGAACCGGGAGAGGAGCAGGAATGCTGAGAAAGCCCCTATTCTGAGGCCCAGGAACACAGGGCCAGCTTAAGACTGAGGCTGGACCAGGACCACAGAGAAAGCACCCCCACCCCCACCCGACCCTGCCTTCAGTGTGAGCCTTGCACCAAGTAACAGGAAGCACAGAGAGAGACCCCTTCTTTGGTAAACATATATAGGGACTGCTGAAAGCTGTGAGTGGATTTAAGAAAACCTGAGAGAAATTCCCTCACACCCCAGGCCCCTAATGTTAAGCATAAGTCAACCAGCAGCCAACTGATGGAGCAAATGAAGTCTATGGTGCACTGAAGGTAATGAAGACAAGAAAAAAACACACAAACCCAGCTCAGTTCATGACTAGATTGATTCAATACTCCACATTATTTGTCTGGCAATGGAAGGGCATAAATACCATTAACTAAGTCTCTTCTGTTTTTCTACACATGGTGTCCAGCTTTCAATAAAAAAGTATGAGGTGTCCCCCAAAGCAAGAAATTAACAACCCATTGCCCAGAGATAAAGTCATGGACAGAACCTGACACAAAGGTGACCCAAGTGTTGAAACTATCAGATAGGGACTTTAAAGCAACTAGATTTATATGTTAAAGGATCTAGTGAAAAAGGTGGACAACATTCATGAACAGGTGGCAAATTCCATCAGAGAAGTGGAAAAAAAGGAAAACGCTAAGAAAAAATACCTAAAAGAAATGAAGAATTTCTTCAACAGTCTCAGCAGCAGAGTGGACACAGCTAAGGAAAGAATCAGTGAATTGAAAATAGGCCAATAGAAATTGTCCAAACTGAAACGTTAAGGGGAAAAAAAGAGGGAAAAATACAGAAGAGAGCATTCAAGAGCTTGATATCAAAGAGTCAAATATATGTACAATTGGAATGAATTTCAGAAGGGGACAAGAAAACAAGGCAGAGGAAATACTTTAAGAGATAATGCCCAAGAACTTTACAAAATTAATGAAAGACAACATGACATAAATCCAAGAAGCTGAGAAAAATACCACCAGGATAAGCAGTAACAGCAGTAAAATATACACTGGAAACTTTTGAAGGCAGACAGAGGAAAAAATTATATACAGAGAGTCAAAGATAAGAAGTACAGATACATATATATGAATTAGAGCATTTTTCTTACCAGAAGCTATGCAAGCCAGAAGACAATAGATTAGCATCTTTAAAGAAGCAAGCTCAGAATTACATACCCAGTGAAAATATCTTTCCAAATTAAAGGTAAAGACTTTTATTCAGACCAAAAAAAAAAAAAAAGCCAAAAGAATTCAGCACCAGAAGGCCTGCACTTCAAGAAATGTTAAAAGAAGTTCTTCAGGAAGGAGTATGATACCAGATGGAGATTTGATCTTCACAAAAAAAAAAAAAAAAATGGAAAGCATCAGAATTGAAAAAATTAAGGTAAATATAAAGACATTTTTCCTTATTTTAAATCACTTTAACAGAAGCTACAAGACTGTAAGACCAGAACTGCTTTTCAACTTCATTAAAGAAGCCTGAAAGAATAAAGCCAATACAAAATAAAGTAGAAGAGAGGAGAAATTATTTAAAATTAAACACTTAGACATCTCTTAGAAAATGTACCGATTATAGACATTGCACGCTTGTGTCTCCTTTGTTCCATGAACCGGATCACGTGCCTATGGGTTAGTTTCCTGCAGGTAATACACATCCCACTCACAGTTATCTTAGGAAAGGATCTATTTTGAAGTAAAACAAAAAATGGGGACATTTCCACATTTTAGGTAGGCTTTAGAATAAAGGAAGAGGAAAAACAACTCTTCTTTCTGAGGCTAGAGGGCCAGTTTGGCTTGAATTCTGAGGTGTGGAGGCACCAAGAGTGATTCCAGGGGTAGTGTTGTGAGCTAACTCTGTGGCCACAGAGGTGGTACAGGAGCAAAGCAAGGAGTTGGCCCTGTCAGGAAGGAACCTCCTGATTGTGGTAAGTTGTTCTTTTTTTTTTTTTTTTTTTTTTTATTAAATTCAGTTTTATTGAAATACATTCACACACCATACAATCATCCATGATATACAATCCACTGTCCACAGTACGATAACATAGTTATGCGTTCATCACCACAATCTATCTCTGAACATTTTCCTTACATCAGAAAGAACCAGAACAAGAATAAAAAATAAAAGTGAAAAAAGAACACCCAAATCATCCCCCCATCCCACCCCATTTGTCCTTTAGTTTTATCCCCATTCCTTCCACTCATCCATACACTAGATAAAGGGGGGTTGTAATCCACAAGGTCTTCACAATCACACTGTCACCCCTTGTAATCTACATTATTATATAATTGTCTTCAGGAGTCCAGACTGCTGGGTTGGAGTTTGGTAGTTTCAGGTATTTACTTCTAGCTATTCCAATACATTAAAGCCTAAGAGGTGTTATCTATATAGTGCATAAGAATGTCCACCAGAGTGACCTCTCGACTCCATTTGGAATCTCTCAGCCACCGAAACTATTTTGTCTCATTTTGCATCCCCCTTTTGGTCAAGAAGATACTCTCAGTCCCACGATGCCGGGTCCACATTCATCCCCGGGAGTCATACTCTGCGTTGCCAGGGAGATTTACACCCTGGGAGTTGGGTTCCACTTAGGGGGGAGGGCAGCGAGTTCACCTGTTGAGATGGCTCAGTTAGAGAGAGAGAGGGCCACATCTGAGCAACAAAAAGGTACTCAGGGGGAGACTCTTAGGCACCATTACATACAAGTTTAGACTCTCCTTTGTGGTAATGAGCTTCATAAGGGCAAGTCCCATGCTCGAGGGCTCAGCACATCAAACCGCCAGTCCCAATGTTTGTGACAACATCAACACCAGTCCAGGTGAGGATGTCCAACACATCCGCACCTTCCCCCAGATCCTCGGGGCTGGGGAGGGGGAGGCTGTAAATATATTTTTTATTATCTGCCCAAATACTCTAGGATGTGTCACTATTTCACTCCAGCCTATACTAACCTACCGTATCTCACTTCCTATTCAAAGTTCCATGCAGTTGTGGTGTTTGAACAAATCGACTGTAGAGTTGTACCGTTTAGAAAATTTAGATCCTGTACCAAATAGATATCTATTCCCTTGGTCTCATATGAAAGTTGAAGTTTTTAAAACGCAATCAGTTTCAACCTTTACCCTTTGGCCTGGCTTGCCCTGGTCTTAACCACACCTGCTTCATTCATATCACTAATTGAAGTCTGGGCTCTTTTTCAGCTTTTTTTTTTTTTTTTTTTTGACAGTGACTGTATGCACTAATACTGACATTCATATTTGCCGAGCTCTAGCTCTGAGTTTCAGGTGTCTCAGAGATATGCATTGTTCCAGAGACCAGTCGGGTTATACGCTAGGGGATCAGCATCTCAAAGTTTAGAGATAGGCCTTACAAGTCAGGGATAGAGTTAACTGCTGTAAGAGCTTACAATCTAGGGACTATTACAATTATTGTGTCCACGTTAGGCTATGTTCTAAGATTCAATTCTGAGTTTACACATTGTAGTTAGTCCATATTGGTGAGGCATCATCCCTCTCACCATGTTTTCTCCAACACTTTTACTCCTATATATATTTTTTCCTACAATTTTATAAAGTTATGTTCACATACCATACATTTATCCACAGTGTATAATCAGTTGTTCATGGTATCATCATAAAGTTGTACATTTATCACCACAACCAGCACTTGAACATACTGATTACTACAAGAAAAATTGTTTTTTTGTTTTTTTTTTTTTTTAGCAATAGAAAAAATGATAAAAAGAAAAATAACATGTCATACAATACAATATACTACTAGGACAGCAAATAACACCACTACCAAGAATCCCATATTACTCCCCTATATCCCCCTCTCATATACATTTAGCATTGGCATATTGCCTTTGTTACATTTAATGGAGGTATATTACAATGTTACTGTTGACCATAGACTCCAGTTTGCTTTGATTATGTTTTTTCCTGAATACCATCCCTTTTTCAAATTTCTACATGGTTGACATTCATTTGTTATTGCTTCTGTGATCTCTGGACCATGAGTCATGTTCCTTTAAAAGGTAAGTCTGGTCTCCTCTGAGCTGTGGTAAATTAAGGAGAAAGGCTTGTTCTACACTTTGGAAGAAGTGGCCCTTCCCTGGAGGGTCTCTGGTGATAGCAGTTATGGTCTCCAGGACAGAACCCCATGATGAGTGGCTCAGCTAGCTAATGAGGGTTGTTAGTAGCAGAGCTGGTAGCATGGCAAGTTCAGAAGGGGGTCATGTGGAAGATCATGAGGAGCCTGTTCCTAAGCACATGTAGGGTGATCTCCTGGGTAACTCTCAAGGACTGATGAGGAATGACAGGTGGATGTTGTCTGAAAGCAGAACGTAAGGCAGGGACTTGGGTGCAGGTTGTTTATTAAGGAGATGATCCCAGGGAGTTAGAGGAAGGAAGCAGGTGGAACGAGACAGAACAGGCCTATGTGTATAGCAAGGTAAAATTTCATTTTAGCAACTTATTTTTTTCCCTTCCTCTTGCCCAGACCATTCTCCCCACTATCCAAGCAGTAGGAAGAGAGTTTTACATACACACACAAAGGAATGGAATTATTTGGACTTTGAGCTCTTGAGTAGACTTTTGTAAATTTGTAGAAGAGACAATAGTTTTGAAAATTATTGTTTCAACTTCATGAGACATGCTTTAGAGAAAAAATGATTCAAATTTGGCTTTAAAAAGCAAAGTTGGAAGACTCAAAGTATAGAGTTTTATTTTACCATAAAACTGGTGACTCCATGAGAGTTGAAGTGAGAGCTGCTTTTCCACGCAGATTGAACAGGAGTTTGACTGACTAGCAGAGGCAGAAGGGGCTACTACTCCTCAGATACTGCCTGGGAAGTTTCTCCGGGAAGTTTTCTAAACAATACCTGCTGATGGTAGGGTAAGATGTGGTACAGGGAAAGAAACCCCTGACAATGTTAGGAAAGCACAAGAACCCAGAAGATGCAAGCCTAATAAAGAAGCTGAGAGTCCAGCTGGATACTAAAAGGTAGCTTAATGGGAGGGTGGCCCAATGGCAGCCAATCTCACCTTAATCCTACCTGGCTCCTCCTAGTATAAACTGGGAAAAGTAGGTGAGAAGTCCTGAGTACTCAGGGGCACATGGAAGTACTGAGTTTGGGTCAATGTCCCAACTTGGAACATTTCTGATGGCTCATTCCAGCTTCAGATGAGGAAATAGTGGCAGTTGAGGCTTCCTCTGAGACTACAATGCAGTTTAACTTCTCCCTCTGTTCAATCCTACTTCCTTTCCTTTCCCTTCACAGAGGTGGCATGCAAGAGGACGAACTTTATGCATGCTAAGCTTTATCTCAAGGTCTACTTCCTGGGGAACCAAACCTGCAATAGTCTATCAGGCTGCTTTGGGATGAAGACTTTGTAAGTCAGGTTAAGAGTTTGGACTTTATTCTGAGGATAGTGTGGAGTCATTGAGGGGTTTTAAGTAAGCAGTTATGCAATCAGCTTTGGGTACTAGATCATTCTGACTACAGTGTGGGGTCAGGGCTTGATGGAAGGCAGAGCCACCAACTATGTGGTTATTGACTCACACAGTCAAGGAATTATGATGGCATGAATTGGACATGTGTTAATGCAGATGGACATAAGCTGATAAATTCTAGAAATATTTATGAGGTTAAATCAAAAGGGCCTGCTAAATGATTTTATGTGGGGAGAGAGGGAATAGAAGAGTCAGTGATAAAGTCCAGGTTTCAGGATGAGCAACTAGTAGTGCCATCGCTGATCCCAATTCAAGTTACAGCTCCTAAAAAGAGATGAGGATGCTTCCTACTTCTTATGCTTCTGAGCAGCACTGTAAGTCAGTATGGAGTCTAATAATTTCCTCGGTCCTGTATATGGCCACTCTCTGCCTTTTACTCCTGGTGTCTATAAACATAGCCTTCCCCCTTCCAATGGATCCCGTCCCCCACCCAGAACCACCAGAGGAAAGCAGAAGAATTATGCTCAACTATTTAAGGCTCCAAAACATATGTGTAAATTATTTGTTCCCAGAGAAGAAAGCAAATTAAACATATGGAAAAATTAAGAAGCAGCAATATAATATAGGGGCTGAATGCATGGACTTTATAGTTAGACTCCCTGAGTGTAAATCCCCGCTCCAACACTTATGACTTGTGTCAATTTAGACAAGTTATTAACTTGTCTGCATCTCAGTTTCCTTTATCAATAAAATATGAATAATGACAGTACCCACCTCAAAGCATTGGTACAAAAATTAAATAAATCAGTACAAGTAAAATGCCTAAAACCAGGCCTGGATTATAGTAATCACTTAATAAATGTTATCTATTATTATTCCACTAGAATGTAAGTTCCACAAATGCAAGGATTTTTGTCTCTTCTTTTCCTCCTCTGCTTCCTCCTCCCCAGTGTCTGCAGTGGGGCCTGGTCCCTAATAGAGTCACACAATACATATGTGTTGAATGAATGAGACCTTTGGGAATAGAGTACTAGTTGCCGACCTAAATGTGTGTTCTTCCCTCCCCTCTTAGTAACAGATCCCAGACTTTTGACTGGGCATATTAACACCTGGCATAAAAGACTGCTCCAGGCTGCTCTTGCAGCTAGTCCCGGTCAATGAAATATAAGCTGAAGTGTTTGTGGAACATCCGTAAAGGCTATGTAAAGAAAACTGCCTCATATGGAAGTGACCCCTTATTGCCCTTATGCCTTTCCTTCTGGCTCACAACTGAGACAAGACAACTGAGGCCGTGGGTGCCATCCTGAACCATGAGGTCCTCTTGAGGTGGAAGCCAGGTGAGAAGAAGGTGGAGTAGAAGTATAATAGCCTGTATGTTATCTCAGAGCTGCCAAGCCAGCTCAGAAATGCCTACACCATAAATCTCCCTGGCAATGTGGGACATGACTCCTGGGGATGAGCCTGGCCCTGGCATCATGGTATTGAGAAAGCCTTCTTGGACCGAAAGGTGAAAGAAAAATAAAACAAAATGAAGTTTTAATGGCTGAGAAATTTCAAGTAGAGTCAAGAGGTCATTCTAGAGGTTATTCTTATGCATTATATAGATATCCATTTTTAATTTTTAGTGTATTAGAATAGCTAGAAGGAAATACCTGAAACTGGTGAATTGCAATCCAGTAGCCTTGATTCTTGAAGATGATTGCATAACTATATAGCTTATTTGTGTGACTGTGTAATGTGAAAACCCTTTGTGACTGACACTTCCTTTTATCCAGTGTATGGACAGATGAGTAAGAAAAAATAAAAGGCAATAAATAAATAAATAATAGGGGGGAAAAGGGGTATGGGATGTTTGGGCTGTTTTTTTTTTTAAATTTTAATTTTTATTCTTATTTTTATTTTTTTGGACTAATGAAAATGTTCAAAAATTGATTGTGGTGATGAATGCACAACTATATGATGATATGGTGAACCACTGATTGCACACTTTGGATGATTATCTGGCATGTGAATATATCTCAATAAAATTGCATTAAAAGAAGAAAGATTTGAAAGAAAGCAATGCCTACACCAGACTTTTTTTTTTACATGAGAAAAAGACATTTCTATGTTTTTGAGCCATTGTTGCTTTAGAGTTTTCGGTTAAATATTACCAAACTAATCCTAATACTTTTCCTAAACTGAAGATTTAAAGTGAAAATTATTTAACCTGATAATAATAAGGACAATTATTCAATCACTGAGTCCTGTACAACAATCTTCAACAGCATTTTAGAGAGAGAAAAATGGAAGATCAGAGATGGAATGGAGATTTCCTATTGCATATAATGATTACTCTTTTTTAATAACATGCATTATAGGAAGAAGATAATGACTTGACACAATGAAGAAAGGTTGCAGAATAGGATTTCGAAAGGCAATTTACAGAAGGTACAGGGGTGTCTGAGTGGACCATTTAACCTTCAGGACTAATTTAACATGAGACTGCTTTGTCCATAAAAAGAGGAAGGGGAAACCCACATGTATTGAATATCCATAATGAGTTCAATTCTTCCACATACATGAATTCATTTAAACATCATACCTGGAAAGGTGAGCATTATTTGCCACATTTTACAAATTAAGAAACTGAGGCTAGAGAGTTTGATTGACTTACCCTCAGACATAATGTTAGCAAGCAGTTGGAAACAAGATTTGAATCTGTGTCTGCTGACCTGCTCCTCTCCCCTTTCCACACAACCACATAAAGCTCATTCTCAAAGGCCTAAAGTCTGTGTTC
Source organism: Choloepus didactylus (assembly GCF_015220235.1). Taxonomy (NCBI): domain Eukaryota; kingdom Metazoa; phylum Chordata; class Mammalia; order Pilosa; family Megalonychidae; genus Choloepus; species Choloepus didactylus. The sequence goes on along the minus strand of NC_051316.1, from coordinate 109,979,046 downwards.
CTCATCACATGTCTAAAAATTGTCAGTGTATTTATTTCCTTTGGATAATCTGCTTTGATTTTTTAACTGCCTGACATTTTAGAAGCTTGAGGCTCATTGCTTTAAACCCATTTTTTATTTTTCATGGACCTTTTTTCAAAGCACAGATTCCTATTCCCAAGGTGACAGTGGTCCCTTAATACTTCTCTCAACCACTCTGACTGGCTGGAGCCTGTCCTTCCAGTGCCAGTAAAGTATAGGTGACTCAAATTGAGATTATGAACAACTCATCAGACCAGACAGAGAGAGTGGATGATCACACGCAGCGCTTCTCCTTCCCAGAGTTTTGCTCATTTTAGTAAATATGACCCTGAGCTGCTCCACCTCCCATGCTCCCTTTCTCAGGGAATGTCATCACTGTTCATCCTGTTGCCCAAGCCAGAATCCGCTGAATCATTTTTAACTCCCCGCTTTCCCTTGTCCACCGCATGCAGTCCCCCTTTTCCTGCATTTTATGTGTAAATCTCATTCATCCCCTCTTTCAGACCACCACCATCTCTTACTGAGATTACTGCTAATTCCTCTCATTGACTCCAGGATATTCTGTAACTAGGGTGGTCAATCTTGTTATGTCACTCCCCTTTTTATTTTAATTTTTATTGAGGTATAATTTACTTACAGTAAACTACTCAGATCTTAAGGGTATGGCTTTTTGTATTCATATATATATATATATATATATATATATATATATATATATATACCAGATCAAGATATAGAACATTCCCGTGCTCCTGAAGATTTCTTTATGTCCCCATCTGGGTCTTCCCACCCCCAAAGTAACTACTATTCAGATTCTGTCACATTGATTTTGCCCATTTTTGAAATTCATATAAGTGGAATCATATAGGGCTTTCTTTTCTGTATGACTTTTTCCCTAAACATTCTACCTATAGTATCCATCCAGTATGTTATATGTATTAGTAGTTTGTTTGTTTTTTTTTAGCTAGGTAGTATTTTATTCTATGAGTACACCTCAATTTATTTACCCTTTTTTACTGTTGGCAGGTATCTGCAGAATAGTATTTTGAAAGGCAATTTACAGAAGGTACAGGGGTGTCTGAGTGGACCATTTAACCTTCAGGACTAAAACCTTCCTAGGTTTTAGATATGATGAATAAAACTGACATGAACATTCATATATCTCTTGGAAGACACAAGCGCTCATTTCTGTTGGGAACATAACCAGGATGGAATTGCTGGGTCATAGAACATTAGAAGGTATTGTATTTAAGAATTCCAGTTACTCCACATCCTCATCAACCATTAGTGTTTTCAGTCTTTTTAATTTTAGCCATTCTGGTGGGTTTACTCCCTTTATAAAACCTTCTATGACATTTTACCTGGTTAAGGTCCAGACTCCAAAACATCATGATCTGATATTTGCTTACCTATTTAGTCTCATCTCTAATCACTATCCACCTTGAATTTTAAGCTGTAGTCTTGCTAAACTATTTGTTGATACTTGAAGGCTCTTCATTTGTTTGGTTTGGTTTAGTTTTTCCTCGTGGCCTATGCACTTACTGTTCTCTAGTACCATCTCTTCAATTGGGTAAATCACTCTCGCCCACGGAGTCTCAGCTTAGATGACACTTCCTATGAGAAGCCTTTCCCAACTCCAAGAATCAGCTAAATGTCCTTCAGTGTGCTTCCAGAGTGCTACCTGCTTACTCCTTTCCTTTGCATGCATCACAGTATATTGTAATTGCCTGTTGACTTGTCAATTTTTCCTGAGAGCAAGGACAGAATCTTGATCATTTTTGTATCTCCAGTGCTTAGAAGCATGTGAGCACAGAGTAGGTGCTTAATAAATGTTTTGAGTTAATGAATGAATAAATGAATGAAAAAACTAGTTCGCAATGGAGGAATTCACATTAAATTACCTATATACTTTGGGATTAAGATATTGATTTCTAAACTCTCATTCCCTAGTTTGTGCTTTGAACAATATATTATCAATATTGAGGGAAAAAACACAGTAAGTGTTGAATAGTGAATTATTCAATCCATAGAACTGGATGATCTTAAATTGCATCTTATTAAACAGTTCTCAACTAGTAGAAAGGGATGAGGATTTTTCAAAATACACATGACATGCCTCCAAAGATTCAGTTCCTACAATTCTCAACTGGGGCAGAATATTAGAATACTCTGGGGATCTTTTAAAAAATATTGAGGCACAAACCCCCACCTTTGGAGTTTCTGATTTTTGGCTGGGCTGTCTTTTTGAGGCTTGCTTACAGTAAAACAGATCAAGGGCTATGATCAGAAAGCAGCAATTTGTTGACAAGAAACAAGGATAGAAAAGCCAGTAGATAGTTATCTTGGTGCTTCTGGCAGGCCATGAAACCATAGGGTCTGTCATGATTCATACTAAACTATCATTTCCAAAGGGAAAACTCCTTTGATGCAGCATCAGGTAGAAAAAAAAGAATGATATCTGCAAGATAATGAAAACATCTGTTCTTAAAATGGAACATCTGTCAGCAAAAATAAGAAACTTGGCTACTCAGCTGAGATCTTGAGTTTGGCATAGATTCTAATTTCTGGAGTGTGAATAACTCCCTAAAATATGCCAAGTAATAAACTTAAGTGTGGGCCTCAGAGAACGGGGCCCCATGTATTTGGAATGAGCCTGTTGAGGCAGTGGTTGGTACCAATCCAATCTATTCTTTCATCTTCAACTGCCATGTTGGATGGAATGGAATCTACTGGCAGGATTCTTCCCACTCCTCAGTGGGGAGCACAAGAACCTTCCAAACAGGATTTATATCTGCTCTTACCCCATATCTCAGCTGTGGACCTCTTGACCCTTGGTAGTTAGATAACATGGACTCTACTGTTCTAATTCCACGGGCTGAAGGATTCCAGAACCCTTTCTAAGATTTCTGCAAAGTCCAGGGGACTTATATCTCATGGTCTCTTCTGCAACTTGGGATCCTGCATCCCCTGGTCCCTTTTCCATTCTCAACAGTTTTATCCACATGTGAAATCCAGTCCCTTCCTTGGTTTCCACACAAACCCCAACTCACACAAGTAGATGGGTGTGGGGAGATATTACATGACATAGAGCATATTAAACAATGTAGAAAGCCACTTTGGCTATTCCTGTTCTAAAAAGTCTTTTGGTATCTCTCTCCATCCCTGATTCAGGGACTTTCTGCCTTGGCTCTTCTCCCCAATGCAGAATAATCTTATATGTTTCCCAGCCTCTCTCTTTCTCCTCTCCACAATCAACTGTTCTCTCGTCTCCTACTCTCACCCCATCTTCTCCAGATTCCTCTCTTTGACTAGAATAGCAAGATTGGTCTCCTAAGCCTGGCCACCAGTGGACACACAGGCTCCTAGGATCCAGTGTCCTACCTCAAACAGTTTTGAGGCATTTTCTCTCCCTAAACTTCTCCCTTAGTAATTTGGGTGCCAATGGTCAATTTAATATTTTCTCCACCTCTATTACAAGGCTTTGCCAGGCTTAAAGCTGGGCCTGAAACAAACAGGCTGGTCTCAATTTCCTTACCCCATCCAAGTTTAGCCACTAGACTGCTTCTCTTCCCCTTGCACCCATCCTCCACTGTGAACTGTGGAGAAGACAGAGAACAGAGAAGGAAGGGACGCTGAGCAGATTGTTAGGAGAGGCCTCAGGGGAAGTTCAGGTTTATAGCTTAGGAAAGAAAAATGAAAACTACGAAAAGGAGACAGAAAGTTATGCTTCTTCTTGCTCCATGTGGCCCACTTTCTTTCCCTTTCATCCCTTTCCAAGCAGTGTTTGTGATCCTGAGACCTGAATCTAGTGTCCTTGGATTTGAGTAGGCTCTGGCCTGATTTTGTCTTTGATTGAAATTTTGATATTTTGTTCATTGTGGATGTTTTGCATTAATTATATTTTAGTTTTTGTTTTTTTATGCATTCATTAATTTTTAAAACAGCTTTATTGAGAGATAAGTCACATACCATCAAATTCATCCTTTTAGAGTATACAACTCAGTGGTTTTTGGTATATGCACAGAGCTGTGCAACCTGTCACCACTATCTAATCTTAGAACATGTCCATCAACTAAAGCATTAATTTTTATTTCAAAAATATTACATTAAGTATTATTTATCTTGATTACTGAATTTTTCAACACCACCTTAAATTTTCCCCCTCATCTCACCCTAGTCTTGGCCCTCCTGGGCTCCCCAGGCAAACAATGTTTGGAGAGTTTCTGCCTTCAGTGACACTACTGGACAAAGGTTCTTAGCATGGTAACTAAGAAGAAAGAAAGAAGAAATAAATGGGACTCGTATTTGCTGACTGCCTATTCTGGACCATGTGTTTAGTATAGGCATGCTATTGAATTTCTATTACTAAATACAGTAGGCACTATTTTACTGTTTTACAAATGTGAAAACAGACTCAGGAAGCTAAGCAATTTGGCCAGGGTCACACAGTGTGAGATGAAGCCAAAATTTAAAGGGCAATCTATTTGATTCTAAATCATGTGTTCTTTTCTACCATTCTACTTTTTGAGCAGTAAGGGGAATAACACTTGGAATCAAATAAAGCAAAAAGGAAATAAATTTAAAGGGTTCAGAAAATTATTTTCTCTAGGTTCTCTAGCTAAATCTGAAAGCTGGTGAGAGCAGTGAAGGAAAATTGGGGAGGCAGAAAGAGTGGGCAATTTGGTAATTTCCTATTTCTAAGGCTTAAAGCTTCATAACCTGGGAGTCCTGAGGTCTCTCCCCAGCACAGACATTGCTGCGTTAAAATGTCTTCTATACCACCTGATATTTCTAGTCCATTGTCAATTATGAATGTGTATATAAAAGTGCCTTGTAAAGGTCATGATTTTCCATCTTTCAGATTTCACTGAAACTCAGGCAGTGTGTTTTTGATTTTTCCCATGTCCCACATTATGTTGCAGTATATCTTTATCTAACTAACTGCACAAAGAACATATGGTTCAGATGCTTACCTATGTTCAGGGTTGCACAAACAGACAATAAATAAAGCTCCATCCTCAAAAGGTAATTGTCTTAAATAGGTGGCTCAGAGATCCTCAAACCAGCAAAGTGCCTGCTGGACCATGATGGCATTTCACCGGAGTAGGATTCTTACCCTTCCTTGCCCTCAGATATCTCTTCTCTAAAATAAGATGGGGCTGGACTAGAGCAGTGCTTCTCAATTGCAGGAAGAAAGAGTGGCATCCAAGTTATCTGAAGAACATTTTTTAAAATCTTGGAACCTTAACTACACCCTCATTCTCATCCACAATCGAAGCCTCTGATTCTCTTATGCTTAATACCCCTTTCTCCCTTATCCTAAATGAGAACCACTAGCTAGAGCATTTCTGGGGTTCTTTCAAGGACAGAAATGGATAAAATGTTATTATTGTATATAAAAAAAGAGGTTGGTGTGTCATGTGGCACAAACCTGAGAAACTGAGAGGGTGTCTGCACAAAGCCCTCAGGTGGACACCTCCTGGTGTACCCTTCTCCCCTGGGCTCTGGGAGAACCCATGGAGACTACACCCAGGGCATATCTGAGGATGCACTGTGTTGATTCTCACTCTCCCAATGGTTTTTATGGCATGACTAACCATAAGGGAGGGGACTGAAGGTCTTCTATTCACCAGCAACCTGCTCTGCACCATGGCTTACACCTTCCTGGTCCCTGGAGACAATGGGAACAGGATAAGCAGGTAAGACAGAAAACTGGTTAATAGTGACTTGGATTTCTCTCTTGCAGAGTCTTACTGTCACCCTGGGATCCACATTACACACACACTTACCAAACATGCACACTTACCATAAACATGTGTGCATTGGTCTACCATCTGCCGAAACACTGGGGCTCCATCCACTACATATATATTCTGGCCCCCTCCAAACATACACTTCCTTCCTTTCACCTCTTGTCCAAACATAAACATATAACCTGTTGTGGTGGTTTGGAGCTATGCACCCCAGAAAAACATGCTCTTAAACTTAGTCTATTCCTGTAGGTGTGAACCCTTGTAAATAGGACTTTTTTATGAGGTTACTTCAGATAAGGTGTGGCCCAGGATGGGTCATAATCCTATTACTGAAGAACATCTAGGGAAGGTCCCACAGAGGGAGCAGCCAGAAGCTGAAAGGCAATGGAACCCAGAAGAGAAGGGAGAGGCCAGGAGAGGCTCCATGTGCATAGCCATTGGACAGAGCAGGACCAAGGATCACTGGCAGCCAGCCCAGAATGCCGGTCTTCAGGAAGCAAGCATCGCCTTCATGACGCCTTGATTTGGATTTCTCCTAGCCTAAAAACTGTGAGACAATAAATTCCCATTGTTTAAACTGACCCATTGCATGGTATTTGCTTTAGCAGTAAGAAAACCAAAACACATGTCAACACACATATAACTTTTAAAAAATTTATCCTATTCATAAATAGGTACACATGTCCCAAAGCCACCTTTTCTCTCTCTCTCAAAAGCACACACATTTCCACACTGTCCACTCTCATATACAACTATATACACACTACATCCAATCCTCCCCCTTAATATCCAGTCCACATACGTCTACACTCTGCACCAACCACTTAATCCAGAACACACCCTCAGCTGCCACTAACCATATCTCTCATACATACTCACACCAAAAACACAATTATACACACACTAACTCCTTTGACACAGACTTATTCTTCTCCTACATTACACACATACATCACAGAACACCCATATCCACCCCCATACAAGCCCTGACCACATATACATGTACACACTTTGCCCTACCACCCTGTCCACACACAATACACTTGGATTCCTCCAACCAGTTTTTTAACTTTTTATTTTGAAATAATTTCAAACTTATAGGAGAGTTGTAAAATATGTGCAAAATCCATACAAAGAACATAACACCCACCCAGATACTTAGATGTATATAACCCCCCATCCAGATACCTAGATCTACCAAATTTTAAGATTTTTCCACATTTGCCATATCATTCTATCTATATATTCATCTAACCAAAAAACATATGAAAAATATATTCAGAAAAAAAAAAACAAAAAGGGACTCAAAATGGTACAATAGAAAAAATCAAATAAAGCTGAAAGGAGTCATTGATGGAAAAATCAAGGATAAAGTTATAAGACTTACAAACACCAAAGAGAAAAATGGCAGAAGAAAATAATGAATTATCAGTAGTTACTTTAAATGTAAATGATTTAAACTCTCCAGTCAAAAGGCTGAGATAGGCAGAATGGTTAAAAAAGCTGCATAGTATTCCATTATATGTATACACCACGTTTTGTTTACCCACTCTTCTGTTGTAGGACACTTGAATTGTTTCCACCTATTGGCAATTGTGAACAATGCCACTATGAACATTGGTATGTAAATGTCTGTTCATGTCACTGCTTTCAGATCTTCTGGGTATATACTGAGAAGTGAAATTTCCAGATCATAGGGCAACTCAACGTCTAATTTTCTGAGGAACTGCCAAACTGTCTTCCACAAGTGACTGCTCCATTACACATTCCCAACAGCAAAGAATAAGAGTTTCAATTTCTCCACATCCTCCCCAGCATTTGTAGTTTCCTGTTTGTTTAATGATAGCCATTCTTATTGTTGTGAGATGATAGCTCATTGAGGTTTTGATTTGCATTTCTCTAATAGCTAGTGAAGATGAACATTTTTTCATGTGTTTTTTAGCCATTTGTATTTCCTTTTCAGAAAAATGCCTTTCCATATCTTTTGCCCATTTTCTAATTGGGCTGTTTGTACTATTGTTGCTAAGTTGTAGGATTTCTTTGTATATACAGGATATCAGTCTCTTATCAGAAACATGGTTTCCAAGTATTTTCTACTATTGCGTTGGCTGCCTCTTCACCTTTTTGACAAATTCCTTTGAGGTACAGAAGGTTTTGATTTTGAGGAGTTCCCATTTCCTCAAAATCAAAAGCTTCTGTACCTGAAAGGAATTTTCTTTCGTTGCTTGTGCTTTGGATGTAAGGTCTAAGAAGCTACCTCCTAATACTAGGTCTTGAAGTTGTATCCCTACGTTATCTTCTAGGAGTTTTATGGTACTGTCTCATATTGAGGTCTTTGGTCCACTTTGAGTTAATTTTTGTATAGGGTGTGAGGTAAGAGTCCTCTTTCATTCTTTTGGATATGGATTTCCAGTTCTCCCAGCCCCATTTGTGGAAAAGACTCAGGGCACCATTTCCAATAATGGACAGGACATATAGCCAGAAGATTAATGAGGCAATAGAAGACTTGAATGATACTATAAACCAACCAGACCTAACAGACATATATAGAACACGTCACTTGATAGCAGTGGTAAATACATTCTTCTCTAGTGCAAATGGGTCATTCTCCAGGAGAGATCAAAAGTTAGGTCACAAAACAATTTTCAATAAATTTAAAAATATTGAAGCCATGCAATGTATCTGCCAGACCACAATGAAATGAAGTAGAAGTCAGTAACAGAGGGAAGGCTGGAAAATTCCCAATTATGTGGCAATTAACCAATGCACTCTTAAAAACCAATGGGTCTAGTTCATCAGGAAATAGAAAGAGGGAGGAGATTGGGCAATCAATGCTTAAGGAGCACAGAATGTTTAATAAGGTTGATTGTAAATGTTTAGAAATGGATAGCACAATACTGTCTGATGGTAGCTCAATACTGTAAGTGTAATTAATAAAGCTGAATGTGAATATGGTTGAAAGGGGAAGGCTAGGGTTGTGTATGTCACCAGAAGGAAAGCTAGAGGATAAAAACTGGGACTGCATAACTTAATGAAACCTAGAGTGGACAATGATGTTGGTTAATTCTACAAGTATAAGAAAGTTCTTACATGAACTAGAACAAATGTACATCACTATTACAGAGTGTTAATAATAGGGTGGTATATGAGAAAAATACAGTTATTGCAAACTAAGATCCATAGTTAACACTAACATTGTCACATTCTCTTATTAATTGTAACAAAGGCATTATACCAAAGTTAAGTGTCAATAATACGGGGATATATGGGTGTATTAGTTAGAGTTCTCTAGGGAAACAGAATCAATGAGAGGTGTCTCTGATTATCAAATTGTAAAAGTGACTCATGCAACTGTGGGTATGCACGAGTCCAAATTCCATAGAGCCATCAACAAACTGTCAACTCCAAGGAAGATGTCCGATGAACTCCTCAGGAAATGAATCGGCAACTTCGACGAACTCCTCAGGAAATGCTTCACTGGGCAGCCGAAGAAGAAGTGAAGGTCCTCTATCTGTCTTGCTTATAAGTCTTCAACTGACTAATTGGATCAAATCCAGCCAATTGCATTCTCTCATTGTGGGAGGCATGCCCCTTTGGTGAGTCATCAGTCACAGGTGCACTCAATTGACTGATGATTTAATAAACCAGCCTGTTGGTTTATTAACCAGCCTCAAACGTCCTCACAGCAATTGGTAGGCCAGTGCTTGCTTGACCAGACAGCTGGGTCACCTGGCCAAGTTGACACATGAACCTAACCATCACGGTCCACCCCTTGTCAGCTTGGCAGTTATACACATCACTTAAAACCATACCTTCAAAATGAACATTACAGCTTATGCCATATGATAAGGGGATAAGACAGAGAAGAAAGCAAAGATAGTTGCTTTACAGACAAATACAAACATAATCATAACAAAACAAGGAGGAAATATTCATGTCATCATAGTCCTCGTTTCTGTAACTGGTCATGTGGCCGTAGTTCATATTTATCACGACCTTCTTCCACTACCCATTCCATGTTCCCCTTACCCTCAGCAAGCACTTCAGCTGGACGTGTTCTTTGCCTGTTGGGGTGACCCAGACCTTCATTCCTGAAGTTTCTTGGCCATTGGTAGTCCTGCCTGGATTGGGTTGTTGCAGTTTTCCATTGACTTAAATTACAGGGCATGGTAGTACTAAGAGATGCCCTAGGGGATCTCCTGTATTCCAGGAAAACTCTTCTTTACTTCCATTGTGTAGTTGCAGTGCTATTTCCCCTTGATAGTCAGGATCAATCACCCCAACCAGTACAGTAATCCCCTTCCTTGCCTGTTGATTCAGAGGCATAAGAAGCCCAAAGTGGCCAGGTGGCAGTCTTAACTTCCAGTTCAATGGGATTATTGTTGTGTTTCCTGGTGGAAGCACTCCTCCTTTTGGAACCAAGACCTGTAGACCAGCAGAGCTTAAGCTTGCAGGGACAGGAAGCAAAACTTTCCCTAGTGGATCACTAGGAGTGGTAGTGAGTGGTGCCACTCCTGTTTCCACCCCTTGATTCCTGGACCCATGAAACCTGACTATGGAAGAAACAGCACCATAGAGTGGACGCTGATTCAGAACATACACAGCCTCCTGGAGAACACTGCCCCAACCCTGCAAGGTATTGCCACCTAGTTGGTGCTGTAATTGAGTCTTCAACAGGCCATTCCACTGTTCTATCAACCCAGCTGCCTCTGGATGATGGGGAACATGGTAAGATCACAGAATTCCATGAGCATGTGCCCATTCCCTCACTTCATTTGCTGTGAAGTGGGTTCCTTGGTCGGAAGCAATGCTGTGTGGAATACCATGACGGTGGATAAGGCATTCTGTAAGTCCACGGATCATAGTTTTGGCAGAAGCATGTCATGCAGGGAAGGCAAACCCATATCCAGAGTATGTGTCTATTCCAATAAGAACAAATCACTGCCCCTTCCATGATGGAAGTGGTCCAATGTAATCAACCTGCCACCAGGTAGCAGGCTGATCACCCCGAGGAATGGTGCCATATCGGGGACTGAGTGTGGGTTTCTGCTGCTGGCATATTGGACACTCAGCAGTGGCTGTGGCCAGATCAGCCTTGGTGAGTGGGAGTCCATGTTGCAGAGCCCATGCATAACCTCCATCCCTACCACCATGACCACTTTGTTCATGAGCCCATTGGGCAATGACAGGAGTTGCTGGGGAAAGAGGCTCATTGGTATCCACCAAACAGGTCATTTTATCCACTTGGTTATTAAAACCTTCTTCTGCTGAAGTCACCCTCTGGTGAGCATTCACATGGGACACAAATATCTTCATGTTGTTTGCCCACTCAGAAAGGTCTATTCACATACCCCTTCCCCAGACTTCTTTGTCACCAATCTTCCAATCATATTCCTTCCAAGTCCCTGACCATCCAGCCAAACCATTAGCAACAGCCCAGGAATCAGTATACAGATGCACCTCTGGCCAGTTCTGCTTCCAAGCAAAGTGAACAACCAGGTGCACTGCTCGAAGTTCTGCCCACTGGGAGGATTTCTGCTCACCACTGTCCTTCAGGGACATCCCAGAAAGGGGCTGCAGAGCTGCAGCTGTCCACTTTCGGGTGGTGCCTGCATATCATGCAGAACCATCTGTAAACTAGGCCTGAGTCTTCTCTTCCTCAGTCAACTGACTGTAAGGAACTCCCCAAGATGCCATAGCTGTGGGCTGGGAAAGAGAAGGTAAGGTGGAAGGAGTGGGGGCCATGGGCATTTGGGCCACCTCCTCATGTAACTTACTTGTACCTTCAGGACCTGCTCAAGCTCTATCTCGTATATACCATTTCCATTTTATGATGGAGTGCTGCTGTGCACACCCAACTTTATGGCTTGGTGGGTCAGACAACACCCAGCTCATGATAGGTAACTCAGGTCTCATGGTAACTTGGTGGCCCATGGTTAAGCATTCTGTCTCTACTAAGGCCCAGTAGCAGGCCAACAGCTGTTTCTCAAATGGAGAGTAGCTATCTGCAGAGGGCGGTAAAGCTTTACTCCAAAATCCTAAGGGCCTGCATTGTGATTCTCCTATAGGAGCCTGCCAAAGGCTCCAAACAGCATCTCTATTTGCCACTGACACTTCCAGCACCATTGGGTCAGCTGGGTCATATGGTCCAAGCGGCAGAGCAGCTTGCACAGCAGCCTGGACCTGTCGCAGAGCCTCATCTTGTTCCAGTCCCCACTCAAAACTAGAAGCTTTTCTGGTCACTCAGTAAATGGGCCGGAGTAGCACACCTAAATGAGGAATATGTTGTCTCCAAAACCCAAAGAGGCCAACTAAGCATTGTACCTCTTTTTTGGTTGTAGGAGAGGCCAGATGCAACAGCTTATCCTTCACCTTAGAAGGAATATCTCGACAGGCCCCACACCATTGGACACCTAGAAATTTTACTGAGGTGGAAGGCCCCTGTATTTTTGTTGGATTTATCTCCCATCCTCTGCCATGCAAATACCTTACCAAAAAATCTATAGTAGTTGCTACTTCTTGCCCACTAGGTCCAATCAACATGATATCATCAATATAATGAACCAATGTGATGTCTTTTGGGGAGGGAGAAACGATCAAGATCCCTGCAGACAACATTATGACATAGGGCTGGAGAGTTGATATAACCCTGAGATAGCACAGTGAATGTAAACTGCTGGCCTTGCCAGCTGAATGTGAACTGTTTCTGGTGGTCCTTGCTGACAGCAATTGAGAAAAAAGCATTTGCCAGTTCAATAGCTGCATACCAGGTACCAGGGGATGTGTTGATTTGCTCAAGCAATGATACCACATCTGGAACAGCAGCTGCAATTGGAGTCACCACCTGGTGATGGGGATTGGGGATTGCAATTATTCCCCATGAATGAGGAATTCCCAGTAAGTGCGGGTCATAAGCTTGCACTGATTAAGTCCCTGTCCTTTGTACATGGTCGGCATCCTCCAACTTCTTAGAGGGACAAGTGGCATTCAGCCACCCAAGATTGAACAATAACAGGTCTGTGATGCCCTTAGATGTCCAGGGCTGCACGCATGCTACACTGACTGGCTCAGCGTGTGCCTACTCTACGCCAGCAGGCGCAGGTAACCTGTTGAACCCCACTCCTGGTACCAAGTTGTATTAGTTAGGGTTCTCTAGGGAAACAGAATCAATGAGAGGTGTCTCTGATTACCAGATTGTAAAAGTGACTCACGCAACTGTGGGTATGCATGAGTCCAAATTCCATAGAGCCGTCAACAAACTGTCAACTCCAAGGAAGATGTCCGATGAACTCCTCAGGAAATGAATCGGCAACTTCGACGAACTCCTCAGGAAATGCTTCACTGGGCAGCCGAAGAAGAAGTGAAGGTCCTCTATCTGTCTTGCTTATAAGTCTTCAACTGACTAATTGGATCAAATCCAGCCAATTGCATTCTCTCATTGTGGGAGGCATGCCCCTTTGGTGAGTCATCAGTCACAGGTGCACTCAATTGACTGATGATTTAATAAACCAGCCTGTTGGTTTATTAACCAGCCTCAAACGTCCTCACAGCAATTGGTAGGCCAGTGCTTGCTTGACCAGACAGCTGGGTCACCTGGCCAAGTTGACACATGAACCTAACCATCACAATGGGGTATGGGATTTTTTTTTTTTCAGAAGAAATGAGAATGTTCTTGTATTGACAGTGTAGTGAATGCAAAACTGTATGATTATACCAAGAGCCATTGATTGCACACTTAGGATGGATTGTATGGTGTGTGAATCAAACTGTTTAAAAAAAGTGTAAGGGGGAAAAGGGTATGGGATGTTTTGGGTTTTCTTTTTTTTATTTCTTTTTATGAAGTAATGAAAATGTTCTAAAATTGATCATGGTGATGAATGCACAACTATGTGATGACACTGTGAGCCACTGATTGTATACTTTGGATGGATTGTATAGCATGTGAATGTATCTCAATAAAATTGCATTAAAAAAACCCAGTAGGTCAAAGAAGAAATCACAAGAGAAATTAGGAAATAATGAGATGAATGAAAATGAAAACACAATATATCAAAACCTATGGGATGCAGCAAAGGCAGTGCTGAGAGGGAAATTTATAGCTCTAAATGCTTACATTAAGAAAGATCTGAAATCAGACACCTAACCTCACAACTGGAGGATCTAGAAAAAGAAAAGCAAAGTAACCCAGAGCAAGAAGAAAGAAGGAAATAACAAAGATTAGAGCAAAGGTAGATGAAATAGAGACTAATACACCAATAGAGTAGCAACAAAACAAAAAGGTTCCCCAGAAATATTAATAAAAATGAGAAACTTTTAGCTAGACTGATGAAGAGAAAAAAGAGAGAGGATGTGAATAAATAAATCCTAAAGGAAAGGGGGACATTACTACTGTCCCAATGGAAATAAAAAGGATTATAAGAGGATATTATGAACAACTGTATGTTAACAAATTAGATAACCTAGATGAAATGGACAAATTCCTGGAAACATGTAAACTATACATAGTAACTCTAGAAGAAATAGAGGATTTCAACAGACCAATAATAAAAGATTGAATCAGTAATCAAACACCTCCCAACAAAGAAAAACCCAGGACCAGACAGCTTCAATGGTGAATTTAACCAAACATTCCAGAAGATTTAACCCCAATCCTGATTAATCTCTTCCAAAAGATTGAGGAGAAGGGAACACTCCCTAACTCATTCTATGAGACAAACATCACTAATACCAAAGCCAGATAAATATACCACAAGAAAAGAAAACTATAGGCCAGTATCCCTTATGAATATAGATGCAAAAATTCTCAACACAAAAATATTAGCAAACTGAGTCCAATAGCACATGAAAGAAATTATATACCATGGTCAGGTGGGATTTATCCTAGGAAAGCAAGTGTGATTCAACATAAGAAAATCAATGTAATGCACTACATTAATATGATCATCACAATTGATGCAGAAAAGGCACTTGACAAAATCCAAGACCCCTTCTTGATGGAAAAGAAAGAAAGAAAGAAAGAAAGAAAGAAAGAGAGAGAGAGAGAAAGAAAGAAAGGAAGGAAGGAAGGAAGGAAGGAAGGAAGGAAGGATGGAAGGAAGGAAACTTAGAAAACAAGTAATAGAAGGACATTTCCTCAACATGATAAAGGGCATTTTGGCAAAAGTACCTGATGTTAAAGTATAAATGCTAAAAGGTTTTACTAATTGCCTAGTGTGGACTGCCTAACAAAAACAAGGGGCTGATGCCAGGCAGGTAGATTTTGTCCAGAAGAGAAAAAGACTAAAAGAGAGAGTCTTGGTAACAGTTCTGGAAGTCTTGTGTACCTTGGTTACGATTCATCACTTCCTGTTTCTGTATGCAAAATGAGACTGATAGCCACCCTTAAAGAGCCTATCTTGTGAATATAAATAATTGGACTTGGGGACCACATCAGATAACTATCAACATTTCCTGAGGCTTATCCAAACTGACTTGGGATTCTTTGAAGTTTTGTTCTACTTGATACAACTGGCCACTCTCCCCTATCTTATGAAAAATAGAACTAACATCCTTCTGATATGAATGAAGTTCTGCCAGGAAAATCAGCTGGGAATAATTGAAAAACTAGTTTCTTGACTGCTTCTATTAATAACCATTGCTCTCAGTAAATAATAAGTGTAACTACTAAAAGAAAGTTGAATGGATGAAAAACTTCTTTTGAGTCTCCTCTCCCTCTCTTTAGTACCAAGGCACTTCTGATTAAATGACTAGAATCAGATTTTACTCTTCTCAGCCTTTTAAGGATTCTAGTAATAAGAGGGCTAAAAGTAAGGGCTTTTATTTTACCAAAATTTTGTCATCAGAATGGGTGCCTGGGACTCTCCTATATACAAATTCACACAATATGCTCCAGTCATTCCATCCATTTACATTTACACCGTGTGCTCTTACTCCTCTATGATGCTGCACATGGTATCTCCTTTGTTTGGAATACCTTTTCCTCCTTACCTACTTGGCTAAATGCCACTTGTCTTTTAAAGAATGAGTTCAAGCATCACCTTCCTAGAAACATTTCGTGACCACCCAATTGAGTTGAGGGACACAGATGTCCTGTCTGAGCTCCTGGATGTAGTAATGTATTCTCTCTTTCCTCTACTAAACAGAGTAGTAAATGCAGAATTTGGTTGTTGTTCCTCACAACAGCCTCTATGTTAAACATAATCCTCATTCATTGTGGGTACTCAGTAAATATTTGTGTAAAAAAGGAAGAAAAGGGAGGAAGAGAGGAGAAGAAGGAGGGGAAGGAGACAGTACTAGATTATAAAATCTCATCCTTTGGAATGGCTTTTGTAGTAAGGTGCTTGAAAAGAATAGGTGACCTTTAAAAGACCATTCTAATATTGCAATTCTAACCTGCCTTTTCACTTACGGTTTTCATCTATTTGAGCTCTGTAGAATAACCCATGATTAGAAGAGAAGACAGATGACCATTTGGCAAAGTTGCATTGCAGATATTCAAGTACATTGATGAATGCCATCCTTTTAGTTCAAGGAAATCTTTTAAGCCTCTGATGAATGTTCAAGTGCACTTTGTGATGATATTTATAACCAAAGTGTTATCATGAAAAAAGAGTGTGCTTGTTATGATAGTTCAAAGCAATATAGAATTCAAAAATATGTAATGAAGTAACATAGACTGACAAAGCAATTATTCATCAGAGAAATAAAGTTCAACTTTATAAGACTGAATTTGGAATATGATAAACTTGCTAGTTTTAACTAAAGGCCAAGGGCATGGTACCCATTCAGCAGCACTTATCAGCCTCCGCCTTTCCCTACTCTAGATGTAGCATATACCTGTTAGGCAGTGATTCTTAAAAGGGCAGTTTGGAACATCTACAGAACAGTGAACCTTGACCCCCAAAGAAATAGCATAGTCCTTCTCTAATGAGAGTTTGGGGAGTCTATATACATATATGGCTGCACATTGTCTCTAAGTGGTTCCTCCATGATGCAAAAATAAAGGAATCCTTAAGAA
This sequence comes from Choloepus didactylus, assembly GCF_015220235.1. Taxonomy (NCBI): domain Eukaryota; kingdom Metazoa; phylum Chordata; class Mammalia; order Pilosa; family Megalonychidae; genus Choloepus; species Choloepus didactylus. Next base: position 109,962,255 of record NC_051316.1, on the reverse strand, counting down.
GGACTCAGTATGACACTGTCTCTCATTTCCTGCCCAATCATAGAACTAGAGAATTTTTTCTAGATTCCACATCTGGATCTTGGTATGAAATTAAGTTGTCATATCCATATCTTCAACACCACTGAAATGCCTTTAAAATAAATGTGTCCATATGCCAAAGCTTAAAGGCCCTTTGGAGAAAAACACTAGGAAAAGAACTACCCAGAGACACCCCCCCCACCCCTCCAATCTTAAGTAACGCCTGGTTAATGTCTAGTTAAATGCCTTATTAGACAGAGTAAGGAAGAATGTTGGATATCCAGGCTAGATCTTTCTCCAAATGATACATGTGTACATCTCTAAACCTCTTACTTGATAGTTCTACTCAAATGATCCATGAAACCCAATATTTAAAAAAGTAAAGTCCCAATTGTTCCTAAAAATTGGTCCCTTTTTCTGACTTTCTTAGTTTTGTCACTGGTGCTCCTGAAGGAATGCTCGGAGGATAATACCTAGACTTGGTAAAGACTAAGTGAACAGGGACTTACCTGGAGTAGAAGCTTCTGAGATGCAAATAGAGAGGGAGACACTGATGATACCCTTAGAGTTCATTGATGGAATTAGGCCCATGACATGGTAGTCAGGGTAGAAATTCAGAGCACAGATGACAAGACTAGCTTTAGGCCAACAGGAAGGAGGAAAGGATATAGACAGATGAAAGTAATTTTGGACACCAGGGATGAGCTGCTTAAACTTAAGGTAATTACCCCTCAATGCTTTCTATTTTCCCTGTAAGGTATGAGGTAAGGCCATCTTGTGGGAATGAGGAGGGAATGTGGGGCACAGATGGCGTAGGGAGTTTGAAGAGAATAGAGAATTTGAAAAAGTTGCTAGAGGGAATAGGAGAAAAAGCTGACGAGGGATATGCAGCATGGAGGGCCCACCTGAGATTTTCCAGGTAGGTTAGATAAAAGTTTAAGGGAACTTTCCCCATCCCCCTTCCTTATTTTTCCTTCATATGTTACCACAATTAAAAAGTTTAAGGGAACAAAAGAAGAGACAATATAGTAGTTAATCGGAAGAGCTAGGAATTTAGTTGGATAGGGAAGAGACAAATAGACTAGAAGAAATGGAAGAATCAAAGTCTGGGAGTTCTTGTTAAGATCAAAAAGCAGTTCCAGAAGGGGCAAGGAGTGAGAGAAATGGAAGGTTGAAGCCAGAGGGTAGGGTACTAGAGTTTACGATTCTAAAATTAGAGTAATTTGGGGCAATTGACACAACCAAGATTTGTCCGTGAATGGGGATGACTAAAGTTACACAGAGGTCATGGCGTTGGGAAGGTCAAGGAGCTATTGGACAAGTCTTCACATAGACATTGTGTCACTCAGACTGATTATGGGGCTAAAGGTGGGTCAGGGTGAGAGGGAGATGGGGGCGGGGAGGGCAGAAATGTGGTAGCTAGAGTCATAGAGGAGAACTGTGGTATAATCCAGTGGCCTGAAACTGAAACTCAACAGAGGAAAGATTTTTACTTGAGGGTAGAGGAGTAATGATCTGTGAATGGCACTGGGATATAAGAAGAATGCTGATCTCACTTCTAAGCCTTGTGGTTGATAAGAGTATGGGAAAGGGCAGTAGAGGAGGTAGTATTCTCAGGGGAGAGTCCATGTCAGTTATGTCAGGAAGAAGAGGTTGATGATGTGAAGGATTTTAGTGGTCATGGAATAGATATTTCAGGGGTGGGAATAAGGGGAAGGTGGAAAGCTGGTCCTGGAAGTAGAAGTAGGGTATGTGAACTACCTCCTCCAAGGCACCTTTCTTAAACAATCAAGTTTATATTTATCCCTCTGTCTCTGCACTTCTAAAAATTAATGTCTTCAAGTGCAGAAATTGAAGAGCATCATTCAGTATTCATTTTGCCTGAGTCACTGTGGAATGCTGCTTTCCAGGCACCCTCCTAGATTTTGATGAGCTTACACACCTCCCTGAGATCATACTTTGTGAATATACTGGCTTTCCCTAACTGGTCCAGCAAGTTGGGGATGATCAGGAGTGGGTAGTGATTGCAAGCTGTGACTGCCAAGATGCCTTAGTAATCCCAACACATCTTGAATTCCTACTTTTTTTTTTTTTTTTTTTTTTTTTTTTGTATGGCAGGGTAAACCAAAGGCCAGAGGTGTCCTTACAAACACATTTTTACCTGTGTCCTTTCTGAGACCTCAGGTCTTCAGTACCAAAAGCTGGCATACTCTTAGGATTTGGGCATGAAGCCAGAGACAGCAGTTCTTTTGACTCTTCTTCCAAGAAATCCTCTCAACCAGCTACCCCAGGTCCTGGGGGAGATAAGTGGTTGCTGACCCAAGCTGCATGCACTAAGGTAAAGCCATGGCCTAGAAGTTCCAGGAAATGGTTGGGTTTTACCCATCAAGCCAACAAGGCAAAGAAGGTTGATGATCAGAAATTCACAGCCATTCTGACCTTACTGTGCTCAGGTGTCCCACCCAGCAGTGAGAGGGACTTGGGCTCTCTTATGTGCCCAGGCAGAAGGGCAATAGACAGAAAGCAGCCCCTCACATTGAGCAGCCATTATCTTCCATCTGCTAACTATGGTGTTTCCCTCCAGTTACAGTGGACTGCCACAAGATAAAGTGTCTAAGACTTGCAGCTGGGTAAATCTCTTAAATGGTTGGTCCAAGTTTTAGGTTCACTGCCTACCTTGTTCTACTGCAGTTAACTGGGTCATTGTCAACTTTGTCCTAGGACATGACAACTTATCATGTGGAGAAGAGATCATTATATTATTAACAATAGACATTTATGAGAACTTATTATATATCAGAAACTTTATGTATATATTGACACATTCAATCTACACAAAACCTTATCAGATTGCTCCCATTTTTCAGATAAGGAAACTGAGGTACCCAAGGTCACAAAGCTAGTAAGTAGCAGAGCCAGTATTGAAACCCAAGCTGTCTGACTGTGGAGGTCTTGGTTTTAACCATTACCTTATATGACCTCTCTTGTTTTATACAGATAGAGTCAGTATGTGGTGTCCATTTTACATCTGCTAACAAAGAACTCTCCACAGATGGAATAGGTAGCCAAAGTGAGGGAGTGACATTCTTCGAGCAGTGGTTGGGTATCGGGAACAACACTGTAGGGTAGGGCTTCAAAACGTGGATGGATGGTGGGAGACTGTTGATTTATCAGAGAGACTGGTGTTGACACTTAAGGGGACTTTCCAATGCTCTCTGAAAGGAGCCATTGGATGCCAATCTCTTCTATACACACACATGTAGGATTACCATATCCAGCATAACTGGAGGCACCCATCACTTCTGAAAGGGAGAGAAAAATGTACATTTTTTTCATTCTAATGAAGCATTTCTTCAGATGAAACTGGTAATGAAAAAGTTGGCAGGGGTGAGATTTCACACCACAAATAGCTAACTGCATACTTGTTTCATGCCTGGGCTTGTGTTATTAGCCAGACAATTGACTTCTCCACGGTGAAAAATTATAATAGTCTTTAGTGACATGTGCACATTGTGTGTTTAGAGGGGTGGTGAAGGATGGGTGGAAAGTTAAGGAAGTTAACATACGTATCAGCTAAGTCCTGTGCTATGTGCTTTCTGTACAGAATCTCATTTGATCCTCACAGCAACTCCATGACATAAGCATTATTATCTTTATTTTGCAGGTTAGGAAACTGGGAATCAGTTACGTAACTAATAAGGGGTGGAGCTGGGACTTGAAAGCTTCTGGTCTTTCACTGTAGCATGTGGCATACCTATGTTTAGGTGGGAGGGATGGCAACTTCCATGAGGGCTTAATGAACAAAAGGAGAAGGTGAAGGTAAATAATTGCAGTGATGTTTGGCATGCCAATGGCCATTCCATCCTTGATCCACGTGGTATGAACTGAATAGGGAGAGCAGCGCAGGGCTCTGTGAACTGGGCAGCTCAGCCGTGGGTTCTTCCAGCCACACCCTCCTCCTTGTTCTAGATGTTCTAGATGCAGGCTCCCCAGGGACACGAAGCAGGCCTTGTTGACAAGTTGCTTTTATGCTTCCAATCCCTGGATGCCAAACTGGCCATCACCACCACCTGCCTGACAGAACTAGAAAAGCTGAAGCCTCTTCTTAAGCAGATTGAGAGACTGATGCCCAGAGAGAGGTAAGGGCTTACTCCAGAGCACAGGCATAGTGTTAGGATCAAATTCATGACTGGAGCCTGGATCTTATTTCCAGACAGGTTCCTCAGGGGACAATAAGGTTGGCTCTGGGAAACCAGAAGTTCTATGTCCCACCTCCTTAAATCCTAATGTTCTAATGCAATCACATCTTTCTGGGGATTCTCTAGAAATTTCCACTATGAAAATTTCAGTGAGGATGGAGAGCAATAGGTAGTCTCTGGGTACATTGAGGAGAAAAAAATCAATGGCACTAATGTGAGGAGTGTCTGGGTAGAAACCAGAAGACCTGTCATGAATTCTGGATCCTAAGATAGAAAAGACAAGAATGCATCAGTATCTTCAAGTGTAGATTCAGACAAACCCTGGCCCCAGGCCATTTCTGAGCAGGGAATGTGAGGTGGATGGTGAAGTCCACTCTATACCTTAGCTTGTAAAGCCTGTGACTCTCCGCAGTGTGTTCTCACTGGTTTTCAATCAGGTAACATTGATCTGCTTCCTAGGACTGCTAGCACATACAGTATCTCTGTGAGAGGTACTGAATAAGATAAAGGGCCCCTAGCCAGGCTTAGCCAGCAGAGTATGGGCTAGATTTCAGCCCTGACTCACATCCTCCAGGTGCTCCCTTGGAGAGATCAACCTGCACACTTAGACTGGGCAGCGCCATTTCTGCTTCTCCTTCAAAGGGTCCAGATGAAGCAGGGAAGTCTTCCATTTGTTGTACTTGTTATTGCCTGGGGAATCCTATCAACCTAATCAGGTATGGGTGTAACAGAGTTACTCAAGCAGATGCCACCCTGCTGAGGATTGCTCAGTTTTAATGGGAGTTTGTTTCACTTGTTCCTATGCTAGAGTCTGACAAAACCTGCCTCTGCTCTTGACTTTGGGGTCTTCCGGATGTTTCTGAATTTAAAGTTGGCACAGGATTCTTGGCACCTTCTCATAGGAGCCCTTTCTGGAACACATAGCTCAAAGGATGTATGGTGAGTGAAGGGAGGATAAAAAGGAATAAGGGAAGAAGAGAGGGAGGGAAGAGGGAGGAGTGGGGATGACAACGATCATGTCTATGTGATGAAGGATATGGAATTCCAGGATCAGCCACGAGCCAGGCTGCATTCAAGCAGTTGATGCAAGATTAGTTGATGCTAAATAGCGTGTCCAGGTGTCAATGACTTCCATGTCCCCTACCTCCACCCCTCAATTGCTGCAGGCCTGCAATTGCCAGACAATGCTGTAGTGGAAGTATTTGGCACCTGAGAGATAAGAACACTTCACCTAATACTAGGCTTTCTGCACCTGCTGCTTTGTTTGGTAGGTGAGCATCTATGGCTCCCTGACACACGGGTCAATCTCAATCATGGCATCTGCTTCTGAGTGGAGAGAATTCCTAGAGTCAGGGCCACCAAATCTGATGATGAGGTATCTGGGAATTCTGTTTTGGGGCAGAGTGACTTGCTGAGAGAGTAGAGGGGAGAGACTCTTTTTATAACAAGTAGAAGTCATAACAAGGGTAGTAGAGCTCAGCCCAGGGGAAATGAGCAGTGGTGGTGTTGACATGCCATCCTGGAGAAATGAGGGTGCTGATGCTTCACAAAGGTCCAGGGCTTGAGCTTGTAGGTTGATGGAATGGGCTCTTGCTCCTCTCATCAAGGCCACTATCATAATCATTATCAACAATAACAACACCAGCGTCAGCAACATTTATCAGGTGCCTTCCCAGTGAAACTGTCAACAGGGCCTTTGTGCTTTGGCTCTGAAAAGCCTGCTCCTCTTAAAAACACATACAGAGAAAGCCTGAAAAATTGGCAATTTATCAATCTGACAGATGCAGAGGTTAAAGCAGATGGACACCTATACTCCTTGAAAAAAAAAATAAAATCCATGCCTTAAATTTGAAAGGTACCAAAGTTTATACTCAGAAAAGCAAGTCTCCTTCCTACTCCCATCAACTAGCCTCTCAATTCCCCTCCAAGAAGCATTTACTCTTTCAGGGAAATCTTATCTGAGGGTAAGAGGAAGATTCCAGCTTCTCAATGAAACGAACAATGGAAGCCATTGTAGGGCCACCCCGCATGTTTTCTGACCACACTTCTGCATGTCCAAGAATAAGAACCCATGATTGCTGACTGCTACCCTCCCTGGCAGGGGAGGAGAAATCCAGATGTGCTCCTTAAGACAGGAGGGATGCCAATACCACTGGTCTCCATGATGTGAGAATTTGTGGTTGTTACTGACAATGGTGGAAAACCAAAGTTCCAGTGTCCAAATTAATACCAAAAAACAATATCAGAAATCCCATGGAGACGTGTCTCCTGTGAAGCCACACACACCCAGAGTCTCCGATAATTTGTTCAGGCCACGTGTGTTCTTTCTGATGGGAAAAAATGCCCAGTCCCAAAGTATAAGAGTTCTTTAGTGATACATCTCCCATATTTAAATTTCTGCTTAATTTTTACTTTCATTGAAATAACTTAGGGATATGATAACATCTAACAGTTCAACTTATGATGAAAAGCAATAGTCTCTCACACTACCCCTCCTGCTAACCCCAGTTCTATTCTCCAGAGTCAGCTTCTAAAAAGTTTAGAACTTTTATTGGTTTCTGCTGTCAGGTTATTTATACAATCTTAAACCTTTATTTCTTATTTATCAATTGTAGGAATTATCTACTGACTCCCATTTATGAGAGTTGACGATTTGGCTCACTTATATCTCCTCCATTCCCTTGGATGGTTTACATCGTTTTTAGCTCTTTTATTGGTTATGCGTTTAACTTTAAACAATATGCTTAAACTTCCATTTCTTGTTTCATCGACTTTTGACAGGGCCTGTTGACTCCCTACTTTCTCTGAGAATATTAATTCCCCTACACTTTCTTACCCTTTCCATGTGCCCCCATCTGTTAGACCACTTTTTTTACTTTGTCAAGTTGTTAACAGATACTTTCTGCCTGTAACCAATACTTTCTTGATATTTCCCTGAGATGACTCTAAAAGTTACAAATGAATCCACAGTACATACACTAAAATGACCATGTAAATTTCAGGATTACATTTTCTCCTCCAATGTTATGATCCCTGGTCTATGTAAAAGAAATAGTTCCTAACATCAAGGTCAAACGGCTTCTATTTTCTTACACTCTATCAATCACTTGAAATTATGCCACCCACATTTGTTTGTTTCATATTGGCCTTCAAGCATATTTTGTCTTATATTAATATTGCTACCCAAGCTTTTGCAGGGTTAGGATTTAAATGACGTGTCTGTTTCTCTCCCTTTCTTTCCAATCTTTCTGGTTGGCTTTGTTTCAGATTTGTCTCCCAGACACATAGAGCTACACATTTCAAAACCCAGTTGGGCCAGTTTTGTCCTTATATAGGTTAAAATTTAATTCATTTATATGGTTAGTGGTTGCTGATACATTTTAACTTGTTTCTGCCATCTTAATCTGTGTTTTCTGTTTACTTATTATTATTATTTTTATTTCCCCTTCCATGCCTTGATAGAATTTTCTTGTATTCACTTCTTTTTTCCCCTCTCATTTGGAAGTTATAGATAATATTTCTATTCTTAAATTAACATTTTATTTGCATCATGAATTATAAAATTTTTAAGTCTATAAAAATTTAATATTTCTATTAAACTCCTAACCCAAACACAGTCTTAGGGTACTCTAATGACCCATTGAATACCACCCCCATTTTCTCATTGTTTAGAGTGATAATTGTAACTCTATTTTAAAATATACAAAAATTAGCATTTTGCAGGAAACAGTTAAATTAAGTGACATATTTTATTCATTGTATTTATAACCCATGACTTTCCTCTGCTCGGTTTTTTTTCCTTGATTAGGTTCATCTTTAACAGTTCTTTTAATGAACTTCTGTGAATGGTAAACTCTTTTGGTTTTTGTATATCTGAACATTTCTTCTGCCCCTCATTCATGAATCATAGTTTGTCTGGGTAAAAAATTCTATGTGGGTGGTTATTTCTCATTGCACCATCACTACTGTTTTCTGGCTTTCACTGTTACTGATTTAAATCTGCTGCCGATCTGTCATTGCTCTGCAGATCATCATTCATTTTTCTCTGGAAGCTTTTATGATAATGTTTTTTCTTTAATGTTCTGCAGAATTATTAGGATGTAGCTAGGTGCAAACTGATTTTATTTGTCCTGCTTGGTATTGAAAATACATGTCTAATCTGAGTGTTGGTGAAGATTTAATTTTGTTCACTATGTTTCCAGTGCTTGGCCCAAAATTGGCACCTGATGAATATTTCTTAAATAAATCAATGCCATTCTTCATTTAAAGAAATTCTTAACAATTCTGTCTTCAAATATTGTTTCTTTAACCAAACTCTGTTCTCTTCTGAAACTTCAATATGGAAAAGTGTTGGAGGCTCAAAATCTCTCCTCCATTCTTTTATTGCTCTTTCATGTTTAATTTTTTTTTTTTTTTTGCCAATCTGCATGGGATGCTGAGTGAGTTCCCCATAATGTCTTCAATGCATTAATTAGGTTTTTAACTGTGTCCGGTTTAGAGAGTATCCTTGACACTTGTTATTCCAATGCTTATCTTTCTTTAACATCTTCATTGAGTTATAAGCTACAAAACATAAAGCTCACATATTTGAAGTGTACAATTTGACAATTTTTAGTAAATTTGTAGAGTTGTGGATCTTTCCTCACTGTCCAGTTTTAGGATATTTCCATCACCCTAAAAAGCTCCCTTCTGCCCATCTGTGGTCAATCCTTGTTCCCACCCCCAGCCACAGGCAACCACTAGCCTACTTTCTGTCTCTATGGATTTATCAATTCTGCACATTTCATATAAATGGTATCATACAATATATGGTCTTTTGCATCTGGCTTCTTTCACTTAGCAAAATGTTTTTGAGGATTATCCATGTTGTATGTATCAGTAGTACATTCCTTTTTGAGATGATTGCATTTTTGATTTCCAAGATTTCAAATTGGTTCTTTTAGATATCTAGTTGTTCTAGTTTCTTTTCTATTTTGTTTTATAATCTTATTGTCTTCTAAAGGAAAGCTATGTCAATTTATAATTTTAAACATTCTCAACATTTATTTTTAAGACTTTGTCAGACTGCTCAATAAATAATTTATCTGGATTGAATTTCTGTTCCAGTTGTTGATTTTGTTGGGTGCTCTTCTTAGCAATAATGTTGTATTTCTGGATTTTGGTTTATAGGTTGACTTCAGGTGAGAATTTGTTTGTTGGCTATATTATACTCTGTATTTTTTCTCTTTTTCCTCACCCTTCCCTACCTACCAGTTTTGTAATTACCTCCACTTAGCCCTCTGGGTCTCTAATTCAGGGCTAGGCCTCACAATAGTGATTTGGAGGTGATATTGGGGATAGGGTCTAGTCATACATCATTAGGTGTCTTGGCTCATCTCCTGTTTGCAAGGATATCACCTTGACCTTGGCCTCCCTAGGCCAGTAGCTCACTAAAAGTTATGGGCTGAGCAGTTAGCAGCAGTTAACAGTAGCTCTCTTTCATTCTCTTTTCATGATGTTGAGGTTGTCCCACCACTACCCAGGGTTTGAGCTTGTGCCTGGCTCCAGTCTACTGCCTCTTAGGGAACATTTTCAAACCCTTTTACCTTATAGAAACTGTCTCACCTTCAGTCCTTTTCACTGTTTGAGTTCCTGTTCCTTTTTGGATCTTGTACTTGAGCATATCTATGCCTTTTTGTATTCTTTCTTTATCTGTTTTTGCTATGTGTGTGGAGCATAGTAGGTTTTCAAGGTATAAACCCACTGCATCATCTTGATCTGAAAGTCTGTTTGCTTCATGTTTGGACAATGACTTTCTTAATTAAATACAATATATTTATAGTATATTTCTTAATTATTTTCCTGGATTTTCTAATTGCTTTTCTTTTTCCTTGGTTTATTTACATTTGCATTTTCATCAGTTTTTCCCAGTTGTCAAAATACTTTTTGTAATATTGGGTTCCTTTTACTTCTGTAAACTTTGAGGTTAAATTCAGTCCCTTTTGAACAAATAGTCAAATTAGGATTTTCTCCCTTTACCTCTTTCCTTCCCCCTTAGCAGTAATCTAAGTTCTGGATGATCTCATTCTGAGTGTCTTTCATCCTGACTTTGGGGGAGAGGAATGTGGTTCATGGTTATCAGCAAACCACCCTGCTGACTTTTTAAAAAGAGGAACAGTCCTTGTTTCCCTTGTGTTGGTTGCCTATTCCCACTATAACTGTGCTGAAACATCTGTGTCCCCTCAGCTCATTAGTAACCCAGACTTCACTAGTCTTTTTCTATCCTCCTTGTCCTGACCTCTCCAGGTTCACTGGCCTCACATTTAGCCGCTTCTGTCCTCCTTTTGGGGGCATGGGAACTTGTGAAGTTCTCCTTCATGCAGAGGTGTGGGGTCTCTGAGAAGCTGCCCTCAGGCCTGTCAGCCTGGATACCTCCTTTGGCTATTGCTCTTCCCCAGCTCAAATGCTCTGCTCAAAACCAAGGCTTCTCCACAAAGTGTGCCCTCCCACCAGGCAACACCCTGGGGAGCCTGGTGATGGTTCTGCTCTGAGAAGCCCCCAAATCCCAGGGGAATAGCTGATGCATCTCACACCCCTTTTGGGATCCAGTCTGAACAGGGTAAAGGATAGAAACTATACCCAGGGGGCCAAGTTCCTTTCATGTCCTCTCCAACACTCTTTCTCCTGCCAGCTGGTAGAAATTTTATTTCCTTTTGGCTGGGAAAACTTCTCCTATGTCAACCTGTATTCTTCTGAAGTCTGATAATTATGGTATAAATGTTATATTTGGACTTTGGCTCTTAATTTTAAAGCCAAATCTCTCAACTTAAAAATACTTTGTCTTTCAAAGAACCCAAGGATTACAAATTGAGTCTCTGCTTTCAAGCCTATTGTCTCTGCTATGAATTTCAAGAGCCTATTTTGGAATTCAAAGCCAAGAATTTGATATTTTATTCTTGGCTGTAGAGGCCTTCCCCCTCTAGGGCAATACATTTAGTTACCTACAGCTGCCACAGATGGGGAGTGGGTAATCTGTTCAAGGAAGCAGAAGGGTGAAAAGCAAAACAACACTCAATATCACAAAATATATAGCTACTAGCTTGGCTGTACACAGGCCGTGGGTACAAAAATCTGTTGCCTAGTGTTACTGGGGATGTGAGACCAGGCAGCCAAAGAAGGTCTGAGACAGCTTCTCATTGTCAGAGTATAATCTAAGGGCATCTGAGAGCCCAGGTAGCTAAGAATGAAGAATAAAAGGATGCTCATGCAGGTGGCAGGGGGATTGTAGGCAAACGCCAACATCCAGGGAAATACCAACAATGAGAGCTGGTGCCGGTGGCTGGCTTTGGCAGGCGCTCTGTGGGCTGGCTAATTGAAAAGGCCAGGAAAATGGTAACACTCATAACATAGAATGAACTATCTTACATCCTAAAGTGTTCCTGGCTCTCTTTTGTATGGCATCTTAGCCTGCAAGTCCCCCTATAGGGACTCAATTGGACTGTGTACTTCTGATGCATATCATCTTTTGATTGAATATATAAAAGTACTTATTAGTAGTTCACTGTTTAGGAAGGAATTTTCTCACTAGATTTTTGTTAATTTGTGCGTGTGCTGCGTGTGATTTTTAGAAACAACTTGTTCTGCTTGTTTATTATATATACCAAGGAAAAACAGCAAAACCCTCTTCTGAATCCAAGCACAACCACAGAAAAGAAACCTTAAATTGCAGAAGGTTGATGGTTGATTGACTAAAAAGGCATTATGACTTGAGATTCAGGGTTAATTGAATTCTAGCCTTTATCCTCTCCCTTAGCTAGCTGTGGTTTTGGCTAGGTCCTATGTTTCCTTTTGTGCTCTTATTTCTCCCTTCACTTGAGAAATGAGGTAATTACAAGGGCCAGCCTTACTCCCAAAGCTGTTTTGTGGTTGTTGACTATTTTAACTAGCAAGTCTTTCAGTACTAAGAATTATCAGCACAAGCCATCTACACTCTTTACTAGTAATCATGTGGGTGGAACTACAAATATTACACATCAGGAGTTTTTGACAAAAGGAAGCTAAGTAAGGGACAATCTCGTTCAATGAGTACCAGTTTACAAGAAGCAAACATTTCTGTCAATGTAGGGCAGGCATTTGGACATCTCTCCATGAGTACACTTCTGGGAAAACAAGATCTTAAATCTCAGGACCCTGAAAGGGAATGCAAATTAACCTTATTGCCTTCATAATAAATACTTGGTTATTTGCCATTCTATTATTTTGTCTCCTTTGGTGACTCCTGCCAGGCTCTTTGCTCCCAAACTTCTCAATGTTTGTAGAAAATAGATCATAGGAACTGGGACTATTTTTCCCAAGCAGATAGAGACACAATTTTCTTAAAGTTAATGGGCACTCATGTGAATGTTTCATATCATGTGATATCAGAATGGCTAGCTACTCACCAGCTTTCAGACAATGTTCACTGTTTTAGTTTCCTAGGCTGCTCAAGCAAATACCATGAAATGGGTTGGGTTAAACAATGGGAATTTATTTGCTCACAGTTTCTTTGCCAGGAGAATGTCCAAATCAAGGAATCACAAGGCAATGCTTTCTCCTCAAAGACTGGCATTCTGGCCCTGTTTGCTGGTGATCCTTGGCTCCTTTGTCACATGGCAAGACACATGTTGGCATCTCCTGGTCTCTCCCCCTTTTCTTCTGTGTTCCATTTCATCTTCTTGCTTCTTGTGGGGCTCTCTCTCGCTCGCTCGCTCGCTCGCTCTCTCTCTGTATTCATTCTGTTTATAAAAGACTCCAGTAATAGATTAAGAGCATCCTGGTTGAGGTGGATTTCACCTTAACTAAAGTAGTCCCATCAAAAGGTCCTACTTACAACGGGTTCACACTCACAGGAATGGATTACATTTAAGAACATGTTTTTCTGGGGTACATACAGCTTCATATCACCATGTTCACCAAGCACCAATTTGCATCTTCTGAAGGCTCACAGGGTATCTGTAGTAGTTTGGAGGCTGTATGTACCCCAGAAAGAATCATGTTCTTTTAATCCATTCCTGTGGGTGCAGACCTGTTTATAGGTGGGACCTTTTGATTAGGTTATTTCAGTTGAGGCCTGCCCCTGGATGGGTCTTAATCCTCTTACTAGAGTCCTTTTTAAGAGAGTAAAAGACAGAAAAAGCCCAGAGAAGTTTAGAGAAAAGCCCTGGAGAAGCTGAGAGGACTGACAGGAAACAGAGAGGACACCACTGAAGCCAGAAGCTGAAAGCAATGAAATCTGGCAGAGAAGGACCAGCAGATGCCAGCCATGTGCCTTCTCACATGACAGAGGAGCCCAGATGCTGGCAGTCTGTCTTCAGAGTCTGGGTATCATCCTATTGATGCCTTGAGTTGGACATTTTCATGGCCTAGGAACTGTCAACTGTAAGTGAGTAAATCCCCGTTGCAAAAGCCAACCCATTTCTGGTATATTGCATTCCGGCAGCTTTACCAAACCAAAATAGTGTCCAACACAAGAGGAAAAGTACTATTATGTGCCAGCACTTACGGTACTTATGTATACTTCGTCTCACTTGTTTCTACAACAAACCTAACATTATTTTACATTTGAAGAACTTGATTTTAGAGCAGTTGAAGAATATTTTTGCTCATGACTACACAGCCAGAAAGTGATAGAATCAGGACTCAGCCTAAGGTCTGTATGACCCCAAGCCCAAGTTTTCCCTGAGATAATAAATGAAAAGCACTCAGAACAGTCCCTGATGCATAGAGTTCTGCATAAATATTGACTATTCTTTGAATCGTTGTTACATCACAGTCTCTCAGAAGAGTGCCCCCCTCTTTGTGTTGATGATATTTCCCATGTGCCTGTGGCAAATATGCAGACCCTACCTGAGAGCGATTTCATTCCCAGCTCCCATTCATTCCAGAACCTTGAGAGCAGGTATTTTGTCCATGTTGTAGGCAAAGACATCCTGTCTCCCACTTTCAAAGCCAGTTTTCATAAGCTGTTTGAGAGCACATCTTCCTCCCATCCCCTGTCCTCCCTCTGAGCTTTCTCTCTGTCTGACATGAACCTGCTCACATGTTCTTGAAGTCCCCAGAGGGCAATGAGCTGGCTGTCACAAGTTTCCTTTCTTCTTCAACTTTATGAAGACATGGTTAAGTCTTGTGACAAGCATGGTGTGTGCATATCAGGCATTCAGTGTGGATGTACACATTTATTAATAAGGCAGACTTGTTCTCCTTTTCCCTGGGGGAATTGTGGGAAACCATGTGAGTGCCACACAGGACTTTACTGATCTATAAGCTACTCTGCATGAAACCTCATTCATTTGCTAATTCACATTCTCACACTGTAGAAGAGGTTTGGAAAACAATTTTGGGAGATAGTAGCACAGCAATTTAAGTACACTGAACAAAAACGACTGTGAATATGGTTGAAAGAGGAAGGCTGGGGTCATGTGGGACACTTTTCCTTTCTGTCTGCAGTGCTTCCTTTAGTGTTTCCTGTAGCGCAGGTATCTTGTTCATAAACTCTCTCATTGTCTGTTTGTCAGAGAATATTTTAAGCTCTCCCTCATATCTGAAGGATAGTTTTGCCAAATGTAGGATTCTTGGTTGGTGGTTTTTCTCTTTCAGTATCTTAAATATATCACCCCACTTCATTCTTGCCTTCATGGTTTCTACTGAGAAATCCACACATAGTCTTATCAAGCTTCCTTTGTATGTGATAGATCGCTTCTCTCTTGCTGCTTTCAGGATTCTCTTTACCTTTGACGTTTGATAATCTGATTATTAAGTGTCTTGGCATAGGCCTATTCAGATCTATTCTGTTTGGGGTATGCTGCACTTCTTGGATCTGTAATTTTATGTCTTTCATAAGAGATGGGAAATTTTCATTGATTATTTCCTCTATTATTGCTTCTGCCCCTTTTCTCTTTTCCTTCTGGGACACCAATGACACGTAAATTCTTGCTTTTTGTTTTGTCTTGAAGTTCCAGAGATGTTGCTTATATTTTTCCATTCTTTTCTCTATCTGTTCTTTTGTGTTTAGGCTTTCAGGTGCCTTGTTCTCTAGTTCCTGAGTGTTTTCTTCTGCCTCTTGAGATCTGCTGTTGTATGTTTCCATTGTGTCTTTCATCTCTTGTGTTGTGCCTTTCATTTCCATAGATTCTGCCTTTTGGTTTTTTGAACTTTCGATTTCTACCTTATGTAAGTCCTGTGTTTTCATTATATGGTTCAGCTCTTTTGCCATATCTTTCCTAAACTTTTTGAATTGACTTATTATTAGTTGTTTCAATTCCTGCATCACAGTTGAAGTGCAAGTTTGTTCCCCTGACCGGGCCATAACCTCATTTTTCTTGGTGTAGGTTGTACTTTTCTGTTGTCTAGACATGGTTTCCTTGGTTACCCGTCAGGCCTCCCCAGACCAGAATGGGCTCAGGTCCCAGAAGGAAGAAATATTCAGTATCTGGTTTCCCTGAGGGTGTGTCTTAGAAACTCGGTACACCCTCTGATGCCTCCGGTCACTGTGCTTTTCTGCCCAGCAGGTGGTGCTTATTAGCCTATAATTCTTGACTGGTGTAAGGAGATGTGGCTCTTTTTCACCAAGTTCTGAATGAAAGGTGGGTAGTAGAGCTGGGCCCCACCCCCCTCCTCTAGGAGAAGATAGACCCCCTAGGGGGAGGTCATTAGCATTTCAATGGTCTCTCTCTGCCTGTGCTATACCCTGGTCTGGGTCACAGAACTGGGAACTGAAAATGGCTGAGGCTTTCTCCACTGAGCCGAAAAAGGAACAGAGAGTCCCCTTCAGAGCTAGTCTAAAGCGACCCTCCGGCTCTCCAAGGTCAGTCGTCACCCAAAGCCTCTGTCTGCTTTTTGGGGATTTGTACCTCGTAGTGAGCAGTTCACACTCACTAATTAAAACCCCAGTTGGAGCTCAGCTGAGCTATATTTGCTTGCTGGGAGAAAGCTGCTCTCTGGCACCACGAGGCTTTGTAGCTTGGGCTGTGGGGCAGGGGTTTCCCGATTTGGATCTGCAGTTTTTACTTACAGATTTTATGCTGTGATCTCAGGCATTTCTCCCAATTCAGGTTGGTGTATGATGAGTGGACGGTCATGTTTGTCCCCCCGCAGTTATTCTGGATTATTTACTAGTTTTTCTGTTTTTTTTTCAGTTGTTCCAGGGGGACTACTTAGCTTCCACTCCTCTCTATGCCACTATCTTAGATCCTCACACTGTTGACTTTTAACACACCAGAAAGGGGGCATCAAGTTTTTTCTCAAAAGGAAAATAGGAAACATAGAGTTATCTTTTCCCATAAATGCTATACCTCCAGCAAACATATTGGAAACCACTCTGGAGTTCCCCCCAAACTGCATCTGTTTTGCTGTGAAGTATAGATAGCAGCTGAATTTCAAGAATGGGTGAAACTAGTTTTACCATTCAAGTTTTATGTTAAATTCAGTCCAAATTCTAGTGGATATGAACAAGAAAAGTAGCTTGGGATGCTGGAGAAGACCATTAGGAAATCCTAGGGAAGTGAGGGAGGAAAGTGAGAGAATATGTGTAGAGAGAGAAGCTTTCCAGCACCCCTCCACCCTCTACCCCATATAATTAGGGTGACTATACTTCCTGCTCTGCCTGGGACATCCTCAGTTTGTTCCTGTTGCTCTGGCATGATTATTAATTTGTCCCTTTCATTCTCAAAAGTGTCAGGTTTGGACAACAAATTATATGGCCAACCCATTTATAATCCAGTATCCAAATTCTGGCCTCAGGTCAATATAGTGTTTTTTAACCACCAAGGATTACATTTCAGCAAGTCAAAACTTTGATTTGTGTCAACCTTCCTGACACACAGGTGAGTACAGATATATTGTTGCACCATTCTATGGAGATGCTGACAAACATTCTAGAATTGACTGAATTAATGGAAATTGAACAACTTTAGTAGAACTTTTAAGATAATGTACCATCCTGTTATGCAGAGTGCTGTTTTCTTAGGTTGTCACATGAAATCCAAAATCATATCGTGTAGAGGATCATTGAGAATTTCTTTTTTCCTTTTTTGGTCATGCTTTCTGCCTTTACACCTGATTAGTTGAGGATGATGTAAGAGTTGAGAACAGTCCTATTCTGTAAGATATACTTGTCTGCTAGAATGGTACTGGGTGCTGGATGAGAGCCCAGCAGGACACCATAACCCAGCAACAAGAGAACGAGTAGTAGTAGGCTGACTGCTCCAACAATCCTTACTGGACAAAGCCTACCTGCCTGGCATCAGCCCCTACTTTTTGTTAGGTAGCACGCACTAGGTAATTAGTAAAACCTTTTAGCAATTACACTTTAACATCAGGTGCTTTTACCAAATAGCCAGATCAAATTACTTTTGGCTAAGAAGAACCTTGGCACATATCAGAAATCATAGATGATTATATTACAACAACCCTTAAATTTCCTCAATTCCAGATTTAGTGAAAGTATCCATAACCATAAGAAATCAGTATTAGGCCATCTGAAGCCTATAGAAGCATTGTTTTCTTTTTTTCCCTAACCAGGTTTTTTGACTATTTTTCTTGGAAATTACTCAAAGGGTGAGTATGCTACATTCCTTTTGGGATAATTCCCAGGGATATTTGGGATATATTTCCTTTGGGAAGAGCTATATTCTTCCGAACTTCCTCTAATTTCAGGCACTGTGATATGTACTGACAAATCAATGAATGTTTTCATTGCTTTTTCAGTACTCTCCCTGGACTCTTAGATGTCTGGACCCTAGTGCCACAGGTAATTTCCCAGTCGCTGCCTTTGACAAACTCTCACTTTGCCCTCTAGTTAGAAGCAACAGATCATTTGTGTTAAATAAATATGGAAAAGAAAAAGTGTCATGAACATGGGAAGGAAAAATCATAAGTAGGAAGACTAGGAATACAAGTAGAAAGAAAATAAAAACTAAAGAAGAGGAATAGGAGGGCGGCCGGTAGTGAGCAGAGGTCTGGGGCCTGGAGGGCTGCGGCGAGCGTGCGGGATGAGTGTCTCCCTGGGCCAAGCGGTGGCGAGGGACAAGGTGGTGGCCTCCTCCAGAGGGCCTGCGGCTGCATGGTGGTGGACACTGAGCTCCCACCAGGCATTAAAGGCTGTTCCAGCTGGCCCAGCCCCTGCGGCCGTGCTTCAGTGGCTGTGACATTCCTCCTGCAGATGCACCAGAACAGGGACCTACTGGAAGAACTGAAAAGGCTGTGAATGTGCCCCATTCTTTTAGATGCAAAGAAAGGCCACAACTCAAAGTGAGGGCCGCATGGGTCATCCGTGAGCAGAATGTTCTACTGTCAGGAGAGGAAGCTGTTAGTGTCAGCGACTGCCAGCAAAGCCTTTATCAGTTTCGGTTTTTATTATTAAACAGCAACTGCTTGCACTAATCCCTCAGGTTTTGAGTGGTTGGGTGATTTCAATTTGTTTGGGCTAAGGATATTTAGTAAATTATAACCACTGCTCTGTAATAATTCAAGGTTGCACTATATGATACTGCCATAAACAAAATTTGTTCTTATATTGTCATTTACCCTTTGCCTGAGTAAAACTAGGAGCTTTTGACAATCATTATGATTCATGATTCCTCTGCAAGTGAATCAGTCTGCAAAGATAATATATCTCCCTTCACCCCCCAATTTTATAACTTGTTCTGTTAAGGAAATGATGGACAAGGAAGAAAATGCTATAACTGGGGTGTTGTTTTAAAAATAAACTGCCAGCATGGGGATCCCTTGAGTGAGTTGTTCATTCCGAATAGCAGTAAGCCTATGAGGAATTTAGTGCCTGCCAAAATTTTGCTTTTCTGTATTGAGTGATTGTTATATTCCTCTATTAAATTTGCCACAAAATTGCAAAAAAGAAGAGATATAAGAGAAGAAACACAGGAGGAGAAAAAAGTTACAAGAAGGGGAGGAGAACATGGGAAACAAGAACCTGTCCTGGGTAAGGTTTGGGGGTTATGGAGGATCTTGAGGGTGCCTGACTTCAGTGGGGACTGTTAGAGATGGTAAGTGCCCATGTCCACACTCATCACCCTACACCGGGGCACTGTTGTGTGGTGAATCCAGTCATCTGTAAGTCACAGAGTACGGAGAAAGTTTTAAATGCTGTTTTTCTGTGTGACTGTGATTAGGGGCAGTGCTTGGCCCTGGCGTACTGGCTAATTCACCTGCTTGGATATAAGAAGCCAACATGTGGAGGCCCACACGCCTCTGTGTGCATTATTGTTTTGTTGTGTCCTTGCCGTATCCCTTGCAGTGAACTCATGAGGCCTTTTGCTCTAGGTGGGTGGCCATGTACTTCAGGCCTCTTAGTTTATCCTTCTTGCATGTGAAAAAAGGGGTTGGACTAGATAATCCCAAAATGCCTTCCAGCTCCAGCATCGTAAAATTATGAGATAATTCAACAATATTGGAATTACACCCAAAGGACTATCCTTTTGGAATATCAACTTGTACCCTGAGGAACAAGAAAAATGTCATTTTCCTTGGAATATTAACACTAAATGGACATAAGCTTCTACCCCAGAGAACCTCTTTGATGCTCAGATGTGGCCTCTCTCTCTTAGCCCACAGGGCAGGTGAACTCACTGCCCTCCCACTACATGGGACATGACTCCCAGGGGTGTGACTCTCCCTGACAATGTGGGACATGACTCGTGGGGATGAGCCTGGACCCGGCATTGGGGGATTGAGAAATTCTTCTTGACCAAAAGGGGAAAGTGAAATGAAACAAAGTTTCAGCGACTGAGAGATTTCAAATGGAGTCCAGAGTTCATTCTGGAGGACATTCTTATTCGCTATATAGATATCCCTTTTTAGGTTTTAATGTATTGGAATAGCTAGAAGGAAATACCTGAAACTGTTGTACTGCAACCCAGTATCCTTGATTCTTGAAGATGGTTGTATCACTATGTAGCTTCCATGGTGGGACTGTGTGATTGTGAAAACCCTGTGGCTCCCACTCCCTTTATCCAGTGTATGGACAGATGAGTAGGAAAACGGGGACAAAAACTAAATGAAAAATAGGGTGGGATAGGGGGGTGGTAGAATGTTTTGGGTGTTCTTTTTTACTTTTATTTTTATTTTAGTTTTATTTTATTTTATTTTATTTTATTTATTTTGAGTAAGAAAAATGTTCAAAAGTTGATTCTGGTGATGAATGCACAACTATATGATAGTACAGTGAATAACTGTACACTGTGGATGATTGTAGGGTATGTGAATATATCTCAATAACACTGTTAAAAAAAACTAAATGGACAAAAAGAAAGAACTTTAAAGTAGATTATTCAGCATTGGTCACCTTAATATGAGAGATTTGTCTCTATAGTTCCTATCCATTTCTGATTTCTGTTTCCTGGGGGGCTAAAGTCAATACTATCTAGACAGACCTCTGCTATAATCTCTAATTTTCAGTCTGTGTTCTGTTTTGTGGACTAGCTCAGGAGGCAACACACATTTTCTGTAAAGGACCAGATAGTAAATATTTTAGGCTTTGCAGGCCAAAAGGAGAATTAAGGTATCATTATGTAAGTACTTAAGCATTTAAAATGTAATCATTAAAAATGTAAAAACCATGCTTAACTAAATGTACAAATACAAAAATGTTTCTACATGTGGGAGAATATGTAAGGTGTTGAAAAAGAGATGGTGTATTAGTTTGGGTTCTCTAGGGAAACAATCAACAAGAGATATCTAAATAAAAGATTTTATAAAAGTATCTCACACAACTGTGGGGATGCAAGAGCCCAAATTCCCTAGGGCAGGCAGCAAACTGGCAACTCCAATGAGGGTGTTTGATGAACTCCTCAGGAAATGCTTCACTGGCTAGCTGAAGAAGAAGTGAAGGTCCTCTATCTGCCTCGCTTAAAAATCTTCAACTGATTGGATTAAATCCAGCTGATTGCATTCTCTCGTTATGGAAGACATGCCCTTCATTGATGTAATCCATCACAGCTGCAGCCAATTGACTGTTGATTTAATAAACCAGCCTTCTAGTTTATTAACCAGCCACAAATGTCCTTGCAGTAAAAGTTAGGCCAGTGCTTGCTTGACCAGACAGCTGGGCACCATCACATGGCCAAGATGACACATGAACCTAACCATCACAGATGGTGTTGGGGAAAAATATAATCAAAGCAAACTGGAGTCTATGGTTAACAACAGCAATGTAACAAAGGCAATATACCAAAGCTAAATATCTATGAGAGGGGTATTTAAGGGAGGAGTTTCAGATTCTTGGTAGTGGTGGTGTTGTCTGAATTTATTATTATATTGTATTGTATGGTATTTTTTTATTATCCTTTTATTATTCTTTAAAAAAATTTTTTTGTAGTAATGAATACGTTCAAGTGCTGATTGTGGTGATGAATGCACAACTATATGATGATACTGTGAACAATTGATTGTACAATGTGGATGGTTGTATGGTATATGAATATATCGCTATAAAATTGCAGGGAAAAATATAAACAGGGATACAAGTGCTGGAGAAAACATGGAGAGAGGGATGTACCTATTTACTGTTGGAGGGGAAGTAGAATGCTGTAACCTTTCTGGAGGACAGTAGGGTGGCTCCATAAGAAGCTAAGTATGTGGGTGCCGTAGGGTCCTGCAACCTAATTATGGGGTATATACTTGGAAGATCTGAAAGCAGGGACTTGAATAGACATTTGCACACTGGTATTTATGACTGCAGTATTCAGGAATTGTAATGGATGGAGGAGGCCTAAGGGTACACCGACTGATGAACAGAATGGTGGACTTTGGTGTTATGCATACAACAGAATATTGAGCAATTGTGAGAAGGAGTGAAGCTGTGAGACAGGCAACAGGTGAATAGATCTTGTGGACAGCATTTTGAGTGAAGTACACCAGAAACAAAAAGACAAACATTTTAATACCTCACCAATATGGACTAACTACAATGTGTAAACTCTGAGAAGTGAATCTTAGAGCACAGCTTGTCAGGGGAACACTTATTGTAATGGTCCCTAGATTGTAAGCTCTTAAGACAGTCACATCTATTCCTGAGTTGTAATGGCTGTCTCCAAATTCTGAGATGCTGAGCCTGAGTTCTTTGTGTATAGCCTGGTTGGTCTCTGGAACTTTGGGTATCTGCATGACACCTGAAACTCAGAGCTAGAGCTCAGCAGATGTGAATGTCAGTATTACCACATACAGCAACTGTTGAAAAAGCTGAAAAAGAGTTCAGACTTCAATTACAAATATAAATGAAGCCGATCTGGTTAGGACTAAGGCAAATCAGGCCAAAGGGTAAAGGATGATATTGACTGTGTTTTAAAACTTCAACTTCTATGTGAGACCAAGGGAAGAGATGTTAATTTGGTGCAGGACATATATTTTCTGCAGCACACTAAATAATTTAACTTGTATGGTCAGTGTATTCAAACACCATAATTACACGGAACTTTAAATAGGAAATGAGATCTAGTAGGTTTGTACAGTTTAGTGTGAAATCCCAATACATTCCAGAGTAATTTGGGCAGAGAATAAAAATATTTTTTCAGGGCCCCCCTGAGGAACTGGGGAAAAATGTGGAAATGCTGCATGTCCCCACCTGGGTTATTACTGATAGTCTCACAAACATTGATGGCTAATAATTTAGTAGGCTGAGCCCTTGATTTTGGGGCTTGCCCTTATGAAACTTGTAACTGCAAAGGAGAGGTTAAGTCTACTATAATTGTGCCTAAGAGTCTCCCCCAAAGAACCTCTTTGTTGCTCAGATGTGGCCCTGTCTCTCTCTCTATGCCCACTTGGCAGGTGAGCTCACTGCCCTCTCCCCTATGTGGGACACGACTCCCAGAGGTGTGAAGCTCCCTGGCAACACAGGACAGGACTCCCAGGGATGAGCCTGGACCTGGCATTGTGGGTTTGAGAAATTTTTCTTGACCAAAATGGGAAAGTGAAATGAAACAAAATAAAGTTTCAGAGGCTGAGAGATTTCAAATGGAGTCAAGAGGTCACCCTAGAGGGCATTTTTATGTGCTATATAGATATTCCTTTTTAGTTTTTAGTGTATTGGAATTGCTAGAAGGCAATACTTGAAACCATTGAACTGCAACCCAGTAGCCTTGATTCTTGAAGATGATTGTTCAACTGTGTAGCTTACATGGTGTGACTGTGTGATTGTGAAAACCTTGTGGTCCACACTCCCCTTATCCAGGGTATGGATGGATGAGTAGAAAAAGGGGGACAAAAACTAAAGGAAAAATAGGGTGGGGGAGGGATGGAATGATTTGGGTGTTCTTTATTACTTTTATTTTTTATTTTTATTTTCATTCTTTTTGAAGTAATTGATTATGGCGACGAATGTACAACTACATGATGGTACTGTGAATAATTGGTTGTACACTGTGGATGATTGTATGGTATGTGAATATATCTCAATAAAACTGAATTTTAAAAAAACATGCTTAGTTTGTGGGCCATAAAAAATAAACAGTGGGTTGGATCTAGCCCACAGGCCGTTGTTTGTCAACCTGTGAACCAGGTCAATATTAAAGGAAGGAGCCAGCCAGAGACTTTTGCTTTAGTCGTGAGGAACTGTCCCTCATTGAACAAACCTGACCAAATCTAAACCCTACCCCAAAGTGGAGACCATATGACTTAAAATATTTACCAAGAAAAGTATTCTTTTCCTGCCTTTTTCATCTTTCTTTAAATGTCATTACTGTTGGAGTAATTTGGAACTTATTTGACTGAGAATCTTTGGTCTTTCTATTCTGTGCTGGTTGATGGTGCAGCAATGATGCTCTTGTTCACCACATTTCTCACTCTTTAAATACAGTTGGTGCATCTCTTCCCCATGGAACATAGAGCATAAGAAACTCAACCATGGATATAAGCACCAGTAGAGGACCAGCTTTCTCTCTCACATACTCTTTGGCCATATTGCTTCTGCTCCTGTCTGACTGGCGTGGTGATACAGTTACTGCAACTATGTGAGTTGTCCCAAAACTTAGCAGCTTAAAATGACCATTTTATTATGCTCATGGATTCTGTCCCTGCTTCGCAATGTCACAACCCTCAGCTGTGAAGACTCAAATCTCAGAGGTGACCCAAAAGCTGGAGATTGGAATTATCTGACATCGCATCCACTCACATACCTGACACTTGGGTTGGGATAACTTTAAGACTAAGTTTCCCACTCAGATGCCTCTACATGGCTTCCCCTCATGACTTAGCTTCTCACCGCTTGATGGCTTTGGGCTAGTCAGACTTTTTATTATGGCTCAGGGTTCTAAGTGTGCACGAACAAGCCAGAAACTGCATTGCCTTTTATGACCCAGGCCTAGATGTCCACAGCATCACTTCCACTATCCTGTATTAGTTGAAGCACTCATAAGCCTACCTACATTCAAGATTTAGGGACATAGACCCCACCTCTCAATGGGAGGAGTGTTAAAAAATTTGGGAGCATGTTTTTAAATGACCATACTTTGATGGTTGAAGGCTCCACATATCCAGCTTTAAAAAATCTACTTCTATAGTTATATTAATATATATGATATATGTTAATGTCATGTAATACATACATGTATAAATAGTAACCCACATGCCATACATATCCATCCACATACACAGGTGCAATATGAGCCTATTCCATTAGTATGGCCACAAAGTATTTACTAGTGTAGAGAGTAATTACAAAATTAGAAATACAGCTCAGAACTATGAACTTTAAGAGTCTGACTGCAATTTGCAATCTATAAAAGTTGCTTTAAAAACCGGATTTAGGCTTTGTATGTTTTACTAAGCTAGGACCTTTAACCAGCCTTAGGCTGCTCTTGAGAATTTAGGGGATGTACAGAAGCTTCCCTTCCTTCTCCTCCATAACCCTATGACTACCTGACATAGTATCTATTTGTTTTGTCTGGTTTGGTCTTTGTCTTTCCCCCAGTAGAATGTGAGGCCCATGAGACCAGGGACTTTGTGTAGTGCCTTTGTAACCAAGACGTTAGGATTTAAGAAATGATTATGGTTACTGAATCATTATATAGATATTTCTTTTTTATTTTCTAGTATATTAGAATAGCCAGAAGGAAATACCTGATATTACTGAACTGTAACCCAGCTGCCTTGATCTTTGATAATGATTGTATAACTATATAGCTTTTATCTTGTGATTGTAAAAATCTTGTTACCGACCCCCACTTGTATCCCCTTATCCTGTTTTTCAACTTTAGAGTCTTATGATCACTAAAAATAGTCCCTAATGTTTATTAATGAAGGGCCTTGAGTCAGCCCAGAACTAACCCACCACAATTCCCAAATTATCTTGCTACATAGAGCTGTATCTAACCAAAATTGGCCCACCTGACGTGTGCATTAGCTTAAACTTTAACCTATATGTTACTTATACCTCATTAAAATACTAAAAATCACACCTATCATATTGAGGCTGCCATTTTTTACATATGTTTTGTTGCTAAGCATGTCATCAATCTGCACAAGCTCAATAATTAAATCATCTCTAACTTTGTCATTGGGTACTATAAAACTATCAGAGTTATTGCTGTTTGGGGAGACAGATATTTAGGCCAATAGGCCATCTGATCTCCTGCTTTGCACTTAGCAATGAACTCTTTCTCTCGTTGAAACCCCAGTGTCTCAGGAATTGGTCATTTGAGTGCATC
Organism: Choloepus didactylus; assembly: GCF_015220235.1. Taxonomy (NCBI): domain Eukaryota; kingdom Metazoa; phylum Chordata; class Mammalia; order Pilosa; family Megalonychidae; genus Choloepus; species Choloepus didactylus. The sequence goes on along the minus strand of NC_051316.1, from coordinate 109,936,367 downwards.
AGGCAGAGAACCCACCACTTTTGATTGGTAACACCTTTCATGCAGAAGGTACTCAGAAAATAATTCTTGAATGAGTGAAATTTTAAAGTGAGTCAAGTGAGTTGCTTCTGACAATGTTTGTATGTTTTATAGGCTTATGGAAGGGCATAACCCTGTTTTCAATGTTATTATGCAATGAACTTGTATCTTTTATTTCCTTTATATTTATGTCTTAAACCCTACTGCTGTAAACAATTTTATATAATAAACACTGGGCCTAAAAAAATATCAATTTCTAGCCTCCCTTTTGATTTGGTCACATTTCAACCTATTCTGGTTTGCTAAAGTTTCCATAATGCAAAATACAAGAAATGGATTGGCTTTTATAAAGGAGATTCATTAGGTCACAAGGTTCCAAGGCCATAAAAATGTCCAAAATAAGGCATTAACAGGAGGACATCTTCACTAAGAAAGGCCGATGGTGTCCAGAACACCTCTGTTAGCTGGGAAGGCATGTGGCTGGCATCTGCTGGTCCTTTGCTTCCAGGTTCTTGTTTCAAAATGGCTTTCTCCGAAATGTCTCTGGACTGCTGTCTCTCTTATCCTCTCTCTCAAAGCTAAGCATCTGGGGATCCTCTCTTAGCTTCTCTGGGACAAACTCTGGGCTTCATCTCTTAGCTTAGCATCGCCAAACATCTTTCTGTCTGCATCTCCAAGGGTCTCCAAGCATTTTGGTCTGTGTCAGCTCTTAGTTTCTCTGGCAAGCAAACTCTAGATTGCATCTCTTAGCTTCTCTCCAAAATGTCTCTCAGGTTCTCTGTGCTTCTTCTCTCTGTGAGCTCTCTTAAAGGACTCCAGTGATCTAATTAATACCCACCCTGAATGGCTGAGGCCACAGCTCCACCGAAATAATTTAATCAAATGTCTCACCTACAGTTGGGTGAGTCACATCTCCATGGAAATACTCAAAGGTTCCACCCAACAAGATTGGATTAAAAGATCATGACTCTTCCAGGGTCCATAACAGTTTCAAACTGGCACACAACCCTCTTCTCAAACTTATCAATACTGGCTCTTCACTTGACTCTTGGATTTTTGTATTCCCTTGATTTCAGTATCACTTATAATCTTTGGTAAGAGGTCCCTTCCGTTGGCAAGGAACTAAAGAATTCCCACTAGCCAGATTATACCTTTAACCTTCTCCAGGGACAGGGATTTCATACAATATAACTAAGGTTAAAGGTTTTTAGGGGCCCTCTGCTCATTCTCTGTGCTGTTGGGGATAAATGAAGAACAACAGAAATGTAAATGGAGATGGGTAAATGTTTAAAACTACTTTTTTCCCTCCTAAGTTCTTTAAATTATGTATGACTTTAAAACAAAAATGATAATACTGTCTGATAGGGTTTTCAAAGAATGTAGGTATAATACATATGATAACTATGACATGGAGGTTAGTGGGGTAGGGAGTGAATGAATTATGTGGTTGTACATTTTGCTTGAAGGGTATAATATTAACTCTAAAAAGACTTTGAAAGGTTAGTTATGTTTATTGTCATTCCTAATGTAACCAATAAAAACTAAAAAAAAAAAATTACAAAGATATATAACCCAAAAGCAAATTAAAAATTAAAAATTACTCAATCCTAACAAAGGCAGGAAAGTGGGGATAGAGGAACAAAAAACAGGTGACAAACATAAAAGTATATTAAACTGGTTGACTTAAATTCAATCACATCAATAATTACATTATGTGTTAATGTCTAATCACTCCAATTAAAAGGCAGAGATTGACAAAGCAAATGAAAAAGCAAGACCCTACTAAATGCTACTTACAAGAGGCATGCTGTAAGTATAATAGCACTGATAGGTTGAAAGTAAACAGGTGGAAAAAGATATACAGCCAAACAGTAAACCCCAGAAGGCTTAATTGGCTATTTTAATACCAGACAAAATAGATTTTAAGTTAAAGAGTATCATCAAAGATAAAGACTTTTCATAATAATAAAAGGTACAGTTCATCACAAAGATAAAACAATTATCAATGTGAATATATTTAATAATAGAGCCTAAAAATACATGAAACAAAACAGAATTAAAGGGGAAAATGAACAATTCCACAATCACAGTAGGAGATTGTAATAGTCTTCTCTCACCAGTTCATACAATAACTAGACAAAAAGCAATGAAGACAGAAGAATGTGACAACATGGATGAACCTTGAAGACATCATGTTGAATGAAATAAGACAGACACAAAAGAACAAATATAGTATGATCTCACTGATATGAAATAACTAGAATAAGCAAACTCATAGACTCAGAATCTAGAATATGGGTTAGCAGGGGTAGAGAATAGGGAGTCAAACCTTAAAATGTAGAGTTACTATTTGGGACAATGGAAAAGTTTTGGTAATGAATGGTGGTAATGTTAGTACAACATTGTGAACATATTTAACAGCAATGAATTATGTATTTGTATATGGCTAAAAGGGAAATTTTAGGCTGTATATATGGTACTAGAATAAAATTTTAAAAAAATTGGTGGAACTGCACAGTGAACCCTAAGTTAAACCACAGACTATAGTTAATAGTACAATTATAAAAATGTGCTTTCATCAATTGTAACAGATGTACCACAACAATGCAAGGTATTAATAATAGCATGGTATATGGGAATCCTATATTTTATGCATGATTGTTCTGTAGTCCACAACTTCTGTAATTTTTTTTAAAAAAAAGCAATGAAGGCATAGAAGAACTGAATATCTTTTTTGCCAAGACATACCATATGCTGGGCCATAAAACAAGTTTTTATTAATTCTGGAAAGATGGTGGAAAAAGATAGGCAGAGCTCACTCCTCCAGCATGGAACAACTAGAGAAAAGATAGAAAATGACTGGGACAACAATTCCAGCGTTCAGGGAACCAGAGAAGGACCTCTGCATTATATAGGGAAGACCAGGATGATAAAGCAAAGAAACTAAGACTTGGGAGTTGGGGTGAGTGTGCTCAATTGTGACCACTCCTGGGGTCCTCTGTTGCATGCTGGCTGGATTGGGTGGCTGAAGAGTGGTACACTCCCACTTTGACTGCTGGCTGGAGGGGTCAACCCTCTCAGTCCCACAGCCTGGATTTCCCATGTGGGAATGCAAGAGCCAGCAGACTTATTTGATCCACACACACATATCTTGCTGCAATGCCCAGTGCTTACTCCCTATCCCTGAGGCAGGCCACTGCAATCACCTGGTTTAGGAGGAAACAGGGGGGCTTTCTCCTTGGAAGGAGAGGGGAATGCAGAGCAGTGCCAATCTGACAGTTGGCTGGTGAGATAGATACTCTGGGTCCTGCTGCCTCCATTCTTTTTCCATGGAGGCTAGCAGTGGGTAGAGAATAGGGAGTCAAACTTTAAAATGTAGAGTTCCTATTTGGGACAATGGAAAAGTTTTGGTAATGGATGGTGGTAATGGTAGTACAACATTGTGAACATATTTAACAACAATGAATTATATATTTGAATATAGCTAAAAGGGAAATTTTAGGTTGTATATATATGCACTGTGGTACACAACTGTGCATCAGTGGAGAGGCAGGGGTGAGGGAGGGAGATGTATTGCAATGCCAGGCACCTTCCCCCCACCCCAAGGCCTGCAGGTGCACACCAGTCTGGGTCTTAATGGCTGGTGAAAAGCAGCGCAGTACTGGGCTGGCTGCTGGTTGTGGAAGTAGAACCTCTCAGTCCTACAGCCCAAGATCTTTCCACACAGGAGTCTGGGAATCACCAGATCCATTATGCCCACAAACAGGGTCTCAGCAGAGATGCACAGTGCCCACTCCTCACCCCCAAAGGCAGCTTCCAGTGCACATGGAGGCCTGAGACCTTGACTGGGTTGTTGCTGAGTTGGGTCCCTGTCCAGTGGGCTGCCACAGTCAGAGAGAGGCAGGGTTAAGCAGAAGAGGTGGCCCAGGAGCATCATCTGCTGGGGAGACTGGGAAACTGCAGTCTGGCAACTGCTCTTCTGCCCAACCTCTAAAAGACTTCTGAAAATGGTTGTATCCCCTGCATGAGGACCTGACCCTGGTTGGGCTGAGAATTACCAACAACCAAGTACCGAAGGAGACCTTCAATGCAAACCCAAGAAACTACAAAATCTTAGATGAGCAAGGGAAATCAACTTCCAAAATAACCTTATCAAGATAATCAAATGCCAAGAAACCAGCAAAAATCACAAAGCACATGAAGAAGCAAGAAGATATGGCCAAGTGAAATGATCAAATTAAAAAGCAAGAGGAGACACAGAATTTGGAAAAATTAATCAAAGATGTTCAAATAAATCTCCAAAATAACTTCAATGAGATGTCTAAAACAATAAAAGACATTAAGAAGACACTAGAAGAGCATAAAGAAGAATTTGAAAGAATAAATAGAAAAATAGCAGAACTTACAGAAATGAAAGATAATGTAGATCAAATTAAAAATTTATTAAAGACACAACAGCAGATTTGAAGAGGAAGAAGAAAGAATAGTGCTCTAGAGGACATAGTAACTGAATTTGAATGCACAAAAGAACAAATGGTGAAAAAGATGGAAATATTTGAATTAGCTCTCAGGGAAATGACTGACAACACAAAGTGCACAAATGTAAGAATCATTGGTGTCCCAGAAGGAGAAGAGAAGAGTAAAGAGCTAGGAAGATTATTTGAGGAGATAATTGGGGACAATTTCCAAACCCTTATAAAAGACATAACAATGCAAATCAAAGAAGCCCAATGAACTCCAAATAGAATAAATCCAAATAGACCCACTCCAAGAAACATACTAATCAGACTGCCAAAGGCTGAAGAGAAGGAAAGAGTCCTGAAAGCAGCAAGAGAAAAGCAATTCACCACAAAACAGTAAAGTCACATAACATTAAGCACTGACTACTCATCAGGCACCATGGAGGTGAGAAGGCAGTGGTACAATATATTTAAGATTCTGAAAGAGAAAAATTGCCAGCCAAGAATTCTTTATCCAGCAAAGCTGTCCTTCAAAAGTGAGGGAGAGTTTAAAATTTTCACAGGTAAACAAATGCTGAGAGAATTTGTTAGCAAGAGATCTGGTCTGCCTCTGTTGGCTGAAAAAAAAAAAAGACAGGAGAAACAAAGCTGGAGGGCAGTACAGAATTGAAAAGTATTAATAAGGGTAACTTAGATGATGATGATGAGACACACACACACACACACACACACACACACAGATTGAGAGAGAGAGAGAGAGAAATAGATCTATCAAATATAAATCAAAGGATAAGGTGGTTGAATCAAGGGCTGCCTTTACAGTCATAACTTTGATAATGGATTAAACTCCCCAATCAAAAGACACAGACTGACAGGGTGGGTTAAAAAATATGATCCATCTGTATGCTGTTTACAAAAGACTATCTTAGAACCAAAGATACAAATAGGTGGCAAGTGAAAGGATAGAAAAAGATATTCCATGCAAGTGATAATCAAAAGAAACCTGGGGTAGTTATACTAATATCAGACAAAATAGACTTTAAATGCAAAGATGTCATAAGAGACAAAGAAATAAACTATATATTAATAAAAGGAGTAATTCACCGAGAAGAAATAACAATCACAAATGTTTATGCACCCAATCAAGGTGCTCCAAAGTACAAGAAGCAAACACTGGCAAAACTGAAGGGAGCAATAGATGTTTCTACAATAATAGTGGGAGACTTCAACACATGACTCTTTCCAACAGATAGAACAAGCAGACAGAGGATCAAAAAGGAAATAGAGAACATAAATAGTATGATAAATTAATTAGAGAGCCTAAATGAATTAGGCTTAACAGATATATATAGATCATTGTACCACAAAATAGCAGCAAATAAATTCTTCTGAAGTTCTCATAGAATATTCTCCAGGATAGATCATGTGCTTTTAATTGATATAAAGATTCAATGCAATACCAATCAAAATTCTAACAGCCAACTTTGCAGACTTGGAAAAGATAGCTATTGAATTTATTTGGAAGGGGTCTCAAATAGCCAAAAACATCCTAAAAAATAAGAATGAAGTGGGGAGACTTGTACTTCCTCACCTTAAAGCATATCATAAAGCCATAGTGGTCAAAACAGCATGGTATTGACACAAAAACAGACATATTGATCAATGGAATTGAATTGAGTATTCAGAAATAGACCCTCAGATCTATGGTCAATTGATTGACAAGGCCTCCAAATCCACTGAACTGGGACAGAATATTCTCTTCAATAAATGGTGCTTGGAGAATTAGATATCCATATCCAAAGGAATGAACGGAGACCCCTACCTCACATTCTATTCAAAAATTAACTGCAAGTGGATTAAAGATGTAAATATAAGAGCCAGTACCATAAAATTCCTAGAAGAAAATATAGGGAAACATCTTAAGACCTAGTGTCCCAAAGCACAAGCAATGAAAGAAAAAATAAATAAATGGGGACTCCTAAAGATTGAAGAACTCTTCTGTGCTTCAAAGGACTTTTCAAAAGGGTGAAAAGGCAGCCAACTCAATGGTAGAGAATATTTGGTAACCATATATCTGATAAGTGTTTAATATCCAGTGTGGGAGCCCCTGGCTCCCAAGTGTCTTGAAAACTGCACACAGCAGTTTGCTTGACCTAGGACCTATTCTCCTTGTAATATCAGATGCTAACTGTTAATCTATACCCCAAACTACCTCTTCCCTGAGACTCACTGAGATACTGTTATCTCTATAATCCTCCCCTCCTCCCTCTTGATTACAATCAACCCCTCCCCACATGTCACTACCCTACTCCCTGCCTTATGTTCTCATACCCATTGGAATGTCGAGCCCTTATAACCAGCTTATTCAGCCCTCCAAAGCACGGACTATTTCCACATTGTGCTCTGAACTGGCCGCCATTCAGAGCAGCTCCTGAACCCATTCAGAGAAGCTCCTGAGTTCAGGGCAAAGTGGCTTGACTTCCCTACCCTGTAGGTAAGCCCTATATTAAAAGCTCATGTCTCAGAATGTGTCCAGTGCTTTCTTTAGGCCTTTGGCTACAAACACCCTCTTGGGCCATGACATCCAGTATTTATAAAGAAACCCTACAACTCAACAATAAATGGACCAACAACTCAATTATAAAATGGGCAAAAGATATGAATAGAAATTTCTCCAAAGAAGAAATACAAATGCCTAAAAATCACATGAAAAGATGTTCATCTTCATTAGCAAGGAAAATGCAAATCAAAACCACAATGAGGACAAGAGGGCCAGGTTGCCCCACAGAATTATTAAGGAACCCCAGAGTTTCCTGGCAGAAACATTTCCTGGTATTAAAGCAGAACCAGATGAGAGCAACACCTGTTATTTTCGTTTGGTCATTGCTGGCCCCAAGATTCCCCCTTTGAGGGAAGGGCTTATAAACTTGAACTATTCCTTCCAGAAGAATACCCAATGGCAGCCCCTAAAGTACGTTTCATGACCAAAATATATCACCCTAATGTAGACAAGTTGGGAGGAATATGTTTAGATATTTTTAAAAATAAGTGGTCCCCAGCACTGCAGATCCACAGAGTTTTGCTATTGATCCAGGCTTTGTTACATGCTCACAATCTAGATGATCAATTAGCAAATGATGTAGTGGAGCAGTGGAAGACCAATGAAGCCCAAGCTATAGAAACAGTCAGGGCATGGACTAGGCTATATGCCATGGATAATATTTAAATAGATCTGATCGTCAAGTGTGCATCACTTCTCCTTTTCTGCCAAGACTTCTTTTTGTTTGCATTTAATGGGCACAGTCTTAGAAACATTACAGAACAAAAGCCCAGACATCTTCAGTCCTTTGGTGATTAAATGCACATTAGCAAATCTATGTCTTGCCTTGATTCACTGTTGTAAAGCATGAGCAGAGGGTAGGAGTATCAGCTGGATTGTTGCAAAATGTTTAGAAGCTGTGGCCCCTCTCCTGCTTTTATTCATTTTTCCCATGATGGCAGTTGTGAATGAAAGTAGTGGTCAGTGTTAGCTGCAGGGGTGTGAGTGCTTTTCTTTATTTTATTTTTATTTTTGAGGAGCAGGTAGTTTTATTTTAATTTTATTGAGCTTCTCCCCCTCCCCCCACCTTTTTATGGTGATCAAATAAAACGCATTGGTCAAAAGCAGCTAACCGGTTGTTCTTCAGAATATACCCTCTAGCCAAGTCTAACTTTATTTTGACACTGTAGATGGATAAAGTTGATTGTTTAAACCAAAATGGGAACATTAAATGGACATCACAGCTCTCACTAATAACATTGTGACTTTGCTGTCAAGTATAGAATCCTTCCTTCAAAAAAGAAGCTTGTGACCGTTTTGTATGGTTTGTCTGGAAACGTCTATAAATCTTACATTTTAGTAAAATATTTTTTGTTATTCTAAAAAAATAAACACCACAATGAGATATCATCTCACACCTGTAAGTATGGCTGCTATTAAATAAACAGGAAACTACAAATGTTGGAAAGGATATGGAGAAATTGTAACACTTATTCACTGCTGGTGGAAATGTACAATGGTACAACCACTGTGGAAGACAGCTTGGCAGTTCCTCAAAAGACTAAATAACATAGGGGACTGGTGGTTTGATGGGTTGAGCCCTCTACCACAGGTTTTACCCTTGGGAAGACGGTTGCTGCAAAGGAGAGGCTAGGCCTCCCTATGGTTGTGCCTAAGAGCCTCCACCCGAATGCCTCTTTGTTGCTCAGATGTGGCCCTGTCTCTCTAGCTAAGCCAACTTGAAAGGTGAAATCACTGCCCTCCCCCCTATGTGGGATCAGACACCCAGGGGAGTGAATCTCCCTGGCAACGTGGAGTATGACTCCCGGGGAGGAATGTAGACCTGGCATCGTGGGACGGAGAACATCTTCTTGACCAAAAGGGGGATGTGAAAGGAAATGAAATAAGCTTCAGAGGCAGAGAGAATCCAAAAGGAGCCGAGAACCCAGAACCCATGAATCTCGAAGACAGTTGTATAAGAATGTAGCTTATGAGGGGTGACAAGGGGATTGGGAAAGCCATAAGGACCACACTCCACTTTGTCTAGTTTATGGATGGATGAGTAGAAAAATAGGGGAAGGAAACAAACAGACAAAGGTACCCAGTGTTCTTTTTTACTTCAATTGCTCTTTTTCACTCTATTATTCTTGTTATTCTTGTGTGTGTGCTAATGAAGGTGTCAGGGATTGATTTGGGTGATGAATGTACAACTATGTAATGGTACTGTGAACAATCGAAAGTACGATTTGTTTTGTATGACTGCGTGGTATATGAATATATCTCAATAAAATGAAGATAAAAAAAAAAAAAAAAAAAAAAAAGACATAATGCTGAGCAAAATAAGCCAGGCACAAAAAGAGAGATATTGTATGTTACCACTAATGTGAATTCTGTGAAAAATGTACAATGTTTTATACTGTAGAATGTAGGGGACCTAGAGATAACAATTAGTGGAGGGGGAATGATAATCTAATAAGAACAGATAAACTATGGAGGGTAATCTCAATGTTATGGGAATGCTCAGGAATGATTATGGTTTGTAAACTTTCTTGGATATAGTAAGATCATGTTGGAAACAATAGAGTTATTTTAGGTTTTTTTTTTCTCTTATTCCTTTGTTTTCTTAGGGGTTGTTAATTTTCTTGGGTTATGGTAGGAACATGTTGGAAGCAATGTAGTTATTTTAGATTATTTGTTTTTCTTACTCCTCTGTTTGGACATGGTTTGTTAATTTTCTTGGGGTATGGTAGGAACATATTGGAAGCAAAGTAGTTATTTTAGGTTATTTGTTTTCCTTAATCCATTGCTTTGTTTGAAATGTTGTGGGGTTTTTTTGGGTGTTGTTTGCCTGTTTGTTTTTAATTTTTTGATAAACAAAGTTAAAAAATTGAAAAAAAATCAGTAGAAAAATGGGAGTAAAAACTAAATGACAAATAGGATGGGATGGGGGGATGGTTTGGGTATTCTCTTTTCACTTTTATTTTTTATTCTGATTCTGATTCTTTCTGATGTAAGGAAAATGTTCAGAAATAGATTGTGGTGATGAACGCATAACTATATGATCATACTGTGAACAGTTGATTGTATACCATGGATGACTGTATGGTTTGTGAATATATTTCAATAAAACTGAATTAAAAAAAAAAAAAAAAGACTAGATATTGAGTTGCCCTATGACCTGGCAATTCTGCTACTTGGTATATACCCAGAAGATCTGAAAGCAGGAACATGAACAGACATTTACACACTGATGTCCATAGCGGCATTATTCACAATTGCCAAAATATGGAAACAATCCAAATGTCCATCAACAGATGAGTGTATAAACAGAATGTGTTACATACATATGACAGAATATTATACAGCAGTAAGGGTCCTGAAGCATATGACAACATGGGTGAAACTTGAGGACATAATGCTGAGTGAAATAAGCCAGATATAAAAGGATAGGTATTGTATACTTCCTCTAATATGAACCACCTAGAAAATGTAAACTCAGAGTCTTAAAACATAGAATATAGAGTACTTGGAAATAGACAGAACCTAGAGAAGGGGAGTACTTACTAATATGTACAGAATTTTTAATGAGGTTGAACTTAAATGTTTGAGAGTGGACAGAAGTGAGGGTAGCTCATTATTGGGATCATAAGTAATAGTGCTGTATTATAGATGAATTTGGTTGAAAGGGGTTGTTTAGGGTCATGTATGTCACCATTGAACACTACATATATAAATAAGTTCTTGCATGGACTACTACAAATGTATGACACACAAGGAGTTAATAATAGAGTAATATATGGGGAAAATCACCTATTGCAAACTATGGACCTATTGCAAACTATGGACCACAGTAGTACCTTAACATTCTTTCATCAATAGTAACAGGTGTACCAGGTCAATAATAGGGGAGGATAAAAGATACGGGGTGTTTTGGGTTTTCTTTTTTTGTGTCTATCAGATATTTTTCTTTTTTGGAATAATGAAAATCATCTAAAATTGAATGCGACGATGGTTGCACAACTAAGTGATGATGCTGTAATATATGATTGTATACTTTGAATGGAATATATGGTATGTGAATATTTCTCCATAAAATCTGCAGACTCAAAAAAAAAAAGCAATGAGGGCATAGAAGAACTATCTTTATTCACCAATACAGACTACACATTGAACCATAAAACAAGTTTTTATTATTTAATATAGAAGGATAAAAATCATACAGAATCAATTCTCTGAAAACAGAATTAATTATATTATTAAATTAAATTATTAGATATTAATTAATTAAATTAAAAAAATATATATCTAGGACAAACTGAAATATATAATAATTAAGCAAATTAGTCTAAATAACTTATGAATCAAAGATGAAATCACAAAAGAAATTAGAAAATATTTTCAACAGAACTACAATGAAAATGCAACATATTAAATAGAGTGCAGCTCAAGAAGTGTTCAATAAATGCAATTTATTGAAAATAAATACTTAAAATCAATACCACCTTAAGAAGCTAGAAAAATTAGAGCAAGATAAATTTAAAATAAATAGAAGGAAGAAATTAGTAAAGATAATAGCAGAAATCAGCAAAATAGAAAACAGATATTAGAAAAAGTTTATGAAATCGAAACCTGGTGTTTTGAAAAGATTAACAAAATTGAAAAGGCCCTAGCTATGCTAAGAAAAAAGGAAGAGCACAATTCACAATAACAGGAATGAAAAAGTTAATACTATCACAGCTCCTACACACAATCGAAGGATAATCAGAGAAAACTGCAAACAACTTTATGTCAAAAAATTTGTAAAAGTGTATAAAATGGTCAAAACTTGTGAAATAGATTAAACAAAGAATCTAAATAGTCAGACATCTTTTTTTTTTTTTTTAGATTTAAGTTGTGAAAAACCTCCCCCAAACATAACTCCAGGTCCAGGTGGTTTCAATGATGAATTCTATCAAACATTCGAGAAAGAAATAATATCAAGTTTACAAAGACTTTTTCAGAAACTAGACGTTGAGGGATCATGTTTTTCATAAAATGAGGCCAGCATAACCCTGATACTAAAACCTGAAGAAGACATTAGCAAACAAAAAAATTACAGACCAGTATTCCACATGAATGCGGATGCAACAAATCCTGACCTGTAGAATACAATAATATATAAAAATGATAATACTTCATAACCAAGTAGGATTAACCCCAGAAATGCAAGGTTGGTTTAACTTTAATATACCGGATTAAGAGAATAAAGGAGAAAAACAATGTAATCATTCCAATAAATCAAGGAAAAGCATTTCACATGATTCAACAACTATTTGTGATTTTTAAAAGTTCTTAGGGAATTAGGAATAGTAGGGAACTACCTCAAATGGATAAAGACCATCTCCAAAAAACCAAAACCAATAGCATATTTAGTGGTAAAAGACTGAATGCTTTCCCCTGAGATTGGGAACAGGCAAAGATGACCACTTTCTCCACTCATCTTCAATTATTCTGACCATCCTAGCCATTGAAATAAGGCAAGGAAAAGAAATAATAGGCATGAATCTTGGAAAGAAAGAAGTAAAATTACTCCCCATTTTCCAATGGTATGATTGCTTTGTGTAAAAAAACACTCAGATCATTTTTAAAAGAATTCCCAGAACCAAGAAATGAATTTAGCAAGTTTACATATACAAGGTTTATATAAAAAATCAATTGTATTCTATGTGTCAGCAACAAACAACCATACAATGAATTAAAAAATAATTCCATTTAGAGTGGCACCAAAATAGAAAAAGAAAGAAAACACAAACTACCTAGAATTAATCTAACAAAAGATATCCATGACCTCTACACTGAAAACTACACACGGCTGAGAATCTTTAAAAATGGAGAGACATACCATTTTTATTCCTAAAGTTTTACTTTGAATAATTTCAAACTCACAGGAAAGTAACAAAAATAATACAAAACCAACACAGAGAACTCCAATATACTCATCACCAAATATCCAGATCCGCCTTAATTTTAACATTTTGCCACATTTGCCACAATGTCCTTCCTTCCTTTCTTCCTTCCTTCTTCCTTCCTTCCTTCTTCCTTCCTTCCTTCCTTCTTCCTTCCTTCCTTCCTTTCTTCCTGCCTTTCTTCTCTTTCTTTCTTTCTTTCTTTCTTTCTTTCTTTCTTTCTTTCTTTCTTTCTTTCTTTCTTTCTTTCTCTCTTTATCCAGCTATCTATCATCATCTATTTACTTATCTGTTTTCTAAACATCTGAGAGTAGTTTGTATACATCATGCTCCTTAAACACATCATACTTCCCTGTACATCTCCTAGGAATAAGGATATTCTCTTATGTAACCACTTTACAGTTATCAAGTTCAAGAAATTTAGATTGATACAAAGCTTACAGTCTATGTTACAATTTTTTCGTATATCCTGATGTGTTTTTAAATCTTTTATTTTCCATTATTAAATCCAGTCCAGGATCTAATAATGTTTTGTATTTAATTGTCATTATAATTTTATTTGCTCTTTTTCAATATTGTGGAAATATATACATATATATAACAAACTTTCCCATCTCAACCACTCCCAAGAATACCATTCAATGAGATTAATCACATTCACAATGTTGTGCTACTCTAATCACCCATCCATTACCAGAAATTTCCCACCACCTCAAACAGACATCCTATACCCATTATGCATTAACTCCAATTTCCCCTCCCCACTGTCTCTGGTAATCTGTACTCTAGTTTCTATCTCTAGGAATTTGCATATATAGTTATAAGGGGAGTCATACAATATTGTCTCATTGTGTCTGACATTTCTCTCAACATGATGTCTTCAAGACTTATTCATGTAGTGGTATGTTTTGGAACTTCATTCCTTTTTAAGACTGGAAATGTAGTACGTATATACCACATTTTGTTTATCTGTTCATCTGTTGATGGACATTTGGGTTGCTTTTACCTTTGATTTACTCCTCATTTCTTACATTACTGTCTATTTTTGTATTTAGTTGATCTTTTGTAGTGAATCCTTTAGAATCCCTTCTCATTTACTTCTTGCATATTTTTCTGATATTTTCTTTGTGGTTACCCTGGGGCTTAAATTTAACATTCTAAATTTATTTCAATCTGGTTTGTTTGTTGCCAAATTAACTTCTATAGCATACACAAGCTATGTTCCTATACCCCTCTGCCCCCCATCTTTATGTAGTTCTTGTCACAAATTACATGTTTATACATTGAGTCAAAAACCATTGATTTGTCATTACACGTTATATATTTGCATTAGAGAGCCAGTAGGAAGTAAAAAGTGGAGTTACACACTAAAAATATGATAGTGTTGCAATTTATTTTGCCCATCATTGTCTTTACTGGGGATCTTTATAACTTTGGCTTCAATCTATTGTCTTAGTGTCCTTTCCTTTCAACTTGAAGAACTCCATTTTGCATATCTTGTAGGGCTGATCTAGTGGTACTGAACTCCCTCAACTTTTTGTTTATCTAGGAATGTACTAATCTCTCCCTTGTTGTTTTTTTTGTTGTTGTTGTTGTTTCTTTTTTTTTTAATTTTATTTTGAAATAAATTAAAACTTACAGGAACAGTTGCAAAAACAATGCAAAACCCATACACAGAACTCCAGCATACCCTGATCCACCAACTTTGACTTCCTGTCATGCCACCATTTCTTTCTTTCCCTCCCTCCCTCCCTCCCTATCATCCATCATCTATTGCTCTGTCTTCTGAACATACGAGAGCAAGCTGCACACATCCTTGAACAAACAATATAATTCACGTATACATTTCCCATGAATAAGAACATTCTTTTATGCAATCTCATTAAGTGCAGCTAAGAAGTTCAAGAAATTCAACGTTGATACAAAGCTTACATTCTGTATTTCCTTTTTTTTTTTTCCCCTTATGTCCTGACTGTATCCCTTTGAGCCTCCTCTCCTCCATCCTCAGATTCCATCCAGGATCATCCTTGGCATTTAATTGTCATTATCTATTTAGACTGTCTTTTTTTTTTTTTTTTCTTTCAATTGTGGAAACATATACAGCCTAAATCTTCCCATTCCAACCCCTCCCTAGCATTCCATTAGTGGGATTAATCACATTTAGAATGCTGCAATGCTATCACCTTCCCACCATTCATTACTAGAAATTTCCCTTTCCCCCCAAACAGAAACCCTACAATCATTTCTTAACTCCCCATTGCCCCTTCCCTCATTTCTCATAACCCATACTCTACATATTCATCTCTATGATCATATTCTCTGATACTTTCTTTGTGTTTAGTGTGGGGCTTAAATTTAACCTCTTAAATCTATAACAATCTTGTTTTTCTTTGATACCAACTTAACTTCAATAGGACACATAAACTGTGTTCCTATACTCCTCCATTCCCCCACCTTTAGGTAGTTCTTGTCAAAAATTACATGTCTTACACTGAGTCCAAAAACACTGATTTATCATTAGAGTTTATGTATTTTAGATCCTGTAGGAAGTGAATAGTGGAGTTACAAATCAAAAATACAGTAGTATTGTTATTTATATTTACCATGTGATCTTTCCTGGAAATCTTTATTTATTCATGTGGTTTCAGTCAATTGTTTAGTGTCCCTTCCTTTCAGCCTGCACAATTCCCTTTAGCATTTCTTATAGGACTGATCTACTGGTGATGACGTCCCTCAGCTTTTGATTACCTGGGAGTGTTTTCATCTCCCCCTCATTTTTAACCTCCAGGTGTTTGTGAATTTTCTAAGTCTCTGATGGTTATTGACTTCTATTTGTATTCCATTGTGGTCAGAGAATGTGCTCTGAATAAATTCAAAATTTTTTAAATTTATTGAGGCTTGTTTTATGTCCTAGCCTATGGTCTATTCTGGAGAAAGATCCATGATCACTAGAGAAGAATGTGTGTCCTGGTGATTTGGGATGTAATGTTCTATATACGTCTGTTAAATTTCTCTATATCTGTCTCTCCTTTCTTTGTTTCTCTGTCAGTAGGGCTCCCTTTAGTATCTCAAGTAGGGCAGGTCTTTGACTAGCAAAATCTCTCAGCATTTGTTTGTCTGTGAAAATTTTAAGCTCTCCCTCAAATTTGAAGGAGAGTTTTGCTGGATAAAGTATTCTTGGTTGGAAATTTTTCTCTCTCAGAATTTTAAATATGTCATGCCACTGCCTTCTTGCCTCCATGGTGGCCGCTGAGTAGTCACTACTTAGTCTTATGTTGTTTCCTTTGTATGTGGTGAACTGCTTTTCTCTTGTTGCTTTCAGAACTTGCTCCTTCTCCTCAGTATTTGACAGTCTGATCAGAATATGTCTCGGAGTGGGTTTATTTGGGTTTATTCTATTTGCAGTTCGCTGGGCATTTATGCTTTGTGTATTTATATTGTGTAGAAGGTTTGGGACGTTTTCCCCAACAATTTCTTTGAATACTCTTTCTAGACCTTTACCCTTCTCTTCCCCTTCTGGGACATCAATGAGTCTTAAATTTGGATGTTTTATTTTATCTATCATATCCCTGAGATCCATTTTGATTTTTTCAATTTTTTTCTCCATTCTTTCTTTTGTTCTTTCATTTTCCATTCTGTGGTCCTCGAGGATGCTGAGTCATTGTTCAACTTCCTCTAATCTTGTATTATGAGTATCCAGAGTCTTTTTAATTTTGCCAACAGTTTCTTTTATTTCCATAAGATCTTCTATTTTTTTATTTACTCTTGCAATTTCTTCTTTATGCTCTTCTAGGGTCTTCTTTATGTCCTTTATGTCCTGTGCCATGCTCTCATTGTTTGACTTTAGTTCTTTGATTAATTATGCCAAGTACTGTGTATCTTCTGAACTTTTGATTTGGGTGTTTGGGTCTGGGTTCTCCATATCATCTGGTTTTATCATGTGCTTTAAAATTTTCTGTTGTTTTTGGCCTCTTGGCATTTGCTTTATTTGATTCTCCCCAACTTTGTTTTTGTGGTGTGTGGGGATCTGATTCTTGTGGGGTTCAATTGGTGCACTAAGTTTGGGTGTGTTGTTGGTGCTGTCTGCCCTGAATGTGGGGGCATGTATCTGGGTGGTTAGGGAGGCAGGGCAGCTTTAATAATCAAACCTCCCAGGTGTCACCAGAGATTTAAGGCTGTTGCAAGAGTCTAAACCTTCATTTCAGTCTCCCCACAGATTGTCTCTGCTGCTGACCCACAAGTCCTTGGTATTGGTGTAGGGTCCCTGGGATTTCTGAGCAGGTCCCCCTTCTCAGCCATGCTCTTCCAGGACCTCTGCTGAGGAAAGGCTGTGCCACATCACAAGTGTGTGCCAG
This sequence comes from Choloepus didactylus, assembly GCF_015220235.1. Lineage (NCBI taxonomy): Eukaryota > Metazoa > Chordata > Mammalia > Pilosa > Megalonychidae > Choloepus > Choloepus didactylus. The sequence goes on along the minus strand of NC_051316.1, from coordinate 109,919,050 downwards.
CCCTCCAGGGAAGCCCTGGGCTGCCAGGCCGTGCAGGGGCATTCCCATCCTGCTGTAAAGATGGCTGAATGGGGTGTGTTAATTTCCCCCTTTTCGCACAGTTCCACCTTCCCAGCTCTGGGACAATTAGCTGTGGGTACACTAAAGGCCACTGTCCACAGCTGATATTGTGGCATGTGTGCAGTGCTGTGGGAAACACTCCCTGTCACACCAGGTTTCTTGGTGCAGCTCTGGGCTATAGCTCTGGCCCCAGGCAGGAGAGTTCCCAGCCTGCCGGGGAGATGGCTGCAAGGGGCGTGGTTTCTTTCTCTTTTGGCTCCCCTCTGCCCCCCTGGCCCCAAGACAATCAGCAGCAGGCTATCCTCCATGCCAGACACTGAGAGGTTGGCACAGCCCACTCCTGCTATGCTTCACTATGCAGTTCTCACAATTGTAACCGCAGCTGCTCCCAGTTTTTTGGTTTTTTTTTTAAAGAAATAGTCTGTCTCCAAACACCAACCCATGGTTTCCCCACACCACAGCACAGCCACTGGACTTTCAGCCAGCTCACTCCCTCATTTCAGAATGCATGGTCCTATGAATTTAGCAGACTTTGTCTGGCTGGTACATCGCTGGAACTGGTGTTCTGGGTCACTTTCTGGCTTTTACCTAGTATTTTTCTTGGAGGTGTTTTTTTGCCCTGTTTCACCTAGCTGCCTCTTAGGTTCCTCCCTCTCCCTTGTTTTTGAAAGACAATTTTTCTGGATATAGAATTCTAGTTTAGCATTTTTTTTCCTTTGATCATATTAAATATGTCATCCCACTGCCTTCTTGCTTCCATGGTTTCTGATGAGAAACTGCCACTTGATCTTATTGAGACTCCTTTGTACATTGCATGTTGCTTCTCTCTTGTGGCTTTCAATATTGTCTCTTTATGGTTGTCATTCAAGAGTTTGATTATAATATGTCTTGGTGTGGTCTATTTGGGTTTATCCTGTTTGGAGTTTGTTGAGATACTTGGATGTGTATATCTCAACATGGATGAATAATAAAATCATTATGTTGAATGAAAGAAGCCAGGAAGAAAATATTCTATTTATATACAATTCTAGAACATACAAATTAACCTATTGTGGCAGAAAGCTAACTGATGGTTGCCTGATGAAGGGGGTAGAAGACTGGATAGATTGCAAAGAGGTTTGAGGAAGGTTTTATTTTTAATGCAATTTTATTGAGATATATATGGTATATATTATACCATACAACACAAAGTGTACTATCAATTGTTCATAGTATCATCTTATAGTTGTGCATTCACACCACAATCAATTTTTTGAACATTTTCATTACTTAAAAAATAAGAATAAGAATAAAAATAAAAGTAAAAGTGGACCATCTAAAACTTCTCATATTCCTTTTTCCTCCCTATTATTCATTTGCTTTTTGTACTCACTTTTTCTACTCATTTGTCAAATACATTGGATAAAGGGAGTGTAAGTCACAGGTTTTTCACAATCATGCAGTCACACCATATAAGCTATATAGTTATATGATCATCTTCAAGAATCAAGGATACTGGATTGCAGTTCAACAGTTTCAGGTATTTCCTTCTATCTATTCTAGTACACTAAAAACTAAAAAGGGATATCTATATAATGCACAAGAAGAACCTCCAGAATGACCTCCAGACTCCATTTGAGATCTCTCAGCCTCTGAAACTTTATTTTGTTTAATTTCTCTTCCATCTTTTGGTCAGAAAGTCTTTCTCAATCCCACAATGCTGGGTCCAGGCTCATCCCTAGGAGTCATGTCCCACATTGCCAGGGAGATTTACACCCCTGGGAGTCATGTCTCACATGCAGGGAGGGCAGTGAGTTTACCAGCTGAGTGGGCTTAAAGAGAGACAGGCCACATCTGAGTGACAAAAGTTCTCTGGGGGTGACTCTTAGGCACCATTATAAATAGGCTTAGCCTCTCCTTTGCAGTAACAAACTTCATAAGGACAAGCCTCAAGACTGAGGACTTGGTCTAAATCAATGGTAGTACCCAATGCTGCGAGAACATCAGGAGCTCCCCAGGTGGGGAAGTTTAATGTTTCCACATTTTCCCCCAGTTCCTCAAGGAGACTTTGCAAATACTTTTTATTCTCTGCCCAAATTAATCTGGGATGTATTAAGATTTCACACTAACCTGTACAAACCAACCAGACCTCACCTCCTATTCAAGTTTCCATGTTTATGGTGTTTGAATAAACTGACTGTACAAGCTCAATTAGATAGTGTGCTACAGAAAGCATAGATTTTGCACCTAATAATAATCTCTTTCTTTGGTCTCACACAAAAGTTGAGGTTTTAAAACACAGTCAATATCATCCTTTTTCCTTTAGTTTGGTTTACCTCAGTTATAATCAAGTCCATTTCATACATATTTCTAATTGAAGTCTAATCTCCTTTTCAGCTTTTTTTTTAAACAATTGATGTATGGGGTAATGATGACATTCATAGCTGCTGAACTCTGGTTCTGAGTCTCAGGTGTCACGTAGATACCTGAAGTTATAAGGACTGACCAGCTCAGCATCTCAGAATTTAGTGATAACCATTACAACTCATGAATGTATGTAACTGCTGTAAGAGCTTATAATCTAGGAAACTTTACTATAAGCCTTCCCCTGATAACCTATGCTCTCAGATTCAACTCTCAGTTTGCACACTATAGTTATTCCATACTAGTGAGGCATTATAATGTTTCTCTTTTCAATTCTGGCTTACTTCACTCAACATACTGTCCTCAAGGTCCACTAGGTGCATACCTCACAACTTCATTTCTTCTTGCCTCCACTTAGTATTCCATCGTATGTATACACCACAGTTCACCATTCCATTTATCAGTCGATATACCCTAGGCCACCTCCATCCACTGCAAATTGTGAATATGGCGGTCATAAACACCAGTGTGCAATGTCCACTCATGTCCCTGCTCTCAGTTCTTCAATTATATACCCAATAATGGGGTTGCAGGACCATATGGCAACCCCATTGTTAGCTTTCTGTGGAACCACCATACTGCTCTCCAGCTGGGCTGTGCCAATTCTACTTCCCTACCAACAGGGAATAGGTGTATCCCTTTCTCCACATATTCCCAGCACTTGCATCCCAGTATAATCACACAATTATACATTTACCACCACAATCTATATGAGGACATTTCAATCTCTTCCTCAAGGAAAGAGGAAAAGGAGGGAAAAAATGAACAAAAATACAAAAGAGAGAAGAAAAATAAAAGTAAAATACAATGAAAAGTTCAGACATCATCACCACCACCAAGAATCCCAAATCATTCCCTTATATCCCCCTCTTATAGACATTTAGGTTTGGTATATTGCCTTTGTTACAATTAATGGAGGCATCTTACAGTGTTACTGTTAACTATAAAATCTAGTTTGCATTGGTTGTATTTTTCCCCTATACCATCTAATTTTCAACAGCTTGCAATGTTGACATTCATTTGTTCTCCCTTATTTAAAAACATTCTTATATTTGTACATTTAATCCCATCCTTGACCACTCTAGGTTTCACTAAGTTATACAATCCCAGTCTTTATCTTCTATCTTTCCTTCTGGTGTCTTAACTGCTCTTAGCCTTCCTCTTTCAATTGTACTCCCACACATCTTTGTTCAGAGTACTTAAGATATTGTGCTACCATCACACACTATTATGCTATCCATTCCATTTCTGGATCTATGAAATCAATCCTGTTGAACTTTCTGTACTCCTTCAGCATCAAATGCCCTATCTCCAACCTCTTTCTATCTCATGGTAACCTGTGTTCTCAACTTTCAAATTGCGCTCATCAATGTTAGTCCATATTAGTGAGACCATACAGTATCCATCCTTTTGTTTCTGGCTAATTTCACTCAACATAATGTCTACTGTGTACCATTTCATCTTTTGGGTTTTATATGTCATATTTTATTTTAATTTTTTCCTCTCTCTCTTTCTTGAGGAAGGTTTTGACAGTGAGAGAAATGCCCATCATCTTCATGCGGATATGGTTTCATGGGTGTGATATATATGTCTAAATTGATAAAATTAAAAACTTTAAGTATTTTCTGTTTATTATACTTCAATTATATCTCAATAAAGTTAAAAATTAAATTAAAAGAAAATTCTGTGACTCTGCTTCTGCAGTTCTTCAAATACAGCTGTTGGGATTTTAGAATGTCAATATTAGTACACTTTTCTTCTTCTCCTGAGATCAAAATCAATAAAAAAAATAGACACAGATCCAGACTGGAAATCAAAATGTTAGCTTATAACTATAAAATTTGGATTGCAGGACATGATTTTGAAGTGTGTCCACAATGAACTACCTAAATTTCACCTTAAAATTAAACTTCCTTGTGAGGCATGCAAGTAGGTGAATGAATCTTGAGTACATTATTTTGAGTGAAATAAGCCAGAAATGAAAGGACAAATATTGTGTGGCCTCACTAATATAACTAACTATAATAAGCAAATGTCAAGAATTGAATTCGAGAGCACAGATTATCAGGAGATGGAACGTGGGCAGAGTGGGCAATCTATGATTTGGAAATACAGAATGTTCAATAAGGCTCATTATAAAGGTCCCTGGATTACAAGCTCTTACAGTAGTCACATCTATTCCTGACTTTTAACAGATAATTCTAAATTCTGAGATGCTGAGCTCTTTGGGTAACCTGGTAGTTCCCTGGAACTTTGGGTATCTGAGTAACACCTGAGACCCAGAGATAGAGTTCTGTAGCTCTGAAAGGCAGCATTACTCCACACAGCAACTGCTGCAGAAGCTGAAAAAGAGAACAGACTGCAATTAGGGATATGAATGAAACAGACTTGGTTAGGACTAAGGTAAATCAGGATACAGGGTAAAAGATGATATTGACTGTATTCTAAAACTTCAACTTCTGTGTGAGACCAAAGGAAGAGATGCTTAGCAGGTACAAAATTTAAATTTCCTGTAGCATACTATCTGATTTACCTGTATATGTAATTACATAATTAACATAATTACATGGAAACTAGAATAGGGAATGTGCTCCTGTTATTCTTCACAGGTTAGTGTAATACCCTGAAACATTCCAGAGTATTTGGGATAGAAAATAGAAAGTATTGGCAAAGTTCCCTTGAAGGACTGGGGAAAAATGTGGAAGTATTAAACTTCCTCACCTGGGGAACTTCAAATATTCTCTCAAACATTAGGGACTCCCAATTTAATAAGCCAAGCCCCTGATCTTGAGGCTTGCCCTTATGAAACTTATTTCTGCAAGGGAGAAGCTAAGCCTACCTATGAGTATGCCCAGAAAAATCTCTTTTGTTGCTCAGACATGGTGTCACTCTCTAAGCCAACTCTGCAAATAAACTCACTACTCTCTCCCCTACATGGGACATGACTCCCAGGGGTGTACGTCTCCCTAGTAACATGGGACATGACTCCCAGGGATGGGCCTGGCCCTGGCATCATGGGATTCAGAGAGCCTTCTTGACCAAAAGGGGAAAAAGAAATGGAACAAAATAAAGTTCCAGTGGCTGAGAGATTTCAAATAGAGTTGAGAGATCACTCTGGAGGTTATTCTTATGTATTATATAGATATCCCTTTTTCAGTTTTGAGTGTATTAGAGTAGATAGAAGGAAATACCTGAAACAGTTGAATTGTAATCCAGTAGCCTTGATTCTTGATAGATAACGATATAGCTTTTATGTGGTGACCATTGGATTGTGAAAACCTTGTGACTGACACTCCCTTTATCCAATGTATGGGTAGATAAGCAATAAAATAAAGACAAATAAATAAATAATAGAGGCATAAGGGGTATGCGATGCTTTGGGTATGATTTTTTTTTTTTCTTTTTCTTTCTTTCTTTCTTTTTTTCTTTTAGAGTAATGAAAATGTTCTAAAATTGATTGTGGTGATGAATGCACATGTATGTGATGATACTGTGAGCCACTGTATTCCTTGGATAGATTATATGGTTTGTGAATATATCTCAATAAAAGTGCATTAAAAATTAAACTTCCTGTAATATGCAAAGTTGGGCAATCTCAGGCCTCCCTGGAAATCATTTGATATCACACGGTAGAGAATAGACTAGTGTAAACCTTCTCTGCAGAGAGCTCAGGAGGGGCTGAGACGTACATACCCCATTTCTTCTCCCAAATGTCCTAATCAATTAAATCACTCCTCCCCGGGTAAGTGTAGGCTGTAGAGAAATGTCAAGAGTATTATACTACTTGAAGTTTTGCATGGAAACCGGAAGTCAGGGAAACAGAGAATACCCCTAAAATGGCTACCTAACTTATAATTCTTTCCTTTAGGACTTAGCTGACTAAAATATCACAGAGAAATTTCAATTGCAGCAACTATCTTTAACCTAAGTGCCCTAATTTAATTAGCAGACCCCTGTTCTTTATAATTTGACTGTATGATTCCTCAAACTTCTGTTGGAATAGGTGAAGTAAAATAAGTAACAAACACATAAAATTTCCTCCAACATTTCCTTAAAAATTGATTTGTGGTCTATTATATTCTTCTCTACTTTATTCTAGTTAGTATACTGAAGATTGCTTTCAAGCCACTTTTAATCAGATGATTTGTGTAGCCTCATGAAACTGAATAAGAAGGAATTGTCATCTCCATTTATCATGAATATTTACAACCTAGCAGCGTGCTCTTCTTACACAGATCTTATCTCATGCAATAAAATTCCTAAGTACTTTTCTGCTATTTTTTTATTACGATTTTTCCATTTGCAATGAGGGTTGTTTTTTCCCTTAAAATCAAACTATTCTTTCTCAGTTTAATGTTATTAGGATTATGACTATCAAAGTCATTCATTTTACTTTCCTAAGGTGATTTTTATTGCATTAGTTTCTTGTGAACCAATCGTACTAGGTCTCCATGCATGACCTTTTTTAAATCTCTAATTGACTAACAGTTTTTTTTGTGCTAATATTTTTTAATTTTACTAACTACTTGTTTATTTCCTCTTTGGAAATGTTAATGAAAACATTAAACAGATAAAGCAGATGACACATCTCCCTTGAACACAAATACTAATATTTTGTGGGTTTTTAAAAATAATTTTAGGTACAATGAATTCACTGGTATAGCTAAACCAACATTTGAACTCAATCAAATTAATTCTGTTAGTAAGAGATAGGAAGATTGTGGCAATCATGTTCATTTCTAGACACTGTATGAGACCTGATTCATGAAGAATATTTAATAAATGACTTACAATCAACTTTATCTTTATCCCTACCAGGTACTATAAAATTCTTCACATTTAATGTATGAAAGGTGAATTTTTTATTTGGTTAAAAAGTACTTTAAAAGATGTAAGGTAACTTACAGTAAAAGCACAGCTAGTGCAGGACTGACGGCCCTGAACACATTCAGTCCTCCAGCTCTTATTGAGAGCTCACCACCTGGTACCAGGTTTTTATGTGCCAGACATCTGGAAAACAGAAATAGACTCTATCTCACAGAACTCACAGTTTGAAGGGAGAGACAAGTTATGTAGCGATTACAAAACAGAGGTGAACACAGGGCATTATGCAAATATACAAGAGTAGCAGCTTCTCCACCTGGGATAGGAAAAGACCAGAGACAGATATCCAGAGATGACACTTGATTTGTGTATTTTAAAAAGAGCAGTTTTCTGGATGGTCAAGAAAAGTAAGAAGGTATTCTAGGCAGAAGTGATCAAAAGAAGTAGCAAAGCAGGCTAATATTAGGAGGGAAATGATATAAAAATATTTAAAGATTTACTCATTTTTAGCTACAAATCATAAGAGGCTCATTTCTTAATACACCAAATTATCCTTGCATTCCTGGAATAAATTCTATTTAGTCACAATGTATTCAACTTTTGCTAATTTTTTACTTAGGATATTTGCATTTATTTTCATTATTAAAGATATTTGTATTTATTTTCATCAAAATTGGCTAGTAGTTTATTTTTTCTTCTTTCCTGCTGCTATTCCTCACTAATTTGGTTTCATAGCTACATTAGTCTTGTGAAACCAGTTGCAAAGTTTTCCATCTTTTTCAATGTTCTGTAAATGACAGCTATCCCTAAAAGTTTTGATAGATTCCATGTCCAAAAGCATTTTGATCTGGTGATTTTTCAGAGGTAGAACTTTGGTAACCTTTCCTAACACTTCTATGGTTGTTAGTTCAAGCTTTCTGCCTCTACTTGTATCAATTTTCATGATTTATATTTTTATATAATATCTATTTTGTGAATATTTTCACTTTATTGACAGGTTAAAATTTGAGTATTCTTACAGTTTTGAAACTTCCCCTTAGATATATGTATATCCTTTTGTTAATTCCAAATTTTTATTTGCATTTTCATCTGTTTTCCAGTTGACCCATTTTACAAGAGTTTTGTGGGTTCTATTAGCATTTTCAATGGACTCCTCTTTATTTTATTTATCTTACTTGACCTTTCAGCAGCACTAGACATTTCTAATTTTCTAAGTTTCATCACTTAGCTCCATGCGACACAAAATTCTTAAAAAGTAAACTATGGGAAATGAAAGAAATTCACAGGAAAGGGGAGACCTCTGGAGGCTGAAATACCAACGTGCTGTTTTGGTTTTGGGTAACTTTAGTCCATAATCAAATTTAATACCAATGGCAACCAATAAGAAGATAATAGGGAAAAAAAGATCCTATTTGCAATACCAGCACATAAAATGCTTTGGAATAAATTTAATAAGAAAAAGGAAATGTGTAATAATAATAATAGGCAATATTTATAAGGTACTATGTGCCAGGTAGGGTTTTAAAGACTTTATAAATATTAAATTATGTAATCTTCAAAATAACTCTAGGAGGCACTATTATCACCCCATATTATAAGTATGGAAAATGAGGCATGCAAAAGTGAAGAAACAAGGTGACACAACTTAGATGGGTTTGGAACCCATGTAGGCTAATTCTAGCATATGTGCTCTAAAGCACTGTGCTCTGCTAAAGTGTGCAGGTGTACACACAGAAACATTGTAAAACTAATAGGAGAAATGGGAGAGGACTTGAAATAAATGGAAAACCCTACCAGGTTCTCTGATTTTGAAAACTCTGTATTGTTTTCAAATCATTTGTTGATTCTCCAGATTAGTCTATAACTTTTATTCCATCTCAACCAGAATCCCAGTATAATAGAAAGTGTAGGATCTTGACAAAATGTTTTTTATGTTCATGATTAAGAGAGTAGCCAGGCAATTAAAAAAAAAAGAGAGAGAGCAATGAAGGTTATTGACCCACCAGAAACTAAAACTTTAATAATTAAAACAATGGTATTCCCATAGGAGTAAACCATCAACAAATTCAAAATCCAGAAAGTATATATAAGAAGTTAGCATATGTGAGTATATGACAAAGATGTAATTTAACATCAGAAGGGAAAATCAATAAATAAAATTTTTTACATATTCCCTAAATATGTAAGAAAATGTTAAATTATAAACCTATTTCATGCTTTACACACATGTGCACACACAAACACACACACACTAGAAGAAAAGTATTTGAATATTTATACAATCTTTAGGCTGGGGGTGGTGGTCTTTCTAGATGTGTCCCTAAAGGAAGAAATGGCAAGAAAGAATGAAAAAATTGGGCTACACAAAAATGAAAACTTCTATACATGAAAACCTATATTATCCCCTCAATTTTCTTCCTACCTACTGATTTTAAATAACATATAAAAACATACCTGTTAAAGGTGTGTGGCACTGGTACTCTTAGTTGGATAAAACAGACTTTAAAATAATGTTGCCCTAGATATTTTATCAGAATGGGAGGGTTTGTTTTCCTTATGACTAAATGAATAATAAAATACCATGTGTGAGGATGAGTCACATCCTGAAGTGCTCTTATTCTTGGCCAAAACCCTTTTATCATTCTCAACCCAAAGAGTATGATCTTAACATTTACTTATTCATTTGTCACTTTTTCAGTAATTACTATGACCAAAGTACAGAGGTAGGGTATAAGGGTGAAAAAAAACTCTGAAGCCATAGGTAGTAGAGTAGAAAGAACCCTCAACTGGAGACAGAACTATCAGATTGGTGCTTGTGTCATTCTGGAACACTTGTGCCCTCCGGCATGTCACTCAACCTCCCTGAACCTCCATTTCCTTATCTGTTAGTAAAATATAATAATACCTTAGATTAGAAACAAGAAGCTAACAAACATATATTGAACTCCTACTCTCTGTCAGGTTCTTAACATATATGAAAGAATGTTGGTGAAGAGCTATACAAAAATATGTTCTATCATGTAACAAGTTCCTTGCACTATAGGAGGTAAGAATGGAAGAAGAGTGAAAAAGCATATGTATAATTAATAACATTTTGAAAGTGAGAAAAAAAAGAAAAAAAAAGGATCAAAGAAGATGAAGGAATTCAGCTGGAAAGCTTGAGTTGGGCTTTGAAAGACGGGTAGGTATTTGGACAATAGAGATGTCCAGAAGGATATTGCAGACAGCAGAGGCAAACAGAAGAAAAGAAAGCAAGGAGAGTATGCAGAGAACAGCAGCAACTTATTAAGAGTGTAGGGGTAGACAAAGGTCAGCAGTAGCTGGAAAAATGTGAGAGACAGATCACAGGAAATCCTGAATGCCAGGAGGACTTTGGCTATATTCCTTAGGGAATGAAGTGTGTACAATATATACATTGGCATTAACTAACTTGAGTTTGGATCTGGCTGCTCAGTTCCTAGCTATATACTTTCAGGCAAGTCACCTACCCTCTGTTTCCTCATCTATATAGTGGAGATACCAATACTAGCTTAAGTTAAGTCAAACTTAGTAACTTGTAAATAGAAGATGCCTGCTATGTGGTAGCTATTATGTATGTATAGGCACTGGTTAACTACTGGAGAACTTTAATTAAATTTTACAGCACCACATAGACTAGATCAGAGGCTGGGGAACAGTTAGGAGAAAATTATAGAAGTCTGAGCAAAAGGTAATGGGATCCTAGGAGATACAGAAAAGTTAAAAAATAGAAGGATCAAAATAAGGGCTTTAGAATATATTTTATGATAGGCTATACTTCAGCATGTTTTAGACTCAGAGAGAAAAGCCATTATAGGGGAGGGAATGAAAATGTGCATGACAGAAAATTATCTATGAGCTATATTTTAGAGGAGGTGAGTGGAGAAGAGATCAAGGATCAAAGTAGAATGGTACTCGGCCTGATTGTTATATCTGTTTTTATCCTAACAATTTTGGGAATAAGGTAGAGCATAAATATTGAAAGAGAGTAATCTTGGAAAGAAAGTGGAATGCTTATTCACAGAAACAGAGTAAGCAAACGTCAAGTGAGGCCGCATAGACATTCTGAGATGACAAGAGAGAAGTGAAGGAACACAACTTTCTCGTTCAAGTAGAACTTGAAGTCACCTTCAGGGAATAGGGTAGGTCACATTTGATTAGAAGAGTGTGAGAACAGTTTAGTCTGGAACAGGGTTTCTCAGTGTTGGCACAACTGACATGTTGAGCTGGACAACTCTTTCAGGGTAAGGGTCTGTCCTAAGCATGGTGGGATGTTTAGCAGTATCCCCAGTCTTTACCTGCTAGATTCCATTTGACACACCTACTTTCCTTTGTGAAATTCAAAAATGTCTCCAGGCATTCCCCACTGTTCCCTAATTGGTCTAGATATTGTTGGAATAGGATAAGGAGCCATTTAGAAATAAAGGTATGGAGAGTTGGGGGAGGCGGGGCAAGATGGCAGACTGGTGAGCTGTATGTTTTAGTTACTCCTCCAGGAAAGTAGGTAAAAAGCCAGGAACTGCGTGGACTGGACACCACAGAGCAATCTGTCTTTGGGCATACTTCATACAACACTCATGAAAACGTGGAACTGCTGAGATCAGCGAAATCTGTAAGTTTTTGCGGCCAGGGGACCCGCGCCCCTCCCTGCCAGGCTCAGTCCCAGGGGAGGAGGGGCTGTCAGCTACAGGAAGGAGAAGGGAGAATTGCAGTGGCTGCTCTTATCGGAAACTCATTCTACTGATTCAAACTCCAACCATAGATAGACTGAGACCAGACACCAGAGACTCTGAGAGCAGCCAGCCCAGCAGAGAGGAGACAGGCATAGAAAAAAAACAACACGAAAAACTCCAAAATAAAAGCAGAGGATTTTTGGAGTTCTGGTGAACACAGAAAGGGGAAGGGCGGAGATCAGGCCTTGAGGCGCATATGCAAATCCCGAAGCAAGGCTGATCTCTCTGCCCTGTGCACCTTTCCTTAATGGCCCTGGTTGCTTTGTCTATTAGCATTTCAATAACCCATTAGATCTCTGAGGAGGGCCGTTTTTTTTTTTTTTTGTTTTTTTTGTTTTAAATCCTTTTTGCTTTTTCTAAAACAATTACTCTAAGAAGCTCAATACAGAAAGCTTCAAAGAATTGAAATTTGGGCACGTCAAGTCAAGAGCAGAACTAAGAGAGCTCTGACACAAAAGGCAATAATCCAGTGGCTGAGAAAATTCACTAAACACCACAACTTCCCAAGAAAAGGGGGGTGTCCGCTCACAGCCACCATCCTGGTGGACAGGAAACACTCCTGCCCATCGCCAGCCCCATAGCCCAGAGCTGCCCCAGACAACCCAGTGTGACGGAAGTGCTTCAAATAACAGGCACACACCACAAAACTGGGCGTGGACATTAGCCTTCCCTGCAACCTCAGCTGAATGTCCCAGAGCTGGGAAGGGGGAGCAGTGTGAATTAACAGAGCCCCATTCAGCCATCATTTGAGCAGACTGGGAGCCTCCCAACACAGCCCAGCAGCCCAGAACTGCCCTGGGGGGACGGCACTCACCTGTGACATAGCACAGTCATCCCTCAACAGAGGACCTGGGGTGCACAGCCTGGAAGAGGGGCCCACTTGCAAGTCTCAGGAGCCATACGCCAATACCAAAGACTTGTGGGTCAGTGGCAGAGACAAACTGTGGCAGGACTGAACTGAAGGATTAGACTACTGCAGTAGCTTTAAAACTCTAGGATCATCAGGGAGATTTGATTTTTAGGGCCACCCCCCCTCCCCGACTGCCCAGAAACACGCCCCACATACAGGGCAGGCAACACCAACTACACACGCAAGCTTGGGACACCAATTGGGCCCCACAAGACTCACTCCCCCACTCACCAAAAAGGCTAAGCAGGGGAGATCTGGCTTGTGGAGAACAGGTGGCTCGTGGACGCCACCTGCTGGTTAGTTAGAGAAAGTGTACTCCACGAAGCTGTAGATCTGATAAATTAGAGATAAGGACTTCAACTGGTCTACAAACCCTAAAAGAACCCTATCAAGGTCAGCAAATGCCACGAGGCCAAAAAACAACAGAAAATTATAAAGCATATGAAAAAACCAGACGATATGGATAACCCAAGCCCAAGCACCCAAATCAAAAGACCAGAAGAGACACACCTAGAGCAGCTACTCAAAGAACTAAAGATGAACAATGAGACCATAGTACGGGATATGAAGGAAATCAAGAAGACCCTAGAAGAGCATAAAGAAGACATTGCAAGACTAAATAAAAAAATGAATGATCTTATGGAAATTAAAGAAACTGTTGACCAAATTAAAAAGATTCTGGACACTCATAGTACAAGACTAGAGGAAGTTGAACAACGAATCAGTGACCTGGAAGATGACAGAATGGAAAATGAAAGCATAAAAGAAAGAATGGGGAAAAAAATTGAAAAACTCGAAATGGACCTCAGGGATATGATAGATAATATGAAACGTCCGAATATAAGACTCATTGGTGTCCCAGAAGGGGAAGAAAAGGGTAAAGGTCTAGGAAGAGTATTCAAAGAAATTGTTGGGGAAAACTTCCCAAATCTTCTAAACAACATAAATACACAAATCATAAATGCTCAGCGAACTCCAAATAGAATAAATCCAAAAAAACCCACTCCAAGACATATACTGATCACACTGTCAAACACAGAAGAGAAGGAGCAAGTTCTGAAAGCAGCAAGAGAAAAGCAATTCACCACATACAAAGGAAACAGCATAAGACTAAGTAGTGACTACTCAGCAGCCACCATGGAGGCGAGAAGGCAGTGGCACGATATATTTAAAATTCTGAGTGAGAGGAATTTCCAGCCAAGAATACTTTATCCAGCAAAGCTCTCCTTCAAATTTGAGGGAGAGCTTAAATTTTTCACAGACAAAGAAATGCTGAGAGAATTTGCTAACAAGAGACCTGCCCTACTGGAGATACTAAAGGGAGCCCTACAGACAGAGAAACAAAGACAGGACAGAGAGACTTGGAGAAAGGTTCAGTACTAAAGAGATTCGGTATGGGTACAATAAAGGATGTTAATAGAGAGAGGGAAAAATATGGCAAACATAATCCAAAGGATAAGATGGCCGATTCAAGAAATGCCTTCACGGTTTTAACGTTGAATGTAAATGGATTAAACTCCCCAATTAAAAGATATAGATTCGCAGAATGGATCAAAAAAAATGAACCATCAATATGTTGCATACAAGAGACTCATCTTAGACACAGGGACACAAAGAAACTGAAAGTGAAAGGATGGAAAAAAATATTTCATGCAAGCTACAGCCAAAAGAAAGCAGGTGTAGCAATATTAATCTCAGATAAAATAGACTTCAAATGCAGGGATGTTTTGAGAGACAAAGAAGGCCACTACATACTAATAAAAGGGGCAATTCAGCAAGAAGAAATAACAATCGTAAATGTCTATGCACCCAATCAAGGTGCCACAAAATACATGAAAGAAACATTGGCAAAACTAAAGGAAGCAATTGATGTTTCCACAATAATTGTGGGAGACTTCAACACATCACTCTCTCCTATAGATAGATCAACCAGACAGAAGACCAATAAGGAAATTGAAAACCTAAACAATCTGATAAATGAATTAGATTTAACAGACATCTACAGGACATTACATCCCAAATCACAAGGATACACATACTTTTCTAGTGCTCACGGAACTTTCTCCAGAATAGATCATATGCTGGGACATAAAACAAGCCTCAATAAATTTAAAAAGATTGAAATTATTCAAAGCACATTCTCTGACCACAATGGAATACAATTAGAAGTCAATAACCATCAGAGACTTAGAAAATTCACAAATACCTGGAGGTTAAACAACACACTCCTAAACAATCAGTGGGTTAAAGAAGAAATAGCAAGAGAAATTGCTAAATATATAGAGACGAATGAAAATGAGAACACAACATACCAAAACCTATGGGATGCAGCAAAAGCAGTGCTAAGGGGGAAATTTATAGCACTAAACGCATATATTAAAAAGGAAGAAAGAGCCAAAATCAAAGAATTAATGGATCAACTGAAGAAGCTAGAAAATGAACAGCAAACCAATCCTAAACCAAGTACAAGAAAAGAAATAACAAGGATTAAAGCAGAAATAAATGACATAGAGAACAAAAAAACAATAGAAAGGATAAATATCACCAAAAGTTGGTTCTTTGAGAAGATCAACAAGATTGACAAGCCCCTAGCTAGACTGACAAAATCAAAAAGAGAGAAGACCCATATAAACAAAATAATGAATGAAAAAGGTGACATAACTGCAGATCCTGAAGAAATTAAAAAAATTATAAGAGGATATTATGAACAACTGTATGGCAACAAACTGGATAATGTAGAAGAAATGGACAATTTCCTGGAAACATATGAACAACCTAGACTGACCAGAGAAGAAATAGAAGACCTCAACCAACCCATCACAAGCAAAGAGATCCAATCAGTCATCAAAAATCTTCCCACAAATAAATGCCCAGGGCCAGATGGCTTCACAGGGGAATTCTACCAAACTTTCCAGAAAGAACTGACACCAATCTTACTCAAACTCTTTCAAAACATTGAAAAAAATGGAACACTACCTAACTCATTTTATGAAGCTAACATCAATCTAATACCAAAACCAGGCAAAGATGCTACAAAAAGGAAAACTACCGGCCAATCTCCCTAATGAATATAGATGCAAAAATCCTCAACAAAATACTTGCAAATCGAATCCAAAGACACATTAAAAAAATCATACACCATGACCAAGTGGGGTTCATTCCAGGCATGCAAGGATGGTTCAACATAAGAAAAACAATCAATGTATTACAACACATTAAAAACTCGAAAGGGAAAAATCAATTGATCATCTCAATAGATGCTGAAAAAGCATTTGACAAAATCCAACATCCCTTTTTGATAAAAACACTTCAAAAGGTAGGAATTGAAGGAAACTTCCTCAACATGATAAAGAGCATATATGAAAAACCCACAGCCAGCATAGTACTCAATGGTGAGAGACTGAAAGCCTTCCCTCTAAGATCAGGAACAAGACAAGGATGCCCGCTGTCACCACTGTTATTCAACATTGTGCTGGAAGTGCTAGCCAGGGCAATCCGGCAAGACAAAGAAATAAAAGGCATCCAAATTGGAAAAGAAGAAGTAAAACTGTCATTGTTTGCAGATGATATGATCTTATATCTAGAAAACCCTGAGAAATCAACGATACACCTACTAGAGCTAATAAACAAATTTAGCAAAGTAGCGGGATACAAGATTAGTGCACATAAGTCAGTAATGTTTCTATATGCTAGAAATGAACAAACTGAAGAGACACTCAAGAAAAAGATACCATTTTCAATAGCAACTAAAAAAATCAAGTACCTAGGAATAAACTTAACCAAAGATGTAAAAGACCTATACAAAGAAAACTACATAACTCTACTAAAAGAAATAGAAGGGGACCTTAAAAGATGGAAAAATATTCCATGTTCATGGATAGGAAGGCTAAATGTCATTAAGATGTCAATTCTACCCAAACTCATCTACAGATTCAATGCAATCCCAATCAAAATTCCAACAACCTACTTTGCAGACTTGGAAAAGCTAGTTATCAAATTTATTTGGAAAGGGAAGATGCCTCGAATTGCTAAAGACACTCTAAAAAAGAAAAACCAAGTGGGAGGACTTACACTCCCTGACTTTGAAGCTTATTATAAAGCCACAGTTGCCAAAACAGCATGGTACTGGCACAAAGATAGACATATAGATCAGTGGAATCGAATTGAGAATTCAGAGATAGACCCTCAGATCTATGGCCGACTGATCTTTGATAAGGCCCCCAAAGTCACCAAACTGAGCCATAATGGTCTTTTCAACAAATGGGGCTGGGAGAGTTGGATATCCATATCCAAAAGAATGAAAGAGGACCCCTACCTCACCCCCTACACAAAAATTAACTCAAAATGGACCAAAGATCTCAATATAAAAGAAAGTACCATAAAACTCCTAGAAGATAATGTAGGAAAACATCTTCAAGACCTTGTATTAGGAGGCCACTTCCTAGACTTTACACCCAAAGCACAAGCAACAAAAGAGAAAATAGATAAATGGGAACTCCTCAAGCTTAGAAGTTTCTGCACCTCAAAGGAATTTCTCAAAAAGGTAAAGAGGCAGCCAACTCAATGGGAAAAAATTTTTGGAAACCACGTATCTGACAAAAGACTGATATCTTGCATATACAAAGAAATCCTACAACTCAAGGACAATAGTACAGACAGCCCAATTATAAAATGGGCAAAAGATATGAAAAGACAGTTCTCTGAAGAGGAAATACAAATGGCCAAGAAACACATGAAAAAATGTTCAGCTTCACTAGCTATTAGAGAGATGCAAATTAAGACCACAATGAGATACCATCTAACACCGGTTAGAATGGCTGCCATTAAACAAACAGGAAACTACAAATGCTGGAGGGGATGTGGAGAAATTGTAACTCTTATTCATTGTTGGTGGGACTGTATAATGGTTCAGCCACTCTGGAAGTCAGTCTGGCAGTTCCTTAGAAAACTAGAGATAGAGCTACCATTCAATCCAGCGATTGCACTTCTCGGTATATACCCGGAAGATCGGAAAGCAGTGACACGAACAGATATCTGCACGCCAATGTTCATAGCAGCATTATTCACAATTGCCAAGAGATGGAAACAACCCAAATGTCCTTCAACAGATGAGTGGATAAATAAAATGTGGTATATACACACGATGGAATACTACGCGGCAGTAAGAAGGAACGATCTGGTGAAACATATGACAACATGGATGAACCTTGAAGACATAATGCTGAGCGAAATAAGCCAGGCACAAAAAGAGAACTATTATATGCTACCACTAATGTGAACTTTGAAAAATGTAAAACAAATGGTTTATAATGTAGAATGTAGGGGAACTAGCAGTAGAGAGCAATTAAGGAAGGGGGAACAATAATCCAAGAAGAACAGATAAGCTATTTAACGTTCTGGGGATGCCCAGAAATGACTATGGTCTGTTAATTTCTGATGGATGTAGTAGGAACAAGTTCACTGAAATGTTGCTATATTATGTAACTTTCTTGGGGTAAAGTAGGAACATGTTGGAAGTTAAGCAGTTATCTTAGGTTAGTTGTCTTTTTCTTACTCCCTTGCTATGGTCTCTTTGAAATGTTCTTTTATTGTATGTTTGTTTTCTTTTTAACTTTTTTTTTCATACAGTTGATTTGAAAAAAGAAGGGAAAGTTAAAAAAAAAAAAAAAGAAAGAAAAAAGACAAACAAGGAAAAAAAAAAAAAAAGATGTAGTGCCCCCTTGAGGAGCCTGTGGAGAATGCAGGGGTATTCGCCTACCCCACCTCCATGGTTGCTAACATGACCACAGACATAGGGGACTGGTGGTTTGATGGGTTGAGCCCTCTACCATAAGTTTTACCCTTGGGAAGACGGTTGCTGCAAAGGAGAGGCTAGGCCTCCCTGTATTTGTGCCTAAGAGTCTCCTCCTGAATGCCTCTTTGTTGCTCAGATGTGGCCCTCTCTCTCTGACTAAGCCAACTTGAAAGGTGAAATCACTGCCCTCCCCCCTACGTGGGATCAGACACCCAGGGAAGTGAATCTCCCTGGCAACGTGGAATATGACTCCCAGGGAGGAATGTAGACCCGGCATCGTGGGATGGAGAACATCTTCTTGACCAAAAGGGGGATGTGAAAGGAAATGAAATAAGCTTCAGTGGCAGAGAGATTCCAAAACGAGCCGAGAGATCACTCTGGTGGGCACTCTTACGCACACTTTAGACAACCTTTTTTAGGTTCTAAAGAATTGGGGTAGCTGGTGGTGGATACCTGAAACTATTAAACTACAACCCAGAACCCATGAATCTCGAAGACAGTTGTATAAAAATGTAGCTTATGAGGGGTGACAGTGGGATTGGGAATGCCATAAGGACCAAACTCCACTTTGTCTAGTTTATGGATGGATGTGTAGAAAAGTAGGGGAAGCAAACAAACAGACAAAGGTACCTAGTGTTCTTTTTTACTTCAATTGCTCTTTTTCACTCTAATTATTATTCTTGTTATTTTTGTGTGTGTGCTAATGAAGGTGTCAGGGATTGATTTAGGTGATGAATGTACAACTATGTAATGTTACTGTGAACAATCGAAAGTACAATTTGTTTTGTATGAAAAAAAAAAAATAAATTATCATCAAAATAGAAAAAAAAAAAAAAAAAAGAGAGAGAGTTGGCAGACTCCCCTCTATGTGGTACCTGACTCCCAGGGATGTAAATCTCCCTGGCAACGCAGGATATGACTCCCAGGGATGAATCTGGACCCCACATCATGGGACTTAGAACATCTTCTTGACCAAAAGGGGGGTATAAAATGAAATAAAGCTTCAGTGGGTGAGAGATTTCAAATGGAGTCGAGAGGTCACTCTGGCGGACATTCTTACACATTATATAGATAATACTTTTTAGGTTTTAATGTATTGGAATAGCTAGAAATAAATACCTGAAACTACCAAACTCCAACCCAGTAGCCTTGACTCTTGAAGATGATTGTATAACAATGTAGATTACAAGGGGTGACAGTGTGATTGTGAAAACCCGGTGGATCACACTTCCTTTATCCAGTGTATGGATGGATGAGTAGAAAAATGGGGACAAAACCTAAATGAAAAATAGAGTGGGATGGGGGGGTGATTTGGATGTTCTTTTTTACTTTTCTTTTTTATTCTGATTCTGATTCTTTCTGGTGTAAGGAAAATGTTCAAAAATAGATTGGGGTGATGAATGCACAATTATAAGATGGTACTGTGAACAGTTGATTGTACACCATGGATGAGTATATAGTATGTCAATATATCTCAATAAAAACTGAATTAAAAAGAATAAGAGTTGGCAGAATTTACCGTTAGGATGTGCATTGTGTTCTCAATTAGATAGTCATTTAGATGGATTAAAGCATGTCAGCCTCATGTAAAAAAAAAAAAAAAAAAAAAAAAAAAAAAAAAAAAAGAAATAAAGGTATGGACATTGTCTAATTTGAGGTGCTATTTCTCATACCTAGAACAGTACTGGCCCATAACTCATGCTCTCTATATATTGAATGAATGGAAGTAAAGACTGAAATTTGGCACTGAAGAACCAGCTGAAGTTGCATTGCTTATGTTTGTAGTGGAACCAATGAGTCTGATTTTGTGGTTTTGTTATTTTTCTCCCCAAATGATGGAAAGTCCAGGTACACAACAGCTGAGGGAAAACAGTAAGGTAGAAACCAAAGGAGGAGGCTATTAAAAGTAGAAGACAGACTTTAGTTTTAGATGTTATTGGTTCTAGCTATTTTTTCTTCCTTTATCTCCCCTGTAAGAGACAACAAAAGTTGTCTAACCTCTTATTAAGTTAGCACAGAAGGTGTTGAAAAATTATTTGTTAATTTATATTGTGAGGAACAAGATATGGAACTCAATTAGAAATACAAAGTTACCAGAATTGCCATTTTATAAAAATCTTTTGATTTATGGAAAAGGCCTGCCCTCAGCTTTTTATCAAATTATTTTTCCTGCATCTGTAATTATTATTGGTGTAATAACACTCCTCCAAAATTTAGTCCAATGCCCCACCTCCTCCATTTTTAATATAATGCATAAAAACAATAAAGGATGCTTTAACAACATTAAGACCTATTTTAGAAAGAAAAAGAGAAATAATAATTTTCTCACTCTTTATAATGTTGATATTGGCTACCCTCGATATTTGTGACATTTGTTATAATTTATTTTACTTTGATTTTCAAGTTCAGACCTGTGGAGTTTGTTTATTTTGTGAGTTGGTTCATTTTCCATTAGGTACATAATGGTGTTATGTTATGGTTTTTGTTGTCCAACCAGCTAGATTTCTGAGAGGTGTGGTTAACCTGGTCAAATACCTAAATAAGTTATCTAACCAATTATTCTTTTGTGTATCTAAAACTTGTTCATTAAAATAATAAAGCACTGTTTGCTTTTTACTCCCGTAACTCTTACGACATTAAATTCCATAGTTATTTATGTAAAGTCCTGTTTTCCACACTGAAGAGAACCCATTTTCTCTCTCCAGCTAGCATACTTTGCACATAATAGGTGCATTAAAATATGCTTAAAAATAGTTGATGGGAAAACTGCTTTCTCTTCAGAGTGTATAAATCTTTTGTCTTTTAATAAAGACTTTCATGGAAAAAAAAAATGGTTGATGGATCAATTAATGAATTGCTAAACTACAGAAGTCAAAACACCTGAGCTCTAGACCTATCCATGTAATTTTGGGCAAATCATTTAATGTCACTGGACCATAAAATGTGGGAGGTGTTGGGGCAAAAGTTAGCCAGGGAAATGTTCAAGTGTGAAGAGTTAGCTCTTCCATTTTTCCCAAGGAAATGGATACCCAAGTATCACTGTTTATTCTAGCCCATGGCTTTTTCAAGGTTACAGAGTCAGGTCTAAGAAGGGATAAAGTTCTTATCCTGGCCAGAAGATTAGTTCAAGTGAATTCTTCAATGGGTGTAAAAGACCCAATAAGTATGTGAGATATGAGATGGCTCATAATCAGAAAATTGTTTAGGAATTGAGCATGTGGAGCAGAGTAAAGTGATACTGTTTATTGAGATAAATGTTACAAAGATAGGCTACAATAATATTTGGCTTCTTGTATTTGGAAAAAAACATAAACTACATGAATATGAAATCTTACCCTTCTCTTGTAAACATGTAAAAATTTCTTTACATACTGATACTGCCACAGACCTTCAGCATTATCTAGTTTAATTAGATTAACCATATTGTGCTAAAATGTTTGCTCTCAATCTTTTGAAGAAAAGAAGTCCCTTACTGATTACAAGATAGTATGTGAGGCTACACCTATAAATTAGCAGCCACAATGCAATAAGTTACTTATGCAACATATTTGTGCAATATTCTTTTCATTCCGTATATCCTGATTTTCTGCATGATCTGGTTTGAGCTAATCTGCAATTCTGTCTCAAGCTGATTATCTGCCATATTCACTTTTGCTGTTGTGTGTGTGTGTGTGCGTAATATTTCATACATATCAGTGCTCCTGCAAAAAACACTGAAAGCCTACATTGAATAGAAAAGGCAAAAAAAAAATTGTGACAGCTATTACTTCAAAATGAGCTTGTGCCAGATTTTAAGAGGGGAATTCAATTAAGTACTCATTTCAGTGCTTACTCTGGGTGAGTCATTGTGCTAGTTACTACAGTACATAAAAATAATTTAAGACATAGTCCACAGGTCCTCGATTTCAAGAAGATGACAATCTGGTGAGGAAGGCAGACATGAACAAAGCGAATATAATGCAAAGCACAGAAATCACCCAAAGTGGGATATTGTAGAAGTGCCAAAAACATAATAAATTCTCACCAGGGGGTGGGACATTTGAACATGTGAGAAGGGTACAAAACAGAAAACAGCAAGAACAAAGAACTTGGAAGTAGGAGTGTCCATGAGATGTTCAGAGGATGGCCAATGGTTCATGGTGCCAAAGTAGATGGAACTGAGTGGGTAGTTCTTCCGTGCTAAGACATTGGATTTCATCCTGTGTGTGATAGACAGCTGAAAGAGTTGAGCAGGGAAATGCTATTAACACCCAGCTGGGAGCTGGAGGAGTTGCTGGCTGTGCTCGGTCCAAGCTGAAGTCACCTCTCCACCCAGCACTGCTGCCCAGAGTTGGGTTCTCCCACTCTCACACTGTGTGGCTGATATCCCAGCCAGACACACCACAGAGGGAGAAAGAAGAGGTGGCTCTGCAGGCCTGGTTGAGCAGCTCCTGCCTGCACCTGCCCACTGGAGTCTCTGCCCAGCCCATGCCAAAGCCCCCCCCCCCTCCAAGGAGCCCCCCTGGGAGGTTCCCTCTGCCAAGAACCCTCTCTGTGTCCACCCAGGAAGGGCTCTCTTGACGGGTCAGCTCTGAGTGTCCAGGTCGACGAGGCTCCCCACAGCACTGGGCATCAGCATTTTGCTTACTCTTTTACATAGAGGTTTCTGAATAAGGTCCAGAATGAACTGCCACGATTCCATAAGTCTTCCAAATAATTCTCAAAACCAGCTGGTACATATGTCACTGCTGGAGAGGCCCCAGGATGAGAATCCTACCATTGCGATGGAGACCTGCTAAGTCCTCCCATTCAGCATCTCCTTCTGAAACAGCCCAGCTGTGTGATGATACTGTGAGCCAGTGATTGTATACTTTGGATGGTTTCCATGGTGTGTGAATTTATCTCGATAAAATTACATTAAGGAAAAAGTGGTGTTCAACCTTTGTAACAATCTCACATGGGCAGTGGTGAAAGTGGGACTGCTTGAGAATCACTGTAATTTTTCCAGCTATTGGAGAACAAGGTGCAGAAGGGGGGCTCTTCCCCAAGAAAAGGGCTGGGGGCAAGTCCCAGTGCAGGTGGTGGCTGTTATTTAGAGAATTCAGACCCCAGGGAAAACAGAAACAGTTTCAAATAGCTTTCCCTTGGCCTCTGTCTCAATCACACCCCCAGTCAGCTAAGAATTACAGGCACAGTACCACTTTAGGCCTGTGGGGAGCTATTTGGGGTGCCTGCCCTTCCCAAATAAATAATATTATTAGTTTTTCTATTTCTACAAAGTAAGTTGTTGGGATTTTGATTGGTACTGTGTTTAATCTATTAATCATTTTGGATAGAATTACATTTTAACTATATTTAGACTTCCAATCCATGAACATGATTTGTCCTTCATTTATTTAGGTCTTCCTTAATCTATTTTAGTAATGTGTTCTGTTTATGTGTCCTTTACATCCTTGGTTAGATTTACTCCTAGATTTTGATTCTTTTGGTTGCTTTTGTAAATGGATTTTTTTTTTCTTGACTTCCTCCTCAGATTTCTCCTTGCTAGTGTCTAGAAACATCACTGAATTTTGAGCACTGATCTTGTATCCTGTCATTTTGCTGAACTAGTTTGTTAGCTCTAGTAGCTTTCTTGTAGATTTTTTGGAACTTTCTACATATAGGATCATGTCATCTGCGAACAGTGAAAGTTTTACTTCTTCCTTTCCAATTTGGATGTCTTTTATTTCTTTTTCTTGCCTAACTGTTCTAGCTAGAACTTCCAGCAGAATGTTGAAAAACATAGTTACAGTGGGCATCCTTATCTTGTTCCAGATCTTAGAGGGAAAGCTTTCAGTCTTTCACCATTAAGTATGATGTGTGCTGTGTGTTCTTTTTTATAAAAAATGCAATCTTAAGGAGATATATTCACATACCAGATAATTGTCCAAAGTTTACAATCAGTGGTTCACAGTATCATCATATAGTTGTGCATTCATCATGACAATCAAATGTTGAATATTTTCATTATTCAAAAAAATAAAATAAAAATAAGAATTAAAAAAATTAAAAATAACACCCAAAACATCCCATATCCTTTATCACCCCCCCCAAATATTGTGTATTCTTTTTTTTTTTTTACATTAAATTCAGTTTTATTGAAACATATTCACATACCATACAATCACCCATGGTGTACAATCAACTGTTCATAGTACTATTGTATAGTCATGCGTTCATCACCCCAATCTATTTTTTTTTCGTACTTTCGATTGTTTACAGTACCATTACATAGTTGTACATTCATCACCTAAATCAATCCCTGACACCTTCATTAGCACACACACAAAAATAACAAGAATAATAATTAGAGTGAAAAAGAGCAATTGAAGTAAAAAAGAACACTGGGTACCTTTGTCTGTTTGTTTCCTTCCCCTATTTTTCTACTCATCCATCCATAAACTAGACAAAGTGGAGTGTGGTCCTTATGGCTTTCCCAATCCCATTGTCACCCCTCATAAGCTACATTTTTATACAACTGTCTTTGAGATTCATGGGTTCTGGGTTGTAGTTTGATAGTTTCAGGTATCCACCACCAGCTACCCCAATTCTTTGGAACCTAAAAAGGGTTGTCTAAAGTGTGCGTAAGAGTGCCCACCAGAGTGACTTCTCGGCTCCTTTTGGAATCTCTCTGCCACTGAAGCTTATTTCATTTCCTTTCACATCCCCCTTTTGGTCAAGAAGATGTTCTCCGTCCCACGATGCCGGGTCTACATTCCTCCCCGGGAGTCATATTCCACTTTGCCAGGGAGATTCACTCCCCTGGGTGTCTGATCCCACATAGGGGGGAGGGCAGTGATTTCACCTTTCAAGTTGGCTTAGCAAGAGAGAGAAGGCCACATCTGAGCAACAAAGAGGCATTTGGGAGGAGGCTCTTAGGCACAACCATAGGGAGGCCTAGCCTCTCCTTTGCAGCAACCGTCTTCCCAAGGGTAAAACTTATGGTAGAGGGCTCAACCCATCAAACCACCAGTCCTCTATGTCTGTGGTCATGTTAGCAACCATGGAGGTGGGGTAGGCGAATACCCCTGCATTCTCCACAGGCTCCTCAAGGGGGCACTACATCTTTTATTTTTCCTTGTTTTTCTTTTTTTTTTTTTTAACTTTCCCTTCTTTTTTAAATCAAGTGTATGAAAAAAAACTTAAAAAGAAAACAAACATACAATAAAAGAACATTTCAAAGAGACCATAACAAGGGAGTAAGAAAAAGACAACTAACCTAAGATAACTGCTTAACTTCCAACATGTTCCTACTTTACCCCAAGAAAGTTACATAATATAGCAACATTTCTGTGAACTTGTTCCTACTATATCCATCAGAAATTAACAGACCATAGTCATTCCTGGGCATCCCCAGAACGTTAAATAGCTTATCTGTTCTTCTTGGATTATTGTTCCCCCTTCCTTAATAGCTCTCTATTGCTAGTTCCCCTACATTCTACATTATAAACCATTTGTTTTACATTTTTCAAAGTTCACATTAGTGGTAGCATATAATATTTCTCTTTTTGTGCCTGGCTTATTTCGCTCAGCATTATGTCTTCAAGGTTCATCCATGTTGTCATATGTTTCACGAGATCGTTCCTTCTTACTGCCACGTAGTATTCCATCGTGTGTATATACCACATTTTATTTATCCACTCATCTGTTGAAGGACATTTGGGTTGTTTCCATCTCTTGGCAATTGTGAATAATGCTGCTATGAACATTGGCGTGCAGATATCTGTTCGTGTCACTGCTTTCCGACCTTCCGGGTATATACCGAGAAGTGCAATCGCTGGATCGAATGGTAGCTCTATATCTAGTTTTCTAAGGAACTGCCAGACTGACTTCCAGAGTGGCTGAACCATTATACAGTCCCACCAACAATGAATAAGAGTTCCAATTTCTCCACATCCCCTCCAGCATTTGTAGTTTCCTGTTTGTTTAATGGCAGCCATTCTAACCGGTGTTAGATGGTATCTCATTGTGGTCTTAATTTGCATCTCTCTAATAGCTAGTGAAGCTGAACATTTTTTCATGTGTTTCTTGGCCATTTGTATTTCCTCTTCAGAGAACTGTCTTTTCATATCTTTTGCCCATTTTATAATTGGGCTGTCTGTACTATTGTCATTGAGTTGTAGGATTTCTTTATATATGCAAGATATCAGTCTTTTGTCAGATACATGGTTTCCAAAAATTTTTTCCCATTGAGTTGGCTGCCTCTTTACCTTTTTGAGAAATTCCTTTGAGGTGCAGAAACTTCTAAGCTTGAGGAGTTCCCATTTATCTATTTTTTTCTTTTGTTGCTTGTGCTTTGGGTGTAAAGTCTAGGAAGTGGCCGCCTAATACAAGGTCTTGAAGATGTTTTCCTACATTATCTTCTAGGAGTTTTATGGTACTTTCTTTTATATTGAGATCTTTGGTCCATTTTGAGTTAATTTTTGTGTAGGGGGTGAGGTAGGGGTCCTCTTTCATTCTTTTGGATATGGATATCCAACTCTCCCAGCCCCATTTGTTGAAAAGACCATTATGACTCAGTTCAGTGACTTTGGGGGGCCTTATCAAAGATCAGTCGGCCATAGATCTGAGGGTCTATCTCTGAATTCTCAATTCGATTCCATTGATCTATATGTCTATCTTTGTGCCAGTACCATGCTGTTTTGGCAACTGTGGCTTTATAATAAGCTTCAAAGTCAGGGAGTGTAAGTCCTCCCACTTCGTTTTTCTTTTTTAGAGTGTCTTTAGCAATTCGAGGCATCTTCCCTTTCCAAATAAATTTGATAACTAGCTTTTCCAAGTCTGCAAAGTAGATTGTTGGAATTTTGATTAGGATTGCATTGAATCTGTAGATGAGTTTGGGCAGAATTGACATCTTAATGACATTTAGCCTTCCTATCCATGAACATGGAATATTTTTCCATCTTTTAAGGTCCTCTTCTATTTCTTTTAGTAGAGTTATGTAGTTTTCTTTGTATAGGTCTTTTACATCTTTAGTTAAGTTTATTCCTAGGTACTTGATTTTTTTAGTTGCTATTGAAAATGGTATCTTTTTCTTGAGTGTCTCTTCAGTTTGTTCATTTCTAGCATATAGAAACATTACTGACTTATGTGCATTAATCTTGTATCCCGCTACTTTGTTAAATTTGTTTATTAGCTCTAGTAGCTGTATTGTCGATTTCTCAGGGTTTTCTAGATATAAGATCATATCATCTGCAAACAATGACAGTTTTACTTCTTTTCCAATTTGGATGCCTTTTATTTCTTTGTCTTGCCGGATTGCCCTGGCTAGCACTTCCAGCACAATGTTGAATAACAGTGGTGACAGCGGGCATCCTTGTCTTGTTCCTGATCTTAGAGGGAAGGCTTTCAGTCTCTCACCATTGAGTACTATGCTGGCTGTGGGTTTTTCATATATGCTCTTTATCATGTTGAGGAAGTTTCCTTCAATTCCTACCTTTTGAAGTGTTTTTATCAAAAAGGGATGTTGGATTTTGTCAAATGCTTTTTCAGCATCTATTGAGATGATCAATTGATTTTTCCCTTTTGACTTGTTAATGTGTTGTAATACATTGATTGATTTTCTTATGTTGAACCATCCTTGCATGCCTGGAATGAACCCCACTTGGTCATGGTGTATGATTTTTTTAATGTGTCTTTGGATTCGATTTGCAAGTATTTTGTTGAGGATTTTTGCATCTACATTCATTAGGGAGATTGGCCGGTAGTTTTCCTTTTTTGTAGCATCTTTGCCTAGTTTTGGTATTAGATTGATGTTAGCTTCATAAAATGAGTTAGGTAGTGTTCCATTTTCTTCAATGTTTTGAAAGAGTTTGAGTAAGATTGGTGTCAGTTCTTTCTGGAAAGTTTGGTAGAATTCCCCTGTGAAGCCATCTGGCCCTGGGCATTTATTTGTGGGAAGATTTTTGATGACTGATTGGATCTCTTTGCTTGTGATGGGTTGGTTGAGGTCTTCTATTTCTTCTCTGGTCAGTCTAGGTTGTTCATATGTTTCCAGGAAATTGTCCATTTCTTCTACATTATCCAGTTTGTTGCCATACAGTTGTTCATAATATCCTCTTATAATTTTTTTTAATTTCTTCAGGATCTGCAGTTATGTCACCTTTTTCATTCATTATTTTGTTTATATGGGTCTCCTCTCTTTTTGATTTTGTCAGTCTAGCTAGGGGCTTGTCAATCTTGTTGATCTTCTCAAAGAACCAACTTTTGGTGATATTTATCCTCTCTATTGTTTTTTTGTTCTCTATGTCATTTATTTCTGCTTTAATCCTTGTTATTTCTTTTCTTCTACTTGGTTTAGGATTGGTTTGCTGTTCATTTTCTAGCTTCTTCAGTTGATCCATTAGTTCTTTGATTTTGGCTCTTTCTTCCTTTTTAATATATGCATTTAGTGCTATAAATTTCCCCCTCAGCACTGCTTTTGCTGCATCCCATAGGTTTTGGTATGTTGTGTTCTCATTTTCATTTGTCTCTATATATTTAGAAATTTCTCTTGCTATTTCTTCTTTAACCCACTGATTGTTTAGGAGTGTGTTGTTTAACCTCCAGGTATTTGTGAATTTTCTAAGTCTCTGATGGTTATTGACTTCTAATTGTATTCCATTGTGGTCAGAGAATGTGCTTTGAATAATTTCAATCTTTTTAAATTTATTGAGGCTTGTTTTATGTCCCAGCATATGATCTATTCTGGAGAAAGTTCCGTGAGCACTAGAAAACTATGTGCATCCTGGTGATTTGGGATGTAATGTCCTGTATATGTCTGTTAAATCTAATTCATTTATCAGATTGTTTAGGTTTTCAGTTTCCTTATTGGTCTTCTGTCTGGTTGATCTATCTATAGGAGAGAGTGATGTGTTGAAGTCTCCCACAATTATTGTGGAAACATCAATTGCTTCCTTTAGTTTTGCCAGTGTTTCTCTCATGTATTTTGTGGCACCTTGATTGGGTGCATAGACATTTACGATTGTTATTTCTTCTTGCTGAATTGCCCCTTTTATTAGTATGTAGTGGCCTTCTTTGTCTCTCAAAACATCCCTGCATTTGAAGTCTATTTTATCTGAGATTAATATTGCTACACCTGCTTTCTTTTGGCTGTAGCTTGCATGAAATATTTTTTTCCATCCTTTCACTTTCAGTTTCTTTGTGTCCCTGTGTCTAAGATGAGTCTCTTGTATGCAACATATTGATGGTTCATTTTTTTTGATCCATTCTGCGAATCTATATCTTTTAATTGGGGAGTTTAATCCATTTACATTCAACGTTATAACCGTGAAGGCATTTCTTGAATCAGCCATCTTATCCTTTGGTTTATGTTTGTCATATTTTTCCCCTCTCTCTATTAATATCCTTTATTGTACCCATACCGAATCTCTTTAGTACTGAACCTTTCTCCAAGTCTCTCTGTCCTTTCTTTGTTTCTCTGTTTGTAGGGCTCTCTTTAGTATCTCCAGTAGGGCAGGTCTCTTGTTAGCAAATTCTCTCAGCATTTGTTTGTCTGTGAAAAATTTAAGCTCTCCCTCAAATTTGAAGGAGAGCTTTGCTGGATAAAGTATTCTTGGCTGGAAATTTTTCTCACTCAGAATTTTAAATATATCATGCCACTGCCTTCTCGCCTCCATGGTGGCTGCTGAGTAGTAACTACTTAGTCTTATGCTGTTTCCTTTGTATGTGGTGAATTGCTTTTCTCTTGCTGCTTTCAGAACTTGCTCCTTCTCTTCTGTGTTTGACAGTGTGATCAGTATATGTCACGGAGTGGGTTTATTTGGATTTATTCTATTTGGAGTTCGCTGAGCATTTATGATTTGTGTATTTATGTTGTTTAGAAGATTTGGGAAGTTTTCCCCAACAATTTCTTTGAATACTCTTCCTAGACCTTTACCCTTTTCTTCCCCTTCTGGGACACCAATTAGTCTTATATTCGGATGTTTCATATTATCTATCATATCCCTGAGGTCCATTTCGATTTTTTCAATTTTTTTCCCCATTCTTTCTTTTATGCTTTCATTTTCCATTCTGTCATCTTCCAGGTCACTGATTCATTGTTCAACTTCCTCTGGTCTTGTACTATGAGTGTCCAGAATCTTTTTAATTTGGTCAACAGTTTCTTTAATTTCCATAAGATCATCCATTTTTTTATTTAGTCTTGCAATGTCTTCTTTATGCTCTTCTAGGGTCTTCTTGATTTCCTTTGTATCCTGTACTATGGTCTCATTGTTCATCTTTAGTTCTTTGAGTAGCTGCTCTAGCTGCTGTGTCTCTTCTGATCTTTTGATTTGGGTGCTTGGGCTTGGGTTATCCATATCGTCTGGTTTTTTCATATGCTTTATAATTTTCTGTTGTTTTTGGCCTCGTGGCATTTGCTGAACTTGATAGGGTTCTTTTAGGATTTGTAGACCAATTGAAGTCCTTATCTCTAATTTATCAGATCTACAGCTTCATGGAGTACACTTTCTCTAACTAACCAGCAGGTGGCGTCCACGAGCCACCTGTTCTCCACAAGCCAGTTCTTCCCTGCTTAGCCTTTTTGGTGAGTGGGGGAGTGAGTCTTGTGGGGTCCAATTGGTGTACCAAGCTTGCGTGTGTAGTTGGTGTTGCCTGCCCTGAATATGGGGCGTGTTTCTGGGCAGTCAGGGAGGGGGGGTGGTCCTAACAATCAAATCTCCCTGGTGATCCTAGAGTTTTAAAGCTGCTGCAATAGTCTAATCCTTCAGTTCAGTCCTGCCACAGTTTGTCTCTGCCACTGACCCACAAGTCCTTGGTATTGGTGTATGGCTCCTGAGACTTGCAAGTGAGCCCCTCTTCCAGGCTGTGCACCCCGGGTCCTCTGTTGAGGGATGACTGTGCTATGTCACAGGTGAGTGCCGTCCCCCCAGGGCAGTTCTGGGCTGCTGGGCTGTGTAGGGAGGCTCCCAGTCTGAGATGTCGCTGATCTCAGCAGTTCCATGTTTTCATGAGTGTTGTATGAAGTATGCCCAAAGTCAGATTGCTCTGTGGTGTCCAGTCCATGCAGTTCCTGGCTTTCTACCTACTTTCCTGGAGGAGTAAGCAACTGCGGGAGCGCACGAGTCCAAATTCTGCAGAGCCGTCAACAAGCTGTCAACTCCAAGGAAGATGTCCGACGAACTCCTCGGGAAACGAACCAACAACTTTGATGAACTCCTCAGGAAACGAACCGGCAACTTTGACGAACTCAGGAAACGAACCGGCAACTTTGACGAACTCCTCAGGAAACGAATCGGCAACTTTGAAGAACTCCTCAGGAAACGAACTGGCAACTTCGACGAGCTCCCCAGGAAAAGCTTCACTGAGCAGCTGAAGAAGAAGTCTATGTATTCTTTTTAAAAGTAGCAACTAGATCAGATCACTTCCCTGCTTAAAACTCTCAATGGTTTCTCACTTCAACCAGAACAGAACCCAAACTCCTTACCCTAATGAAGATCCTGCATGATCTGGTCCTTTCCTCCCACTGTGATTTCACGTCTTTGTACTTACTCCCTGACTATACTCCAACTACACTGGTCTTCCTTCTGGTCTTTGAGCACATCAAGTGCAGTCCTACCTAGGGACCTTGCAGTTGATGCTCCCTCTTCCTGGCACACTCTTTCTTCAGCTCTTTGCATGGCTGCTCCCTGTCATCACTTATGTCTCAAGTGTCATTTCCTCAGAAAGGCTTTCCCCCATTAACCTGGATAAAGCCACACACTCTCTACCCTCAGGCACTCTCTAACACATTATCCTCTTTTACTGCCATTGTAGCACATATGAATACTTGGAATTATGTGTTTATATTTTTACTGCCTCTTTTCTACTTCTAAAATCTAAGGACATTGAGAAATACCCTCTGGCTCTGTTTCTTGCTATATCCCAAAACTTGAAACACTGCCTGCCATAAAATATGCAACTTACAGACCATTTCTACAAGTCTCCAATCACTGACATTCACTCATCAATCACCAGCTTTCACCAACTTCCCCAACTACCAAACCCTACCAGTTTCCAATCACCATTCCCCATAGATCTCCAATCACAGACCCCTACAGAATCCTCAACCTCTAAACCTGTCATCCCTGCAAACCTGCAACTCTATCAGGCTCTTAGTCACAGAAACTTAGAGGACATTTGATCATTAATTCCCAACTAATCATCCCATCACTGAAAGCCCAAGTATGATTCCTGGATACCATCTAATTGTTGACCTGCACAAACCCAGCATCACCATTTGTTCCAACCAAGATTAGCCCTAAGACTAAAGAACACACCTGGCATGGA
Organism: Choloepus didactylus; assembly: GCF_015220235.1. Lineage (NCBI taxonomy): Eukaryota > Metazoa > Chordata > Mammalia > Pilosa > Megalonychidae > Choloepus > Choloepus didactylus. The sequence continues at coordinate 109,886,022 of NC_051316.1, read as the reverse complement.
GCTACCCATGAGTTCAGTTAGGGAGTTACAGAAGACCGCCTGATAGTGGCCAGCCAGGAAGTGAAGTCAGCATTCTGCCATTCTGCAGATAGGGACACATGCCAGTTGAGTGAGGAGCTTATGAAGGTTTGTGACAATGGAGTTCCTCAAAAGATCTGATTACAACAGGATCTCGTGAGATTTGGTTACAATGAGGTCTCCCAAGATTAAGTTAGTAACAGTGATTAGGGAAAGGAAGTTCTAATGCTTTTCCTTCTAGGGGGTAGGGGCCTGTTGTTTGGTCATGTAGGTGGCTGAATGTATCTCAGTAATGGAGAAGGAGGCAGGGCCCCTGGCCCTGGACCCTCACACCATTTCTCCCCAGATGACATACAGATCACCTATGATCCCCAGGGATACCTCAACATTGCAACATTGACTCCCCACAAACCCCAGCAACCACTGTCTCCCTACTAACACCCAGTGTCCCTATTATGCACCATAGTACACTAATTACTGACTCTCAAAGACACTGCTAACCAGATTTCCACAAACATCACTGTCACAGCCCGAGGGGGATTTGCCAGTCAAAAGACCAAAGAAGATGCCAAGCATTTTCTGAAACATGAACTTTATTTGGGGCTTACTCACAGGGAGGCAGAAATCAGCAGAAATCAAACGGTTTTTCGCTCACTGGGCGGGTACTGCTTTCTCAGGGAAGTTGGCCATTCAATTCAAAGAGAGCAGTAAGCCAGTTATAAGGGTTTAAGACAAAGACATTCATAAGGGTGGGAGAACATCCTGTGACATGGGGGTGGTGCAGGAAGGAAAGAATTGTAGGATGGGGCTTTGTAAACAAACACAAGAATGATAACACTTGGGGGCCAGGAAGCAGGTAGACTAGATTAACATTCTTGCTCCTTTGTGAGACCAAGTTTTTCTCACCTCCTGCTTACTTCCCATTTAAAGTTACAATTTATCCTTTGTCTCTTCACTGGCTTACAGAGATGATAGATTAAACATTAGCTGCCTAGGTCACGCAGACTGCTGTTTGCCAAGGTCCGCAGGCCTGTTTTGTTCAGGCCAGGGGCTACCACAATCACTTCACTGACCACCAGACCTCCATCTCTGATCCCCACAGATACTCCCAATCACCAAATCCACAGCCCCCAACACTGCCCCTCTTTGACAATCCAGTCTCCAACCATCACAGGCACCCATAATTGCTGACTCCCAGGCATCCCGAATCATCCACCAGCACACACCTCCCCAATCTCTGACAAACCACAAAGCTCCCATTCTTCCAAATCCTGACCTCTCAGTGACTGTCACAACCTCCCATCACTTTCTCTACAAATCTCTCTAAATACTGATTTCCTAAATCTGTAGCACTCACTGACCACCCAGATTCCATCAATATTATTCCACATTTCCCCCCAAACACTAAACCTCCAAAGATCCATGAGCATTGACCCCACTGATTCCCAAATCACTGATTTTCACAGACCACAGCAACCCTCCAATCCCCGACCCCCTATTAGACTAGCTCTGACCAGCAAACCATTCTGCCCCAGGATCACCCTCACTGTGGTGCTTCCCCCAGGTTCGAACCCAGCCATCTCCGATGGACACACAGCCTGTTTGGGGGTTCCTGAAATCCTACTCTGGTGTTTGGTCTTCGGCTTTTTCAGAATCAGGTTGCAGCCGGAGACCTAGGTGACTGCTGCCAGGAGTGCTGCCTCAGCCTATCCGGCCACTGTAATGGTGGCACCCTTGTGGAAACTCCCCTTGGCATGGCCATCTTGACAATAGTTCCACCATACAGTGGAATTGCGAGGTGCTCTGGGGCAAGCTGGAGAGGTGATGGGGGAGCAGTGGAGCAGGGTGGGGTGGTGGGGTTACTCAGAAGGTCCTGTAGTGGTGAGATGGGAGTGAACAGATATGAGATCAGTTATTCACTGCCAAGAAGGTGCTGTATCTGATGCCCCATCCCTGGTGCTCAACGGTTTTACCAAATGAAGACTGTTGATGCAGAATTTGGAGTATATAAATAACTTGGTTTGGCCAGCTGCCAGGAGAATGGGTATCATAATGCTTAAAGCGGACTTCAGAGAGCTAGGACGATAAGAGAAACTGGAGGGAGAAAAGAGAAGAGCCTGTTCAGGCATATACCATTTTTGGAAAGGGAGAGTACATTAACCTTTAGAATAGTTGATACATCCTTTCATTGATGGTAACAGAACAAGGAGAAAAATGAAACAGCAGGTACAAGAATACATCATTCCTCAGTGAGAGCCCAGGTTTGGTATTTTGGCTGAATGGTGAAACAATTGGTGCAGAAATAATTTCTCAATGCATGATTTCATGTACTAACATTATTCAACTAACAATTATTTGTTGAGCTTTTAGGATGTGCCAATTAATTACTGTGCTGTACTAGGTCCTGGGGAAACAGTGGAGACCTAGACACACCTTGCCCTCATAGAATTTACAATCGGGCAGAGGAGGTGATGAAGTTATCCCAAATATGTTGCGTCCCTTTTCCAGTGTCAAGCACACCCGGCTTAGCCCCTTCCTCTTAGAAGAATAAGTCACTGATTATTTCAGCCAGCCATGGTTGCATCTGCTGTCCCTGCCTTCCCAGTCTGGTGTATGAATACAATTCTAAGTGCTTCTTCAGGGAGCTCATAAGTCATCAGGGCAGTTTCTGCTTAGCCTCATCATCTTATTACTGATTATTTTGTTCTAACAAATTTTTTGTCCAACAAATCACAGTGGTAAGTTTCCCATTTATTCTTAATCCCAATAATGCTTTTCCCTAGTCTTCTGCCATCAACTTTTGGGCCTGGAAAAGTGTGTTTGTTATAAATACTGTTGGAGGTAGAATTCTAATGTGGCCCCATGTTTTTACACATTCCCAAGACCTTAAGGGAAGGAGTCAGTGCAGCTCTGAGACGAACGAACAGACTGAGATGTAGTTTATTAAGACTTATGAATAGGAGATAGCAGCCCTGAGGGCAGTGGTTCAGAGATTCCAATTAACTCTCCAGCTTACGGGGGAGACCACAGGGCCAATTATAGGGGCCTGGGACAAAGGCATTCCATTAGATATGAGGTAAAAGGGGGTCCTGTGACATATAGATTAACTACATACTAAGAAAGGAGTATGCAATACTTTGGAGTAGGATACAATCTTCATTCTGGGAACTGGGAGACCGTGGAAGGGTACGTCACAGGAGGGTGAATGACCTTCTGCACTTTCCCTTCTTCGGATGGAAATGGGATAATTGATATCTGTTGTCCGAACAACGCAAGCTGCTGTGTGTTGTTGGTTTCTTGTTAATAAGGGGGAGAGGCCCCAACCTTGGATTCCCACAGCCCATTATTTCTATCCCCTGGTGTTTCATCCTTGTATGATCCCCTACCTTTGAATGCATGAGGACCTGTGATTGGATGGGATATCACTACCATGAGTAGGTGCCTAATAAATTGACTTTAAGTTCATCAAATTGGAGATTATCTGGGGTGGGCTTGACCTAATCAGGAGAGCCTGTAAAAGGGACTGGATCCTTCCTGAAGTCAGAGATTTGAAAAATTGAAGGTCATATAGAGAGGACCATGTAGCAAGGACCTGAGGATGGCCTCTAGGTGCTGAGAGCAGTCTTTGGTCAATAACTACAAAAACAAGGAGGATCTCAGTCATATTATCACAAATAAATGACCCTGAAAATAGCCTGAGAGAAGGAGCTTGGAAGTGGGTGTGTCCCTAGTAAAGCCTCCAGATCAGCTCGCAGGCAGCCAGCACACTGATTTCAGCTTTGTGAGACCCTGAGCAGAGAACTGGCCGCCCACTGCTGGATTCTGACCACAGAAACTGAGGCAGTAAATGTGTGTTGATTTAAAGTTGGTGGTAATTTGTTAGATAGTGACCAAAAACAAATGCAAGTATTAGGGACTTGGTGGACATTATTGCTGGACTGAGCTTCCTCTTCACCTCCTCAGGACACTGTTCCCACCCTGTGTCCCTGACAGAGCATCTTTGATCTCACCTGTCTGGGTGTGAGCAATTGCTTCCCATCTTCTGTAGATATGGTCCTGGCTTTAATTGTTCCTGGAATTACAGTCTGAATCAAGTCCAATACTTAAATTTTTTAAAAAAAGATCTCTTTCTCCTTACAACTATTCTGAGAGAGAATAGACAAGCCGGTTTTTCCACACTTTGCTCTAACAAAATCAATATTCCCTCACAAATCTAAACACATTCCAATGTATTTTAAAACAAAATCTTGCTCTAAATCTTAGCAGTTTTCTAGGCTACCCTGATTCTAGGAAGTGGCCAGTTTACTTGGATAGTTTTTTGTTTTTTTTGTTTTTTTTCAGGGGGTGGGGTGGGCATAAGGGGGTGGGGGTTAGAAGTGGGAAGTTAGGAAAAGATCTGAGTGGATAGTCCCTCCACGGAAGAGGAAGAAGGAAAATGAGTTATATAAAAGCACAAGTGAGGGAGGAAAAAAAGGTTGGTGAGGAGGGACAAAGCGTGGTGATCAGGAACTGCTATTGACCAAAGAGGTCCTATCGCTTCTCCACAAGACAGTCAGTGAATTTCCTATTTCAGGAGAAATAGAAAAAGAAAAAAAATCTTGTACAAGAAACAATTTTGTAAAAACTGTGAAGTGCGTGGGTTTTTGTATTTGCATGTGAGTTTCTATACATTTTGATTAAGACATTTTCAGAAGGTCAGGAAAAAATTGTTATATCAAAGAAAACTGCCAGAAAATTGTCCTGCTTTTATAAACACTACTAACTCCTCTGGTGTAAGCTAACATTAGCATCTACACAATTCTAGGTACCTAATTTTCTAACTCTGAGGTCTAAATTATCCTGCACCTTGGGTATTTACAATGGGAATTTCTTACAATACTCTCTAGGAAATGTCTTACAAACTGACCTTGTGTAAGGCTCCACCATAAAAGTAGATAGATCTTTTATTTCTTTTAGCAATGTTGTAGTTGTCTGTGTACAGGCCCTTTACATCCTTAGATAAGTTTATTCCTAAATATTTAATTCTTTTAGTTGCTATTGCAAATTAATTTTTTTTTTCTTGATTACCTCCTTGGGTAGCTTATTACTGTTTTATGGAAACCCTACTGATGTTTTTGTGTTGATCTTGCATCCTGCCACTTTGCTGAACTTGTTCATTAGCTAAAGTAGCTTTGTTGTAGTTTGGGGGGGATTTTCTAAACATAGGCTCATGTTGTCTGCAAATAATGAAAGTTTTGCTTCTTTCTTGCTGATCTGGATGCCCTTTATTTCTTTTTCTTGCCTAATTGCTAGAACTTCTAGCAGAATGTTGAATAACAGTGGTAAAAGTGGCCATTTTTTTCCTTGTCTTTTTTTCTGATCTAAAAGGGAAAGCTTTCAATCACTAGCCATTGCGTGTTAGCTTGGGTTTTTCATAAATGCCCTTTAACATGTGAGGAAGTTTCCTTCAATTCCTGCCTTTTGAAGTGTTTTTATCAAGAAAGGATGCTGGATTTTGTCAAAACCCTTTTCTGCATCAGTCAAGATGATCATGTGTTTTTTTCCTTTCGATTTGTTGATGTGGTGTATTACATTAACTGATTTTCTTGTGTTGAACCACTGTTGCTTACCCAGAAGAAACCAACTTGGTCATGGTGTATAATTCTTTTAATGTGCTGTTGGATTCGATTCACAAGTGTTTTATTGAGGATTTTTGCATCTATATTCATTAAACAGATTGGTCTATATTTTCTTTCCTCATATCTTTAGCGGGATTTTGTATTAGTGTGGTGTAGGCTTCACAGAATGAGTTCGGTAGAAGTTCCCTCTTCAATTTTTTGGAAGAGTTTGACCAGTATTGGTATTAATTCTTCTTGGAATGCTTGATAAAATTTGCCTGTGAAGTCATCTTGACCTGGGCTTTTCTTTTTTGGAAGATTTTTGATGACTGATTCAATCTCTTTACTTGTGATTGGTTTGTTGAGGTCTTCTATTTTCCTATGGGAAAAAAATGTGCCTATTGCAAACTATGGACTAGAGCTAGCAGTGATATTTTAATATTCTTTCATCAACAGTAACAAATATACCACACCAATACTAGAGATCAAAAATAGGGGTGCAGGGGTATGTATAAGGGGGATGGGAGAATTTGGGTTTTTGTTGTTGTAATTTCTTTTCTGGAGTAATGAAATTGTTCTAAAGTTCATCATGGGAATGTATGCACAACTATGTGATGACACTGTGAGCCATTGGTTGTGTACTTTGGATGGTTTGTATGGTATATGAATATACCTCAATAAAATAAAATAAAAAAAACTGGACAGAACAGTGTGATTCCAACCATAAATGCTTTCTTATTCATTCATTAATTTGTTACTCAATCAACAATGATGAATCACAGGTTTTGGAAGTGAATGATTCCTGATTTGTCTCCATTTCCCTATTCCCATAAGCATTAGCGACTCAGTTAACCTATCAGAGCAATTTTTCCCATTGGTAACATGGGAAGACATCTATTTAAGAAGGTCTAGAAAGTAAAGAAGAAAATATGTGTCTGTGCTAAGATTATAGTTGATCATCAAAAAAAATTCAGCTTTATATAATTCATTTTATTATCAAGTGTCATTGAATAAAGACACAAAGAGTGGTGTGTAATGAAAGTAGAAAACTTTATGACTATGCAGAGCTAATAGAGATTATGAGATTGTAAAGCTCACTGTAACTGTAAAAATGATGTCCTTTAAACAATGAAGCTTGTTCAGTGTTTGTGGGAGGGTTGGGATTATTCACTGCAAAGGGGCATGAGGGAAATACTCTATATGTGGACTGGGTTGGGTGAGTAGACATTTGTAAAACTGTAGTCATATATAAACTTAAATTATCTGCAATGCTTGTATGAACCCCCAAATTTCATAAAAATAAAAAGTAGAAAGTAAAAAAAAAAAAAAAGTAACGAGTAAATAAATGAATCAGAAGTTTACACCAGGTAACTGAATACATGCAAGGAAATTTACAAAACCACAGTAATAAAGGATAAAGTTTTAGAGAAAACTTATTGCTGCTCATGAATCAAAGAACATACAGCTTTAATTTCGTTTCCTAAACACCCACCTCAGCCCCCAATAAATACAGTTTAATCACGTGATATCGAGGCTTGATCTCAGGTAGGTCTCTAAGTGGACACAGCGACGACTCAGTCTCAAGAAAACTCCAGAAAACGACTTTTCTGTGCAGTGCAAGACAAGGCAAGAAAGACGCCTTATTGGGTTTGTTTTTAGATGAAAGGAAAAGATCCATAGGTGAAGAGAATCCAACCGACGAAAGTGCCAGCTAACTCGAACCCCCAAGAGAATGGAGGGATTCTCCTGTGGATGCCCATCCTCGGGCTCGTCTCCACAGTCCCATTTCCCTGAGCTGAAACCGTGCAGAGCGCGTGTGTCCTCGGAGCTGACAGGTCGCCGACACTTGGATTTCTAGCCTGCAGAGGAAAGCCCGGGGCCTTGGTCCGTAGTTGCTGCCCGCGGCCCTGAACTGGACGTGTGGAGCGCCCAGCGCGGTTTGCCTCCAGGTCAGACTGGCGTGGGCCGCAGGGAAAGCTTTGGACGGTCGCCCGGAGGCGGCGCCGCCCACCAGCCGGGAGGAGGAGGCCTGGGGGAGCCGGGAGGGGCACGCGTCAGGTCTGCGCAGCCAGCAGGGCATCGAGCACCGCGACCGCCCCGGGCACCCCCGACCCCACGGGCGACAGGTGCCAGGAGAGCCAGGAGCGCTGCGACGTGGAGGGCTCCTGGGCGCCCCTGGCGGACACTCGCAGGAAAGCGCCCCTCGGCGCCCGCAGCCTGCCCAGGGTCACGTCTACGCCCAGGCGGGTGAAGAGCCCGGGGATCAGGTGGGAAAGGCCCGCGGGATTCTGGTGACACGGGTCTGCGGTGCTTGGGGGCAGCGGGCCCGGCTTTCCCAGTCTCCTCGTCGCGCCCCCTGCCGGTGGTTTCCAGCGACGCTCTGGACTTTGTTCTCGGATCTTTGAGGCGCTGGTGTCTTTAGAACCTGTGGCTGGAGAAGTAGCGACAGGTGTCCCTGGGACAGCTCAAGGCCCCACGGGTTTCTTTTGCAACCTCACCAACCCTCCCCTCCCCTCCTGCTTCTCCCTCAATTCTTCATCCCGGGCAACTCTGCTGCCCCCTCCCTGGCTCCAGTGAAATCCTGTGCCAAGCCATGGATGCTTCCTCCGTGGCCCTCCCGGCTCCAAGCGCATCTCCTCGGGCCAGCGTCTCCATCCTGGCGCTGCCACCTGGCCCCTGAGCACTCAGTGACCCACTTACCTCCCACATCTGAATCCCTTTTGCCCTCCTAGCACCCAGTCCAGAAAACTGCCTCCTTGGGAGTGGCATCCTGCTCTGGTGGGGTCAGTCTTGTCCTTTCCTCTCCCTTTGACAGCATGATCTTCCTTTCTGCTTCCCTCCAAGGTCTCAATTTGCTCTGCAGAGACTGCAAGGAGATCCATCAGGGTTTCTCTGCTGCTAGTCTCTGACCTCCTTGGCCACCTGGCTCTGCTGGGAGCTGCTGCCTTGTGGGTGGAGAGGTGGACAGAGAATGAGTCAGTTTCCCTGACCCAACCCTGGTCTGGAAGTATGGTGGAGAGTTGATTGCACCAGGCTCCAGATGGGAGGAGCAGCCTGCAATTTCCCCACTGCCAGGTGCCTGAATTCCTCTAGCTACTCCCAGCCTCCAATCCCAGCTCCCCAGTTTCTGGCCATCTCAACTGTCCTCCATAGTCCTGGGATGTCTGCCATGCTCCCACAGACATGCCTGCAAGTCCCCACCCAGAGGACGGTTCAACTGGCAGAGCCACTGACCCCATGCAATCTGTCCTGAACCTGGGATTTTCCCCACCACCCTTGGTGATATGTCCATTGCATCCTCTGGAGCCTCCTGCTTTGCCCATCCCCATCCCAAACTCTGTGCCTCCCAAGCTGATATGACCCTTCCCAATCATGATCCCCACCAAAAAGAATCAGGAAGCCTACCTTGTCTCCACTAATGACCCCCCTGGGTGCCAAGGATCCATCTTTGTCTGTCCTTCATAAGGGGATGCTCCAGTTCTTCACCTTCAAAGGGCTGGTCTCCCTTGAGAAAACCTCCATAAGCCATGCAAGAGGAAACTTGCCTATTTTGAGTTCTCATGGCCAGGGTGTTTGCCACTTAGGGGCCATTCCATTTCATGCATGCCTCCCACCTGAGCCACAGGTCCAGACACCTAAGGAGCAGACACTCAGATGACCAGATAGAGAGATGTGTCTTTTATAAGGCCTCCAGGGCCCCCTGCTGGATGTCCAGTTAACACTTACAGGACCACACCCAAGGACTGCTCAAACAGATTGAGAGTTCCCATGATTTCTCGGGACTCAATGTAATCCAAGTGGAAATCTGAGGGTTTCTAGGGTCAGGAAGGGGAAATAGGTTGGGGGCCTTGTGAAAGTGTCTGACATGGGATAGAATTTTCCCCCAAACCTCTTTCAAATATTTCAAACCTGATGTTAATGATGTAAGATCTCATTTTCACCAGAATATTTACTGAAAGAAAGACTATGCAGAGGGTAGAATCCCTCCTGGAGCCTTCCAAGTCACTAGGATCGCATTTTTCACACATCACTTCTGCACCATTTTTCCTTCCAGTTCTTTGGTGAACCTGGCAGTCTCCAAAGTAAGCCAATGACCTTCTGAGGCCCTTGCATGATTTCGTCATAGACTGTGGCTTCATTGGATTAGGCACCCTTGAAGTGCCTAATATTTTCTTCCTTGCTCATTGCAACTCTTTATATATGAATTTAGGAACCGAATTTGCCCATGTGGCTTGATACAGGGGCAGTGTAGGCAACACTGCATGTGTATTTCAAAAGACTGCTTCATGCTTTATTGTGTTTTTCCTGTGCTTTCTACCCATGCATTTATGGATTTCTGCACATCCATGTGCATATCAGTATATAAACCGTCTGCCATGGATCTGCAGACTTTTCCTGTAAAGCCCAAGAAAGGAAATAATTTAGACTTTGTGGGCCATGCAGTCTCTGTCACAGTGACACAACTCTGCCATTGTGGCAGAAATGCTTCCATAGACCATCAAAACAACAACAACAACAAAAAAAAAAAAAAAAAAATGAGTGAGACTTGTTCCAAAATAAGCATTATTTACAAAAACAAGCAGCAGAGCAGATTGGATCTGATGGCAGCAGTTTGCCTACCTGTGCTCCATCCAGCAAATCAAGAATGTAGTTTGTTATTCTCATCTTCTACTTACCAGTTTCTCTATTTGTCTGTATCTGATGATGTAGGCATAAGCATGTGAGGAATAGCAACAAGCTTGTGTCATGATCATTTCCTATTGTATTTCAGAAAGCACAAGCTTTCACGCTCAAACATGGGAAAGCAAAGTGGGATATGACCATGAATAAAGCTAAATGAAAAATCTTGACAGCAAAGTAAAATCAGATTTGTGGGTCAGGAGATGTGCATCTGCAAGCAACAGAAAACCCCTATGAAAATAGCCCCATCAAATAGGAAGATTTGGAATCTCCATTAGAAAGGAATCTGGTAGCAATACAGTTGGTCTTAGGTCAATCACTTCACAGCCTGCATGGTTTCCTCTAGATCTCAGGCATGTCCCTGTGTTAACTTTCCCATTCGAGGTGGGTTCTTTCTCCTGTGGGGTGACTCCTCTCCTGATCCCAGGCTGCCTGCCTGAGTTTTACCCATTACATGCAGGGAGCTGCCTATATTTAGGGCACAGATGCAATTCTCTATCTTCTAAGAAGGGAGAAGCATCTTTGCAAGATCCCCAGAAGACTGCCACTCCACCTACATCTCCTATATGATCTTATGTGCCAATCCCTGGCCAGATTTGGTTTAGAAAACTAGTGATTTAGACAAAGACTCTTAGAGCCTTCAAGGATGGCTGATCCTGGCTTTGGGGTAGGCAACAGAGTAGGTCACCACCACCATTTGCACTCATTCTTTTTCCAAGTCTACATGAAATGAAGTATTTTTCAGACAATGTAAGTTTCTGTATTGACTGTAATCTATCTCCCATAAGTGGGAGATGTCATCTGTGAGGAACGATTTGGGCCCAGAAACTTGAAGGCCCTGGACCACTGAGTCATGCTTAGGATCCCCTCTTGGAGAAGCTGCTGGAGCCACAAAGGCATGAACAGGAGTGCAAATGTCACTCTGTACTCCCCAGACCCCTCCAGCCACCAGGCTACTATCCCAGTGTCTCACTTTCCCCAGGATCCCACTGAGCCTCTGGGGTCTCTCCACACCAGGATGCCCTCCCACGGGCCTCACCAAAGCAATGTCAGGAGTCTCCATGTGGCCTTTCCAGAAGGTAGCTGGGTGTGCATGTCCATGTGTGCATGTGTATGGGGGGGGGGGGAGACAGAATGTGTGTGAATATGGAAATCTATATCCTCAATTTGCTCTCACTCCTGTTAAGATAATAAAAGAAGTACCTACGACTCACTGATGGCCTGGTCCCATTTTGGACATTTGTTGTGCAGGTCCTCATAACCACACATTCTTATTCCCATTCACAGATGGGAACAACAAGTCTCAGAGGGAAAAAAGGGAGCATGGAACTGGTATTTTTTTCAGTTCCTTATTCCAATCCCATATCTTCTTTCCCTGTGACCTTTTGTGAGTCCATGGACCTCTCAGAGTGGCTTTTCTCCATGTCACACAGGAACGCTTCTACTGTTCAAGGCTGAGAAAGCAAAGAAGACAAAGTTTAGTGCCAAGCACAGAGTTGTTCATCAGAAAAAATGTATCATATGATCATTCATTTTATTATTGTCACTGAATGAAATAAGATACAAGAAGGGGGGTATGCAATGGAACAGAAATGTTTCAAAGTAGGCACCACAAATTGAGAATATGAGATTGCAATGCTCAGTGTAACTGAAAATGATGTCTTGAAAAGACGAGGTGTAAGTTCTGTCTCTTGCCAGTGGGGCTGAGGGATATGGGTGTGTGGGTGGGTAGTGACTGTGAAGGGGGTGATGGAAATAATCTCTCTCAATGGGGTTGGTGGATTCATGGGCCAGGAGGCCTTTTCAAAGTGTATTGCTGTGAACAGGTAAAGGGTGTGGCTTGTTGGTATTTAAATTAAATCTATATAATTGAGAAGAAGAAAAATAGAAGTTAAGAGAATAATCCTAGAAAAAATAAATTTATTTTCACATATGAATCGAAGAATATATGGTTTTAATTCACCTCCAGAACACCTACCACATCCCCAAGTGAATACAGTTTAACCATGAGAATTTAAGGCGATTAAGATGCTCAAAACAACCTCCGTCTGATGACGTGAATGGCAGTACAAGAAATCCTCCTTTGTGAGTTAATTAAAAAAAAAGAAAAGAAAAAAATATGCAGAGCCCCCTTGGGGAGCTGGTGGAGAACGCAGGGGTGTTGGGCTTCACCACCTCGATGGTTGCTGATGTGCTCACAGACACAGGGGACAGGTGGTTTGATGGGCTGAGGCCTCTACCACAGGACTTGCCCTTGACAAGACTATAGCTCAAAGGAGAGGCTACGCCTGCCTATAATTGTGCCTAGGAGCCTCCTCCCGAATGCCTCTTTGTTGCTCAGATGTGGCCCTCTCTCTCTAGCTAAGTCAACTTGGCAGGTGAAATCACTGCCCTCCCCCCTATGTGGGATCAGACACCCAGGGGAATAAATCTCCCTGGCAATGTGGAATATGACTCCTGGGGAGGAATCTAGACCCAGCATTGTAGGATGGAGAATATCTTCTTGACCAAAACAGGGATGTGAAAGGAAATGAAATAAGCTTCAGTGGCAGAGAGATTCCAAAAGGAGCTGAGAGGTCACTCTGGTGGGCACTCCTATGCACAATATAGACAACCCCTTTTTAGGTTCTAATGAATTGGAATAGCTAGCAGTAAATACCAGAAACTATCAAACTACAACCCAGAACCCATGAATCTTGAAGATGATTGTATAAAAATGTAGCTTATAAGGGGTGACAATGTGATTGGGAAAGCCATATGGACCATACTCCCCCTTTGTCCAGTGTATGGATGGATGAGTAGAAAAATGAGGGCAAAAAAAAAAGAGGCACCCAGTGTTCTTTTTTACTTTACTTTTTATTCTTATTTTTGTGTGTGTGTGAAAATGTTCAAAAATTAATTTTGGTGATGAATGCACAGCTATATAATGGTACTGTGAACAACTGAATGTATGCTTTGTATGACTGCATGGTATGTGAATATATCTCAATAAAAATGAATTTAAAAAAAAATACTCCTTTGTCAGGTTTGCTTTTTCATATGAACCATGAAGACATCCATGGGTGAAAGTGTTCCCATCAATGCAAGCGAAAAATCTTCTGACTCCCTTGTGTGATTGCATCGCTGGCTCTGGCTAGACAGGTTGGGTTATCCGTCCCCTCATGCTCATTAAAACTCTATATATTTAGTGACCATTTTTTCCTCATGTGGCAATGTGTTCAAGCTGCATCTATATTTCATCAGATGGTATCACACACTTCATGTTTCCTGGTCTTTCCTATCCACTTATGAATTGCTGCATGTCTGTGGGCATATCAGCATATACTGTGTACCAGGGATCAGCAAACTTTCTATAACACCCAAGACTTTAGGCTTTGAGGGCCATGTACTCTCTGTCAAAACTACTCAATTCTTCCATTGTCACAGAAAAGCAGCCATAGACCATAAGTAAACAAATGGGTGAGAATTGTTGCAAAGTAAACATTATTTACAGAAACAAGCAGCAGGAAAGAGTGGGCCTGAGGACTATAGTTTGCTGACATCTCCTCAATCCAACAAGAATTTTGGGGGATTTAATGCAATTCTCTTTTTCTCCCTCTCTGTTCCTGTCTCTCTGTTTATCTCTGTCTCTGTCTGTCTGTCTTTCTGTCTCTCTATCTCTCTCAGCCCAAGACCAATTCCCACCTGCCCAGAGGGTCCTGCCCTTCCATCCTCCGCATCTGCCTGCCTAACACTGGTCTCTGGCAGATGACATCCAAGAGAAGACTGTCCTGGTGGGAAGGAGCCCCAGTACGGCACGGCAGTCCTGCCTTGCTCCCTCTCCCTTCTTCCTAATCCCTGGGCCCTGTGGGTGGAGTGGACCCTGCTGCTCCCCCTGCCCGGCTGGAATTTGGTGACACCCATGGGCAAGCCAGGTGCAGAGCGGGCATTGTGGATGTGGGTGGAGGGCAGACCTGGGACTCAGGGAAGAAAAGGAAAGTGAAGTGAGGAGCCTGCACGCCTGGCCGGGCTCGCACCCCCTGCCCTGTCATCAGCTCAGGACACTTACCTCGTATGACACCTGATTCCCACACCTGTCACAGAGAGGTAATTGCCTCTCTGAATCCTGTACAGGATTTATGAGGGCAAAGGGAATAATGGATGAGAAAGCACTTTATAAACTAAGCACTAGCACGGTGCCAATCTTTTTTTATTTTTTTCTTAACATTATTCCAAGATATTAGAGGCACTTACAATTTTTTAACATTACAAAAAGTATTTATTTTTTTAAATGTTACAAAGAAATATCTCCCAATCAGATGCCCAGTCTGCCATCTCAGAGCTAAACACTATTAATTGTTTTCTTGTGATTCCTTCCAGAAATTTTCTATGCAAAATGCAAATATGTATGTGTGTTTGTGTATTTGTGGTAGCACATCTATGCCATTGCTTCCAAACAGAAATATGATGAAAGCCACATATGTACTACAAATTTTCTAAGAGCCACTATTAAAAAAGTTAAAAAATGGGTAAAATTGATCATAATGACATATTTTATTTAATTCCATGTATTTGAAAACATATCTTTCCATCCTGCTGTAAATATAAAATATATTGAGATATTTTACTTTCTCTATTTCATACCAAGTCTTGCAATCTGCTTGTAGCACTTACTGCACCTCTCAATGCAGACACGTGGCTGGTGGTAACTGAGTCAGACAGGGCAGGGCTGCTGTCCAATGGGCAACTCGCTTTTGCCACTTAGTTGAATTTGGAGCTCAGAATGGGCCTTATCAGCATCCACAGGGAGCCCTCACTCCCTTTCATGTTGCACCATGTTCCCTTCTGTGGATGTGCCATCATTCATTAACCTATATCTGCCACAAGGGCCATCTCTAGTCTTTTGATGTTATAAACAACATCACAGTGAACATCCTCATAGAGGTGACTTTGCACACAGGGGCAAGGAGATTTTTGGAGAAGCTGCTACAATTGGAATTCCGTAGTAAAAGGGTCTTGACAATTCTGATCTCTGAAATGAGCAAAAATACAGAAATCCTCCAACTCTCAGTCCCTATGGCACTGAGCCCTCATCCCCTGCCAGTGTAATACACCATTTTCCATTTTTTTATTTCTTTCAAGATTCTTGAGCTTTGTTCTGTGGAGCACATAGCAAGACTCTGCTGAATCTTGCTTTTATCCTTTGCCATGGGTGCCCAGAGCAGCCTTTGGTCCAGGGCTAATGACCCCCACAGAGGCACAGCCCCCTGAGCACTCTGCCCAAGGACCCCGAGTGTGAGCTTCTTCCATTCTGCCCAGTGCAGACATGACCTCCGGCCAGACCCAGGTGAGCTGAGGACTGTGCTGCTGATTGCTGTCTCCTGCTGTCTTCTGGGGCCTTCCATTGACCCCTGGTATCCCTGGGCTCAATTCAGTCAAATACTTGAGGGAATCCTCCTGCAGAGCTCTGAAGTTCTCCCTCTGCAGTTTCTTTCCTCCCCGTGCAGCCCTCTCCCTCCTGTCCTCTGCCTGCAAATGGAGCTGCCCCTTCCTCCCAGGCTCCCAACACCATGTCCTGAGGGGAGCAAGATGGCGGCATAGAGAGGAGTGGAAGCTAAGTAGTCCCCCTGGAACAACTACAAAAAACCAGAAACAACTAGTAAATAATCCAGAATAACTGCGGGGGGACAAACGAGACCATCCACTCATCATACAACAACCTGAATTGGGAGGAATGCCCGAGAACACAGCATAAAATCTGTAAGTAAAACCTGTGGAACCAGGTCGGGAGACCCCCTCCCCCATAGCCCGAGCTGCAAAGCCTCGTGGTGCCACAGAGAAGCTCTCTCCCAGCAAGCGAATATAGCTCAGCTGAGCTCCAACTGGGGTTTTCAGTAGTGAGTGTGAACTGCTCACTACAGGTACACATCCCCAAAAAACAGAGGCTTTGGGTGACGACTGACCTTGGAGAGCTGGAGGGTCGCCTTGGACTGGGTCTGAAGGGGACTATCTGTTTCTTTTTCTGCTCAGTGGAGAAAGCCCCAGTCATATTCAGTTTCCGGGGCTGTGACTTGGGGAAGGGTGGAGACAGCACAAGCAGAGAGCGAGACCATTGAAATGCTAATGACCTCCACCTGGGGGCTCTGTCTTCTCTAGGAGGAAAGGGGTGGGGCCCTTTCCATTCAGAACCAGACCCCAGAGCCTGGGGGAACACGGCCATACCTCCTCACACCAGTCAAGAATTATAGGCTAACAGGCATCACCTGCTGGGCAGAAAAGCACAGTGACCTGAGGCATCAAAGGCTGGAGCAATTTTCTAAGACACACCCTCAGGGAAACCAGATACTGAATATTTCTTCCCTCTGGGACCTGAGCCTGTTCTGGTCTGGGAAAACCTGATTTGGATAACCAAGGAAACCATGCCTAGACAACAGAAAATTACAACCTACACTAAGAAAAACAAAGTTATGGCCCAGTCAAAGGAACAAATGTACACTTCAACTGAGATACAGGAATTTAAACTAATGCTAAATCAAATCAAAAAGTTTAGAGAAGATATTGCAAAAGAGATAGAGGCTGTAAAGGAAGCACTGGGCATGTATACGGCAGAAATCAAAAGTTCAAAAAACAACCAGTAGAATATATGGAAATGAAAGACACAACAAAAGAGATGAAAGACACAATGGAAACATACAACAGCAGATCTCAAGAGGCAGAAGGAAACACTCAGGAACTGGAGAACAAAACACCTGAAAGCCTACATGCAAAGGAGCAGATGGAGAAAAGAATGAAAAAATATGAGCAACATCTCCGGGAACTCAAGGATGAAACAAAGTACAATAATGTACCTATCATTGGTGTCCCAGAAGGAGAAGAGAACGGGAAGGGGGCAGAAGCAATAATAGAGGAAATAATTAATGAAAATTTCCCATCTCTTATGAAAGACATAAAATTACAGATCCAAGAAGCGCCGCGTACTCCAAACAGAAGAGATATGAATAGGCCTACGCCAAGACACTTAATAATCAGATTATCAAATGTCAAAGACAAAGAGAGAATCCTGAAAGCAGCAAGAGAAAAGCGATCCATTACATACAAAGGAAGCTTAATAAGACTATGTGCGGATCTGTCAGTAGAAACCATGGAAGCAAGAAGGAAGTGGTGTGATATATTTAAGATACTGAAAGAGAAAAACCGCCAACCAAGAATCCTATATCCAGCAAAGCTGTCCTTCAAATATGTGGGAGAGCTCAAAATATTTTCTGACAAACAGACAATGAGAGACTTTGTGAACAAGACACCTGCCAACACCATGTCCTGACCTCAGGGCACCGCCAGGCCCACCAGGGCTGCACTGAGCCTGCAAACAGCTTCCAGGCCACACACTAGGGACAGTGACTTCATTTGAGTCCCTTCTCTCAGGGATCCCTGTCCTACAGAGCTTATTGTCCAGTAACTGAAAATGGATGAAGCATGAATTCTGTTCTCATAACTGTGTGTATGGGTGGGTGGGTGGGGGGCATATATCTCTTACAGCAGGAGAAATGAGGTTCAGGGGGATGACGTGAGAGGTGGGAGAGTCTGCTTGAAGGAGTCAGGGTGAGCCGCCAGGACTTGGCATTGTGACTCCTGCTGCCACTGACTTAACAGCTGGACTGATTTTGAATAAGAATTAAAGCAATTAAAGGATGTGACTATGAAAGGACATTTTCTTTAAAATCTTTGTGAAATGGATATACCCATATTGACTCTTACTCTTGGAGAGCACACACTATGTGGGGCTCCTGTGCTTGCCCACCCTCCCTGCTCCCCACCCACCGCTGTGGTTATTTCTGTGTGGGGGGGGCTTCCTCTCTAATCTCATATGCACGTTCTTTTCCTTTTCTCTCTCTGACCCAAGAGAAAGAAAAACTTATTGACCATAATTCTTTAAATAGTGTAATTTATTCATTTATAACATGTCGGAATAAATTAAAAGAACATTTGTCTGAAAATGCTTCCAGGAGCCTATTGTGTAAATTTGGGTATTTTATTGTACAATAACCTTGGAACTGTAAATCAACGCATGCTTGGTTGAATTGTGTCAGGTTTAGTTTTTCTCTTAATTTTTATTGTTTGAAAACTACTTTAGCAATAATTAATTCCATGATTAATTACAACATTCTGCCAGTAAGGGATGTATTAGTACCATAATACTGAAGAAACCTTGAGTATGAACTTTTGGGTTAGGCAGCTTCTTTGTTCTTTTCTATTTACCCTTGTCAGTTAAGGTATTTGTTTCTTGACTAATAAACCCTTGGATACTTTTAACCAGAAATCAGTCTCATAAAGCTATTTTTAAGTATAGGTTGTGTAAAATAAAAATGTTTAGCTTTGGTAATAACTTCCAAGCTGAACTCCCTCTAGCAAGATATTTTTCAGTGCTTTTATTTACTATGCACTTAGACTATGCACTTTTTCTGAAATATTTTTGTGACAATTAACTCTTTTTGTATTTTTGCCATTTGAACAGGTAGTGTAGCTGCTCTGTAATTAAGTTGCAGATTTAAAACTGCTGTTAGCTTTGTCAATCAAAATATAGGTGTTTTGTCCTGATATCTGTTCATTCCATCTGCAGCTGGAGCTGGAATCCCACTGATCTTCTAGCTACCATTCATTTTCTTCACAGTTCACAACAGAAGAATGTGAAATTCAGTGAATGCTGTTACTAATCCTGTCTGGAGATGAATCTCATTTCACCAAATTTGAATTATGTTTTTCCACTAAAAGGATGGTGCAAGTTGAAGACACATAACTCTGAAATTGGAAGACCTCACCACTTAAGTCTCCACAGTGGCTTACTCAGCTGAACTCTAGGTTACTACTCTTTACTTTGTTCACCCATTGAGGGATGTGGCTTTTTTAAATGTTGGGAGATGGCCATTCTAACTACTGTTGAATGTCTCTGTTTTGGGAAGGTATAACAAGAAAATAAAAAGGAATATATTTGGGAAAAAAAAAAATAAGGGAATCAGGGAATCTGAGCCCTGCTGTTGCATCAGCTACTGACTGGCTGTGCAGTTTTGCACGAGAGCCCTGTTTACCCATCCAGAAGATGAAGCAAATGGTAGCATCACTGAGCCAGTGCTCTGCATGTATTAACACCTTTAGGAGGTAGACAGTACATTAGCTTCCATTTTGCAGATGAGGAAACAGAGGCAGAGGACACTGAAGCCATTTGTCCTGGAAAGAGGCCAGCTGGGATTTGGAGCGAGGCTAACTGGTACCACTCCTGTGTCATCACTCACCCTCTCCTGCCTCCTGGGAGATGCAAACCCAGGATGCGGGGACCTCTGGGCCCCTCCCTGCTCTCAGCTCCTAGGTCCAATACTTCCCCACAGCTGACTGGGGGTTTGTGGGGGAACCTATCCTGCTCAGTTGCTCATGGTATTTTCAGACACTTTTAAAACCCCATTCCTTACGTTGAGGCCCAACTTGTTAAACCATACCCAGCTGTCACTTGAGGCCAAACAGGACATCAGTCAATTCCTCAAGTGATGGCTTATGATCTGGAGCCAGGAGACCTGAGCTTGTGGCTTTGAGAACATCAGCTTTTCATGAGCCTCAGTTTCTCTTCTGTAGGTCACTGCAGCTGCAGACAGTGGGAGAACACAGCCTCTGCATTAACTACAAAACCAGCTCCTCCCTCTCTAGATTTCTCATTACACAGGAAATCCCTGATCCCGAGGATCCCAGGACACATGGTCCCTCACCACCAGCACTGCTCCTTCCCTGTGCTCTGGCCCTCACCCAGTGCTGTGCAGTGGGTACAGTCAGCACCCGGTCCCCACAAGCTCATGGGGCTGGGAGACATGATGGGTAGGCTGTGACCCTGGGTCTGGGAGACTCCAGAGCCCCTGGCTGAGCCTTCTTGCCCTGCTGGAAGGGTGCTGCCCTTGGCAGCCTTCTGTTTTCAGGAAAGCGTTCCTCAGTGCCCACCACTCTCTGCTTCCTACAAGGTGCTGTAGGTCTGGGGTGACCCTCTCCAGGCTGTTCATCAGTTGCATCCTGGGCTTGGGGCTGATTGCACACATCAGAAAACCAGCCTACAGAAGGGCTATGGGCCAGCAGACCTGGGTAGGACACCAACCCTATGGGCCCCGACCTCTGGGGACCACTGGTCCTGCCCCTTTTGTGGAGCTGCCTGGGAGGAGCAGCAGCAGAGGGTCTGAGTTCACATCCTCCACTGATGCTCGGAGCTCTTCTCCAGAGAGAACCTAGAAAGCTCAGTAGTAAAGACAAGGGCAGCCCAGTGGAGAGGTGGGAGTTCAAGGCTACTGCGCAGGAAGGTTTGCACATCTGACAGACCATGCAGGTACAATCAGGGGCAGTAAGAGGTAGTCAAATGCTAGCCACATATTTAAAAGCAACTGTATAAATACACTCCTTGAAATTTTTGAGAACAAACACATTTCAGAATTATAGTTGTTATTAGTTAAACACATATAGTTAAGACCAACAACTATTTAGGTAAAGTACTGTATAATCAAAGCCATTTCTGTGGAAACAAAGATAGAGATCATTTACCTCTAACATTCATTCACTCATTCATTCCTTCAGTCATTCCATCATTCATTCATTCTCTGTACATGCTACTGTGCTGCTACAGGAATTGTCTCGAATTCAGTCTCAAATTCTAGGGTTTTACCACCCATGCTTCAGGGTCAAAAGAACGCCTGTGGTAACTACAATGTGTAAACTCAGAATTGAATGTTAGAGCGCAGCCTAACAGGGAAATGATTATTGTAATGGTCCCTAGATTGTAAGCTCTTACAGCAGTCAAATCTATTCCTGAATTGTAATGGCTATCTCCAAACTCTGAGATATTGACCTCTTAATGTATAACTTGATTGGTCTCTGGAACATTGGGTATCTGTGTTACACCTGAAACTCAGAGCTAGAGCTCAGCAGATATGAATATCAGTGTTAACAAATACAGCAATGGTTAAAAAGCTGAAATAGAGCCCAGACTTCCATTAGAGATATGAATAAATCAGATCTGGTTAAGACTAGGTCAAATCGGACCAAAGGGTAAAGGTTGAAACTATATTCAAACTTCAACTTCCATGTGAGACCAAGGGAAGAGATGTTTATTTGGAGTACGATCTATATTTTTAAACAATATAACTTCTACAGTCAGTTTGTTCAAACACTACAATTACATGGAGCTTTGAATAGGAAGTGAGCTATGGTAGGTCTGTATACATTAGAATGAAATAGCAACACATCCTAAAGTAATTTGAGTGGAGAATAAAAATATATATTTGGGGCCCCTGGAAGTGCTGGGGGATAATGCAGAGGTGTTGGACTTCCTCACCTGGATTGTTGCTGATGTTCTCACAAACATTGGGGACTGACGGCTTGATGTGCTGAGCCCACTGTCTTAGCACTGGCCCCTGTGAGCTTGTTGCCGCAAGGAGAGGCTAAACCTGCTTATAGTTGTGCCTAAGAGTCTCTCCCTGAGTGCCTCTTTGTTGCTCTGATGTGGCCTCTCTCTCTAACTAAGCCACCTTAACGGGTGATCTCACTGCCCTTCCTCCTATGTGGGACCTGACTCCCAGGGGTGTAAATCTCCCTGGCAATGCAGGATATGACTCCCAGGGATGAATCTGAACCCAGCATCATGGGATTGAGAATATCTTCTTGACCAAAAGGGGGATGCAATATAACAAAATAAAGTTTCAGTGGTGGAGAGATTCCAAATGGAGTCGAGAGGTCACTCTGGTGGACATTCTTATGCACTATATAGATAACACCTCTTAGGTTTTAATGTATTGGAATAGCTAGAAGTAAATACCTGAAACTACCAAACTCCAACCCAGTAGACTCGACTCTTGAAGACGATTGTATAACAATGTAGCTTACAAGAGGTGACAATGTGATTGTGAAAACACTGTGGATCACACTCCCTTTATCCAGTGTATGAATAGATGAGTAGAAAAATGGGGATAAAACCTAAGTGAAAAATAGGGTGGGATGGGGGGGTGATTTGGGTGTTCTTTTTTTATTTTTTATTCTGATTCTGATGCTTTCTGGTGTAAGAAAAATGTTCAAAAATAGATTGGGTGATGAATGCACAACTATAAGATGGTTACTGTGAACAGTTGACTGTACAACATGGATGACTGCACGGTAGGTGAATGTATCTCAATACAACTGAATTTTTTTAAAAAAAGAATGCCTGTGGAAGACACGGACTAGTCCTGCAAACAGGGATGGAGGAAGCCTGCATCCAGGAGACCTGGTCCAGGGCAGCACACACACTTCAACTAGGATTCTTCAGTGTGCAGCAGTTTACACGGAGATGATGTATGAGGGGAACAAAAAAGACATTGAGCCAAACCATAAAGGCCCACAAAGCCCACTTACACTGCTCGGGAACTGAATGGGACCCTTTGGTGCATGTGCACAGGGGCTTTGTACCAAACCACTCCCCCCCTCCAGGACCGGGAGTCCTTCCAGAATTCTCTGCCCCGCACTGCAGGTGCCCTCTGGTTAAGTGAATACTCCCTCCTTTCTGAGGCAGGGCAGGGCCCTCGGACACTTCCTGTACTGTTCCCAGAGAGCAAGGGGAGGGGAAAGAAGGGATGGAAGCAAGGTTTGCACAGGAGAAAATATTCACCCTCCAGCTCCTGTAGCACCAAGCCCCAGTGAGCCTCAATTTCCCATAAAATGGAGGGAATGGAATTCAATCTCGAGGAAGTTCTTTGGGTGTGTTTTAAATAATAAACTTCTTTATAAAGCTATTCTAACTTTACAAGACAAAGAATTGCAGAGAAAATATAGAATTTCCATATAACCTTTCCCCGCCTGAATTTCTCCTTCCTTTAATATCTTTTATTAACAAACCAGTGTGGATATATCTTTAGTAAAGGAAACCCACGGTGCACCTTACAGGTCAATCTTTACATGCACAGTTCTATGGTTTGACAGATGCATGATGTCATGCTTTCAGCCACACAGAGGCATCCAGAACACTTTCACTGCCCTAAAAATGCCCTGAGCTCCACCTGTTTATCCTGATCGGACCCCAGACTCGTGACAACCTCGGATATGTTTACTATCTGGAGTTTTGCTTTTCTCACAAGTTTCATGTAGTTGCAATCCTAAGAAGGACCTGGGTGGGAACTGAGGTCCTTGCAAATGCTACTTTGAAAGATGCCCACATTTCTGAGGTGGTGGCTGCGCCATCGGGAAGGTCCTTCAACCTCCAGTGCCAGGGAATTCAGATGGTCAGAGTCAGCTTCCGGCCAGGTGACTGACACCGAAATGGACACTGGCTCTGGCATTTGCTCTGGGAAGAGGGGGCTTGTGTGCATCCTTCACAAAGCCACGGAAGGTTCACTGGCCCTTCTCCGTTCCCTCACAGACAATGAACTGACAACCCTGCATGACTGCTTCTTTGAATCATCAGATGAGAGCCAGCATCTCATTCTCCTCAACACAGTAGATGAAAGAACCAACCCTCAGCTCCCAAGCTTGAAGAAAACAGGATTTAATAGTAAAGCCTAACATTTCCTATATACAAAAAAAAATTACTCCTCTCCAATAGGTATACATTTTCTGCCCAATATACAAAAATTCAATAATTGACTAATCCTCCCCAATACACCCTCCCACTACCTCCATCTCCAGGGGTCTCATAAACCCCAGGAAGCAGTGGTGCTTGGCCCTTGCATGGCTTGAGATTTGAGGTCTGTGGCACCCAGCTGGGCACTTCATCCCTCAATGGGGGAAGCCTTACAGAGTGAAGAGGCCTCTCCAGTCCCTGGGATGAGGGCCTGGGATGAGTGTGAGGAGAAGCCTGACTCCTGGGAGGTCCTGATGGTAAAATGCTTGGTGCAGCCTGAGGAAGGCTGCAGTGGGGTGAGGCAGGGCAGGAGCCCCAGGGAAGGTCATGTGTGGGGACCCATGGCCCGAGGAGGGTGCAGTGAGTGGTCCACAGGAGTCTGGGTCAGGCTGTCAAGGGGCAGGGAGATGCCAGCAGGAGGAGAGGTTCAGGGCTGAAACCAGAGTCAGGGCAGGGAGGGCTCAGCTGGCTGGTGGGGAGGGAAGTGCCCGCCTGGCACGGCGAAGTCACCCAACCAGCTACACGTGGGAAGATGACCCTAGGCTGGCAGCTGTCAGGGCCAGTGAGAAGCTGCCTCACTTCTTCCCGTGTAAAAGGGTGAACAGGCCTCCCTTTTTCCCTTTCTTCCCCTTGGCAGAGGTTTTCTTAGTCAGGAGCAAATCGTAATTGCCTGAAGGGTCCATCGCATAAAACACATTGGCCCTGTCTGGAATCTTCATCCCTGGTGGGGAGGGAAACACAGGTGGTCAGCTGTGCTCTCAGGAGACCCCAAACCACTCCACCCCTTGTGAACCCCACAAGTGCAGGCCTGTGCAAGAGATACGAGTCTAAGACCACCAAGGACCCCTCTGAATGACACCTACCCAAAAGCAAGTGAAGAAGCACTGAGCCAACAAATCTTGTTAAAAGGGGACTCTGTCTTTACCAGCGTCAACCTCAGGAGAGAGCTGTCAAAGGCTCCTCCACCTGGATAACTCACTCCCCAATCCTAGATGCCTTCCCTGCTGGGCATCTTGGAGCTGGAGGAAGACTTCTGGAATGCAGACATCTCTCCTGAATCCCACACTCCCCAGGGCAAGTGGCTGAGAACCAAGGAAGGGCAGGCCAAGCCCAGGCCTCCTGAATAGGGGTCCAGGGGGCCCCCAAGCCCAGGGAACCTTAAGCCAGCACTGATTTCCTCTCTGAACCTCTTTTCCACCTGTCTGCTCTGGCCTAGAGCCTGCTGGGACACAAGGCTGGGTCGGACTCCCTGCTCCTGGTTCGATTGTGTGGCTCCTTCTCTAGGTCCTCATCCTCTCTAGGCCTCAATCCTCCTTTTCTGAAACTCGGGGTCCCACCCACCCTGCCTACCTCACCAAAATGGTGCTGGAAGATGAGAGAGGATTTAGAAAACAACCTCCAGGGTGTCAGAAGTTTTTCCCAGGGCTAATGGCTGAGAAAGTGTGACCAGCTCACCAAAAAGGAAATGCAGTTTCCCTTTACGGTGCGTGGATAGACTGTGTGCTCTCAAACAGAGTGGTTTCCTCTCCCGTTGGGGATGAGAAACAGGCACAGGGGCGTGAGTAACTGCCCCATGGACCCAGACCCCAGGCTGCCTGGCTCTCAGTCACTGCTGTGGGGACTCAGTGCATTCCTGGAGCCTCTGAAGGGGCTCAAGGGGTGTTTGTTCTGTTTGTCATTATAATATTTCATATTTGAAATTGGTGTCCACAGCCTCTTGTTTCTTTGGGATGCACAACTGATCCCATGCTGGCTAGAGGGTCCCTCAAAGTGGAGACTGTGAACTTGGCTTGATGCCCACTGGGCCAAGGAGGGAGGCCTTTCTATTGGATATCACTGATGTCAGCTTTCCACTAGGACCCCCCTGTCTGGACACACCCAGAGAGGACAGATGTCCAGGAGAAGGTTCTGGCAGGAGCAGTCGCCGCAGGCACCAAGGGCACCAAGATGCTGACCACCTCCCTTTTCACAGGTTTTCTGGGCAGAGGGCCTGGGTCCCAGGGGTTGGGAGTGGGGTGCTGAGGCCGCCCCACTCACAGAGGACTTCTTCAAGAGCCGCCTGACTTACGTCTTTTCGGTGAAACAATTTGCACCAGCATGTAGTCCTCTGGATCTTCTTCCTCCAGGATATGCTTCTCCAGGGCTTTGCGGATAAAGGCCCGTGTACTGTCTTGGCAGGTCAGCTGGGGCATGTCGGGGGGATAGGCCATCAGGGCTCAGACTGTGGAGCCAACTCCCACAAGGGCAGGGCCAGGGTCCCTCTGGAGCTGTCCCCCCAGGGATCACAGGGCTCTGAGCCTCCAGTCAGCCTGGGTGGACAGGGGCCCCACTGCTTTCCTGTGCTCCACTGAGCCACTGCCAGGTAATGAGGGTGGTGTTCCAATTATTCCTTCCCTGGCACCTCCAAGTAATGCACATCCATCTTACAGCTCCCTCCCCTAGAACAGAGCCCCTTCCCTCTGGGTCCTCAGTCTACACAGCTCCTCCACCTCAAGGAACCCAGGGACAGAGGCCTCCATAGACGATGGTGCTGGGACGGACGTGGACACTCTCTGTGAGCTCCTCCCACCACACTGAGCTATTCTGTGCACTCCAGGACCAGCCCTCCTGAACAGGCCCCTCCAGGATCACAGTGTGAGTGAACTCCGAGAAAGGCATCTAGTCCAAGCCTGGGTGTCAGTGAGGAGGGGGAGCCAGACACCCACAGGCCCACCACACACCAGGCCTGTGCTGGTTCAGGGGACACACCCCAGCTGCCTCACCCCGAGTGCCTGGGCACCAACCAGACTCAAAGAGTCACACAAGTGACAGCTTAGTTACAACCACCAGAGTCCCAGGTGACAAGGGAAGTGCAGAGAAAGGCAGGTGTGTAACGTGGCACCTCAGCAAGCCTGTGTGGGTGGGGGCTCAGGTGTCTCAGTCAGCAGATCTATCCAGGGTCTGGTCCCCTCACGGCCACTGCCCTGGGGCAGCCCCTCCTCTCCCTTCCTGGGTGGCAGCAGCAGCCCCTAACTGGCTTCCCAGGGTCTGCACCATTCGGGGCCTGATGTGACCCAGCCCCTGAGGCCTCCTGACCTCACTCATGCCCCCTGACCCCTGTTCCTTCACCTCTGACCTCCTGACTGTTCCTAAGTTGGGGCAGACATGCTTCAAGCTTGGACGTTTCCAGGCTGTCCCCTCCCTCCCCACCCTCAGGGGCTGCCTCCCTGAGGTCGTCCCAGGCTGTCCAACCTCAAGGTGAAGCCTCAAACCCACGTCCACCGTCCTCAGCCCTGACTGCCCTTGAACACCCCCTGTGCTCCTTCGGGATCTGCGTGTGTCTCTGTCCCTCCCAACCCGCTAGCTTGTGGGCTCCAGGAGGGCAGGGAGGGAACATGTCAGTTCTTCCACATTCACTGTCTGAACGAGTGAGGGGCCCCCGTGCACAGCTGCCCACCCAGCTCACCATCATGCTTTTGTAAACATTTCCATTATCCATGTCCACTCTGACTCGGACGATGCATTTGTCGTCCACCATCTTGTTATAAATTGGCAGAAATTCACAGGGTATCTGGGTTCTCAGAGGGGCCCTGGGCATGGGGTGGGCCGAGGAGGAGGTGGTGCCACTGGATGTTGAGGTGACACCGGGTGACTCCAGGGATGACGGGAAGCTTGACTCCCCAACCTGTGGGGGGACAGTGAGGTCAGAAGCAACCCTGGAGCCTGCAGGACACCTCTGGCAAATGGCAGGCTCCAGTGGGGCTTCTAGGAGTTCTGTTTCTTACTGGGGACCCTTTGGCCACTTGTTTAGGGGACATGGGGAAGGGCCTTCAGGGAGGAGGAGTGGGTAGGCACCTGCTTCTCCTGGCCATCAGGGCATTTGGTGACAAGGGCCATGCCTATCTCGAGATCTGGCTTCGAGGTGTCAGCCACGTGTCCAGGGACTGAGGTAGCTGCGTCCCCACAGCTGAGGTCGGGGCCACTCTGGAGCTGGGCACTGGACTCCATGTTGCCACTAGTGCTGGGCTCAGCACTGGGTTCCTGAGGGCTGAAAGGAAGGGCGGCTTACCTGGGCTATTGCCAGGGACACAGTCTACACCCTCACATTCCCCTTGCCTTCTAGGCTCAACCAACCAGAGAATTCACTCAACATCTCCTATTTTCATTGAGGGACACCAAGGTCCAGAATTATGGTGGACTCGATGCTGTCTCAGGCCTGCTCAGGTGTGGAGAGGGGACCCAATACTAAACCCTGAGCCCATCCTTAGCCCAAAGGGACATTGAGCCCTGAGGCATCCCTGGACTGGGAACACACTCAGTTCTAGCAGGCATGAGATCCCCTGGGAGGTCTGGGGCCTGGAGTGTGTTCCTGGCCAACAGGACTGGGGGCTCCAACTCACAAGACCAGTGGTCGCTACAGGGCAAATGGCTGCTGTGAGGCTACCAGAAGCCACAGCTCAGGGCTCCCTCCCAGAGTCTGATCAGGAGTCTGGGTGCCCCAGGGGTCCCTAGGCCACAGGTCTGATGGGACCCAGAGTCAGGGCTACAGGCTCTCTGGACCTGGCCTGTAGGAAGATGCCCCCAGTTCTGTCCACTTTCTGCCCTGGCATTACCACTCGGCCTCGCTGAGCTGTTCCACGTCTCCAAAACAGGCCCCAAGTTGCTCCAGGGGTCGAAAGTGGGTCTCGCTGGATTCCGCCTGGAGGTGCTGGATCCTCGGCATGACCTGGTCTTCCTGTGGCGAGAGGGAAGGTGAGAGTGGAGAGGTCACCAGGCTGTCAAATGGTGGAGCTGGGATTTGGACCCAGATCACTGGACTCCAGGTCAAGGAGTGGCAGTTCAGGGACACCGATGCCAGAAAAGTTCCTCCCAAGTCCACCCAAGCCCAGATGCTCACCACCTGCATCGGTGTCATCTGTTCAGCCACCAGCCTGGGAGGGTCCTCAGAGAGGGGGGACTTCACCTCCTTCAGACCGTGCTCCAGGCTCTCACGGGAGCAGCAGGGAGGCTCTTGTGGTGGAGCAAGAACTGGTGCTGAATTCAGCTCTGCCAGTGGCACTGCAGGTGACACGAGTATTTCCTCCTGCTCTGCAGCTGTGACCACAGTTGATGAGTTAACAGGTGCTATGTCCAGCGATGGCACTGGTGCTGGGTGGGAAAGTGGCAGGACAGGTGACACAGGAGCCACTTCCTGCTGTGGAACTGAGGCTCCTGGTGTTGAGTTAACCGGCTCCAGCTCCTCCGTTGGGAAGGGCATCACCTCTGGAGGTGACAACGGAGCTGCCTCCAGCTCTGGCGATGGTGTGTCTGCTGGTGAGGAGGATGGCTCCACATCAGATGCCATAAATGCCTCAACCTCTGGCAGTAGAGGTGGCCTCAGAGCTACTGGCAGCTCTGTCAGTGATGCTGCAGCCAGTGATGTTGCAACCTCTGGAGGTGGCACAGCAGGTGGCTTCAGAGTTGCCTCCATCTCCAGAGGTGGGACGAACGTTGCAGGAGTAGGAGGCTGGAGTTCTTGAGCCTGCAATGGCTCTGCCACTGCATGTGGCACTGGAGGCAGTGCCACAGGTGCCTCCAGCTCTAGAGCTGGCATGATGTCTGGTGCCATCAATGGAACTGGCTCTGGAGGGGGCACTGCCCTGGTTTTCACCTTTGGAAAAGGGAGCTGGAAGAGGAGTAAGATGCAACAACAGGCCTGGCTATCTACGGGCCTTTCCAGAGGCAGAAATGACTGCACAGCCTCTACATCAGCCCCACACAAGCACGCCACCCCCAAGAATCCTTCCCAAACTGCAGTTCCCCAGGGGAGTGGTCAGAAGCTCCCCTTTACCCAGGGCCCAAAGGCGACCTCTGGAGTTTCCTCCTTGTGAGGCTCCAGCCCATTCCCTCCCCACCCGCTCACGTGCCCTCACCCCCAGTGCCCTCACCCTCTGTCTCGGTCTCACTGGGCTCCGCGGGCTCCAGGTGAGAAAGGAGGTCCTGAGCACGCCTCTCCAGGGCAGACCCAGGCAGGGCGACCTGCGCAAACGCCACCAGCTGTTTGAGGCAGGGAACGCCTGGGTGCTGGCAGAAATCATCTGGTAGCTCTTCCAGCCAGGTGAGCAGGAGGCAGGAGATGGAGCTGGGGGTGCACGGGTGGGCAGCAGGGTGAGGGGAACGGCCCTTCCGGCCACACTGCCCTCTGACCACCACCTCCCGGGTCGGGGATCCTGGGTCAGACAAGAAGACAGACTTCTCCATCTGTGTCCCCTGGGCCCCTCCACCTGGAACAGAACCTTCATGAGGACAGGGAGGGCTGTGTCTGCTGTCTGATGGCACAGCCCTGGCACACACTAGGAAATCTGAACGTCTCCGTCTGATGAAGGAACAGAGCCTGTCCCCCTGCCTCAGCCTGCCCCGGGCCCTCGTGGACCCTCAGTCTGGAGTTCATGCCCTGAGGTCGTGCCTCATTCTCTGTGAGCCATGTGAGGGACTCTCGTGCACTGTCACTGTCCCCCAGAGGGCATGGGACAGCTCACCCCAGCCCTCCAGCAGCTAGGCTCGCAGGACTAAGCATGGAGGCAGATTTGTGAGCTGCATTCTCACCACACCCACTGATCTGGAACTGTGGCTGGAGGGTGTTGGAGGGACAAGCAGAGCAGGGGTGGAGCTGGGATGGACTCTGAGACCCCAGGTGGTGTCTGCACCCAGTGCCCCGGGAACCCTCCCACGGGTCACTGTGAGTCCGGTTCTCCTGCAGGAGATGGAGCCCTGGCTTCTGCTCTTGTGTGGGAATGATGAGAGGGACCCAGGCTTCTGCCCAGTTGCTCCTGCCACCAGCCCCCCACACCCATCCTGGGATGTGAAGAAGGAGCCCCCTCTCCTCACCCCAAGTTCACTCACTTTTTGAAGCCTTCCTGGCCTCTTCCATTCCTGTCATCAAAACTGCAGTAATCTGCATATCTAGAGGGGACATGAGGGTGTCACATGTAACTTTCTGGCTGCACCTCCTAATGATGGTATCCGGTGCTGCTCTCTGACCCCCCTACTAGACGGAAAACCAGAAGTGTAAACAAGTTTGCAGCTTTGTGCAATGAAGCAGCCTAAGTGCCTTAAAAAGTGCCTGCACGTAGTGGACCCTTCATATATATTTGAGGAATGAATGAGGCCTGAAATGCACCTTCTCAGATAGGGCCTGGGGCTCCTCTGCCAGCCCCCAGCATTGTCTGCCCAGGCTACATCGAAGACAGGGTCCATGTAGATGGGATCTCAAACCTCCTTTGAATGGGAATACAGGTTTCCAAAGGTCAGTTTGAAGCACAGCTTCTCCACATGGAGAGGAAATTCCTAAACGCTGACAGCCCCTCCCCACTGACACCCCTTTCTGAGGCCTAGCACAGTGAGCACCTTCCCATTGAGTCCTGATGGTGACCTCAGGAACCTGGTCCTTCTACCACCCCACTGCCCAGGGGAGGAAACTGAGGCTAGAGGCTGCAATGACCTTCCCCAGACAGACAGCTCGTGGGTGGCAAAGCTGTCCGGGGATGGAAGAGGGGGGCACTCACCTTTTGGAAACCTGGTCGAGGACTTCTTCAATGGAGAGGAAGCCCCGGTAATTTATTAGCAAGTTGGTCACGTAGACTCGGTCACCCTCCTGCACGGCCGGCACCAGTTGCTGCATGAGCTTCGCCAAAGCCCGTTCCTTGTTGGTGCGCTCCAGGCTGTGCTGCACCCTCCTCTGGGCCGGTGTGTTTGCACACTAGGAAAGGGCAGAGAAGGAGCAGATAGTCAGCGGCTGCACTGGGGGGAGGTGTGGATCTGCCTCTCCCAGGCCCTCCGAGACCTGGTCATTAAGAGGGGCAGGAGGGCTTCCAGCAGAAAATGGGCCCAGCCTCCAAAGGAGAATTGAGGTGAGGGAGTAATGAAGTTGTGGACCCTCCCCGTCATTCGGGGACCTGAGTCACAGGAGAACCTCCCTGCACCACTGCCTAGAAAGAGCTTCATCCCGTGAGTCCTCAGGAACCACCCCCATTCCTGGGATGGGGGATCCTCCAGGGGCAACTCGAAGTCCCTCAGGTCAGAAGCACAACCATCCATGCTCGGGCCTCGGGATGATCCCTCCACACTCTGGGAGGTGGGTGTGCCCCAGACATGGAGGGAGAGGGTCTGCTCAACCTCATCCCTTCCCCACTTTGGAGGCAGTGGACACAGATTGCCCAGATTATGGGAACACCTTTGATTTCAAAGCACTCCCTGACTTTTCTGTCTCTTGCCTTAAAGGGTGTTCTGAGAACCTGCAGCCATGGTGATCCCTGCTCTGGCAAAGGGAGAAATGCTGGGAGCATCCAGGTGGGAGAAAGACCCCCGCAGATCCGAGGACCTGAACAGAAGCCTCAGACAAAGGCAAACCCAAATGTCCCCTGGATGATGGCATGGGGCTCCAGCTCTCACAGGGCAGTTGCAAACCTAATCACCAAAGTGAATCCATTTGCCCAGCTGACCCCGGACTGGCCAAAATGCCAGAGAATGTTCACAGGCAGACTGAGCGGACATAGGGAAGCAGCCATGGTTGGGGCCTGTTGGTGGCCACTGAACCGCTGTGGCCTTCCAGAAGTTCAGTGGCTCAGGCTATTCAATCCCCTCCGCATCTGTGTGACCAGCCATCCCATTCAGGGGAGTGTATGCTTGAGCTGGAAAGGGGGAGCAGTCCGTTAAGACACACGGAAGATGCTCCCAGCTGAAACAACCCCAGAAAGGAATCCCTTCAAGATCTGAGAAAAGTGAGAGTCTGAACCACTGCTCCATGCAGCCTCCCTTCTGGAATGTGATGCAAGTGACTCAGGCCACAGTTCCTCTCCTGGAAATCAAGGGGATGTGTTATGTGAGTGTTCAGTTTGCACTGGAAATCATGTGATGGAGTGAGCCCCATTCCTTTTGAGTCAAACCACCCTCAAGAGCATGAAGATCTGTAAGGCTTGGAGACGGTGTGGAAGGACAGTCCAACTGACTACTCCAGGGGACAGCTGGCTTCAGAAAGGGACACTAAAAAAGCAGCAAAGTGCAAAGGAGCTCATGGCCTAATCAGAAGGGAAAGAGTATTGTCATCCCTTCTCAGATGCTACTACAAATGTGTGAAAAATGTCTCTCCACCTGGCCACGAACAAGACTGTGCAGATTGGTGGGTGGTGGGGGTGGAAGCCCAGATGCCTTTTGGAGTGAGACTTTGGGCAAATTGGAGGGCAAAGCCGTGGAAGGGTGCCTGGGGAAGGCACCACTGTTGGATCTGATCTTTCCCATTAGACACAGCTGCCTCAAGACCCTGGAATGGAGAAGCCACTGCTGGTCCTCTCACCTGCACATACTGCTGGCCCGGGTTGGGGTAAGGAGGCCCCTGCACGTTGCACACAGATACGGTGTAGCTGACTCCTATGAGCAGCTCCTCACTGATCCCCTGCATGGAGCTCTGCAAACACAGTGCCCAGCAGCTGTGCAGAAGGTGTCAGAAGGCTACAGCCATCACCACAAGGGGAACACCCCTTGTTATCTCTGTGATCCAGATCAGACACAGACAGGTGTCTGCATGGACCTCCAGCCCACTTGGAATGGAGATGACAACTTTTGTACCTGGGATTACCATGTCGAATGACGGTTGCCTCACCATCACCACTTGCCTTCCCACTATCCACCCGTGACCTGAGGTTTGAACAGGGAGGGCCCACCAGGTTTCCCAGCCCTGCCACAGATGGACCCACTCCTCTCACCTCCTACACAGTGTTAGGAAGGGGGATATGAGGCTGCTGAGGGAGGATGACAATGCTGGCATCCTTGGAAAACTTGACTTACCTTGGGAAACCTCCTGGCCAATGGACAGCGGCCTCGTGGAGAAGGGCTGAGCCAATGTCTGCACCTATGGAAACAGGTCTCATTCTCAAGTGTCTTGAGGTGAGAACCTCGGGACCAACAGAAACAACAGGACATGTTGCTCTCTCGAGCGTCTCCTGTTAAGTGAGCTGGGCAGGGGGCAGTCTGTGGAACCTGGGTGCCTGGTTACCAGGGTTCCAAGTTCTACTGGCTCTGCCTCCAAGGAAGTGAGGTCATCTCCTTGGGTCCCCTTAACTGACACCTCTCAACAGTAAGAGCCCTCAGGTCCCCTCAGGTCCCATCTTCCTCAACCATGTCATCATGTTCTCTGGGCACAATCTCAAAGATGATCCCAATGTGGATGGGTGGGTGAGGGGAAGAGCAACGCAGGCTGGGAAGGGCATGGCTTTGAGATGGGCCAAAACATGGTCTGTTTTCAGGGTGAAGAAGTTTCCAGTGAGGCTGGAGCACAGTGGGGAGGCAGCATGCTGGGGGGCCTTTAATGAGAAGAATACAAAGAATGTTGCATGGAAGGGTTGGGACACTGCAAGCTGGAGGTGAAGAGAATGATCTCGGGGACACGGTCCTGGTGTCTGGTCACAGTCTCAGCAACTCAGAGCTGGAGGAAGCCTAGTGAGCACAGGGCCACCCCACCCCACCCCAGATTCCTCCATATCCAGGCATGGGTGAGGAGGCACGCCTCAGTGTCTTCCCTTGCTCATTGTTACTTAAGCCAGCCATTGTGTGTTGTTTGTCATAGCAACTCCGGCAAATTAAGACAGTAAGAAGCTTGGAGGGAGAGTGTCCCAATAGACCAGAATGCAGGCACAGTACCTGGAAGACACCCCTTGGTTTAACATCCATTGCATTCACATTTTTTGCACTGCCTATGAAATGGGTCTGAATACTCAGACTCATGACACATTCACCAGCTGTTTCAGGAGGAGAATAATGAAATTCCCATGGAATACTTTGTCTGAGGGTGAAACTGGGCAAACTCTGACATTTGTGGGCCTTGCTTCTCTATGCAAATTGTAATGACTTTCTATACTCCTTTCAGAGAGCAAAGAACATATCAAAGCTTGTTTGCCAAGGCTTGCACAAGAAAAGTGACTAGCACCTAAAATTCCAGGGAACTTGTGGTTGGCTAGAATTTCCTCCCAGACTATTCAGCTTCAGGTTTCTTTGCAAATGGTTTTTCTTAAGAAATGGGTCACAGGTGTATGTTCTTCTTTTTCCTAATAAAGCTTTGATAACGTCTGCTTGTATAGCCAAACACCATGATAAAATTCTGCACAGAGGCTTCCTCCCTCAAGTGCCAAGAGACAGCCCCTTCGGCTGTGAAACCTGGAAGACTGACAGGACTCAGGGGAAGGGGCTCCAGCGGGCTCCCTGCTCGCCAGCAGGCTCAGCTGAACCACCTGATTCCCTGGCCCTCCGGCCAGATGACAGCCTGGCCTACTGCGCTCCAGGGAATTGTGCTCAGGCCAACCTGCAGTTCCTTGTAATGAATCTTCTGAGAACAGGAGAAGGATTAGAGGAGCAGGATAAGGCAAGGATCAGGGGTAATAAATTACTTGCTTTTGGCTTTACTCTTGGGTCTGAGACTTTTCTGGGAGCACCGCTCAAAATGGGCACCAGCGCCACCCAGTGGCCAATCTCCATTAAAACATTCTCACTTTTCTCCAGCACTGCAATTGTCTAGTACACTTCGTGTGGCTAGTCCAAACTGAGATGTGCCATAAAGGTAAAATATACCACGTATTGAAGGCTTAGTATGAAGAAAAGAACTTTTAAAATCTCATTAATCATTTTTTATATTGATTACGTGCTGAAATGATACTTTGGATACTTCGTGTTAGATAAAATACATTGTTATAATTCATTTCACCTGTTTCTTCTTCTGGTTTCGCTGTAGCTACTAGAAAATCTGAAGTCACGTATTTGACTCACATTTGGGGCTTGCATTATATTTCTACTGGACAGGAACAGAACGAATGTGATTTCACTATTTCTGAATATCTGGTATATAAATACATACATTTGGCATCTTTTCTCCATCATAATTAAGGTCAGTAGTTACGCATTTGTTTATGTTTGCTCCTACCTGGGCCTAGAAATTCCTAGCAAATCCCACTGTGCTCTCTAAAGCTGCAGCTTTGTACAACTCCTCATTTGTGAGTGGTACCTTCTAGACTTGTGCAACACAGCAGCCCCTGTCTGAACCTAAAGAGATAACATATTCTGGGAGGGAGGCAGAGACAGACACTTGCCACTCTAATGCAGCGGTTCTTAGCCAGGAGTGTGCACTAGAATCGTCTAAGGGTTTTCTCCAAGTCCTCATTGCTAGACTCTACCCCAGAAGTAATGAAATAGTAACTCTGAGGTTGCCTATAGGGATGTGTGTGTGTGTGTGTGTGTGTGTGTGTGTGCTGATTTCTGTATCCTAATGCTTTAAAACACACACACAGACACACACACTCACAGCTCCATTAAGGCATATTTGAAATCCAATAAACTGCCCATATTTAAAGTGTAAAAGTTTATATGTTTTGACTTATGCACACACAACTGTAAAGCCAACACAACAATCAAGATAATGAACACAATGCCTGTGTGTTTTGAAAAAGCTCCCAGGTGGCATTTTCATGTGTATCTCTAATCAGGGCCCAAAGCTTGAAGAGGACCATGGTAAGCAGCGTAACAGAGGGACAGAGATGCACAGGTTCAAAGCTCAAAGGGAAGGCTTCATGGTAATCGAGGAGATTAGGGGGAAAGATACGAGCACAAGCCAAGGTGTGGGAGTGTGGAGGAGCTGGCTGGGAGGTTTGGGGATGACGGGCGAGCAGGACGGATGATGGGGCTAGGCCAGGTCACAGAGAGCCTTTGGGGCCAACAGGAGGTAGCCCCACCTGAGGGAACCATTAAAGCCTTTTCATAAGAGAGGGCTGTGGAATGTAAGACCCTTCCATGCCCTTTGTAGAGCACGCTACCTGTATCAGGCATGGGTTTTTGTTGCAAACAACAGAATCCATTGTAGCTCCTTTATATAAAACAGAAATTTATTAAAACTTACTAAAGCCTGCCACCTGCTAGCTCTTCCCCGTCACCAAACTGACACTCCCTCTCCAGCCATGTCCAAATTCTTCCCATCCTCACAGCTAGCTCCAAGATATTCCTCTCACCTGGCCCCTGTGCCCTGTTGCATATTCCTATGCAGGTTTCAAGGCTAATTGAGTCCTGCCCCCACCAGGAAGTGACCTTGATTCCTCTAGCTTGTGCTTGGCCATCATTTACTGTGTCTTCAGTGGCTTCATGACATCTTGTCTTGTACTGAAATAGCCTGTTTTGCACATGAAGGCCTTCAGGATACAAACTAGTAGAAGCCAGGGACCTTATCGTAATTTTTTTGTCTCTTCATATCCACCGTATTAGGATGACTAACATTTACACAGAGTTTACTATATGCCAGCCAGGGCTCTAAATCTCTGTTTACATCAACTCACTTAAATCTCACAATAACTCTATGAAATAGGTATTCTATTCCTACCCCCATTGCATAGTTGAAGAAACTGAGGCACAGAGCATTTAAGTGGCTTGCCAAGTTCACATGGCCAGTAAACAGCAGAGGCAGAGACCAAACTCAGGCAAAGAGTGAGGCGCAGCGAGTGAGGTGGCATTCTCACAGGCACGCCGAGTCCCTGGATGTGTGCGGATCGGCTGAGCTGGAATCAGTGAGGGTGTGATCTCTAGATGTGCTTGGAGAAGGCACGACCCTTGCCAGCATAAGTTTCCTCTTTTATCAAATGGTGAGTTGTGTTTTTTAAAAATCAGCTTTAGTGAGGTATAATTTACAGTCAATAAAAATTAACAGTTTAAAATGTGCAACTGATAACTTTCAACAAACGTATACAGCTGTGTAACTACCAACACAGGCAAGTTAGTAGAATATTTTCTTCATCCTCAAAAGTTCCATCCTGCTCCTTTGCAGTTCATTTCCTCCCCAAGATTTCTTGCTCCTGGCAACCACTATTTCTAGCACTTTAGTTTTGCCTTTTCTGGGACTCCACGTTAGTGCAGTCATGCAGCATGTTGTCTTCATGTCTGACTTCTCTCACTTAGCATGTTTTTGAGATTCCACCATGTTGTTTGTGGATCAGTCATACATCCTTTTTAATTGCTGAGTAGAATTACATAGTTATGCAACAACTGGATTTTCCATTCACCAGTTGACAAACATTTGGAGTGTTCCCAATTTTAGGACATTGTGAATAAAGCTGCTGTGAACATAAACACACACATTTTTATGTAAACATATTTTTATTTGTCTTTAACACTTAGGAGTGGGCCTAGTAGGTCAAATGGCAAATATATGCTTAACTTTATTCAAAAGAAACAGCCAAACTGTTTTCCATTGGCTGTTCCATTTTTGCATCCCCAAGAGCGATATGTGAGTGCTCCAGTTGTTTCACATCCTCGCCGACACTGGGTGTGACCAGTCTTTTTAACTGTAGCCACCCTCGAGATTATACAAATGGCACATATTTGACAAGATGACCCCCAAGGCCCTGTCAGGTCAAAAAATCCTGCCATAATCTCTGTGGATTCTTCTCTCTACGCGAGACAGAGCAAATGCAGGAGCTGTAAGGGGGAACCTGATTTCCCCTTCTCACATGTACCCGCCATTCCTGCGGGGGTTT
This sequence comes from Choloepus didactylus, assembly GCF_015220235.1. Lineage (NCBI taxonomy): Eukaryota > Metazoa > Chordata > Mammalia > Pilosa > Megalonychidae > Choloepus > Choloepus didactylus. The sequence goes on along the minus strand of NC_051316.1, from coordinate 109,847,620 downwards.
AGGGGCCTTGGGGAGACCACAGAGACAAGCACCCAGGATCTCAACACAACAATTCCCTCTTCCCATGGAGCTACCGCAACAGCCCAGAGGGTGGTGATTTGTTCTTCCCATTTTACAGACGAGGAAACAGCCTCAGAGGGGCTCAAGGCCCATTCAGAGTGAGACGTGGACCCCCAGAATGGGGACCCACAGACACGGACTCACTTTACTCTCTGCCTCCGTTGTCACATGGCCTTCTCCCCCCTGTGTAAGTGTCCTCTCCCCTTCTCATGCGGACCCCAGTCATACTGGATTAAGGGGCCAGCCCTTAGCCCAGTATGACCTCATCTTAATTTAACTAATTCCACCTGTAATGACCCTATTTCTAAATAAGGTCATATTCTGAGGTATGTGGGTTAGGTCTTTGACATATCTGTTTGGGGGCACAAGTCACCCCTTAAGAACATCTTTGCTTAGAACTACCCCAAATAGATTTTTTCATAAACTATTCAATCTTTGATCAGTTGCAATGGTGGTGACAATGGGTCAGGTGATAAAGATCAGTGAGGGCCAAAAAAGTTGAGGCCATACTGGAGGGTGGGAAGATGGCTATGATTTTAGGAATCATATCCTTCAGGCACAGAAGAATGAAGAGACTGACGATCTCCCATTACAGAGACGATTACAAGGCAGGGGGCATCTGGGCATAGGTGGCAACTGACAAAGGGTTGTTGTCACTGTGTGTCCGAACTTATCTGAAGTCCTCTGAAAAGAAGGGCATCTAAGATCATTGGCAGTAAGTGCCGGTCATCAGTGCACAAGTCAGGCTCTTGTGGGTTCCTGCCTCCGCGTGGTGCTCTCTCAACTTGCACAGCACTTTGCAGTTGACTAAGGGAGAAACCTAGGCAGACTTGATCTTGGCTCATCCTCACAGCATCCCTGTGCCGGCAGCAGAGGATGTCTGTAATTGTTCCCAAGGGTTAACATCTCCATTTTACAGGCTAGAAACCGAGATGCAGAGTTGGTGGTGTAACTTTACATACGGTCATGCAGCTAGCACGTGGCTTAGCCGAGACACAAACACCTCGACAGCCTTTGAATCCTCATTCAGTCCTGTCCAAGTCTTGGCTGCAAAGGACTGCACTGACCAAGTGATTTTATCTTCTTCTGTTGCTCTTCTCCAACCAATGCTCCGAGAAGCTTCTTACAGTTCTGTGTGAGGGGCATATCCTTTATGTTATTTTGTGTGTGTGTATGTGTGTGCACTCTGGTTTTGTTTCTTTCTAGTCTGAGCTCTTGGGGAGCTACAACAGGGCCCTGAATATACCACCTAGAGTGCTGGGATGGAGCCCCCCAACATAGCAATTAAAGCATTTGTGGTCCAGGGAATCCCCAGACCCTATAATGATGACAGGTCATTTTAAGTGGTCACATTTCTGAATAAAATAATATTTTTAACCATTACAAAAGATGTGTATGTATCAAAGAAAATAGCCTGACATGGCAATTCCACTCTTAGGTATTCACCTAAGAGAAATGAAAGCATAAGTCCACAAAAACACTTGTACTTAAGAGTTCATTGTAGCTGGAAACAACTCAAATGTCCATCAATAGGAAATAATATATCCACACAATGGAACACTATTCATCAGTAAAAAAGAATGACTTATGCAAAGTAGCATGGATGAATCTCAGAAACATTAGGTTTACTAAAGAAGCCAGAGACAGAAGAGTACCTGCTGTATGCTTGTGTTTATATAGTATTATAGAACTATGGTGATAAGAATCAGAATGATGGTTGCTTGGGGGCAAGGTGGGTAATGGGGGAGATTGATCAGAATGAGGCACAAGGTAACTTTCCAGTGTGATGGGAAAACTCTACATCTTGCTTGAGGCCATGGTTTTACAGGTGTATACATTTGTTAAAACTCATTAAAGTGTTAAAGACATCTCAATAAATGAGTAAATGAATTATTCCTCATTAAATTATCCTCTGTTTTAATGTTTGTCTTGGGGGAAAGGGAAGAGTCCTATTAGGAAAATGTATTTTCCCATACCACAACACCACTCTCTCACATTTTGTTCTGCATTTGGCTTCCTAGATCTCTGGCTTTATATATGTCATGTGATTTCTTTGGAGAAGATTTCCAGAAATGATCCTTGGCCCTCTGCTATTCAGTTAACCCAGTATCAATTGAGCACCAACCATATGCTTGGAAACACCTAGAAGTGGTGGATTGGGAATACAGAGTAAATAAGACATAGGCCTCATCCTGGAAGAGCTCACAAGGAAATAGAGGAAATAAGTCAAGGATCATTAAAGTAAGAAAGAGGGAAAAGCACCAAAAATCATTCAAAAAATAGTATGCTGCTGGCTCCAAGCAGCACAGTGTCCTGACCGGGAGCCAGGGAAACTGAGCCCTGAAATGGGATTTGACAGGCAGAGAAGGGGAGAGAAGGGCATTCAGCTGCAGAGAACATTTCGGACACTCCACTGACATTTGTCCCTCACTTTCTATGCCTCCTAAGGAAGGCCATTTCTCTTAGCCCAAAGTGGGGCCTCTGGAATCGGACTCATGGGCTCTGAAGCAAGCTACTTGGCTTCTCTAGCAAGGGCAGGAACAATCGTGGCACCCACTTCACAAGGTTGCTGTGATGATTAAAACAGATCATCCATGTGAAGTGGTTAGCATAGAATCAGGTACATAGTAAATGCACAATAATTGTGAGATACCACTATAGTTATTGTTGCCATTAATATAAGCCTGAAACTTGGGCAGGTCCTGGAAATTCAGAAGAAAACTCCATGGTTTGCTACAAAAGATTATATAAACGCAAAAGTAGGCACTAACGGAAGAATTGAGGGACAAACAGGGTATAAAACTTTAAAGATCTAATACTAAAATGGCAGAACAAAGTCCTGCATTATCAGTTGTCACTTTAAATGTAAATAGATTAAACTCCCCAGTCAAAAGGCAGAGACTGGCAGAATGCATAAAAAAAAAAAAAAAAAAAGCATGACCCAACTATATGCTGTTTACAAGAGTCACCTTAAATTCAAAGACACAGGTGGGTTGAAAGTAAAAGACTGGAAAAAAATATTCCATGCAAATAGTAAACACAAGACAGCTGGGGTAGCTATACTAATATTAGGTAAAACAGATCTTAAGTCAGAAGAAAACTCCCCATTCTAGTGGGGGAGACAGCAAGTTGACAGATAATTACTTGGACAAAGAAGAAAATTTCGAGACTCTGTGCCATAGATTCTCTCTACCCCTACAGAGGCCCTGAGCAGGGAAATGACACTCCTGAGTTTCCAGAGAAAAACAGCACAGTCTGGATTGAGCCTACTGAGTCTCTGTCTGGAGGGAAGCCCACCACTGTCTATCCCTGTGGGGGAAAGGCCCAAGCGCCCTTGCTCCTTCAAATCCCCTGGAGCTGATCACAGTTCTCTGGAAAGAGCTGTCTCGCGGTGACTGGGAACACAAGCTAGGTGACCTCTTTACCTACTCCTATGTTTGGTGCATTTATTCAGAAGCAACTCTCATCTGCGTTCTGGGAGCTGACGACTCCACCTCGCCCTCAGCAAACCAGGCCGGGGCCTACAGACGGAGACAGTCAGTGGAGGAGGTGTCTCGGGGCACAGAGAAGTAGGAGCAGATTTTTCAACAGCCGATCTGAGAGTAGGAACCCGACAGACCAGCCCTGGTTCTAGAAAGACACACTGTCATCAATCCCGGCTCTGGCTGGAGGCAGGGCCAGGGCTGGTGTTGACTGCATTAGGAACTAGGAATGCTGGGTTGCCTGTCAAGCCTGCAGAGTTCTTGCCCCAGATTTGCCTCCCATGGGCTTTCTTGTAGCCAGCAACAATATGTGCAATATCTGGGACCCGCATAGCACACACTGTTTGTTGAGTGCACCCATAAAGCTGCTTATCATCTGATTCTTTAGATTTGCCTCTGAGTCACTGTTTCACTTTGACATCCATGGCTCACTTCAACACATTACTGCCAAATTCACACATTTCAATTCTTCAGCTAAATTAAGTATTCCTTGCACTAAGAAGAATTTATACAAAAAAGGAAAGAATAAAAATAGCACTAATTGTCCAGCCCTCCAACCCCCCGAACAGTAGCTGCAGAGTAGTTGTTGAGGTCTGGGCGTGCTTCCCTTTTGGAATGGAGAGGGTTCAAGACAGATGTGACACAAATGAGCTCCAGCTGGGCCAACAAAGAGCTACTGGAGGCCCGTCTTCTCTGTCCAGATGGAACTGAAGGGATAGGGCTGCGTCTCGAAGGCGTTTTCCTGGTGGGTGGTGAGCATCCTAACCGCCACAGACCCTGACTGTGCCCGGGCCTCAGACTCTTCAAAGTGCCTCCCCCAAACACACAGCAACTTCTGTCACCAGAGCAGAACCAGCTGCTCCCTGACGCACCTCCCCCAGGTGCTACGTGCCAGCCAGGTGGCTGCCCGCGCATTGGCTTCCTTCCTCCTAGACCAGGCAGAGGAAAGGGGTCCACCTGTACCTGGCTCCACTGCTGATTGAACTGTGTGAAACTGCCATTTTTGCAGGTTAAAAATGGTCAAAGAACAGTGATTTCATCCAGTGCGATCAAATACTACTTCATTGTGCTTTAAGAGATAAGATAAGTCAGGGCATTTTTCTAGCTGGGTCCTGCCTCCAGTCTCAAGCAATCCTTTGATTTATGAAACATTTGAGGCCAAACTATACACAGTAGATAAACAAGTAGATGTTAACAAGATGTCCCTCTTTGGCCTATTTTAGGGTTACTAGGGGGTGAAAATCAGTTTTCCTTTCTTATCACAGGGAGAAAAACCATCTGCAGAGGAAAATCCCCAAACACAAGCTGAAACCTGCTTTTCCTTTTTTGATGCCAAGTGCTCTAAGATTAGGGAATCACACAGAATCAGGAACAGGTTGAAGTTTCAGGGACAGATTCAGGACTCTGCACCCCTCAGGGGTCCTACACAGGGACAGAGAGAGGACATCAATTCAAACCTTCTTTCTGTAAGAACTGGAAGAGTAAAGATTCTCAGTGAGCACTCACTTCTTCAAAAAAAGTTTCATAGTTTATTTATTTAATAATTTGTTAACTTTATGCATATAGGAAGGATTCATTACAGAAAAGTCAACCAAAGATAACTACTGTTAACATTTTGATGTATATTCTTCCAGATTTTTATATGTACTTGTAAAACAAAAATGAGATTTTTCCATCAAGATTACTGTACTCTGCTTTTTTCACACTATAGTAGATCGTAAACCTATTTGGACATCAAAAAAAAATCCTTCTGTTAGGTTGATCATGTGAAATTACCAATATGCAAGCAGTTTTGACCTACAAAAACAGCAACTGATACATACTCACTGATAAAAAGCATTTGTGAAGCAAGGCAAGTGTTCATCAAGAGATGAATGTGGTATATACATACAATGGAATATTATTCAACCATAAAAATGAATGAAGTTTTTATACATGCGACAACATGAGTGAATCCTGAAGACATTATGTTGAGTGAAATAAGCCAGACCCAAAAGGACAAATATTGTATGAGCTCACTGATACGACATACGTAGAGTAACTAATACATTGACAGAGAGTGGATTACCAGTTACCAGTGTCTGGCATTTGGGGATGGAATGGGGAGTTATTGCTTAATGAGTACAGAGTTTCTATTTGGGCTGATGAGAACATTTAGTAATGGATGTTTGGTGTTGGTAGCTAAAATTGTGAATGTAATTAATATCACTGAATCACACTCAAGATAGTGGTTAAAATGGGAAATTCTGAGTTGCAAACATGTTACCACAGTAAAAAAAAAAAAAACTTTTTTAAGGGGGAAAAAAAAAGCATTTGTGAATCTCCACTCATCAGTTGAATGGGATATGGACAATTCTATATTTCAAATATTTTTACCCTGCGAATGTGGGAGAGCGTGAGGAGCTGGCCTTCAGAGCATGTGGCTCTGACGGGAACCCCTTCGAGGCCCCTTGGACTTTCTGAAGGAGGCTGGGAGTCCTTGGGGACTGGAGTGGACAGCCTGACAGTAGGTGTAGCAGGAGCCTGAAGGCCGGTGGAGTTGGGCAGCGGCCCGGGATTGTGAATTCCCAAGGAAGTGATCCCTCCCAGGCCTGGCTTCAACAGAGACAGATCCACGTAGGACTTACCCTTCCCAGCCAGGCCAAAGCCAGACATTCTTTTCTTCCTCAGCCACTGTCCATAGTCCTGCTCTTTGCTCTGGCTTGGCCACAGGCCCCCTGGACAGGCAGGAAAGTTGTAAATGTAGGTGCCCCCTGGGGTAAGCTGAACAATGCTCCCCAAATACATCCCAGGTCATACTCTGGACCCTGGGAATTGTGCCTTATATGGCAAAAGGCACTTTGCAGATGAGATTTAGTTAAGGGTCTTGAAAGGGGAGAGCACCCCGGATTACCCAGGTGGGTCCTAAATGTAAAATCCTGAGTGTCCTTAGAAGGCACACAGATTTGACACGGAAGAGAGAAGGTGATGTGCAGTCTCAGCAGAGAGAGATTTGAAGAGGCTCCTCTGCTAGCTTTGAAGATGGAGGAAGGGGCACAAGGCAAGGAAGAACACAAGCAACGCAGCTCTAGAAGCTGGAAAAGGCAAGGAAATGGACCCCCCGTAGAGCTTCTGGAGGAAGTGCACGTCTGCCTACATTTGATTTCGGCCCCGTGAAACTGATGTTAGACTTCTGACCTCCAGAGCGTAAGAAAAGGAAAATAACTGTTTGTTGTTTGAAGCCACCAAGATTGTGCTAATTTGTTACAGCGGCCATAGGCAACTGATCCACTCCCAAGGCAGACTGGCTGGCCCGGGCCCTCTTCATCCCAGAGGAGGAAGGGTGGGGAATCCAGACTTCCAGGAGCAGAGGCGCTACCTTCCCGGGGACTCGCTACTGGAACCCGAGGACAGAGGCATGAGGGCCGCATCATGGGAAGTCCCCCAGCAGGGACAGAGAGCACCAGCCTTGTCCTGAATCTCTGAGAACCAGGAGACATGCGCCAGGACCCCCGAGAAGCTGCCCTCTGTGTGCTCATAGACCCAGCACGCACAGGGTTACGTTCAGGAGTGACGACAAATATCCGCATCCTGCTGGTGGCATAGCCGGTGCAGAGAGCTGTCTCCTGCAGGGAGGAACTTGGGCTCTGACCATCATTCTTAGGAAGAATGGGGCCCAGAACCAAAGCTCTGGGCTCTGAAAGGGGCAAAGCCCCATTCCCCTCACTCCAGCCCCAGGTGGGAAGGTTGGAAGGTCAACCAGATGCAACCCCTCCATGCATGTTTCCTGAGGCCGTCCCTGAAAACCCTGCCGGGACCACAACCTGTTATAGCTTCCGGTTGCTGAGCACCTACTGTGTGCTCAGTGCTAAGGCCACTGTCCCCACGGCTTCAAGACCAGGACTTCTTAGAGGAGCCCTCACACTCTAAAACTACTGGAATGCAATATACCAGAAATGGGTTGGCTTTTAACAATTAGGATTGATTTATTAGCTTACAAGTTACAATTCTAAGGCTGTGAAAATATCCACACTAAGGCATCAACATGATGATACCTTCTCTGAAGAAAGGCTGCTGGCATCCAGGACACCTCTGTCACATGGGAAGTCACATGGCTGGCATCTGTTGGTCCTCCCTCCTGGGTTTGTTTGCTTTTAGCTTCTGGCTTCAGAGGCTCACTCCACTTCTCTGGGTGTATCCTTTTCTCTCAGCTTCTCCCTGGGGCTTCTTTGAGCTCTCTGGCCTTTTTCTGTCCTTTATCCTCTCATAAAAGACTCCAGTAAAAGGATTAAGACCCACCCTGAATGGACTGCATCACACCTCAATTGAAACAAACTAACCAAAAGGTCCCACCTACAAAGGGTCTGCACCCACAGGAATGGATTAAAAGAACATGGCCTTTTCTGGGATACATAACAACTTCAAACTAACACATCCCCAGTAAACGGATTGTACATTTATTTGTGTGATTGTCTCTGATCTGCCCCTGCTGATTGGTGAGTTCATGAGGCAGGGGCCAAACTTGGGTTTGCTCATCTTTGTCCCAGGCTGCGAGGCCTCTTGGTGTCTCTGCCACTCCTTGCCCACCCTGGGAAGTAAGAAGCCCTGTCCTGTCTGCCCAGCCGCACCCTATTGTCACTCCTCCTTCCGTCCTCCCCTGTGACCCTCACAGAAAGCTGGGCCTGGCGTTGCTGCTGGACCCAGCAGCGCTGAGCTTTGAGAGGAGGAGGGGTGGGCAGCCCTCTTCCTCCTCCATAAATTCTTTTCTCGTTTCTCCTGCAAACCACCACCAAACTGCCACAACTCTCATGGGAAACAAAGCCACCATGTCTGGGAAGCCGCTTCTGTTTCTCTCTGCTGCATCCCTCCTCTGAAGCAATGAAGCACAGAGCGGCTGCCTGTTTGGATTCATTCATTCTTTCAGCAAATACTTACTGACAGTCTGCTCTGCGGCACGCACTGTTCTGTCCTGGGGACTGGGATGCCTTCCCGGACAAAACAACAGCAGCCCTTGTTCTTGTTGAGCTTTCATTTGAGTGGAGACAAAGGGACAATAAATAAGTAAATTAAACAGTACTATGAACTTCACAGTACTGTGTAGGCTTTAATTCCTATTAAACAGCTTGCTGCAAGGACTATGGAAAAGAATAAAACAGAATAAGAGGATCGACGGGTGCCGGGGTTGGGGGGTGATCAGGGTAGGCCTCACCAAGAAAGTGACATTTGAGAAAGAAAGAGGGGGGAAAAGGCATGGAGAAAAACTTAAGTTAAAAACCCTTTGGTGGTTCTTCTTTGTCTCAGAATAAAGTCTTGACATTAAACATGGCTTTCCAGTTGTATGTGGCCTGGTTCCTGCTTTCTCCAGCTTCACCAGCACAAAATGAACCACACACACACACACACACACACACATGCACACGCATGCACACACACATTTGTATCCTCTGGCAAACCTCAAATGTGCACATCCTTCCTGTGCCACCCACGGCAGATACAGTGTTCAACTCAGAGCTCAAATATAATATGAGGTGTCATGAGGGAGAACATGGGAGGTTAGCCAAACCCAGTTACATGGAAAATATACAAAAGTTCTGGCCATAAAGGGTCCAAGTCCATCCTTGAGCTCACTGTTAGCTGGAGATCATCAGCGTGAGAAGGGGCAGTTATGAGGTCATCCAGCCCACCCCTCACTGTAAATAGAGGAGCCACTCGGTCCTTGGGGTGGCATTGCCTCCCCAGCAACCAAGGCCAGATTCTCTGCAGGAATAACATCTGTGCCTGCAGTCTTGTCCTAAGTCCCCAAGTTCCTCTATCCAGCCTTAGAAGGAGAAATAACCGGTCGGATTTCCCCTCAAGCAACTGATCAAGGGATGAGCTGGGCCTCTCGCCGATCTCTGTGATGAAGTCCATCTTTCTCAACTGGGGATTCTGTCCAGGAGGCTCTCAGTGTGGGCTAGAAGGACAAGGACAGAATCTCTGTTGTTACCTGGGAAGCTCATCCGTGGACTATAAAAACACAGAATCTGGAAAAGCCATGGACCAATCCTTGGCCGGGGATGGAACTGGGATTCTACAGTCTGTGCCCAGTTCTCTGCTGGGGGAGGGGGGTGTTGTTGGGAGGGTGGAGTCTCCGATAGCTCAGAAGAAAGGGGCACTTTAGGACTTTAGGGTCAAGTGTGGTAACAATAACACACAGGAGGAAGTTAGAAATCAGTATGAAGGTCATCAGATTGTGACAAAGCCAACAAAAGCAGCTAAATGAATAAGGCCATGTTGGAGATCCTTCCACCGGGTAGGCACAAGAACCAGTTAATGCCAGGGTCAAATCTTCTTAGTCCTGCTTCCCAGGCGAGTCCCACTGGCCTAGCACCCTTGGCAGCTGTCTCTCCACCTCCTCCCATTGCCCCCTTCCCGTTTACTTTCCCTGAGGCTGCCCCAACCCCCAACTACCTGCCACTTCCCGCTCCCCACTAGCTTCCTGAGTGAGGTTCTTAGAAGGAGCATAGCCTTGAACAAGTTGCTTGACCTTTTGCAGTCTGCTTCCTCCCACAGGATTATCACTTATCTGCTAATGATAAAAACAGATCCCATCCATTGAGCAAATCCCTCACCACAGGTTCAGTGCTAAGAATTTAGCAGCGTTTTCTTGTTTAAGCTTTACTGGTCCCCCATGACATAGATTCGATTATTGTTTCCATTCTACACACCAGGAAGCTGAGGCTCAGAAATGTGAAGCTACTTGCCCGAATCCCTAAGTCAACACCTGATGGCTCAGGAGTTGAACTGAGGGTAGTGGAATCCGACTCCAGGCCCAGCATCTCACCAGTAAGACTTCTCTGTGGAACCTCTTTCCTCCCAGGATGAGGGGCAAAGGGATTACTATATATGTTTAAAATAGAAAGGGCTGTTAGAAGTCCCTGTCCTGAAAGGAAACAAAATAGTTTCGTTGGCTGAGAGATCTCAAATGGAGTGGCAAGGTCATTCTGGAAGCTTTTCTAATGCATTCTATAAATAACCCTTTTTAGTTTTTAGTGTATTGGAATAGGTAGAAGGAAATGCCTGAAACTGTTGAACTGCAACCCAGTAGCCTTGATTCTTGAAGATGATCAAATAACTATATACCTTACACAGTGTGCCCATGTGATTGTGAAAACCTTGTGGCTCACACTCACTTTATCCAATGTATGGACAGATGAATAGGAAAATGGGGACAAAAATTGAATGAATAGTGGGGATGGGGAGGAGTAGGGAGGTGTTTTTGGGTGTTCTTTTTTACTTTGATTTGTTTATTTTTTTTGGAGTAATGGAAATTTTCAAAGGTTGATTGTAGTGATGAATATACAGGTATATGGTAGAACTGTGAAAAATTGTACACTTTGGATTATTGTATGGTGTGTGAATCTCAATAAAATTGAGTGTTTATTATGGTGTTTATATCTCAATAAAACTGAATTTAAAAAAAAAGTCCCTCATGCACTCAAAACTCCCCAACAAAAAACCTGGATCAAGGAAATGGGTAGGCAACACACAGAAACAGAAATTCCAGTAAGAAAAAGAGTTCACCACCCTAGTAATCAAAAAACTACAGATTATAATTACAACTATGTATTACTTTTTGCTTATCAAAAAAGATCAGAAAAAAAGAATGCAATGGTATTTTAAAGGCAATATTAAAAGTCTGGGGCATAATTTATTTAATTTACTCCTCAATTGCTGCTATTATATCCACAGCATGGACCTTTCAATTTTCAACTCAACGTGTGTTAAGCGTCCCATGATTTATCCCAATCCATACGTTTTACTGGGCAATAAACAGGTAGATAGTAATTTCGAAGACGAAGTCAAATGTAAAACAGTAAGACACCAAACAGAATGACTCTGGAAACGCGGCGCCCCGTCCCTCCCGGACCTGGGCTCCGCGGGTGGGTCCGGGCCGGGTCGGTGCGCGGGGCGCCGCCGGGGTGGTGCGCGCGGAGTAGGGCGCGCGGGGACCACAACTCCCAGGCGCCCGCGCGCCGCTTGGCTCGGGTCACGTGGTCCGCGCGGCCCGGGTCGCGGTCGCGGCGGCGGCGGCGGCGGCTGCTGGACGGACCGAGTACGCAGACGAGAGCGAAGAGACGCGACCCCGCGCCCGCCCGGCGCTCCCGCCATGGCGGTGAGTCCCGGGCGTGCCCGAGAGAGGCTGACACGGGGTGGACGGCTGGGGCGGGGTCCCGTCGAGCATCCGCCCGGGGTAACCCGGGAACCTCGCCGCCCCTTGCCGAGGGCTGAGAAGGGGGCGGGTTGGCAGCCTTGCCAGCAGCGGGAACAGTTTGGGGGTACGCGGGAGGTAGAGTGTGTTGTGGCTTTGGGGTTTTCTTTTTATTTCTCTCTCCTGCCTGAGGTCATGTCAGACCAGTTCGACGAGCAATTACGGAGCGCCTTCTGTGGCGCGACATAAGGGATAGGGTCGCGGAGGGTGAAGAGAAGTTAGGGATCCCCTGTCCCGGAGCTGCGGCCGACGCCCGGGGGGCGGGAGGGTAGTGACTTGGGGAAGGGAGAGATTCCAAGACTTCCTGCAGGTGCATTTCATCCTGCGGCCCCGCGCCACCTCCGGCCCGAGTCCATGCCCTTGGCAAGTTCGTGGTCTCCTCCTTTAGGGAAAAAAACAGACCCACCTGCTCTCCATCCTCCATACAGAAATCGCGTTTCTGATAAGCTATTTTTCTTGGTGGGATTGGAGAGAATGACAGCTCGCAGGACTCTCTGGTTCTTTGAAGAAATCATACCATTTTCTTCATCTCATGAAGAATGTCACAAAATTTAAGAAACAGGAAGGGGATACTGGTCATTTAGTCAGATGCCTTCCCCCATGCCCTGCCAGTCCTCTAAAAGGGGAAATAGAAGGGAAGGGCTTGTTAAAAAAAAAAACAAACCCATAGGTGGATGGCAGGACTGGGAGCTTAGAGTTCCCCTAAAGTCTTTGCTTTATAAACGAACTTCTCAAAGTTTTAGTAACCCCAAATGAGAAAATAAAGAAGAAAGTAAGTCCCATGAATGGCCCCTTGGGTCGCCACAGCCCTGCCCTCTGGGTGGGGCCCTGACTAAAGCACAGATGCGTTAGTCTGCTGGAGGCTGAGATTCCTCCTGCAAGATTAGGGCCCTGCCCCTTCCATATCTGACCACAAAGCCCTTCAGTTGAAAACTGCAGCCCCAAATCCCCTGTCTGAGGTTTTTTCTCTAGAGAAAAGGCACCTAAGAGTAGGCTGAGTGACCTTAGGTGAGTCTTTGACCCTCCTTGGGCTTCAGGTCCCCCGGAGGGGAGGCCAGCCGCTTCCTTCAGGCACGTCCAGCTTCGGACAGACTCCACTGGCCTCCCTCTGTGCTTGGCTGACTCTGCGCCTCGTGCTTGAGAAGCTGTCCTTGCCAGCTGCCTTGTCCGCTCGTTAGGGTCTCCCCATGGCTTTGCCCCCAGCACCACCACCCCCAGCCTCCACTGTGCCTCCCCCTCTCTCAGTCCACCCTTTTTTAATCGTCTCTTCACTTCTGTCTCCACTGTTAGACTGTTAGCTCCAGGAAGGCCAAGGACTTCTCATTCATCTCCATATCTCTGGGGTCTGCACATCCTGGCACAAGAAAAGTAAATGTTTGTTGGTTGAATTAACACTACTGTTCTGTGAGTGTCCAGGTCCACAGCAAAGGGTGGCTTTTGAGATAGCTGCCCAGGCCCAGGGTGGGTAGGAGAAACCAGTTATGGTTAGCCACCAGGGGCGTTCCATTCATGCCAACTGCTTTACCAGGTAGACTCAGAGAAGGGACGAGGGATACTGCCCATCCCCAGCAGCTGCCTAGCAGACTTTTCTGAGGCTTCTTCTGAAGGTGTGTGAGCCCAGCTCCAGTGTAAGTGGAGTTTCACAGAAGTATTTGTACCTGTTTGTTCTGGCATATCAATCTTTTGTGAACATTTGGCCACATCAACAAATACTCTTTGAAATCTTAGGGAGATATCTTTAGGTAGATATCTTCGGGACACAAAATGAGTTTTGCTTTCTTTTTGGTTCTGTTTCAATTTGTTACAGTGAGCATGTACCACTTTCTTATTTGAAAAACTTTAAGTTCTTCAACATGATTTTTAAATTACTACATAGGTTTCCATTTTGAGGAAACTTAATTTAGCTGCCCAGTCAATTCAGGAGAACATGAAGGTTGAGACAGTTTCTCAAAGTGTGGCACCCAAGAAATATGGTGTTTGTTATGCATGCTGAGGTTTGAGAACAGGCTTTCCAGAAAGAAAGATCACTCACCCTGGGTTCCTATTGCTACATGACCTTGGGTGGATAAGTGGCGCTCTGTGTGTCTTTCGTATCTATTTAAAGGCGTTAATAACAGTACGTACCTGGCAAAGGTGTCATGGGGAGTGACCAAGGTAAAGGATGGAAGGTGAGCATAGTGCAAGCACTTGCAGACCCTCCCAAGGCACAGTTGCTGCCTAGCTGTTCTGTTCAGTCAGAGTTACATTTCCTTCTCTGTTCTACAGATTCAGGGTCTCCAGTGAGCTCGGCCCCTGTGTAGGGCCAGGCGGGGTGTGCCAGTTTGAATGTATTGTGTCCCCCAAACGCCGTTTTCTTTGATATAGTCTTGTGGGGCAGATGTTTTGTTGCTGATTAGATTTGCTTGGAATGTGCCCCACCCAACTGTGGGTGATGAATCTGATGAGATATTCCCACGGAGGCATGGCCCCACCCATTCAGGGTGGACCTTGATCAGTGGAGCCATATCAATGAGCTGACTCAAAGAGAAGGAACTCAGTGCAGCTGTGAGTGATATTTTGAAGAGGAGCAAGCTTGCTAGAGAAGAACGTCCTGGGAGAAAGCCATTTTGAAACCAGAACTTTGGAGCAGATGCCAGCCACGTGCCTTCCCAGCTAACAGAGGTTTTCTGGACGCCATTGGCCATCCTCCAGTGAAGGTACCCGATTACTGATGTGTTACCTTGGACACTTTATGGCCTTAAGACTGTAACTGTGTAGCCAAATAAACCCCCTTTTTATAAAAGCCGATCCATCTCTGGTGTTTTGCATTCTGCAGCATTAGCAAACTAGAACAGATTTTGGTACCAGAGAAGTGGGGTGCTTTTGCTGCTGAGTTTGCAAATACCAAACATGTTGGAACAGCTTTTTAAATGGATAAGGGGAAGATTCTGGAAGAATTGGGAGGAGGTTGATAGAAAAGGCCTAAACTACTTTGAAGAGACTGTTTCTAGAAATATGGACTCCAAAGATACTTCTGATGAGGCCTTGAGCAGAAATGATGAATGTGTTGTTGCAAACTGGAAGAAAGGTGATCCTTGTTTTAAAGTGGCAGAGAATTTGGCAAAATTGAGTCCTGATGTCAGATGGAAGGAAGAATTTGAAAGTGACAACCTGGAATACTTAGCTGAGGAGATCTCCAGACTACATGTGGAGGATGTACCCTGGCATCTTCTTGCAGCTTATAGTAAATGCGAGCAGAGAGAGATAAACTTAGAAATGAGCTCTTGGGTTCAAAGAAACCAGAAGCTGATGGCTTGGAAAATTACGAGCTTCCAGGGGGTGGAATCCCAGAAGCTACAGCCCAACGTGAGGATGTAACCAAACATGGAACCCAGCCGCCATTTCAGTACAAGCCAAGATTGGAGGTGGAATTATCCAGAAAGGATTTGTGGAAAGTCCTATTGTCTGATGGCTTCAACCTCTGCATGCTTCATGCGAAGCCAACGGAATTTTTGCGAGATCTTTACAGATAGAGCCATTGCTAGTCTGGACTGGAGAAGACAGACAAGGAACAAACTGAAGGAAAAATTTCTTCAAAGACAGAGCCATGGAGGTTGAGGTCTGGAGTCAAGAGATCTTGGGCTGGGAGAGCAGAGTGGCCCACAAGTGTGGAAAGGGTGAGTTTGCCCTGGAGGTCGAGGGCAGGCCCTCTGCCTCGATGCTCAGGAAATGTCTTGCCACCCCAAGCCCCGAAGAGGGTGGAGCACATTTCCAGGGAATTCGGGAGAGCCTGGCTGCCACCACACTGTTCTGAAGGGGTTGAGCATGTGCCCCGGCGATGGAAGGGAATCCGGGAGCTGCCCCTGTGTTTGAGGAGGGTGGGGCCGAGAAGGTGGTCTCCCCAATGTGTGGATATGTTGGAGCACTCACCCAAGTGTTTGGAGAGGAAAGGGCTGCCACAAAGGCCCTTAGGAAGGATTAGACTCCCGTTCTCTCAAGCCCCAAGGATGCAACGTTGTTCTGTAAATGACTCTCAGACTTTGAAATCTAATGGAGTTTGTCCTGCAGGTTTTAGGAACTGTTTTGGTCCTGTTAACCCTGTTTTCCTTACTCTTTCTCCTTATGGCAATAGGAATGTTTATCCTATGAATGTCCTTCCTTTGTATATTGGAAGCATATAACTTATTCTAAGTCCACAGATCCAAAGCTAAAGGAGAATTATGCCTTAGGACCCACCACGCCTGTAATTGATTTTGATAGGATCTTGTACTTAACTTTTGTTACTGAAATGATTTAAGTTTTTGTGATATTGTGATGGAATGAATGTATTTTGTATTTGGAAAGATAATGTCATTTTGGGGTCCAGGGGGTGGAATGTGCCAGTTTGAATGTATTGTGTCCCCCAAACACCATTATCTTTGATGTAGTCTTGTGGGGCAGATGTTTTGTTGCTGATTAGATTTGCTTGGAATGTGCCCCACCCAGCTGTGGATGATGAATCTGATGAGATACTCCCATGGAGGCATGGCCCCACCCATTCAGGGTGGACCTTGATCAGTGGAGCCATATAAATGAGCTGACTCAAAGAGAAGGAACTCAGTGCAGCTGTGAGTGATGTTTTGAAGAGGAGCAATCTTGCTAGAGAGGAACGTCCTGGGAGAAAGCCATTTTGAAACCAGAACTTTGGAGCAGACGCCAGCCACGTGCCTTCCCAGCTAACAGAGGTTTTCTGGATGCCATTGGCCATCCTCCAGTGAAGGTACCCGATTACTGATGGGTTACCTTGGACACTTTATGGCCTTAAGACTGTAACTGTGTAGCCAAATAAACCCCCTTTTTATAAAAGCCGATCCATCTCTGGTGTTTTGCATTCCGCAGCGTTAGCAAGCTAGAACACGGGGGTGGTGACAGGAGTCAGACCCCTTTCAGAACTGAAAGGCAAGCTTGCTGAGGTCAGGGAACACAACAGGCAGGTCTGGTTCCTGGTCTCCACCAAGCCCAACACTGCAGTGCCCAAGTCTGAACTCAGGGATTGAGGAGATACATGGATGAAGTTTCCCACCCCACGCAGAAACACAGAGGCACACTTACTTTTGGCCAGAGGCCTTTTTTCTCCTCTCTTATTAGCGTTTATGGGTAAGAGTGGAGCTCAGCCTGGGAGCCTATCTCTACCAAAGTTAGCAGAGGCCTGTGAGAATGAGGCCAAACCAAAGGAAAGAGTTCCTAGAGTCCTGCTCCCATTTTACAGCTGAGGAGACAGAGCCAAAGGGGGCCTGCTGTGTGTCAGTAGCTCAAGGCCACACAGATGGCTCCTGGTTAACCACTAGGCTTTGCTGCCTCTGGGCAAGCTGTAACAAACAGCAGTGAACATCATCAGAATGGCCTGAAGGGAGCTTGTTAAAATCTTGTGTCTGAAAACTAGACTGAAAACTAGATACCCATATGCAAAAAAATGAAGGTGGGCCCCTACCTCACACATATACAAAAATTAACTCAAAATAGATTCAAAACCTAAATGTAAGACCCCTAGAAGAAAACATAGGAAAGCATCTGCAGGACCTTGTGTTGGAAACTGTTTCTTAGATTTCACGCCAAAACACAAGCAGTGAAAGAAAAAATAGATAAATGGGACCTCATAAAAATGAAAAACTTTTGTGCATCATAGGATTTCATCATGAAATTAAAAAAACACCTTACAGAAGAGTGAAAATATTTGGAAACCACATATCCAATAAAGTTTTAATATCCAGAATATATAAAGAAATCACACAACTCAGCCACAAAATGTCAACCCAGTTAAAAAATGGGCAAAAGACTTGAACAGACATTTCTCCAAGAAGATATACAAATAGCTGAAAAGCACATGAAAAGGTGCTCAACATCATTTACCATTAAGGAAATGACAAATCAAAAGCACAGTGAAATACCATTTTTATACCCACTAGAATGATTACCACTCAAAAAAACAGAAAATAAGTGTTGGAGAGGGTGTGGAGAAATAGGAACCCTCATTCATTGTTGGTGGGAAAGTAAAATGGTGCAGCCACTGTGGAAATCAGTTTGGTGGTTCCTCAGAAAGCTAAGTATAGAATTACCATGTGGCTTGGCAATTCCATTTCTAGGTATACATCCAAAAGAATTGAAGGCAGGGACTTAAATAGATATTTGTACACCGATGTTCATAGCAGCGTTATTCACAATTGCCAAAAGATGGAAGCAACCCAGAGTCCATCAACAGATGAATGGATAAATAAAATGTGATACATAAATAAAATGTGGAATATTATTGAGCCCTAAAAAAAGGAATGAAGTCCTGATACATGCATGAATGTATGTATGAACGTGGATGAATCTTGAAGACATCATGTTGAGTGAAATAAGCCAGACACAAAAGGACAAATATTGTATGATCTCACTGATATGAAATAATTAGAATAAACAAATTCATAGAGTCAAAAAACTAGAGTACAGGTTACCAGGGGCTGGGGTGAGAGTAGAAAACCGGGAGTTAATGCTTAATTGGTGCAAAATTTCTTTTTGGGGCGATGGAAAAGTTTTGGTAATGGATGATGATAATGGTAGCACAACATTGTGAATGTAATCAACACCACTGAAGTATATATGTGAATGTGGTTACAAGGGGAAATTTTAGGTTGTATGTATGTTAACTAGAATAAAACTTTTTTAAAAAAATTTAAAAACTTGTATCCGCCCTTCCTGTGGCTCCACCCCTGGATTCTGACTTAGGGGTCTAAAGAGGCCCAGGAATTTGCATTTTAATAAGGGCCCTGGAGATTCTAAGGTGATGCTGCTGTCCCCTTCACTATGCCACTTGCCAATATGGGGCTTGTGACTGGCCCATGGTGACGGGCAAAAGCCAGGATGAGGACCCAGCTCTCCAAGGCTAGGGCACCACCATTACGCCCTGTGGTTCACCTGGAAATTACTCTGCCTTTGGAGATCCAGGAATAACAGCAGCTGCTCAGCCACACCTGTGTTCATCGGCGTGTCCTTCCCTCCCACCCCTTCTTTGACTTCCTGTTTTCCAGCTATTAGCTCTGCTGGGCTCTGGTCTTAAGTTTCCAATCCCTATTTGGTCCTTGTTTATTTCCTTTGTTTATTTAATATAAGCTCTTTGCCTTTCTCCAACCAGCTACTGATCTGGGATTCATGTGCTGCCCCTGAGGCTGTGTAGTAGACATGGCAGTTAAGATACAGAATCCTAGCCATGCAAACTGGGAAGTGGCTGAAACTCGTGGTGTCTCTGTTTCTCATCTATAAAACAGGGCTAAGCAGAGTAATTCCCTCTTGAAGTTAAATAAGTTAAGACATGTTAACATTTGTAGAATAGGGCCTTGCACAAAGTGCTCAGTAAGGGTTAACTATTATTATTTTCCTCCCAAGTAGGAAAAAAGGGGTTGCTTTAGATGAGCAGTTCTCAAAGTATCTTCTGCAAGATACTCTCCCACAGGAAGTTCAGCAAGGAAAGAAAAGGGTTTCTAGGTTCAGATATCTGGCAGCAAAGAGGACTGTTCAACTTTATTTTACCCAATGCCAGCTGGGTAAAATACTTGACCACAGTATCCAAAAGCTTATCATCCTGTGGTTCTCCCATGGGCACTTTGAGAAATGCTCTCTAAAGGCCCCTCTGGCTATGGCTTATATGGCAAAGAGGGGACTTGGGTTTATGGAGCACTCACTGGAAGTCACCTTGTATGGATGGCTTCTCAAATGTTTTCCCCCAGCAACCCTAGGAGGAAACTGAGACTCCAAGAAAGTCCCTGATAAACAGGTGTCTTGCTCCATATCCTAGACACAATTGACTTTTCTTTATAATCTCCTGTGATCCTGAATTTTGAGAGTGAGGGAGGTGAGGAAGGGTAGAACACGTATGGTCCATGGTTTGGGGCTTTCATCTGCAGACAAAAGTTTGGGGCTCCAACTCTGGTTCCCAGGAGGCCATGGAACACCCATGAGCAGTGAAACATGGTTCTAAGGGGCACAGTTTCCTAGCAGATCCGCAGTGCCTGTGCCACTGAAGGCTGCCTCAGCGTGAACTTCGTTTCCTTAAGAACTGTTGGCCTGAAAGGTAAAGGTTGAAACTGACTGTGTGTTAAAAGTTCAACTTCCATGAGATCAAGGGAAGAAATATTTATTTGGTGTAGGATCTATATTTTCCTATATTTTCTAATCAATATAACTTCTATAGTCAGTTTGTTCAAACACCACAATTACATGGAACTTTGAATAGGAAGTGTGAGATATGGCAGGTCTGTATAGGTTAGAGTGAAATAGCAACACATCCCAAAGTAATTTGGGCAGAGAATAAAAATATATATTTGGGGCCTCCTCCCTGAGGAGCTGGGGGAGGATGCAGAGGTGATGGACTTCCTCACCTGGACTGTTGCTCATGTTCTCACCAACACTGGGGACTGACGGCTTGATGTGCTGAGCCCTCTGTCTTGGGGCTTGCCCCTATGAAGCTTGTTGCTGCAAAGGAGAGGCTAACCCTGCTTATAATTGTGCCTAAGAGTGTCCCCTACTGAGTGCCTCTTTGTTGCTCAGATGTGGCCTCTCTCTCTAACTAAGCCACCATGGCAGGTGATCTCACTGCCCTCCCCCCTACATGGGACCAGACTGCCAGGGGTGTAAACTTCCCTGGCAATGCAGAATATGACTCCCGGGGATGAACATGGACCCGGACCTGGCATTCTGTGATTGAGAACATCTTGACCAAAAGGGGGATGCGAAATGAAACGAAATAAAGCTTCAGTGGCTGAGAGATTTCAGATGGAGTCGAGAGGTCACTCTGGTGGACATTCTTATGCATTATATAGATAACACTCTTTAGGTTTTATTGTACTGGAATAGCTAGAAGTAAATACCTGAAACTACCAAACTCCAACCCAGTAGCC
Source organism: Choloepus didactylus (assembly GCF_015220235.1). Taxonomy (NCBI): domain Eukaryota; kingdom Metazoa; phylum Chordata; class Mammalia; order Pilosa; family Megalonychidae; genus Choloepus; species Choloepus didactylus. The sequence goes on along the minus strand of NC_051316.1, from coordinate 109,826,954 downwards.
TTGACTCTTGAAGACGACTGTATAATAATGTAGATTACAAGAGGTGACAGTGTGATTGTGAAAACCTTGTGGATCGCATTCCCTTTATCCAGTGTATGGATGGATAAGTAGAAAAATGGAGACAAAAACTAAATGAAAAATAGGGTGGGATGGGGGGATGATTTGGGTGTTCTTTTTTATTTTTATTTTTTATTCTGATTCTGATTCTTTCTGGTATAAGGAAAACATTCAAAAATAGATTGGGGTGATGAATGCGCAACTATATGGTGGTACTGTGAACAGTTGATTGTACACCATGGATGACTGTATGGTATGTGACTATATCTCAATAAAACTGAATTAAAAAAAATAATAAAGAACTGATGGCCCCACAGCCTTCATGAGAACCCATATTCTCTCTCCTGATCCTCTCTCCTTGAACACAAGTTGCTTAAGCTGAGAGTAACCAGGCTTCCTCTTAAGAGGTCTTGAACAAATCCCTTCCCCTCTTGGGACTTATCTGGAAATGAGATAGGGTGGACAGGGGGTCAAAGGCGGATTAGATCAGTGTTTTTTCAAACTGAGGTTGAGCAGCACTCAGACCCTTCTCCCCTCTTCACCCAGAGCCCTGTGTTTGGTGTTTTATGTGACAGAGTGATACAGAAACTTAAATTTGCATGAAGTGTTCCCTGGCCTAATTAATTAATTAATTAAAATGGAAAACCAAGGGACTAAAAAATCTCTGGGGACACTTCTAGTTCTGACATTTGAGGATTCTAGAATTTGGCCATTGTTTTAGAAAGCAAAGGCTTCCACCAGCTGATTCCTGTGCAGCCAGGCAAGCAGTGTTGCTTCTGGTGGCTGCAGAGGTTTTCCTGGACTAGAGAAGGGACTTTGCTTTCCCTTCCCTGAGAAGGTAAACTAACCGGTTGATCCATCTGGCCCTAATTTTGCCAAATGCAGTCCTCAAGCCTGGTGGGGTTTAAAATCACCATACAGGTCCTGTCTCATCCTCTTGGAGACTGGGAGGCAGCATGGGGTACTGGAATGCACAGGGCTTTGACATCCAACTTGACCCAGGTCTGAATCCCAACCTGTCCTTACTAGCTTTGTGACCTTCCGCAAATTACTTAACTTCCATAAGCCTAACTTCCCATAGTTTTCCTTTCTGTAAAATGGGTCTAATCATCCCTGTTGCAGAGGGTTGTTGTGAGGTTGAAATGAGCTAATGTATAAAAAGTCCATGATGCCACCCTGCACACAGGGTGGCCCGGTGCTCTTTGAGAAGGGAGAGTATTCACTCCTTCAGACAGGCCCTGATTGGTCTTTTCTTATACTTTTAGTCTGTCCTGGAAGGCTGTGAGCTCACTGAGGGTAGAGAGCTCCTTTTTCTGTAATGCTGGGCACAGAATTGGGGCTCAGCAAGTTTAGTGAAAGACTGAACATATGTGAGATACAGAATGAATGCAGCTGCCCCTGGGCTCCCTCCATGATAAACAAGTGGGGCTGCCTGGACTTGCAGGACAAAGATGACTCCATGACCCTGTCACGTGGCCTCCCCATGGCCTTCCTTTGAACACAGTTTGCTTAAGCTGAGAGTGACCAGGCTGCTTCTTATGAGGTCTTGCCCCTGAGCTGAAGCAGAATGGCTGGGGCCCTGGGGTAAAAGGAGGCAGTCATTCCTCATTCCAGTGCTTCATCACTGGAGGACACCAAGAGGACATCCCTGCATGGCCTGAGGTCACCATGACATCCTGAGCCCAGCTGGCCCAGTGAGGATGGGTACTCCCCCACCTTCACTTCTTCCTGCAGCAGGACCAGTTCAATTAGAGCTGTGCCATGGACCTGCACCAGGACCTTGGGCAAGTCCCTGTTCTGTCTGCCTTCAGTTGGCCTTGATGGCATCTTATGGGCTCTTGCACCAGCTAAATCCAGTGACCCCATTTTGCCAGGCCTTAGATGAGGCTTCTGGAGAGTGCCAGGGGCCATGACTTCCACTGCCCTAAGCCCCCCTGTGATGCAGATTACCTTCTTTTTCAGATGCATTTCATCTTCTCAGATGAGGTAGTCCTTCTGTTTGATTTCTGGAGTGTCCACAGTCCTGCAGGTAAGACTGGGAAGACCACACCTGACCTTGTAGCTCCAGACTGTCAATGTCCAGGGTTCTCTTTATTGCTCTGCTCTGTGGGCATTGAAGTGAGCCTGACTCCTCTTGCATAAACATTGAGCCAGAGCTTTACATTTACAATTCCACTTGCAACACCGCCCTTCAGACTGCAAAGGACTCCATTATCTCAATGCTTGCAAAGGCCCAGAAAGAGAGGCTAGAAAGGCAGCCTTTCCTTCAATTTTAGGGGAAGGAACTAGAGCCCAGAGAAGGGAAGAGACTCATCCAAGGTCACCCATTGAGTAAGAATCAGAACCAGAACTAGATCAAGGCCTCATGTTGCCTTCTGGCCCCTCCTTCATCCAGGGTTTATTGTCTAGCACCAGCTCATGAAGCCCAGGGGGAGGAGGACTTGAAAAGATGGAATTGGGCACTACCTTATGATGGTGTTATTTTTCAACCTAAATAACTACATCTTAACATAGACTGGAAACGGCCCAAAAGCCTGTCATTGCAGGTGATGAGCAAATAAATTATGGTCATCCCTACAATGTGATACCATTCCAGCTATCTGTTACTGAGTAACAATAACCCAGAACTCAAGTGACAAAACAATAGTCCTTTTATTATTCTCTTCAAGGTTTTGTGAGTTGACTAGGCTCAGCTAAGTGGTCCTCCCACAAGATTTCTTATGCAGGTGTAATTAGAGTGGCTGGAGTTAAGTCTTCTAGAAGGCTTCCTCACTCTCATTTCTGGTGGTTGATGCTGGTGACCTCAGCTGGGGTTGATGACTAGAACACCTGTGGCCTTCCCTATGGCCTGGGCTTCCTCACAATATGGCTGATGGGTTCCAAGTGTGAGTATCCCCAGAGAACGGGGGGAAGTGTATGGCATTTTTAAGATCTAGCTTTGGAAGTCACATAACATTACTTCTACCTTTATTGGTTGAGGGACTCACAGAGGTCTGCCCACATTAAAGGGAAGGGACTATAGACCCCAACACTTGATGGCAGGAGTGTTGCCAAACTTTGTAAGAGCATGTGGGGTGGGATATATCATGGTGGCCATAATATATTATATTGGAAAATATATCACAGATTCTATGAAGTCACTGTAAAAAGTAAGTTTGCTCTAGGGGAACTACAGTTGGCTGATGAAGTCAGAGGCAGAAGGGTATGCATATATAGGGTATTGTCAGTTAGATAATAAATGCTTATGTGGGCACCGAGTATCCTTGGAAGGCTGTACAGGAACCTGCTAATGGAGATTGCTCTGGGGAGGGGAACAAGCATTCTGGGAGACTGGAGTGGGAAGAACTTTTCACTGTATACCCTATTGCACTGCTTGAAGTTCTTACCATGTGCATACAATTATCTGTAATTTTATATTTTAAAAACTTGCAAATGATTTCTTCCTGGGAGCCCAATAAAATACCATAGCCAGGCCATTTATTACTCCCTCCACTTGTAAAATAGAAGTAGTAATTATTTGCAGTTAAATTTTATACAGCAGCTCTAGTTAGCACCTAATTTTTCTGTAAAGTAACTTAGTGGGTTTTTCCCTATTATAAAAGTAATAAGTATTTGCTGTTGAAACTTTAGAAAATTAGATAAGCAAAGAGAAAATAAAAACCCACCTTGCCAAGATAATTACTGCTCTTTTGCTATATATATATCCTTCTATATTAATCAGGATTCAGCAGAGAAACAGAACTGACAAGATATATTTATAGATATAAATATTAAGAAATGTATTATAGGAATTGGCTCATGTGACCATGGGGACTGGCAAGTCCGAATTCCATAGGGCAGGCTGCAAGCTGGGAACTCCGATGAAGGTTTCGATGAATTCCCTGGGATAAGGAAGCTGGCTGAAGGAGATAGCAAAATTCTGACTGCTGAAATCATCAGTTCTCCCCTTAAGGCCTTCACCTGATTAGATGAGACTTCTCTCATTGCTGAAGGCAGTCTCCTTTGATGATTGTAGATGTAATCAGCCATAGATGAAATCAACTGACTACAGGTGGCCAGTGTTTGCTTGACCAAACAACTGGACAGCATAACTAGCCAAGTTGACATGTGAACTTAACCATCGTATCTTCCTTCCAGATACTTTTCTTTATAGATATAAATAGGAACTTCCTGTACCATGACAGAGATGTGTACAGCCCTTTGGGGATGGGTGGGGTGGTAGGATATGGCTTCTCCTTCCTCCTCAGCCCCCTAGCTTTTCCAGGTGGCTTCTCTTCCTGATCTCAAAGCCCCACTCCAGTAGGCCAACCCTACTGGGAACAGTGTGGAGGGGAACAGAGACAATGAAGTTTGACGCTGAATAAAGGTGGGGAAGGAGATGCAAGAGAGAGGCAGATGGAGCGGATTCAGAGGGCATGGGTGGAAGAGCCCTTCTGCCACCTGTGCCAAGTCCCTGGGAGGCTGCTGGAAGAGAAGCAGCTCTTGCCCAGCCAGGCCTCTGCAACTCGGCCTCCTTTGGCAGGCATGGTACTCTCGGTGCTGGTGGTCCTGCTCCTGGCCGTGTTGTATGAAGGCATCAAGGTTGGCAAAGTCAAGCTGCTCCACCAGGCCCTGATGAGCCTGCCCAGCCACCCCGACCAGCTCATCGAGGAGGCAGACCGGATGTCTGAAGGCTCAGATTCACCCCCAGTCAGCAGAACCCACCACAGGTAACAGGCACTAGGCATGGGGATGGGCACTGGGTATTCATGTTCACCCTGAGAGGGAGGTTGGGCAAAGAGAGCATTAGCCCCACTTCACAGGAAGGAAGTCGAGGCCCACAGAAGGAACAGGACTTGCGAGAGCGCTTACTGTCAGTGGTATGGTGAACCGACCTCAGGGCTTCTGGTGCCCAGTCCGAAGCTCTCTCTGCTGTCTCTACAGCCAGGTTCAGAAGGATTGCGTTAGGGAACTGTGATCTTCACAATTCTGGTGCAGGTCTCTTGTCTAGCAACAGGGGTGGCTACCCAACCTTCCCCAAATTGCACAGGGCTTCCAAAGCCAGGATGGGATCCAAAGCTATCCCTAAACAAATGATAATTGCTGCAACAATGTTCCACCTTGGAGTGGGGGGACCTGGGAAGAGATACCTTTTCTCTCCTTTCCTCCCTTCCAACTCTAATAGGCCAACCATTTAAGGCCCCTATTCTGCCATCTCACCATGTCACTTGTCTTACCAAGCCTACCTGCTCCATTACCAGCCACCTAACTTAGTATAGTAGTCAGCGTTCTCTAGGGAAGCAGAACTGATAGGAGCTCTCTGCAAATATTATGAAATTTTTATAAGAACTGTCTCACAGTGTTGTGGGACTGGGCAAGTCCAAATTCCACAGGGCAGGCCACAAGCTGGGAAATCCAATGAAGATTTTCAGTAAATAGCCCAGGAGAAGCTGGCTGGTTGAAGTAGTAATGAACATTCTCTTCTGCCTGCTGAAACCATTGCATCTCTTTTAAAGCCTTCAACTGATTGTATGACACACTCGTTGAAGGCAGTCACCTTGGTTGGTTGTAGATGTAATCAGCCAAAGATGCAATCAACTTACTGGTGAGTTAAGTCCATGAAATGTCCCCACAGTAACAATCAGGCCAGTGTTTGCTTGACCAAACAACTGGACACCACAACCTGGCCAAGTTGACACATGAACTTAACCACCACACATGAGTAATCTCATATCTTTACAACCACCCTGCAAGGGAGGTAGTCTTATTCCCGTTTTACTTACTGATGAGGAAACAAGCTCAGAGAGGTTAAGACATTTGCCTTATGCCACAGTTAGTAAGTGGCAGAGTAGGAATTGTCTGTCTGTCACCAGCCCATGATCTTTCCATTATGACATGCTGCCTTCCATAGATTCAGGGGGAAAAAAAAAAACAATCTGCCTTACTGATGATTTTATATTGTCCCTTGTCAAACAAGATGCATCACTTATCCCATCATTTTCCCTTTTTGCCTAGAACAGGAAGCTCAGAGCTACATGCAGTACTGAATTGATTATCCTAGGCTACTCGTCCAAGTCCCTCTCCCCTATCAATGGTTTCTGATATGTCACTTTAAAAATAAATCTATTCTAGGTTAAAGATACAAATTATAAATAAGTTGGCCTTGTAACTCAGCTGTTCTTTCTGCTCCCTGATATCAACGCCCAGCCTCCAGCTTGTCACCTGCAATATTAACTTGTTCTCCTGTACTTCTAGGTGGTTTTTGTGTCACTTTGGCCAGTCTCTAATCCACATCGCTCAGGTGGTCATCGGCTACTTCATGATGCTGGCTGTAATGTCCTACAACACCTGGATATTCCTTGGCGTGGTCCTGGGCTCGGCTGTGGGCTACTACCTAGCATACCCACTTCTCAACATGGTTTAGCAGGCGGGGGTAGAAGCACTAAGGGCTGGAGGGAGCTGGGGCCCCCCCTTTCCCCACACATTGTACTTCCAGCCCCACGTCTGCTGTTTCTTCTGATGGTTATTCTGCACCTCATACCCTAGCTCCTGGAAACTTTCAGGTAAAGCCAGCTCTTGTTCCCTGGAGTTCAGTGGCCATTGCAGTTACCTCCTTCAGCCAGCCTGCATAGGGCCCTGTCTTAGTCTTCTTATGCCTAAAGAAGACTGCTATGACCAAAGGAAGAAAGGAGAGAGCAGAAGCTAGGGCAGGGTTGCTGAGCCTGTGACTTCTCTGACTCAAAATATAAGAATTTCCAAAGATCTTCAAAACAGGGAGACAGCGTCTGGGTAACAAATGGCAGGGAACCTGGACACCCTCTGCTCTCTTGATTTGTGCCTTATCTAAGGGAGCCTCTTCCATGGGACTTCTTGGCCTCTTCTGTCTGCAGGAGACAGAGACCAGGCTAGCTCCTTTCCCTCACCTTTCTGCCTTTGGAATACACAAAGATTGTCTCTTCTATGGATCATATTGACAAACTGAAATTTTTTGTTTTCCCATTGAGCTGTTTGTTGACAATTTTGTAAATTAATATAAATTTTTAAATGAAATTAATTCATTTTATTCACAATGGATGGCAGCATCTGCTGTTTCCCTTTCTTGGGGGGGGAGTAAGTGGTGGCAGATTAAAGGGGGACAAGTCAAGGCTCCTGACTTAGCCTCTGAATGAACTGAGTTCCTCCCATCACACTGGGCTGCCGGCAGGAGGAAGACAGTCTGGTGGCCTTATGTGTCTGGGAAGCTCTTTGTAGCCTTAATGCCCCCTCTTATCTTGATCCTTCTTTTATGCAGAACAGAGAACTGCATTTAATAATAGTCAATATTTAATAATGCTATTTATTACTTACTGCTCATCCATAATGATCTAGTGGGGAAACAGGATTGATTCACTAAAATATTGATTAAGCCACAGGCGTCAACTGAAGATGCAATAAACAGTCCAACCAAAGCCATTACCAATGTAGAATTAGATGGGACTCTCCTGGTATCTGCACCTCTTCTCTTTACAGAGAAGAAAGAAGCAGGGAGAGAAAACCACTTGTCTCGGGTCACACTGCTGTATACCGTAATCTATGCTCAAGTACCTCATGGGCTGGATGAAAAGACGGTCTTAAGCTTTGGGAATTTAGAAAAATACATTTTAATAAATATATATATTTTTAAAAGTCTGTGACTGTTCTTGTTTCTCCTCATTCCAACAGCAAGCACACGTAACCCTTGCAACAACTGCAGGAGCCGAAGTGGATGAATGGAGGTGATGGTTGATTGTCCCTAGGATGTCTGAGGATTGGGTCTGTCTGCTTTGAAGGGTTTCTGCTCAAGGAAACACAGCCTGAAACACTGTGCCCACAGAGAGATGCCCCAGAATGCCAGCTCAGTCAACAGACATTCTTTCATTCCTGTAATAAATATTAATTGGGTGCCCACTGTGAGGAAAGTAATTGTCATACAGACTGTAAACACTTATGTTGGCATGACTGTTTGTTAGCACCTTCTCTCCCTGAGAGGCAGAAGATACTTTTTAATTTACAATAAGGCTTAACTGTCACAGAAAGTGGAGTATGTGATGGCTTTAGGATTAATCAGTGCATTTTCCCATGTATGTATACTTACAAGAGAACTGGAAAGCTGCCCAGCATCACAGCCGATGTAGATTTCAAATGTCCTGGGTAGTTCTGCTGATGGAGCCTCAGGCATCCATCTAGAAGTCCTGAATACTCTAAGTCCCAACCAGCTAAGGCTCCCTCCCCTAGCGCACCACTAAAATAGGCATCTTCATGACTGATCAGCAGCCTCTCTGCCTCCATACAGTCTCTTCTTCACACGGGATAACACATTTGAGGCTGTTAAAGTAGAGGGCTTTTTAATCTACACTATACAGTGGTTATATGTTAGACTCCCAGCAGGCAATCCACTGCTCTCATTTCGACATTCTTCAGAGCCCTCTAAGTCACAAAAGATGGTATTTTCCCTGCTTAAATGTTTAAAAATTTAACAAGCAACTATTCAGTGCTTACTGTGTGCCAAGCAGTGTTCTAAGCACTTTACAAATATTAACTCATTTAATCCTCACAATGGGGTAGAAACTTTTTAAAAAGATGAGGAAACTGAAGCACAGAGAAGTTAAACTTACCCAGCTGTTACCGTTTACTAATGCTGCCGTTATGCAAAATACCAGAAATGGATTGGCTTTTATAAAGGGTGTTTATTTGGTTACAAAGTTACAGTCTGAAGACCATGAAAATGTCCAAGTGAAGGCATCAACACAATTATACCTTCACCAAAGGAAGGCCAATGGCATCCGAAAAACCTCTGTTAGCCAGGAAGGCATGTGGTTGGCATCTCCTGATGCCAGGTTGTGTTCCAGCTCCACTTTCAGCTCCTGTGCGTTCTTCAAAGTGTCTCTTGGCTGCAGCCATCAGGGGGTCCACGACTCCAAGCATCTCTGAGCTAAACCAGTTAGCATCTGGGTCTGTGCCAGTGTTTTTAAAGGACTCCAGTGATTAAATCAAGAGTCACACTGAATGGGTGGGGCCACACCTCCATGGAAATAATTCAGAGTTGTCACCTACAGTTGGGTAGGTCACATCTCCACAGAAACAACTTAATCCAAAGATTCCAACCTAATCAACACAAGACTGCATTAAAGAACATGGTGTTGTGGGGGACATAATACATCCAACCCAGCTCACCAGCTGGTAAGTGCAGAGCCAGGATTCAGAGCCAGGCAGCCTGGCTCCAACTTCATCAACTCAGATGAGGGGACTGAAGCTGAAAGGATAACTAACAGCTGAGGTTACACAGTGCCCAGTGGAGCAGGGATGTGGATGTAGACTGTGGAGACTCAAAAGGCCTGTGCTCTTTGCATGTTACTGTAACAGGGTGCAAATTCTGTTTCAGGAGTTCTGGAGTGGGGCCCAGGAACCTGTACTGCTAACGAGCATTTTCCCCTATCCCCCCAACTCAAGTGTTTTTTAATGGCCAAGTAAAGGAAGCTGCTGTGGTGGAGAGCCCAGGAATTCTTGTTCTGCTGCTTTCTATGTAATGCTGGGCAAGTTACTTTACCTCTCTAAGCCTCAGTTTTCTCCTCTATTAAGTAGGGATAATGGTGTCTTCTGCAAGGGTTGCTGGAGATGAGACAGTCTGTGTGAGATGCTAGGCAATGGTGCTTAAGAGAGAAGTTTAGTAAGTGGTGGTTCCTACTGCATCCCAGCCCCATACATGGAATATGGGCACAAGGCTGGCAAGTAAGGTATTAGGCCAGATGACATGGAATTCAGGTTCCTCTCCTATAATAAACATTTTAAATCCAGGAACATTTTCATTAAAATTACTCTACTTTTTGAAGACTGGTTGCATAGTCTTTGAAAGATCCTGGAATAACATGATGGCAAAGGGACCATTAGTCCTAGCCTCTTGAGTTCAGAGGGAATGGAAGCTGCTCTCAAAGTAGTATCCCTCAGGTGCCAGGATGGACAATGGATTGTCGGGATCCTCCCACCAACTCTGCATGGTTTCCTAGTGTGTAGGACAAAGCCTGCAGGAGCAAGGGGACTATAAGACTGGTCCTCAGACACCCACAATGCCTTTAGCCTTACATGGCTGGGATGAACTGGGACAGTAGAGCAGTGTCTTTCTTGGAAAATCTAAGAGTTTGAGGGTTAGGTGCCAAAGGGAATATGTCACAATGCTTTTGTGCACTTTAACGGGCCCAGATCTGTTACAACTTCTACCCACAGATTCCCAAAGAATATCACAGACAGCCCTTAGAGCCAAATTTGATTTCTACTCATGGGCTTGAATCACGTTTCATTGCAGAAATTTATTTGAGTTTTGTTAATTTCAAATATTCATTGACATGTATCAGATTTAAGGCAGAGAAAAAGATACAGGTCCAAGGACTGCAGGCAAAGCTGGTTAACCGAACCAGGATTTAGGTGGTGTCATCTACCCTCGGTTATACCAGGCAGGCCTCATACCACATGACAGGTCTTGTTGTGGGGACACAGTTGAGCTTTTGGAGTCAGAAACAGGAGGGTTCCTTGGATCAGTCTGAAAGTTAATGAAGAGAATAAAAAGCTTGGAAGAGGGCAGAACTCCTGTTGGTGACTGGCTGGTAGCAAACCTACCAGCCCTCCTCCAACTGGGACCCTGAGGCAGAATCACAGTTAGCTGTTGAAAACACCAGCATTTTGAAGACAGGGTCCCACTCCTCTTCACTTGGTCGGGTAGGACGGGACTCAAGTTGGCTACCTCAGGTACCTGAACCATTGTCTTCAGAATGCTCACCTTTACCTCACCCTGTGGCTCACCTAGACCTGGGCTGGCTTGTGCAAAACCATGCTTAGAGAAGCGACAGTAGAGAAACCTTTGCACCAGTTTCCTGGGTCTTCATCCCAGCCAGTCAAGGTCATCATCATCATCGTCATCTCCAAAAAGGGGTGTCGGGGGCGGGCGTCCCTTCATGCTCTGACAAAACAGGAAAGAGTAGTCAGTCCCCACTTGTTCCTGCACCAGTTGGACTTCCTGCCTCTGTAAGGTGGAGTGATCCAACATCTGTTCCTGGCTCCATGTTGGAAGAAGAGGTTGTCGGTTAGGGTTTTAGTGAAAGCACTAATCTTGAGGCCCGCAAACCCAGGCTTCTGGATAAAGCTGAGGAGCATGTAGAGAAGAGAGGTAATCTTTCAACACAGAGACAAAAGACCAAGATTGCTTAGCTAATTTTGTCATTTATTTGTGAAGCACATGTATTGATTCAACAGGTTTTCCTCTCATGCAGTAACTTACACATTTCAAGTGGGAAAAGAATGGTAGAGGAAGACAGATAGGAGTAGAAGGAAATGGAGATGTACAGCAGCCCTAAGGGAGGAGAGGAGGCCGGAAGGTAAAGGGAGGTTAAGAAGAGTAACACAATCACTGAAAAAACACTGTTGCTGTGGCCTAAGGTGGCCTGACTGGCTCCAGAGATGGCCCCATCATTTCAGAAAGAGGCAGATTTCGAGGCCTGGTGACACTCCCAAGTGGAGAATCCCAAGAGACGAAGAAACTCCAGCCTCCCACACCCCTGTTCTCACTGGCCCAAGTCTTAGTGAGGGCGATAAAAGAGACTAATGAGCCACGAAGGAGACTTCTCCACCCCTTTCCTGACTTGAATTCTTAGCCTCTTCTCCCTGGACTGCCAGGGAGCAGGTCCCACGGAGGTAGCAGGGACTGATGCTGGAGACAGTCACTAACTGAATATTCTCAACTGAGGTAATTTCTGCTCTGGTGAGCTACGGCTGGTTCGAGATCAGTGCTCACAGGGCCTGGCCAATGGAAAGGCAGCATGGTGTGGTACAGAGGGCCCTGGGCTAATTCCAGCTCTGCCACCATCTGACTGACACCTTGTACTCTCCCTGGGCATCAATTAAGTGATCTCTAAAGTCGGACAGTATATGCTTCTGTTCTGGCTCCTCGCTTGTAACATTGGGCATGTTAATCTTTCTGAACCTCAGTCCTCTCATCTATAAAAGGGGATAAAAGTGTCTACTTCACTGATTATTACAGGACTAAATGAGAAGGTTTGTGAAGTAGTCTTCTGAGTACCCAAGAAATGGAAGCATTAACAACTTGGTGTTGTTAGTATTAATACCAATAATATATTCCTAGTGAAAAAAAATTCCAACTATATTTAAGGCAGTCACTTGGGATGCCTATTTGCTACTTTGTTCTTTTTTTTTTTTTTTTTTTTTCAGTACAGAATTCATATTCAAGATTCCCAGATAAAAATTTAATTCTGGCAAAATCTACTCTGGCTGATACATGAGGGGCAAAATTTGCCCCACTGAACCCAATATTTCTGTCTCTAGGATGGACTAAGTGTGAAGCTCACCTGTGTTCTCCAAACACATTACATGTCAGTGAAACTCTCATCACAGCAGTCAAAACCTTCTACTGATAGCCAGAAAGGTTTTAACTTAGCAGATGCAAGAATCTGGATTCTAATCCAAACTATCTGTAACTTACCTTCCTGGCCTTCACTAGCATGCTTTGTAGAGTGAGGCCAGACTACCAATACTTAACTTATTTTCTGCCCAGGGATCTGATAACAAAACAAAACAAAAAAAAACCTCAGCAAGTTGGAAAGCATTCTAAAAATGCTCAGAAACAGGTGGCCTTAGCAGGAACCCAGAGTTTTGGTCCTAGCTCTGCCATTAACTCACTCTTATGGCTTTAGGTAAATCATCCTTTCAGGGCCTCTGTTTCTTTCTCTATGAATAAAGATACCAGACAAGAAGATCTTCAAAGTCCTTTCCAATTCTAAAATATAAATAATACCCTAGCAGATCTGGGGGAAACTGAGGCATTCGCATGCTGATATAGGAATAAGCAGCCCAATTTTCCTCACTTAAAGCAGGAATAATTCCCAAGTGCACAACGATTGTGATTCTTTTTTAAGAACAAAGTGGTATCTGACCATTCCCACTGTGCTTACAGGGCTGCCCCCTCCCAGCCCCAAGCCTGCTCCCACCGGGCCCTGCACACAGAGCCCAGGGATTGGGCCACCAGCAGGCTACCTTTCTCTGCCACGAGAGTGTCTTCTCCGAGCCAACAGGCAGGGGCCCCCGGGAGGTGATGTTAGGGCTTGGCAGTGCCTGGAGTTTCCTTACCATTTCATCTTCATCTTCCTCAGGCTCTGCTTTGGGCCTTGGAATTTTCAAAGTTGCCCCTTTAAATAGGTCATCCTCTTCATCTCCAGAGAGACTGAAAGAAAATCAAATCACAAAAAACACTTGTTCCTGCTCCAGGCCACAGTGCCCATTGGCTACAAGGATCACTGGGCCTTGGGTGAGAAGCCAACAGCTACAGTAATCATCCAGAAATTCCTTCCATTTCCACTGCCACCATCTCCTCCCACACTCTACATCAGCAATCTAGTCCTCTTGACTCTCTCCATAACCTATAGCCAGAAGGACCTTTAAAAATAATAAATCACTGTGTGAATGTATCTCAATAAAATTGCATTTTAAAATACAATAAATTTTTTAAAACAATAACAATAAATCAGACAATGTTACTTTTCCGCATAAATCTCTTTAACAGCTTCTTACTGTACTTCAAGTCCCAACTTCTGTGAGACAGATTCTATAAAATCTCACATGACCTGGCCTCTGCTTAGTTTTCTAACCTCACCTTAACACCACTCTCCTTTTAGTCCCTTGATTATGTCATGCTCCCTCCACCTTGGGGCCTTCACATGTGCTGTTCTCTCTCCCTGCAATCTGCTCCCCCACTCTTCATCCAGACAGCCTCCTTTCATCATTCAGGTCTCAGTTTACATGTTGTCTTCACAGAATCATTTTTCATTCGCTCTACCTAAAACAGAATAACTCCCTCTCTTATATTATAGCTTGTTTGTTTTTTAAGCACTTGTCATAATTTTATAATGTGTAAGTATCTATTTGCTTGTATTCCCCAGTAGACTGGAAGCTCCTCAGAATTAAGAACCAAATCTGCCTTGCCTACCACTCTATCATGTGCTTAACACAGAGCCCTGCAGGTACTTCTGAATAAATATATGAATGTGTAAGGAATGAGTTGCCAACCCTGGAAAAACCAGAGGCAATAACCTCCACATGCAGCTGACCTGTCCTTGAAACTGCTCAGGTAACATACCTGGAATGCCGAGAACAGGGGCTGGATCTCAGGGCTGCTCCTGGATCTGTGGAACCTCCCTCTGTGCTCAGCAGCTCCTTAGAGGAACCAGCAGAGCTAGTGAGAGCGTCCTCTTTATTAAACGATGGAGGCTGATGCTTTCCTTTGGGGCTCTCAGGCCCTAAAATCAGTGTATCACCCTTGTTGGGGTCTGAAGTCAGGGATGGGCTTGTGGAGCTTTCTTGCCATGGGCCATCTGGGGCCACTTCCTCAACACAGGCCTTTCCCAATGGGTTGTCTAACTTAGCCGCCATCGGGATGACAGGAGGTGTCTCCTCACATTCAGGGTCCATGGTTACAGCACCTGGAGGCTCTGGTGGAATTGAAGACGGGGGCCCCAGTATGCTCTGGGATGGGCTGCAAGCCAGTTCACGTGGGAGGGAATCATCCTTTGCCTCTGAGAGTGCTTCCACTTCTGCACGTTCCCCTTTCTTTCTCTGGACATCATCCTGAGCCTGATGAGGCAATGGGATTGCTTCCGTGACTACCTGATCTGACAGCACAGTGGGGGACTCCTGCCTCTCCCTATTCAGGCGTTCTTGAGACAGCTCAGAACTGGCTGAGACTGATTGCTCATGGGAAAGTCTCTGAGGTCTCCCTTCTGTTTCTCCTCCTCCTCCTCCTTCTTCTTCACTGCTGCTCTCTCCCTTCTTTCGTTCCTGTTGGTTTAACAGCTGAAGAGTCACCATCTGTTCAAAAGTCAGGGAAGAGGATCCAAAATGGTGGATTAGGAGAGACAGAGAAAAATTCTCCTCCATGAAAAACACTATATAAAGGACAGAAAGTGCTCCAGCACAGCAGTTCCAGGGTTCCACTGGCTGGGCAGGGACTTCTATACCCATAGGGGTGTGCACTTGGAGAAACCGAGAGGCTTAGAGACGGGTGAGTGTTCAGCCCGGAACGCCACTGGGGAACGGGCGGCTGGAGCCGGCTGATGGTGGGAGGTGAGTGACCTTCCATGCCCCAGGCACCCTCCTCAGTACCTGACATGGGTGGTAACCCTTCACAGACCAGTGGCGAGGAACCCCCAAGCCTGGGACTGGCCTTTGGGGCAGGAAGACGATCATGGAAGGGGGTAGCTTTCCAAGCCCCGTGCAGCCATCTTTGCAGCCAGCTGGGAGGCAACCTTTCACAGCCCAGTGGCAGAGAGCTTCATTGAGGGAATTCGGGATTTGGCAGGCTTGTGACGGTGCCCACTCTTCCTCCACGGAAGCCCGTGGTGTGCACAGCCGAGAGTCAGAGGTGCTGCATGGAAGTGCCAGGAGCCTTCCCCAATCCCATGGACTTGTGGGCAAATGGCAAACAGGGACTGTGGGACATTTGAGCTGGGGGGTGAGATGCACAGCTCTGCAGCTCCAGAGTACTCCACCCACAGTCCAGGGAACGGCCAGGACCACTGTGTCCTGGAAAGGACTCCTTGCCGAACTGTGCAGGGTACGCCCCCCCCACCACCACCACCCACAGGGCTGGCGGTCCCCAGCACACACAGAAAATTGATGCACTGATTGGACCTCCACATGGTTTGAACTCCCACTCAGTGCATAGACGAAGTTGGGAAAAACTGGCTTGAGAGTAAGAGGTGGATCAGAAGCATCATCTGCTGGTAGGTCAGGGAAAGTACACTCCACTAAGCTGTAGCTCTGCCAAATTCTAAATAAATGTTCAAATAAGCCTGCATATCCTAAAAGAACCCTATCAAGGAAAGCAAATGCCAAGAGGCCAAAAACAACAGAAAATTATAAAGCATATGAAGAAACCAGAAGAGATGGGTAACCTAAACATCCAAATTAAAAAGCCAGAGGAGACACAGAACTTGGAGTAATTAATCAAAGAAGTATTCACAAACATCAATATCATGGCTCAGGATATAAAGGACATGAAGAACACCCTAGAAGAGCATAAAAAATAATTTGTAAGCGTAAATAAAAAAATATGGATTGTATGGAAATAAAAGATGCTGTTGATCAAATTAAAAAGATCCTTGAGACACATAACAGCAGATTTGAAGAGGTAGAGGAAAGAATTAGTGAACTTGAGGATAGGGTGTTGAAAAATGAAAGCGCAAAAGAACAAATGGTGAAAAAAATTGAAAAACTTGAAATGGATCTCAGGGAAATGATGGACAACATGAAGCACTCAAATACAAGAATCACGGGTACTCCAGAAGAGGAAGAGAAGAGTAAAGGGCTAAGAAGAGTATTCAAAGCCATTTATTGGGGAAAACTTCCCTACCCTTCTAAATGACATAAATATTCAAATCAAAGATGCCCAACAAACTCCAAATAGAATAAATCCAAATAAACCCACTCTGAGACACATTCTGATCAGACTGTCCAATACTGAAGAGAAGGAGAAAGTTCTGGAAGCAGCAAGGGAGAAGTGATTCACCACATATGAGGGAAACAACATAAGACTAAATACCAACTACTCAGCAGGCACCATGGAGGCGAGAAGGCAGTGGTATGACTGACATATTTAAAATCCTGAAAGAGAAAAATTGCCAGCCAAGAGTTCTTTATCCAGCAAAGCTCTCCTTCAAAATTGAGGGAGAGCTTAAAATTTTCACAAACAAATGCTGAAAGAATTTGCTAACAAGAGACCTGCCCTACAAGAAATACTAAAGGGTGCTCTTCCAGCTGAGAAAAAAAAGAAAGGAGAGGTCTGGAGAAGGGCACAGAACTGACAAGTTTTAGTAAGGGTAACTTAAAGGAAAAAAAGAGAGAGAGAGGGAAAAAAAAATACATCTGACAAATAAAAACCAAAGGATAAGACGGCTGATTCAAGAACTGCCTTCACAGTAATAACACTGACTGTGAATGGATTGAACTCCCCAATTAAAAGATTCAGAATGGCAGAATGAATTAAGAAATATGAACCATCAATATGTTGTTTACAAGAGACTCATCTTACCCCAGCGACACAAAGAAACTGAAAGTGAAAGGATGGAAAAAAATATTCCAAGCAAGCTACAGCCAAAAGAAAGCAGGGCTAGCAATACTAATTTCAGATAAAACAGATTTTAAATACAAAGATGCCATAAGAGACAAAGAAGGACACTATGTACTAATAAAAGGGACAACTCACCAAGAAGTAACAATCCTAAATGTTTATGTACCCAATCAAGGTGCTCCAAAGTACATGAGACAAACATTGGCAAAACTGAAGGAAGCAATAGATGTTTCCACAATAATTGTGGGAGACTTCAGTACATCACTCTCTCCTACACATAGATCAACTAGACAGAGGACCAATAAGGAAACTGAGAACTTAAACAATGTGATAAACGAATTAGACTTAACAAATATAGAGCATTACATCCCAAATTACCAGGATACACATTCCTCTCCAGTGCTTATGGAACTTTCTCCAGGATAGATCATATGCTAGGGCATAAAACAAGCCTCAATAAATTTAAAAAGATTGAAATTATTCAAAACATATTCTCTGACCACAATGGAATGCAACTAGAAGTCAACAGCCATCAAAGATCCAGAACATTCACAAATATTTGAAGGTTAAACAACATACTCCTAAACAATTAGTGGTCAAAGATGAAATTGCAAGAGAAATTGCTAAATATCTACAGACAAAAAAAATGAGAATACCACATATCAAAACTTATGGGATACAGAGAAGACAGTATTGAGGGGGAAATTTATAGCTTTAAATACATATATTAAAAAGGAAGAAAGAGCTAAAATCAAAGAACTAATAGAACAACTGAAGAAGCTAGAAAATAAACAGCAAACTAATCCTAAACCAAGTAGAAGAAAAAAAATAACAAAGATTTAAGCAGAAATAAATGATACGGAGAACAAAAAAAACAGTGGAGACAATAAATAAAACCAAAAGTCAGTTCTTCGAGAATAACAGTATTGACAAACCCTTAGCTCGACTGACAAAGTCAAAAAGAGAGAAGACCGAAATAAAATAATAAATGAGAGGGTGGACATTACCGTGGATCCTGAAGAAATTTTAAAAATTTTAAGAGGATATTATGAACAACTATATGCCAATAAACCAGATAATATAGAGGAAATGGATAATTTCCTGGAAACACATGAACAACGTAGACTTCTAGAGAAGAAACAGAAGACCTCAAGAAACCAATCACAAACAAAGATATCCAATCAGTCATCAAAAAGCTTCCTACAAATAAAAGCCCAGGGCCAGATGGCTTCACAGGAGAATTCTACCAAACTTTCCAAAAGGAACTGATACCAATCCTACTTAAACTTTCTCAAAAAATTGAAAATACCTAACTCAGTTTATAAAGCCAACATCACTCTAATACCAAAACCAGATAAAGATGCTACAAGAAAGGAAAACTACAGGCCAATCTCCCTAAGGAATACAGATGCAAAAATTCTCAACAAAATACTTGCAAATCAAATCCAAAGACACATTAAAAAAATCATACAACATGACCAAGTGGGGTTCATTCCAGGCATGCAAGAGTGGTTCAACATAAGAAAATCAATCAATGTAGTACAACACATTAACACATCAAAAGGGAAAAATCAAATAATCATCTCAATAGATGCTGAAAAAGCACTCGACAAAATTCAGCATCCTTTTTTGATAAAAGCACTTCAAAAGGTAGGAATTGAAGGAAACATCCCTATTATGATAAAGGGCATATATGAAAAACCCACAGCCAGCATTGTTCTCAACGGTGAGACACTGAAAGCCTTCCCCCTAAGATCAGGAATGGGACAAGGATGCCCAGTGTCACTACTATTATTCAACATTGTGCTAGAAGTTCTAGCCAGAACAATCCAGCAAGACAAAGAAATAAAAGGCATCCAAATTAGAGAGGAAGAAGTAAAACTGTCATTATTTGCAAATGATATGATCTTATATTTGGCTAACCCTGAGAAACTGACCACACAGGTATCTGAGCTAATAAACAAATTTAGTAAAGTGGTGGGATCCAAGATTAATGCCCACAAGTCAGTAATGTTCCTATACACTACAAATGACCTAAATGAAGAGACACTCAAGATAAAGATTCCATTCTTAATAGCTACTAAAAAAATCAAGTACCTAGGAATAAACTTAATAAAGGATGTAAAAGACCTCTACACATAAAATTACATAACTTTACAAAAAATAAATAAAAGGGGACCTAAAGAGATGGAGAGATATTCCATGTTCATGGATAGGAAGGCTAAATGTCATTAAGATGTCAATCCTACCCAAACTGATTACAAATTCAATACAATTCCAATCAAAATTCCAACAACCTACATTGCAGACTTGGTCAATGTAATCTAACTGAGAATTCAGAAATAGATCCCCAGATCTATGGTCAACTGATTTTCGATAAGGACACCAAATCCACTGAACTGGGACATTAACAGTCTCTTCACCAAACGGGTCTGGGAGAACTGGATATTCATATCCAAAAGAATGAAAGAGGACCCCTACCTCACATCCTATACAAAAATTAACTCAAAGTGGATCAGAGACCCCAATATAAGAGTCACTACCGTAAAACTCCTAGAAGATAATGCAGGGAAACATCTTCAAGACTTATATTAGGAGGTCGCTTCTTAGACCTTACACCTAAATAACAAGCAGTGAAAGAAAAAATAGATAAATGGGAACTCCTAAGAACTAAAAGCTTCTGTACCTCAAAGGAATTTGTCAAAAAGGTAAAGAGGCAGCCAACTCAATGGGAGAAAATATTTGGAAATCATGTATCAGTATCTGATAAGAGACTGATATCTTGCATATATAACAAGACCCTACAACTCAATAATAGTACAAAGGCCCAATTATAAAATGGGCAAAAGATATGAAAAAGCATTTCTCTGAAGAGGAAACACAAATGGCTAAAAAAGCACATGAAAAAATGTTCATCTTCACTAGCTATTAGGGAGATGCAAATCAAGACCACAAAGAGATATCATCTCACACCAATAAGAATGACTGCCATTAAACAAACAGGAACCTACAAATGCTGGAGAGGATGTGGAGAAAATGCAACTCTTATTCATTGCTGGTGGGACTATATAATGGTACAGCCACTCTGGAAGACAGTTCGGCAGTTCCTCAGAAAACTAGATATCAAGTTATCCTGCGATCCAGCAATTTCACTTCTCAATATAAACCGAGAAGACCTGCAAGCAGTGAGATGAACAGATATTTACACACTGATGTTCACAGAGGCATTGTTCACAATTGCCAAGAGATGGAAACAAACCAAATGTCCTCCAACAGATGAGCGGATAAACAAAACGTGGTATGTACACACAATGGAATACTATGCAGCAGTAAGAAGGAATGAGGTCATGAAACATATGACAACATGCATGAACCTTGAAGACATAATGCTGAGTGAAATAAGCCAGACACAAAGGGAGAGATGTTACCACTAATGCGAACTCTGTGAAAAATGTAAAACAAGTGTCTTATAATACAGAATATAAAGAACCCAGAGATAGTCAGAAGCTAATAAAGGGGGAACAATAATCTAATATGTACAGATATGATAATAAGGGTGATCTTAATGGTATGGGAATGTCAGGTGTGCTATGGTTCATTAATGGGTTTATAAGTATCAGTGACTCATTGAAGGCGAACATGTTTGTAAATGGTTGTTTAAAGGCATGTAGCCCACAGAATAGCACCACAAACCTAAATAAGTGTTAGCATGATATATTTATAAGGTATGACACTGGTGCAGAGGGTTAACAACAGAGTGGTATGGAAAAACTACCTATTATGTATTAATAACTATATTAATATGAATCTTTTACCAAATCTACATTAATACTAGGGATGAATAATTAGCAGCTGATAAGCGCTCTGGGATGTATTATGTATTGTTTAAAGTTTATGTATGTATTGTTTAAAGTTGAGAGTGACGATGATTGTACAACTAAGTGAAGATAATGTAAGAAACTGACCATTTATCTTGGGATAGAATATATATTATGTAAAGTTAGAAACCCACTACTTAATTAATCAAGCCCTCGACTTGAGGCTTGCTCTTGTGAAATTTAGAGTTGTAAAACAGGAGGCTGAGCCCTCCTATAATTATGCCTATGAGGCACCTCCAGGGAATCTTTTATTGTTCAGATGTAGGCTTTCTCTCTCTAAGCCCAACCCCTACTCCACCCCTACCCCCACGAGGGACATGATTCCCAGGGGAATGAATCTCCCTGGTAACCTGGGACATGATTCCCAGGAATGGGCTGGGCCCTGGCAGCAAGGGATTGAAAATGCCTACTTGACCAAAAGGGGGAAAAAAAGAAAGGTAACAAGCTGAGGTCACAGTGGCTGAGAGATCCCAAATAGAGTTGAGAGGCTATGCTGGAGATTTCTCTTATGCAAGCTCCAGCAAGACATCCCAAATGGCCACAGTAGCCATGCCCTTAACAAAAGTAGTCCCCAAATACCCAGGTCCCTACCTGAGATTCTATAAAAGATGCACTCACTAAGTTTTATCTTTCAGAAACTTAAATCCACCAGTGTTCCTATACAGACAAGTCCTAAAACCAGTCCTTAAATCCTCTTTAAGATCAACTATCAGATGCGGCCCCTTCCCCATACTGTTGACACCCCCTTTCCATATTAACAAGTTAGGGTGCTCACTGCCTAGACACCCCTGAAGATGGAGAAAGAGATTAAGTGAGAGGAAGGGGTAGCAACAAACAAAGTAGATTTAACAAAGGTCTATGAATAATGAAATTTTATATAATTATATATATATTTTTGGATGCTGGGATGTTGGAATGGCTGGAAGGAGGTAAATGACACGGTGGAACTGTAGCCTATAGCATCCTTTGGGTGTGCTCTATAGCTGCTCATTGAATTGTGCTTTGAAGGTCTTCACCTTTCTATATATACCTTGTATTACATAATAAGGAAAGAACTGAAACTGAAACTGTAACCCATAACAATTTTTGAAATTACCCATATGACTGCTTTTTGAGCTGTACTTCAGAGATGACACCTTTCTGCATGTATGTTGTTTCACAATGGAAATGACTGAAGTTGTGGAATGGTGACCCATGACATTCTTTGAAATTTGTTCTCTAACTACTTGTGAAATTGTACTTTGAAAGATACTACTATTAAGTATATATGTTAAAGTTCACAATAAAAAGAAATTAAAATTAAAAAAAAAAAAAAAAAAAGCCAGGGAAGAAGAGATGATCACTGAAAGGAAAACAGTGGGCACTCCTGGTTCTTCAGTCCTTATTAACACAACTGATCATCTAGTTCAAATGACTTTGTTTCTTCCTGTCCTATGAGGCTGGTCACATCTGTCCAGGTAAGTCATTCTAGCCATCATAGGTTACTGATCAATAGGCTTGAATAATTTTTTACTCAACATCCCTTAGGAAGCACTTAAGCAACAAGATACCTATTTCCATGAAATAATCAACAGCTTTACCTTGATGGTATTCATGATGGTCCCCAGAATAGTCATGCCATTGTAAGATTCCTCCAGCTCAAACTCTCCCCTCAAGGACTGGAACACCTGGTTCATTATCTTCTTGATCTGTGTGAAGAAGTGAGGAGAGAAAAAACAAGATCAATATGTATGCTGCCAGGGTGCATACATACTTGCACATCAATGTGCATGGCAGCATTATTCACAATTCCCAAAAGGTGGAAGCAACCCAAGTGTGAATCAGTATATGAATGGATAAGCAAAATGTGGTGTATACATACAATGGAATATTGTAATGGCTGTAAAAAGCAATGGAGTTCTGATACATGCAGCAACATGAATGAACCTTGAGGATATCATGTTGAATGAAATAATCTAGACACAAAAGGACAAACATTGTATGATCTCACTAATATGAGATAATTAGAATTAGCAAATTCAATGTCAGAAACTAGAATCCAGGCTACCAGGGGACCAGGGTGGAGATACGGAATAGGGAATTAATGCTTAATTGGTACAGAGTTTTCAGTTTGGGATGATGGAAAAGTTTTGGTAATGGATGGTGATGATAGTAACACAACATTGTGAATGTAATTAACATCACTGAACTGTATATTTGAAAGTGGTTAAAGGGGAAGTTTTAGGTTGTATATATGCTACCAAAATAAAAATTTTTAAAAACCATAGAACTGTACAACACGAACAATGAACCCTAATGTAAACTATGGGTAAGAGTTAATAGTATAATTATAATTTTGTTTTATCAACTGTAACAAAAGTACTATACTAATACAAAACGTTAATGATAGAGAAAACTATGTGGAGGTCAGGGAGGAGTATATGGGAACTGTACTTTGTGCATGATTCTTCTATAACCTACAACTGCTCTAATTGCTCTAATAAAAAAAAAAATGTATACTGCCAAATCAAGTGATTAAGGAATGCATTTAAATTTCAGGGAGGGGGGAAAGCTAAAATGAAGTCCTCTTAGAACTGTAAGAGAGACATAACTGGTCACGAACTGAGGCATTGAGAGCTGTTGCTATGGAGAGGACAATGTTAAATAATGAGCAGCTATTTGTGACAGAAGGACTAGCCGTGAGAGCTCCCAATCAAGGGCAGGCAAGCTGGGGTGTGTGTACCCAAGACTTCTAGTCCATTTATTGATGCCTCTTCCTCACTGTAACCACCATTGAGAGCTGCCCTGGGCTTTGAGGATTGGCGGCTAGTGGTAGCTGGGCACACTCCCCACTGCCCATTTCCCTCCTATAACTCAGAGGCACTTCCCCTATCTGTTGAAACCCCAGAAGAACAGGGTCCTTTGGGGTCTGCAACCAGGAGGGCTAGGTTCTGAGGGTTAATTAGACTTAGGTCAGACAAGTGGGGCATCACTAGAGATAGGAAAAAAGTTACCAACACAACATGGCCACATTCTTTCTGAATGCTTGATATGTGCATTCTATCCCTTGATATGATATGGTTTGCTTTTTCCTCAAATACCAGCTCACCTTCTCTGAGGGGTCTGTAGCAGCAGCTTCAAGCCCAGACATCTGGGACTTGTCCTTCTCCATTTCCTTGATGTGCTGTTCATTTTGCTCTGACAGGGCTGAAACTTGGGCCTGGAGGGCTAAACACTGCAAAACACACAGACTGTGGTTGTGCCCCAGTAACCAGGACTACCAGGTAGATGTCACGAAACACAAGGGAAGGAGAACCATCCTAAGCATCCACTCTTACCTCACCTAGGTCTGCTGATGACCACCCTCTTCCATCCCTCTTCTGAGGCTGGCTGACTCACTCAGAGCATTCTATTTCCTCCACATTCAATCTCAATTCATAGCTTCACTTTCCCTTTCCCAACAAGGCCACTCACCTTGTTACTCATCAGGTCAAGAATATAACGAAAAATGAGGGATAGAGCTCTATTCACATACACAAATGAACACCGGGCATTAGCAGCCATCTGTTCATCTACAAGACTCTCTCCACCATCTCTGAGTCAAAGGTTTTTAACTGGATACTTTAAGGAAAGAAACTGACCTCTATATCCAGAGAGAAAGTTTTCATACCATGACCCTAAAGCCAGTTATTCCTTCTCTCCTTTATGTGCTGGATGATCCCCCCTACACCAAACTCTATCCCACTGCAGTACATTTGCCAAGGATGCTCTGCTCCCTCCACCTTACCAAGGCTACTTGTCTTTCACAGCTCTGCTCAAATGTCACCTCCTTCAGGAAGCCTTCCCTAGCTCCCCCAGGCACTTTCTCTTCTGGTCCCTAGAGCACTTAATGCATATCTTTGAGTCTCCCTTTGTCTTTTTTCTTGACTGTGAGATTTTTGAAGGCAAAGTTGTTTGTATGCCCTTTCCCAAACACAGTGTGTGGAACACAAGTGACACCCTAAAATATTTGTTTAATAACTGAAGGATCAAATAATAATGGAAAACTGGAGCTATTCTTTTCCCCAGGACACTGACCTGTCATCCCAAATCAGCATGTGAAAGATTACTGACAAACTGGAGAGCTGAACAACTGTAGTTTTGTTTTTTAGCTATTAACATCTTTTGGGCTCAAAAAAATTGACAAGGCACAAACAACCTGCTGGTGTCAAATTAACTGGGCTGCCTAAGCTGTCTGGCTCAGGGAAAACAATATATACCTTTTCCTGAAGTTGCATCAGCTTTTGCTGGTTGGCATCTCTCTGCACACACACCTCCTGGTACCGCTGCAGGTGTTCATCCTTGGCGGAGGCCAGCAGGTGTTCACATTTTGCTTCCCAATGGGTCTGTAGCTCAGCCTGCACTAGAGATAGCTGCCAAGAGAAAGTAGTGGCCATATGCTGGGGGTCCTGTCACAACTAGCGAGGCCCATCTTTCATAAGGCAAAAAAATAAACAGACCAGATTTCATAGAGAAAACTGTTTAAAAGGTCTTGTTTTTAAAGTAAATGTAAATGTACTTTTTAATGTAGATAGGAAGATATTATTCATTGTCAGAGCTCTAACAGGTGCTACCACCAGACAAAAATGTAACTGGCTAGACAGGTCACCAAGGGCTGGGCCATAATGTGATCACTACTTTCCAGACCCTGAACTTTACAATTCAGAAACCTATTTTTTTCAGAATTCCCAGAGTTGACTGAATTGTGGGTACCTATTGCATGCTAATTAAATTTACTAGAAACTGATGTACAAATAGGAGCTTATGAACTTACAAGAAAGGTCACTTCAAATGGATTAGAGATCCAGCCACTATCCCTTGTTTCCCTCCTGATAACCTTAATAAATCTCTTCTCTTCAAGGACCAGCATGTGCCTGAAGGATGGTATCTGGTGGTTGAGAACTCTGGACTTACCATGTTTGGAATATTTTGTAGAAAGAATTTTCTTCATGTTTTACTTAATTAAACTTTAAAAAAAAAAAGGAAAGAATATTCTCCATTTGATTCCTGGCTCTTCTACACATATTTGTATTGCCTTTTTCTACTTTTCCCTAACATAAGAGCATCACCTATGAGAAATGTCACCCTAAAGGATAAGGAAGAAACTGAAACCTTCTCTCTCTCCCTCTCCCTCCCTCTCTCTGAGTCCTTCACATCTTCTTTCTGTTTCCGTACTTCCTCAGTTACCCTTTACCTGCTCTGCAGCTGCTTGGTCTGTGGAGACCCGGGCCTTTTTCAAGAGCTGTCGAAGTTTGTCCAACTCCTCTTGGTATGACTTGCGAATCTCATCCATCTCTTCCTCAGCCTGACAGCGCTCTTGAGCTGACTTCTTTTTCCTTTCTGAGAGGTTCTTAGAAATAAGGAAACC
Source organism: Choloepus didactylus (assembly GCF_015220235.1). Lineage (NCBI taxonomy): Eukaryota > Metazoa > Chordata > Mammalia > Pilosa > Megalonychidae > Choloepus > Choloepus didactylus. The sequence goes on along the minus strand of NC_051316.1, from coordinate 109,800,511 downwards.
ACCATCAGTTCTAGCTGTTTTAACAGAATAAATGGGAGTGGTGGGGTGGCGGTGGTTACTAACCTCACAGGGTCCTTATTCCACTCTGGACACAATTCATTCCTTAGTTTCATTTTCTCTATATGTTTAATATTTTTGGCTACTGGCTAAGAAAAATTGTGATGAGAAGAAGGAAAACAAGAAGAGCTTCATCTACGACTCTGTTAAGAGATGGGGACCATCCTAATATTCATGAGGGTACAGGGAGGTAGACACTCTCCTACCCTCTCTGGGTGGCAATTTGACAGGCCTGTAAAAGCTTTTAAAATGCACCCACCCATAAAGTCTACAAATTGGAACTTATCTTAAGGAGTCAATAAATGATGCTCATAAAGATTACGTTACAGGGATATTCATTACAGTAGTGTCTTACAATAATGAAAAACTGAAAATAGACAAATTACCAACAAGAACTGTTTTTTTTTGTTATTGTTGTTATTTAATTTTTATTTCATAATCATAAACTTAGACTTGGAAGGGGGAGGATAATGTAGAACCCAAAGAACTGCAGCAAGAGCACAATGATAGGATACTGTGAGCAGACCAGGGGAGGTGGGACGCTCTCCTGGGCTACAGAAGGAATGGTCTGGTGGTTAAGACAAAACACAAATCAAATTTGTCCACAGTTGGCAATGGTGATCTTGCTGGTCTTGCCATTCCTGGACCCAAAGCGCTCCATGGCTTCCACAATGCTCATGCCCTCTTTCACCTTGCCAAAGACCACGTGCTTGCCATTCAACCACTCTGTCTTAGCAGTGCAGATGAAAAACTGGGAACCATTTGTGTTGGGTCCAGCATTAGCCATGGACAAGATGCCAGGACCTGTATGCTTCAGGAAGAAGTTCTCATCATCAAGCTTCTCCCCATAGATGGACTTGCCACCAGTGCCGTTATGGCATGTGAAGTCACCACCCCGGCACATAAACCCAGGAATAATTCTGTGAAAGCAAGAACCCTTATAACCAAATCCTCTCTCCCCAGTGCTCAGAGCACGAAAGTTTTCTCCTGTCTTTGGAACTTTATCTGCAAACAGCTCGAAGTAGATGCAGCCTATGGGCTCGCCGTCAGCGGCAATGTCGAAGAACACGGTGGGGTTGACCATCGTGGCAAGTGAAAGAGTGCGGCAGCGGATGGTGGTGTCTGCCAAGAACTGGTTTTTAAAAAGAACTGGTAATATTGTAGAAGAAACTGAAAACAAAGACCAAGATTTGCCCCCTAAAGAGACACTAGGCCTAAATAGTATAACTAGTGACAGTTACTGAAACCACAAAGATCAGTTAATTTTATTCATATTTAAACTGTTATAGAACATATAAAAAGATAGAAAGGAGTCTGCTTTGTTCAACGGGGCTATTACCCTGATATTAAAAGTTTAATATAACAAAAGATAATCTCAATTAAAGGACAGCAAACTAGAAAAATATTTGCAACATATATGACTGACAAGGAGTTGATACCTTCAATAAGGTTACTAACCAAACTAATATTACAATACCAAAAAGGGTAAAAGATATTTAAAAGAGTACACAGAAGAAACAGAATAGATATTAAATATATGAAAGCTTTCTACAAATAAAAAAGCCATATTAAAACAAAATATATTTCACCAATCAACTAATAAAGATTAGAAAACTAGTACAAGCAGAGCTGCAAAGATGTGGAGAAATATGCATGCTCACATAGTGCTGAAAGTGTAAGTAAACACACTCTTGGCAGGATAATTTGGTACCATATGTAAAAAAATTTAGATGTGTAGCATTTCCTCTGATCTGGCAATTGTACTTCAAGGAATCTATCCTACAGGAATAATCAAACAGATATGCAAAAAATAGTTATATGCTGTAAGAATGTCCATTGAAATAGTGAAAAAATGAAAACCTGAATATCCATCAATAGGTGAATAGTTAAAAAAATTATGGTGAAGCCTCACAGTAGACTATTATGCAGTAGTTAAAAAGAATGAGAAAGATCTATATGTATTTATGTAGTACAATTTTCATTATATATTTTTTAATAAAACAGAGCGTTGAACACGATCCATTATTAAAAAAATGCTATCTGTGTGTATATGTATGTGTGCATATGTGTGTGTGTGTGTGTGTATTTTATACACATAAAATAATCTGGATGTATACATACATCACACTGTTTAGTAACCTCTAATGCATGAGGTTAGAGAGGGAAAAGATAAACTTGACTTCTTAGTTTACACATTTTTGTATTATTGATATTTGTTACAAGTATATACTTTTGTAATTTTTAAAGGTAAAAAATGTTTATTAAATAGCTAATCCTGGCCACTTGAATTCAACAGAGAACTTACCTTTTCTAGAGACTCCTTCTCAGCTCGGAGGTCAGTCAGCTCCTCCTCCAGAGATGTCACTTTGAGTTCTAGTTGTCTACGGCTCTGCTTTTCATTTTTGAATTTGGACTGTGCTTGCTCAGATGTTTCTTGGAGCTCTGGGTTAGAACAGCAGACAGCCTTAGCTGCAGAACTAGAGCTGCAGTGGGCCACATGGTGTTTCAACAGCTTTTTAAAAGCTGCATGCTGTGGTTCCCCAATCCTACCACACAAGCATCCTCCACACCTTTCTTTCAGCATCACCTCAGTGACAGCAGTAAGGTTTATCAAGCCATAAACTGACTCTCCCACCAACCCATATTTATCCTGTAAGTCACATCTCTATACATGTATGTCACATTCTACACATATAAAATGGAAATGTTCCAGGCAGTCTGAGCCAGTTTGGATGTATCACGGTCCACAAAATGCCATGTTCTTTAATGCAATCTTGTGAGGGCAGGTTTGTGTCTTTTGATTAGGGTGAAACCTTTTGATTGAGTGTTTCCATAGAGATGTGACTCACCCAACTGGGTGATACTTTTGATTAGACTATATCCATGGAGGTGTGTCCCCACCCATTCAGAGTGGGTCTTGATTAGTTCACTGAAGTATTTAAGAGAGAAGCTAAGAGCCAAAACAGACCCAGATGCTGGCTGACGCTTGGAGATGATTGGAGTTGAAGGCAGAAAGACACTTGGAGATTCTAAGCTAAGAGATGAGGCCCAGGGTTGGCCCTGGAGAAGTTAAGAAAGGACCCAAGACACTTAACAGAGAAAGGCCCTGAGAGAAAGAAGCAAGGACACATAGGAGCTGAGAGAGAGGAGCGAAGACAGAAGCCTGGAGACATTTTGAAGAAAGGTATTTTGAAACACAACCCAGGAGGCAAAGGATCAGCAGACGCCAGCCACGTGCCTTCCCAGATGACAGAGGTGTTCTGGACGCCACTGGCCATTCTTCAGTGAAGGTATCATCTTGTTGATGCCTTAGTTTGGACACTTAGAACTGTAACTTTGTAACTTGATAAATACCCTTTATAAAAGCCAATTCATTTCTGGTATTTTGCATAACAGCAGCTCTAGCAAACCAGAACACAGTTAAGAGACTACCTTTGAAACAGATCTCATGACCACCACCACCACCACCACAATTCCATTCCAGTCACCATCTCCACACAATGTAAGATCCAGATTTGTTTGGTATTGGTCCAGGCCTTTCTTCCCTGCCTGAGTAAGGTATTCTCAACTTTCTTGGTAGCTGGGACATTCTATCAAGAGTTTGCTTTCAAAACATCCCTTTTCAAAGAAAGCTATTGGAAATAGTTTTTAAATTTTTAATGCACCAAAATTTATTTTGTTTTTCAAACTTTCAAGACTCTTATGGGCACTTTTGAGGTAATTATTATAGGTTATCACAGTATCTCCATTCAAATCAAAACCTGTCTAACATGTTTGCCTCATGTGGCCCCAGGTGGAACTCTAAAAGGGAAAGGATTTATTTTCAAGAAAACACATTACCAACTGACATGTGCTTTTTGGCTCTCTATTAGGCAAATGAACTTCGCTTCTTCCCAACTGTATGGTTGCTCAAGCTTCACCTAGACCATTGGGCCCATCTTTGCCCTCCACATTTGTTTAAACACACCAGGGTGGATGAATCACCATGCTGGTCTTCCTAAATCTTCTATTCAAGTCACCATGTCTTACACGTCACCTTTGTACAAGGTACCAGGCTAACACTAATTTGGAGGAAAGAACTTTATAAAGATGAGCAAGAAAACATTCCTGCCTTCCAGAAGCTTGCATCCTAGAGGGAAAAACACAGACCTATAAATAGTGCTGATCAAAGGCTGACTATAATAATTATCATAATAAAGTATTAAGACATAAAGGATTTTAAAGGTAAGATCAAATATTCTGGAGGCAACTTCTAAAAGATGCAGAATTTCGGAGAGACCTAGAGACATGATTAGTATTTTGGAAAAGACTGGAGGCAAATACTGATGATGCACTTGGCACACCAAGTTCAGAGAACACCATGAAAAAAAGCAAGACAAGAACTATAAGAGGTACTGAAGAACAGCCAACAGGCTGGCTGGTACGTTTAGAGCCAGGATGACTAAGGCAATGTAATGGGAAATAAGGCAAGTAACGCAGTAGTAACTATATAGAGGCCAACCTGGAGGGTCCTTGAGTGCCAGGATGAGGAATTGTGATAATCGATCCTATAGCAAGGAGGCAATCACTACAGGAAGCACCTCTTTCTTAAACTTCCACTGAGTCACAGGTTAGAGGAGCACATTAACTCTTTCAGGCATATGAGGCCAATCAAAGTACCAACGATACTGAAAGTAGCACTCCCCCAAACAAAGGGAAACTACGGTAAGCAATCAATTCTAATGAATAGTCAGTTCTTTCATTGTCCTTCATATAAGACAGTTATATAGGGTTTATATTGGTCCACCTTAATTTTTAGCTCAGTCCCTAACAAACTATATGAGCATTAAGCTAAATGGATTAAAAGGAAGGAAACTGTAATTCCTTAAATTTTAATGGCAAAAATCCCAGCCCCCTCCACAAAGGGCATACCTGTGAACTTGGCCTGCAGTTTGGCAAGTTGGCCCCTGAGGAGATCTGTCTCCTTCAGGTTTTCCGTCAGCTGCATCTGCAGCTCTGTTTCTTTTTTTTGGTGAACAGTCATTTTCAGTTGCAGATGAGAGACCTGTGCAGTGGCTGCTGCTAGCTCTTCTGTCACCTTGGCCTGAATCATAACAAAGTATGACGACAGTTTAAACGTGGGTGTTCCTTGTTCTCTAAGTGATGACCCAACCTCACATAACTCTATGCTAATTGAACTGGCAAATCAACTTCTACCTCTACCTAGTTCTACTATTAGTTCTATAATGTTGTACAGCTCAGTCACATGAGAGTAACTGCTTTAAGGGTCCTTGGAAGAACAGAGCTAATGAAGGGAACACTTCAACTTCCTTGAGAGCTCTATGCATTTTATTAAATGGTGCTCTGGGCTAGCCAACAGGAGCTCAACTTTATTCTAAAGGACCCAACTATTTTCAAGCTACATCTGATGAAACTAAAATGACTACTGTGGCAAACCCTCTAATGATTTTCTGTGTATTATATTAAGGCTGATGTTAACGAGGATGAAAGGGAATTATAAACAAATGGCAAATACCAAATATATTTCACCTGAACTGATACAGGAGACTCACTCAGATCACAGCAAAGGCAGTGGTTGCTCTGCTGGTGACTAGTCTCTCCAACCCCAAACAGCCTATATTATTGTACTCTACAAGCATTTTGATAGTTGCTACTTTCTTACTACCACTTGTCCCTTCTCATGGCTTCCATTGTCTCCACATGGCTTGCCTTATTCCAAAGACTTTATCCATTTTTTAGCTTCCATTATAATCTAACTTTTCGAATCTCCTAAAAGTGGGGAAATCAAACATGTTAAAATTGGATATAAAATAAAAATAAATAGGCTATGACTGAATGTCTAAGAATGTATGTGACTTTCAGAGTGAGCTCTGAGATGGTGGTTTTTGCTGTTCAGCAGCCTTAGGTATTCACCTGTGTTATATATACACAGAAGACAATGGCAACTAGAACTTCCAGACTCAAGAGGGATTTCATCTCCCCCAAGTAGAATAAAACTTTTACTGTCCTGCCTTAAATGGCCTAATGAAAACGGAACACAATGCTCAGAGAACTTTACATCTATTTGTGGCTCAGAGAATTCCCTTGTATCAGAGCAACGAGCACTCTCACAAGGCCACAGCAGCAGCTAAAGCCACCGGAGGGGGATGAACTCCAGGGGAGAGGCAATGGCATGGATGGTCACTTTCTCATCAAAGGACAAGCAGGGTGTTGAGCAAAAGCTCAACGTACTCTGGAGTCATCCCACTGGAAGGTAAATCACAAGTTCTTTTTACCTCAGGTCCTTAGCTAGAAAAGTATTAGAAGCATAAAAAGTAATAATGTCACCCAAACACACACGTGTGTACAGAGAAAGCAGTGAAAGGATGAATAATATATTAACAATGGTTATCTCTTAGTGGAAGGATTATGGGTGATTTCTCTTTTATTTTTGCTTATCTGTATTTTCTAAATTTTCTAGAATGAACAGAAGCAACTTCTGAAATTAGGGAAAAATACGTATATGCAGACACACCAGTAACCTACACAGTGGATGGGAAGGGTCCCTGCCTCCCACCCTGGATCAAATTCCGCTACTGACATGGAGAGCTGGGTAAAAAAAGCAGTGACAGGAAGAATCAAAAGTTCAGAAAAAGAGTGAGAAAAGATTTCCAGTTAGAAGCAGGAAAATGGCACAAAAGAAACTGGACAATTTGACATAGGAAAAAGAATACAGCTTTGCCACTGGCTGGTAGTGAGATCCGGGGCAAGCCTTCTCTGGGCTTCAGTTTGCCCTTTTGTAAAATAAGAAGGTTAAATTAGATGACCTTTAATAGATCTTCTAGTTTTAACCATTGTTCCATGATTTTATGTGGAAATATTAATCCTGTCATAGAGAAAAATAATTTCACTTACCAAATTTTCACTGAACACTTAACAAAGAACCATAATTTTCTGAGCTGTGTTTGTAGACCAAAAGAAAAATAAGGGAGAGTCAGGCTGGAAGTTTGACTGGAATAAAGGAAACCAAGTGAAGCCTGTGGTACTTGGTATCCTATTCATCAAGGATAGTGATACTCAGCCCAGGAGAGTCCCTCAAACAGATCTGTATAAAGTATGGTGCCTGGAACCTTGTGGGTGTTTGACAGATGTTAACTATTATCACTGTTATTATTATTACCACTGTTTTTGCTATTATGGACAGAGCATCTACTGGGCTCAATGCACCATGTCAAACATCTTTGGAGTTTATCAATGTGAAACATTTAGATGAATTAATGAGCTAATTCATGGGTTGGCAAACTATAACCTAGAGGCCAAATCTGCCTGCTGCCTGTTTTTGGAAATAGGTTTTATTGGAACACACAAACAACACTGACACTCAACATGAGAGTCACTTGGCAAACCTATTAAAAACACAGGTGTCCAGATGTCACCTCCAAAGATTCTGACAAAAGAGTCACTGATAAGAGCAGTGATTCCTACACCTGGCTATGTATCAGAATCAAGGGATGCTTTTTAAAAGTTCAGATTCAGACCTCAGTTGGATACCCCAAATTAGAATCTCTGGAGGTGGGGCTTAAGAACACTATTTTTAAACAAGCTCCCCAAGTGATTCTGAGGCAGCCAGACCAGTGTTTGGGAACCAGTGATCTAGAACACGTTATAGTAATCATTTTAGCCTTAAACAATAACAGCTGGGTGCGCTTGATAGGCTTAAGAAAAAAAAAGAAAAGAAAAAAATGAGGAAAGAATAAAGGAAATGGAGAACAAAAAAAGAAGAATCAGTAAAAAGTATATTTAGGGGGAGTGGGGAAGTGACTCAGGTACCACTTAATGGTAGCATTATCACACACAGGCTGCCTCTAAGCATTAGGAGTCAGCCACAACGAGGGATGGAGCAAAGTAGCAATGGGAAAGAAACAGGGTCAGCACTGGACAGGGCTGCACAGGGCAAGGCACTGCTTAACTGAAGATAAGGTGTCAAAGACATGACTTCCCTGGAAACCATGGCTAAGAGAACACAAAGAAGATAAGCAGAAGACGTAAGTAAGGAATTTGCATCATTACCAGAATATGGGAAAAGTGTCTAAAGTTATATAAAGTGCATTCCTCAACTTTTCACATTACCAGGGAAAATTCAAATACAAAATATAAACTATTCAAACTGAGAAGCTAGCAGATGAAAGGATCAAGATCTCCCAGCTGAGGAGTGTAGCCCAAGCAAGAAGGAATCCATTCTGGACAGTGCCACCAGAGTAAGAGAGGAGGGAGTGGGCTTCAGAGTCAGTCAGTACCAACCCAAGACCCAGTAGAGTTTTTCTTATAGTTACTGCAGTAACAGATCAAATTTCCTGACCCTGAAATGACTGAAGTCAAACAGCACGATTTTAAAACACTTTGGCTGCCAGAGACGAAGGATCAACGTAAACAACCCTAAATTTTACTAAAAAACAACCTACATATCAGTTACCTGGCACAACAGGTTTTGTCAAAAGAATAAATTTAGCTTCTCATAACCAGTATAATTCTTACCTTGAGCAAATGACCAAGATCAGGTATTGCAAAACTGTATCAAACCTGGAGAATGAATGTAATAAAATCTGCTCTCTTCCCAGTGATGGCACAAGTTCTGCTGAAAAGCAGATGGCTAAGTACATGCACAGGACCACTCCTTAGCTCTACACTTCCTGGTCTGGGCTGGTCTCTCCCCAGTGACTTTACCTTCTCTTGCTCAGCATGCAATACTCTTGCCTGTGTATTTTCTGTGGCTGTTTGAAGTGAGTTGTTTCTCTTCTCCATCATCAGGTTACTCTGCTCAACATACCTGTGAAACAAATAGGGGGAAAGCACCTAATGGGTGCCAGGCACGGCCCAATGCATTCAGTCCTCACAACATCAACCTGTACTGTTATCAAAAACCATTTGAAAGCATTCTGATTTCCTCAGATCTGAAGTAATCAGGTTTGAACGTAAGAACTTGGGCCTAGGTGAACTGCTCTGCATAATAAAGATGAGAGTGGGTGTGTGCTGAGAGGAATCAAGGAGGAAGGAGATGGGAGTAAGCAGGGGCAAGAAGGAGGAGAGAGGAAGAGAGAGTCACTCCTCCATTTTGGCCAGGTGGGAGACAAGAGAACTGGGAAAGAGAAATATGGGAGGATTTTTAAAGTGAGATGCTGTATACTGTGACATCTTCCCATGATTCCCCAAATATTCAGAAGGCTCCACAAAAATTACAAAATGCATGGGTTTTATATAGAAATCTGAAGTTTGGCTGAGCTCTAGTTGATAAAAAAGACACAGCCCACACAGAAGAGAATAAGAGTTAATGTCTGGGTTTTTAAAGTATTAACACCATTTTCACAGATGAGGAATCTAGGGCCAGTAAGGAAAAATAAAATGCTAAGTCTCACTGCAAATGAAGGGCAGAGCTGGGATTTAAGCACAGGTCTGCCCTACACCACAGCTTACTGGGCTATTTCTACCAAAATTTCTCTCAGGAAACAAACAATAATTCACATGACAGGCAGAAAACAGAAATAACAGTAATACACACACACTGCCCTAAACAAAGATGTCTATTTCATTTGGGCATTTACAGATTAAACCCTTTTATCTGTCCCAACTAGTGCCCTGTACCTGTCATTACCTCTGATTTCGATCAATTAGTTCACTAATCTTGTCATTCTGTTCTTCTATTCGACTGCTCTTTTCAAGGAGTTCTTGCTTCAATCTTTCATTTTCCTAAATTCAAAATATATGATGTGCAATTTAACCTTAAGAGAAAAGTGCCAGATACAAGGGAATCAATTTGAACTGACAGTGTGACATTGTTACATTTTTAGAGACAAAAAACTAGAACTCATGTCCATACAGATCCAATTTTAAAAACAACACATTAAATCATAACTGATGTAAACAAATCACTTTGCCGAATGGATCATATGTATAAATGGCTATAAAATGAAGTGAAATTCTGAAATATGATCAGAAAGATGTTTCCTTTTGACTAAATTGACACTGATAAGTCACATGGCCCAAATTAAGTCATTTTGGATTTTCCAAAATTTTCTCAATCCAGGGTTGCATTCATCACATGTTCTCTAATTCTGGGGTAGAGGTTTGAAAGGGCAGGTCCCCTGGAGAGAGAGCAGGGGCAGGAGCTCCCAACTGAGGGCTAAATCACTCTCACCTGAATAATTCGTTGTATATTATTCATAATCATGCTTGTTTCCATTGTAACTGACATGCTAGGAATGGTCAGGGAATTGCCAGCACTATGCTTCTGCAACTCTTCAACCTACAAAAGGAATGCCAAAAAGACCCTGAGGAACTTTTAAATGGAAAAAAGGGTAACTTACCCAAGATCTGACCACTTTTTTGATGGGGCTAAGTTTCTGAGACCATCTCTAAATGTCAGCTAGAGTCTTCTTTTGCTAACTGGATCCCCAAATAATGATAATCATCCTTCTAGGGAAATAACTGCTAATTCCTATGAATTCAGGAAACAAGGGAAGAGTTTTACCTATGTCCTGCTTGGTCCCTGTTTGTACCCCCTGTTTCTACCCCCACTTAAACACAGCCCCAACCCTGACTCAATCACCTTGGTCATGAGATGATCCATTTTATCAGCCACTTTGCTGACTGCCATTCGAATTTCAGTGTTATGTTGCCGGGCTTCAGTCATGAGAAATGAAGCCATGTCACCTGAACCTAAATAGACATAAGCCAAAGAGAAACTTACGGAACTGGAGCAGAGGATAACATATAAGGAAAAGCCAATAGCTCTTTTGGCAAAGGAAAAAAAGAAATTAACACTTCTATATACTAGGAAATGCTGTAGGTAGTTTCACACTGTCAGGAAATGTAGAGGAGAAAGTAGAAGCAAAAGGGCTCAGGAGCTAACAACAACTAAGCTACGCTCCTGCAAAATGCATTAAGGGCTACAGTCTGGTCCAAGGGCACAGGTATGTACTCTTTGGATTGCCACAGCACTAATACTCAGACCACTTCTCAATTCATCCAACTGTATGCCAGGTACTGTCCCTGGTATCAGGGACACAGCAGTGAACAGAATAACAGTGCCTGCCTTGGTGAGCTAGTGATCTAATGGGGATACTGACATGTAAATAGGTAATTATATCAAAGTGTTTTAAATGAAAAAAAGGGACCTTGTCTGAGGTACAAAAGTAACACAGAAAAAAAGCAAAATCAACTCTTCGGCAATATACATACATGGTATGTCCCTGAGGGGAGAGGGGAGAGGGATGGATAACAACCAGGGAAGGCATCACAGAGGAGATGACAGTTTCTATGGATGAAAAAGGGTTTTCCAGAAGGAGAAGGGGGAGGGCTTCCAGAGAAAGGCTGCATCCAGGAAACCCTTACCACTCTAGAACCACAAATTATGTTATAGGATATACTTGCTTCTCCCTACCACTATCCTAATACCAGAGGTGATCACTGTGAAAAAGGCAAACTGCAGAACAAGACAGTAGGGTTCCATCCCAGCTGTTTCTATTTTATGTATTTATTTTTTATTCAAGATGCCCAGACTATTCCATGCATAGAAAATATCTGACAGTTGCCTAAGAAACCATTAACAATAGTTTCCTAGGGTCAAGGGATTTTAATGATGGGGAAGGACAGTATCCTTTATATTGTTCTAATTTTTATGAGTATGTTATTTTCATAATTTAAAAAATTTAACAATGTAGATACCTGAGACATTGAACACATACACACAGTCATCCTTTCTCCCAACATCCTCCATTACTTTCTATAAACTTTAGCCACTCGGACAGAGAAAGTAAAAAGGGCGTGCAGGAAATAATGCAAAAAACAAAGGGCAGAAAGTGGGTATAACAGATCATTTTGTGATGATGGAAATGTTCTAAAATTCAATTGTGGTACTGACTGCAGAACTCTATAAATTTACTTTAGGAAAATCATTGAATTGTACACTTAAAATGAGTGAATTTTATGGTCGGCAAACCATATCTCAACAAGCTGTTTAAAAAAAGCAAAGAAATAAAGGGTAAAGAGTTACTAGACTAAAAATGAAAAGAGAGGGGAGGAAGAAGAGCACAAGAAGAACAGAAGACAAGTTGAGGGCGAAGCTCCCTACCTTGAAAATGGGGAGCTTGAGAGAGTGGTACGGGGTACAGGGGCCGGACAGGCTGCAGCTGGGAAGTGCCGGTGGCTGCCTGGGGATAGGCGTAGGCTTGCGTACCTGCATAAGGCTGAGAAAAGGCCCAGTTACTGCTCCCATACAAAACATTCATGTCTCTCTTTCTTTTGCTTACATTCTTCGTTAATGCAGTAAGATGAATAAACTGAGAGGGGTTTTAAACTCATTACAGCTGGAGCAGGAGATTGGGATTTGGCCTTGAATGAGAAAGACAGAGGAAGTTTATCTATGTAAACCAGTGGTATTCAGACACTGAAGTAGTCAAGTGATTTACTTAAGTAGGAATTCACTCTCCAGTCCTGTTAATTTTCTAAAACATTTAAACTTATTTAAACTTTAAAATTTATCAGTAGTTTCCAAAGCTGCCACAGTGCCTCTCCCGTATCACATTCTTATCTGTGTGATAAGAGCTCTTGTTTTTCTCTAAGACTCATTCTCCTCAACTATAAATGGAAGATAATAATACCCTCTTAGGGTTGTTGTATGGACTAAAGGAACTGATACAGGAAAAGTCCTAACAGCTGGTAAGTTAAATGTCTGGCAGATAGTAAATGCTCCATAAATAGCAGCTATTGTTTTAATGATCCATGGATAGTCTCCCTTGAAATAAGGAAATACTGTTCATTTCCATGGACAAACATAACTGCCCACCTATTTTAAGAAAATCTTAGTTTAAAGGATAGTAATTCTCCACTGGGAGGGTAGGGAGAGAGCGGGGGGGGGGGGGGGCGGCAGGGCACTTTTTTCCATTTTGATACACCCTGCTCACTGCTGCCACCATCCCACCCCATTAAGAATCATCAAGGAAGTGACCCACTGTTACTGCTGGGAGAGTGTCTTATCCACCAAGCGTGTTGGGGCAAAAGAAAGATTCTACCACCCAGGCTAACAGTCAGTCAAGGAAGACAGAAAAAAGCCCACTTTAAGAGATCACTTCTGGAGGATAACTAGACAGCAAAGTCTAGCTGCATCTTCCATACAGCCTCCACCCAACCCAGAGCCCTCTAGCTGAGTACAGTACCGAATCAGCCTGTCAGCTGTTTGATAGAGAGAACGGAACACAGAAGACTTCAATATATACCCCTCAACTAGAAATGAGTGACAAAGAAAGGAAACAAACATTGATTGGGCCTTTAATATGTGCCAGGCCTTGTACTCGGTGCTTTGTTGGTTGTTGCACCTGTAAAGATAGGTAATCCTTTGCCTGGTTCACAGACGAGAAAATGGTGGTTTGGGAAGGAGAAAAAAAGAAACTCTGACTTTTGGGAAGTGCAACTATTTGATTGGGCAGAAAGAAAAAAAAAGACTGACTAGAACCATAATAAATAGCAGCTTATAATTAACATGGTTTTTAAATACTGTTACCTGCAAGGACTGAGCATTTCCAGATACAGCTGAGTAGGAATCGAGAGGTGCAACTTGCATTAAGGCAGCAGAAGGTGCTTGGAGCCCAGAAACAGAAGGCTGAGGAGCTAAGATAAAGCAAGAAATGTTTGCTGTTACCCATCCTTTGCTTCTCTTTGGTATGAGTCTGGACTAGCACCATACATGCTGTCATGCTTCAGACTTGACTACTTTCCTCACCTAGTCTCCCAAAGCTAACTCTACAGTGGAAGGAAACAGGGAATTCTCAAGTTCCTTGACTCAGGCAGATGATTCCATCAGCTGTGTGGCTGACAGGAAGTGCAAAACAACCACCACACAGGGAGACAGATGCCTCACTAGCTGAGTGCAGATTTCCAAAACTGACAATGTAATACAGCTAAAGACAAAGCAAGTGGAACAAATGCATCTCTAGGCCTGAAAATGCCCCGCCCAGGGACAAACTGACAAGTTTCACTTCAGTCCAGTTCTCAGTACTAATTCAAGAACAGTGATGATAATCTTAGCACTGACCCAGTTCAAGGGCAAAGAGCCTCACAGAGCTTCCTTACCTTGTGAGGTCATCTGCGGTAACACTGTATGGGCTGCCTGAAGAGAGGGCTGCATAGACGGAGTCACCATGGGCTGCCCAGCCCCTCGCAGGGCAGTCACGTCCTAAAACAGGCACAACGGTTTTGGTCCTTAACTGAAGGCTGAGAATGACTGTCCACCATATACCCACTTACAACACAGAGTTTTTAGGCAAAAAAAGAGGAAAGAAAGGCAAGCAAAAAGCCAGGAGTGTAAAATGTGGGTTGAGGGGAGAAAATACTTATTCTATTGCATTAGACTTCGATCCTTTCTCCTTGTAAAGCATATCAAATAATTAAATATAGTTTATTTCCGCAAGCATTTCAAGTTGCTCAAGTTTTATGGCCCGAAGCAGCTAAACTAATAGTTTTCCAGAAGGTATCATTTTCTAAACCAGCAATTGCCATAAGACTAACCTAGTCTGTTTCCACAGAAAAGGGGTCTCTTGTAAGGAAACCCAGGGAATAATCCAGCCTCTTCTCTTCTGCCAAATAATCTCCACATGTCTCAAAGTACTCAATGAAAATCAGATAAAGAGTAAGATTTAATGTACCTCCTCAGCATGCTATTTTTACATAATATCATTTTAGATGCTTTCCCCCATTCTCCCTTTTTATAAAATCAAGGTTAGGTTGGTCCTTACTATGACTCCAAACAAAGTTATCCTTTAAACATCTTCCTACTTCACAGAAGGAATAGGAACATTTGAGGCACAATATGCAGAGATTATGATCTGCTATAGTTCAAGGGCTGAAATCTTTGTGACATTCTTTTACTTTAGAACATACCCTCAGTCCCCCGATATCCTCTTCTGGAAAAACATTCCAGTTTTAGATCACTACAGGTCTAAATCAACCAAAATGTCTAACAAGAGAGTAAGAGGAATTATGATAAATCAATATAATAGAATACTAGAATACATTACCTTTAAAGGTAATGCAGATGTGTTAATATTAATAAAATGTTCATGATATAACATTAAGTTAAAACATCAGGTTACAAACCAATATACAAAGAAGAATGTCCTTTTTAAAATATATGTTTCTTCTTCCTTTAGCTATGCTTTAAATGATTCTAAAATGGATAAGTACCACTTAAAATTTTAATAAGTTTTCTTCTTATTTCTAAGAATATTATTTTATCTAAATTTCATTTTCAGGGGCCAGACAGAAATCAATTCTATAACAAAGTTCCCTACTTTATATCATATTCCAAATGACTTAAAATTTTAGATCTAAGTATGAAATAATAACAAGTATTTTTAAACATACATGTTATGTTTACAATACCTTAAAGTAGGAAGGCTTCCTAAGCATAATACCAGCAGCAAAAAGCAAGACTGTTACTGCAAAGGAGAAGCTAGGCATGCTTATAATTGTGCCTAAGAGTCTCTTCCTGAATGCCTCTTTGTTGCTCAGATATGGCCCTCTCTCTCTAGCTAAGCCAACTTGGCAGATGAAATCACTGCCCTCCCCTCTACGTGGGATCTGACACCCAGGGGTGTAAACACCCCTGGCAATGTGGAATATGACTCCCGGGGAGGAATCTGGACCCAGGGTCGTGGGATGGAGAACATCTTCTTGACCAAAAGGGGGATGTGAAAGGAAATGAAATAAGTTTCAGTGGCTTAGAGATTCCAAAAGGAGTCGAGGTCATTCTGGTGGGCATTCTTACGCACAATATAGATAACCCTTTTTAGGTTCTAATGAATTGGAATAGCTAGCAGTAAATGCCTGAAACTATCAAACTACAACCCAGAACCCCTGAATCTTGAAGACAATTATATAAGAATGTAGCTTATGAGGGGTGACAATGTGATCGGAAAAGCCATGTGGATCACACTCCCTTTTGTCCAGTGTATCGATGGATGAGTAGAAAAATGGGGCCAAAAAAAAAAAAAAAAAAAAAAGCACCCAGTGTTGTTTTTTACTTTAACGTTCTTTTTCACTTTAATTTTTATTCTTATTACTTTTGTGTGTATGGTAATGAAAATGTTCAAAAATTAATTTTGGTGATGGACACACAACTATATGGTGGTACTCTGAACAATTGATTGTATGCTTGTATGACTGCATGGTATGTGAATATATCTCAATAAAATTGAATTATTAAAAAAAGAAGTTCTAAATGAAAAAAAAAAGCAAGCAAAAAAATGGATAGATATTTTAATAAAACTCTTGAACTTCTAAATAAAAAATAGACCAAATACAATCCAAAAGACAAATCAGTATGATCTTTGCTAATGGGCAACATCAGTGGGAAGACATTTCCCAAAAGGATCTAAACATTCAATCAACAAACAGTATAGAAGCCCGGGGCCCAGGACAGTTAGGTTTGACCTACTCTCTCCTTGTAAGATCTATAGTTTACCTCCTCCCTGAAACTCCCTGAGATACTATTATCTACAAGATAATCTACAAGCCTCCCCCTTTCCCTGCTGACTACAAGCAATCCCTCCCTATGTCACAGGATACCCCCCACCTCCCGCTGCTGTGCTTATATGCTCATACCCACTGGAATGTGAGGCCCTTATAACCGGCTTGATCAGCCCCCCCTAAAGTGCAGAGTACCTAAACACTAAGCTCTGAACCCACTGCCATTCAGAGCAGCTAACTTCCATTTCCTTGCAAGTAAACCCTAAATAAAAGCTCATGCCTCATAATGTGTCTGGTGTCTCCTTTAGTCCTTCAGCTGCAAAAGTCTCCCCCTCCCGCACCCTGGGCTGTAACAAACAGGAATCGCATACCTGTTACTTATGGGTTGAGCATCATGCTGTTCAAAGAGTGATCTTCATTGCCATTATAGAGTCTAGTAAATACAGGCTAAATTAACTACTTAAACTGCCTTGTTTTTGTGATAGGTAAATGGAATTGCTTTTCCTTCTTAGGAGAAGTGATAAACACAGTAGAAACACATGGACATTTTGCATGTAAACTATCTAAATAATGATTCTGGATTAGAGGCAGAAGAAAAGGCAGTAATTGCAACCAAAGGAACAGAGGGTGGCAACATCTGCTCTATTTATTCTAATGCAGACAAGGGGACGTACTTCAATTTCTGAATCATTGGAATCCAGCTGTGGTGGGAGGATGGGCAACATGGGCTGGCCCATTTTAGCCATCCGAGAGATCAACTTGGCCTTGACTGTATCAGGAGTCTAAAAAGAGAGCAATGTCACAAAAATCACTGTGATCACTGTTCATTACCTACAAGCAGCTTTATCCCTTGGGCTCTTGTATCAAATCCATCAACAAGTCCCCCTGCAATATCTATTAGAAAGCATTTCCACCAGACAACGAGAGTTAAAGACTTCTTGGCTATAACCATACCTGGGTCACAATTAATAACAGCAATAAAAATAATTCCATACATGTTTGGAATGGACAAAGTGGTTTCATATTTGTTACTTCATTTCCATCAAGTCTTCACCAGGCATGATTATTCTCATTTTACAGATAAAAAAATTAGGTATAGATCTTTGAGATGACAGTATGCTTTCAAAAGCCTGGGAGCACTTCAGTAGATAGACATTCAGAAGAGACTAGGAAGAGAATAAATAGTATATCTAACACTGAAGCACACTTTAACTGAGGGGCTTCACCCCCAATCTAACACCATTCTCCACCTTGCCTAATAATAATTGCATAGTATAGGCTCCGAGCTAAGTGCTTTATAAACGTATACTTCTAATTCTCACAAGAACTCTATAAGGGGTTAGATTACTTGCTCAAGGCCACATAGCATGTAAGAATAAAGATTTGAACCCAGGTCTGTCTATATTAACAAATTAGTAAAGTAACCGTTAATTTTTAGCCTAAATCAACAGTTCTCAGTATTTTTTTCCTCTACCTGCCATACCTTCTCGGCACACTAGAGGTGAAGGAGACAGACTTACATACTTACTGTATTTGTTGTAAGCTGTTCACTGAGGGAGTTAGATTTGTTACGAAGAGTTGGCTCCCTAAAAAGCAAATACAATGTATCCTGAGATAAAACAAAATCTATAGTCACGAGTCCAGATTATACTGGATATCCAAATTGCTTTTGAAAATATTGTCAATTACATGGTTGTAAAACAGAGTTTTAATTCTTCTTTATTTTATATAATCTTTCAAAGCTAGTGAAAATGAACAATTTTCTATTCAAATGCTTACTATTACATATTTTTTCTGGGATATAAACTATATTTATACTCTTTGCCCAATTTTCTTCCAGAATTGTAGAGATATTCTTATATATCTGAGTTAATGCTTTTATAGACTATGAATGTTAATCCTTTGTCAGGAAAATCTGATGCAAGTATTTTCCCCACTTCCCTCACCCCACTTTTTTCTATATTTACAATTATTTTAGTTTTCAATTATATTCCTATTTCTGAATCCCTCTAAGAATAATTTTTACAGAAAACAAAAAAGCTTGATAGAACCCCAGTATGTTACCCTAATTTGAAAGGCATCGATGTGGGTGGTGACACAGCAGGATCAGCAGAGAGGATGTCAGCACCAGGTATGGGAGAAGGGGCTGCAGAATCCCGAGAACTAACACTCTGTCCATTGGAGCCAGAATCTCTGGCAAACTTCACCTAGAACAGATCCAGCACAGGTGGAACAGGCTACGAAAAAGGCACTTTCCCCACTTCACTCACTTTTCATTTTTTATTTATTCTTTATTACACAAGTCACTACCTGTTCATTGTAGGTAAATCATAAAATGTAGATAAGAAGAAAAAGATATTAATCACCTGCAAACCAACTACCAAGCAATAACATTGCTAGAACTTTGGATGTATTACTTCACATTTTTCTGACACATATGTATTTTATATGTATATATATATAATACATGTGTGTATACATACATATATGTATGTATTTTTTATAAAAATGAGGCAATATTGTTGTGTAACCTGCTTTTCTCACTCATTGATAAATTAACATATATCCATGTCATTGAATATTAATCTACAACATCATTTTCAACAACAGAAGAGTATGTCTCATTTTAAGAATCATGCCCTTAACTGCTATATTCTGTAAGTCTCCTAAGGATTCTGGGAAAAGAAGTCATAAATATCTTGGCTATTACAAAATACATTTGACCAAATCCAACTGTTGAACATTTGCTTTATTTCTAATCTTTTCAGTCACAAACAATGCTTCTTTATGTCTGTATCTTTGCACACAGCCTTAAATATTTCCATAGTATAAATTCCCAGAAGTTAAAATGCTAGGTGAAAGGTATGCTCATCTTAAGACTTTTGATACAGCATCAAATTTCCCACTAAAGAGGGTGAACTCCACCAGTAATGTAGAAACCTTTCTCAATATCCTAGCCACACTGAGTATTATGATTCTGTATGAGCTCTGCCAATTTAATATACATATCAATTTCTTTGTTGTTAAAATAGAACATTTTTCTTACTTTTAGAAAATGCCAGTGTTGATGAATTCAAATTGGCTTTGTCATCTATAATCAGCCATGATTTGCTCAAGCTCAAAGGAAAATTAAGAGGGAATATAAAAGCTGTAAAAGGCAACTAGAAGCATGTATCATTGAAAGAGGACTGGAGTGGCCCAGAAAAAATAAGGATGTCCAGTTAGGTAAGAGTCACTGAGATGGAAAGCATTTCTTTATTTCTCTTCTCTATTGCAGTAGGAGTAACTGCCATGATGAAGATGACCATAATATTTGTATTGCATGCTATAATTTATAGTCACAAACACTATCATATCTGAACCTACCAATCACTATGTAAAGAAAAACAAGGTCTTTTATTTTAGCGGGGGGGGGGGGGGGAAGCATAGCATTAATTTAAATCACAACTTTATTTACAAATTATATTACAGAAATTGCACATATTTGTGATAAAGATTTTAAATGGTACAGAAGTGTAGAAAGCAAAAAAAGTAAAAGTTTCTGAATCCCATTTCCATCCTCTGGAGAAAAACACTTTTAATCACTTATTTTAATGCTTCCAGGAATTTTCAAAGTATATATGGGCATATATATATGTCTTTTATATGTGTGTATATATACACATAGAGAGAGATCATACTATCCATATTGTTCCAGAATTTGCTCTTTCACTTGATAATAGTTGACTGTATGAAAAGACCATAATATAACCGGTCTGTTAATGAAGACATTTAGTTTGTTTCCAGTGTATTACTATCACAAATAATGGGGGGGGGGGGGCAGGCAGGAAAACCACACATACATCTTCATATACTTTGGTGAACATATATTGATAGGCTAAAATTGTAGTCCTGGAATTACTAAGTCAAAAGGTATGTCCCTTAGGCAGGAATTACTATTTTATGGATAAAATAAAAATAAATTAGCATGGAGAAGTGATTTACTCAAAGTCACAACCTCTTCTAGACTCTACATAAAAGAGCCAGGAAGGATATTAATCTTGGTCTTTAGATTCCAAAACTGTTGCTCTTTCTACTATTCTGTTTCAATTAAAAAAAAAAAATCAATATCTTCAGAACACAGTTACTTGTTCATTTCACTTAACTAGCAAAGAGGTACTCACCAGAGAACTCATGAAACACAACACAGGGCAGTTTTACTCACCCGCCTAACCTCCACTTCAAACACCAAGATTGAGTCCATTGATTGAAACCACCCTATGACTCCTTCAGAGCCAGCAGCATAGGCTGGAGGGATGATAAGCAACCGCTTCCCTCCTTTTCTCATACCCAGCATCCCATCTTCCCAGCCCTTTAGGAATCAGACAAGGGGAGAACGTTATCAGACACAAACCTCCTTATAAGACAAAGTGAAGTACACATCATCAGGTCTCACTCACCCACACTTTCAGGTTTAGACAGTGCCTCTAGAGGTCAAGTTCCAACTATTCCCCCACAACAGTTAGAAGAATATCTAGAATAATGCCTCTAAACCCACTTGTAAAAGTTGGCATATCTGGGTTGGATGAAATATACTTATCTTAGAAGATGAGAGAAAATAAGGGGAATAAAAGAATGGCAATAAAAGAGAAATAAAAACTATCATTTATTAAGCACATTTTTCCATGTACTGGGATAAGTGCTTTAAATACATTGTTATTTAATGCCCACAATAACCTCATAGAATTGGTACCATTATCCCCAATTTACAGATGAGAAAACTGAGGTTAAGTAAATAGCCCAAGATCATATAATTAGCAGGTTGTTAAGTCAAGATTCAACACTAAATTTGTCTAGTTTCAAGAGTGATGCCTTAACATCTACAGGGAAAAGTCTGCAAAGGATTCGGGAGGGGTGGGGGGGGTCATAAACAAAGCTATGGAGAAAAGCTTTTTGCCACACAGATCAATGAGTATTTCACAATGCAGCAAGATGTCCTGACACAATAATGGTCCACATGTGTAAAATACTCTATTTTATAGAACACCTGCACAGTTGATAAAGAACAAATTTACAACCTGAGCCCAGGTTCTCAGACACCAATCTCAGTGTTCCCCCTTCTAGGTCATAGTTGCCTCCCACAATTTTTGGGAAATGTCAACACAAAGCATGCCAAACATTACAATTCACCCATTATGACCCATTATGATACTTCTAGAAGAAGCAGTTCTACCTCTTTGCTTATTAGGCTATAGGAAGGATTGAATAATTTCCTCAGAGTCAAGGGATGAAAGAGAAAGGGTAGGGTCTAAAGAAAATAAATACATTCATCTTTAATATACTGTCTCATAGGTAAAAAATCTTCCAAATGCAGATAATATACATTTTCCCCTCCAACTTTTCAACCACACCTCTCCAAACTCTCAGAAGAATATACCCAGGTTAGGGATTTCTCAAAATTTAATCTGTATTAAGCCCACTGCAACTGATAAAACTATGTAAGAAAACAGTTAAGCCTTTACCTTAATGACTTTTCCTGATCCTAATTTCAGGCGAAGCAACTTGTCTTTGTTAGCAGTGGAGTCAAAAACCTACAATATGATCAAGGTAAATGAGGTTAGCCAGTTTCAAAAATAGTAATAATCGTTATGATACTCAACTAACTACATACCAGCACAGTACCTCTAGAATAGGGAATGCCAAATACACTGGCAAAATAGCTCTTAAAGGTCCTGAATAGACGGGACCACATTATGGCTAAAGGGTGCTATTAACTGAATATCTCCAAGACAATGATTTTCCAGGCTTAGAAAAAAATACATTTGCAATACCATGTCTTTAAAAGCATTTTTTGTCTATAAAGTATTCTCAAATAAAATACCTCATTTAATGCTGACAACAATCCTGTCAAGTAAGCAGGATAAGGACCATTAACCGCCACTCATAGACGGAAAAAAAAAATTAAGAACATAAATGACTTGACCAAGATCAAGTATGGATAAAATCGGGACTTGAATCCACATTTTACTGACCCATAGTCTAGAGCTCTTTCTATTACACCATACTGCTTTTGAGGGCTTATTAATATTAAAATAGGAAAAAGTCCAACATAATTACACTATCCACTATAAGGCAAACATTAAAGAAACAACTAATGAGAAGAGTCTAAAAAGAAGTTTGAAGACCTAATCCCATAAGAAAATATTTCAGTTTACAACTGGTATAGGGAGACTAGAGATACACATGAATAATTAACAAAAACAATACTTGAGAAATTGGTTTCAACTTTCCCTATGTAGAAGAGACACAGTAGCACTGAACAAAATCTCGATTTTATACATTAGTACTTCATGAGTAGGACCCAGCTATAGTGACTAAAGCTGTGCTCCAGAAACATTTCTATTTGACATCAGCAGCATTTCACAGTGATAATACCTTATGTTTGAATAGCCCCCATGTTACATAAATTACAAAAGAACTCATGGGCTGCATTTTCTTACCTGGCCCAACACATGATTCTGGAAGAGCCAGCCAGTATAAGCCACTTCCAAAGAATCTCCAACTTCTACAGCAGGGCCTTCTGCTACAATGAGGTCCTGTGAGAGCACTGTACCCAGTGAAGAGGTGCTATTGCACTTGGCAATGCACACCTGAAAGATGAAACCAAACAGCATAAACTTTTTAGGCTCCAAAAGAACTCACTAAATGACTGCTAATGCTCTTTCTCAAAGAGTTGCATCCACTAACAAAACAAAGTACATGTTAAGAATTAAGCCACTCCAACGTCAGTAATCTTGCCAGGAATCAAGTGCCTAAGAGTATGGCTTTAGAGTCAGACTATCTGGGTACACGTCTGGGTACTGCTACTTACTAACTTTGTGACCTTGGCCAAATAACCAACCTAACCTCTGTGCTGGTTTGGTTATATTATATCTCCCAGAAAAAGCCATGTTCTTTGATGCAGTCTTCTGGGAGTAGGTGTATTAGTGTTGATTAGGTTGGAATCCTTTGATTGAGTGTTTCCATGGAGATGTGATTCCATCAACTGTGAGTGAAACACCTGATTGGTTAATTTCCATGAAGATATGGACCCCGCCCATTCAGGGTGGCTCTCAATTAAATCACTGGAGTCCTATATAAGAAGCTCAGACAGAAGGAGCTTGCTGCTGCAGCCTAGAGAGGAACGTCCTGGGAGAAAGCCATTTTGAAGCCAGAATTCTGGAGCAGATGCCACCCACGTGCCTTTCCAGGTAACAGAGGTTTTCTGGAAGCCATTGGCCATCCTCCAGTGAAGGTCCGATTGCTGCTGCCTTACCTTGGACACTTTATGGCCTTAAGACTGTAACTGTGTAATCAAGTAAACCCCCTTTATACAAGCCAATCGATTTCTGGTATTTTGCATTCTGGCACCATTAGCAAACCAGAACAACCTCCATGTACCCAAGACTGACCATTTGCAAAATAAGGATTAAAAACTGTGCACATCTCATAGGGTGGTTTTGAAGACTGAGTTAATACAAGTAGAGCACTTGGCACAATATCTGGCAAATAGCAGTAAGTACTCAATAAACATGAGCTTATCACTACTATTATGATTTAATGCTTCAGTGTTTGGGAACCTATAAAAGAAGGTAGAGCTTCCAAAAAAATTCCAAAAGGCATCCCTGAAGACAGTTTACAAAACCCTTTACAAAACCATGTTGCATTCCCAGAACTCACACCAAACACCACGTACAGATATAGCCGTATTTTCTTAGCATAAATCTTAAAGGAGTCACACACATCTTTGTGAATTCATTTCTGTGAATTCTCTAGTCAGTGTTTTGTTATAGTATATGTTAGAAATTTACTTCATATTTTCTTTAAAAAGAGATTTATTATTGTAATCAAATAAATGCTAACGAAAACAATGAGACATCATTTTTTACCAAGTGAAAAAAGATAATTCTCAATGCTGGCAAGGGTAAAGTGAGAGAATTGATATGAGTGTGAAATAGTGCAATCTTTCCGAAAAGCATTATGCCAAAGTATATTCAGAACCTAAAAATATCTGGACCCTCTGACCCAATCGTTCACTTCTAGTAAGCTAGTCTAAGGAAATAATCGGGGAAAAATAAGAATTACATACAAAGATGCTAACTACAGTGTCATTTATTTCTGAGGAAGACTGAAAACAACTTAAATGCCTAAAAATAAGGGAATGGTTAAATAAACTAAGGATAATCCATATTATGCAGCCTTCAAAAATGCTTCCAATTTATCATAATGTGGAAAAAGATGCGTTATAAATTGTAAATAAGCAAGACGCAGAACTTTTAAAGGAGTATGATATGTATTTACATAAATTATGAATAGAAAAAAAGGAATAATAGTGGTTACTCTAGGTAGTGAAATTATGAGTTTTTTTTAATAGCTCTAGATTATCTACAATGAATATATGTAACTTTTTAAAACTTTATTTTGAAATAATTTCACTTTTAAGAAAGTTGCAAAAACAATGTAAGAACAATACAAAGAACTCTGTAGTAGCTTTTAAAAAACCTTTTAAAACACTTTTTATAGGACAGTTTTATTTATGACTTTAGATGTTTTATATAATGGAAAAATGTTTTTATCAAGTAAGTTGACCTTAAGTCCTTTTTCTCTTAAAAAATCTCACTTTCAGGCAATCTCAATAAGTATTCCTATTATTTCCTTTAAATACTCAAATGACTTAAAGGCTCAAATGACAAATTTAATGAGATTTTTATGCTTGCTTCTAACAAAACAGAGCAGGTAATAGGTTTTCCATATAGCCTCCTAAAATGAAGAGAAATCCAGACAAGTGTTCTGATTTTTCACAGGAAAAGTAAGATGGCATTACCTGTTTACTGAACTCCATAGCAGCCTTTTCTGACTCAAACATGATGGACCAGTTTTGTCTCTGGTCATCATAAAAGGAACTATAGTTGTTGGGCTGAACCTGGGGAAAGGAGAAATGTCAATAACTGAATGACAAGTGGTAAAGTAGATAAATGACTGCCTAACCTCATAGAGAAGGGCCTTGACTGAGGTGGACCCTCAGTCAAGAGAGATATCAGGGCACTCTATTCCTCCCTCCCACCTGCCACCAACCACGCTTCCGTCCACATTCCCAAAAGGCAGTCAAGAGTTCCTTCTGAGAGGCTCCGTTAGATGTACATTGATGCCAAGGACTGAAGCAGTGATCTAATTCCTATCAGGGATGCTAAGACTAATTTCCCCTGCAAACGTATCCCAAAGGATCTGATGATTGCAAAGGGGAATTTCTTACCATTAACTCAAAGTTCAGATGAATCCTGGCAACAGTAACCGGCTGTTGCTTACTGATATAAAGAAGAACCTTATACTGTACTCAAGCAAAGATGAGGCAGGGGAAAAAAAAAGAGGACGGAAGTTAAAAAAGCAACATAAAATCAGCAGTAAGATATCAGGGGATATGCTTCATACAAGTATAAAACTCAAAACTCAGTTTATCCCTTAAAGCCTAGATTTTAAATTACATCTTCTCACCATTCATTTTAATATCTCTTCTCATTTTGGTCTTACTCCTTAACTGTAAGTGGTAATATCTATTTCGTGGGTGTTTTCATTGATATAAAGTATAACTAAAAGATAGTGACTAGTTGCTTAAAAGCTATACAAAATGTTTTTAAATTGCAGAAAAACATAAAGTACACAAATCTAAAATGTACTTACTCAATGAATTTTTACATATATTTACACCCGTGTGACTACCACCCAGGTGGTAAAAAACATATATTTCTAATACCCCAGAAAGCTTCCTCATGCCCTTTGTTAGTCAATGATCCCCAACCTGAGGCAACCACTATTCTGACTTCTATCACTGATTAGTTTCTTGGGTTTTTTGTTTTGTTTTATGCGGTGACCAGGTCACGTTTAATTGCAGTATTTCTAAATTGTACAATTGTTTTGACACCCTGCCCACCCTATCCCCCACATTTAGTCTCTTAAAATGACAGGAAAAAACCAAACAATCACAGGTTGTTTGTGTTTAGTAAGTTTAAATGTGTTTAATAAGTTTACCCCATCAGTTCCTATTCACAGCACCCAATATTCCTTTGAAATATCAGACAGATGCAGCAGTGGCCAACAGTAAATTTAAGACCTCTCACTGTTCAAAAGTTTAGGTTCACTGAATACTCTATATTGCAGTGGTTCTTGTCCAAAATTGGTACCTCTCACACTTGGGAAACTTTAAGTATACCCGTGGAAAAGCTTTTTCCTCTTCAAGGGGAAGAAAGATATTCACTCATTGAAACCCAGCAGATCTAACCGGGAGAACTTTCCTCCTGTCCCATTTCTTCAGCCCCATTTTTTGTAGTGAAGCAAGAGATCAAAACCTAACCTGATTTACAAGAAACAAGACACTGATGGCTATAAAGGGAGTGACCAGGAACAACTCCTTTACCCCCACATCCGATGTATGTGCTTCACAGAAAAAGAAAAATCACAAATCCACAAATTACAACAGCTAGATACAGAGAATCCATTCATCCAAGGGTGGTAGAAGGCAGGAAGGGGAGATAGGAGGGTAAATGGCACAGGGAAAAAAACTAAGTATTAAAATCAGTTCAGGCACAGGGGCTGTCAACCACTAGAAAACAGCTGCAGAAAAACCTGTGGCCCTTTAAGACTCATGGTGGTGTTAAAAATCCACATACTGGTGTCAGGAGATTCTGCCTTATGTGCACCAAAAACAAAAATTCCAATTCCTCAGAGAGAAGGGAATACACAGAGGGCCCTTGGCAGAGTGGGTCCTGCCTTCCCTGGGTAGGGGAAGGTGAACAGGGAAAAGATTTGCCACAGCCTCCTTCCAATCCCACCCACTCCCTTGGGATGGCAGGAGATTAAGCAGCCTGTAGTAGCCTTCAGCTTGGAAGGCAATGGATGCATAAAGAGAACTTCTCTGCAGAGGTTGAGCTACTCAGGGCAGACTGAAAATAGCCCATCTTATGGAAGAGTCTGTTGCTTAAGAAGACCGCCAAGGAAAAGAGGAGCAATTGGAAAAGGTATGTTTTGCCAGGGTCTCTGCTTCATTGGCACTGACCATGAATAAATGAAAAAAGAGAAGAGGCAGCTACTGATACTGTATGAGGACTGCCTTGCTATGAGAAAAGCCAAGGGCAAAACAAATCCAATGAGAAAAGGCCAGTTCCTTTCTATATTTGAAAACCACTGGTACATTTCAATTCCTTTATTGAACTAGCTATATTCAAAGCAGTGAAGACAGTAGAGAAGGGACATACCTAAGAGACTAACCAGCAGACCAACAAGATGGCTGGGAAAGAGACTTACAAACATCCCCTGGATGAGGAAAAGAGCCTGCAGCAAAAGGTTGAAGAATATGTCAGCAATTATTTTGCTAACACTAGGGAATGGGTGAGGCTCCCTCCCTGATACCTCAAATGCCAGATAAACTATATTTTGAAAACAAATGTCACTGACAACTTTGCTAAGCACAAATAGGGAGAGCACACAAAGAGTAAGCACTGGAAATTGATTTAAGGAAGAATTCCAGACATGACCAAACCTCTCCATGTAGTGATGGATTACCAATAATTTGTGCTGTTACAAACTGAAGCACAGGAATAAACATTCAACAAAACAAAAGGAGAGTAAACCAGAATACTCTGCCATTCCAAGAACCATATTGGAAAATTCTACTAGCAATAGATGATTCATTCTCCTGCTTCTGCTCAATGCTCTGGGCTCTCCACTATACCAAGACACTTCTCCCACACTGCTCTTCTCTTTTTGCTGAATTCAACCATCTAGCTTTGAGATGGTATGAATACTCCAGATTGAGTCTTTGATTCCCCTACCAAGGTCCTGGGAGAAAGGTTCTGACACTGTTAGACATCTCTTCACCACCCAAACTATAAACTACACAGAGGAGAGAGAAGCACCCCAAAATCTCACATCATGAAGGACCCAGCTGCTCTGCTGCCTAGGCTCTGGCCCTGGCCCAGCCCCACACCCACAACAGGCCTGCTCAGGTGCTGAGTGCCTGGCTGCCTGCCTCCCATAGGGGCTCTACAAGGGCTGGGGCTGCTGCCCGCACTGAGCATGCCTGGGCCGCACAGGGCTGCTGGGAAGCCAGGTGGGCATGGAGCCGAGGCTGTATCACTGATTAATTTTACTACTCCTAAATCTTATGGATCATATTGTATATACAGTATATATTGTATGATTGTGAGATTTATCCATGTTGTTTCATGGACCAGTAGTTTGTGGTTTTTTTTTCTATTGCTTTTTAGCATACTATCGTATGAATACACTGCAATCTATTAATCGATTCTCCTGTTTATGCGCATTTGAGTTGTTTCCATTAGAGGCTGAATGAATAGTGCTTCACTTCTATCCACCTGAAGAACTTCCTTTACTTTTCTCTAGTGTGAATCTGTTGGCAATAGATTCTCTCAGCTCTTTTTGGTCTAAGTTTGTTTTGCCTTCATTTGTGAAAGGTATTTTTGTTGGATACAAACTTCTAGATCAGCAGTTGTTTTTTTTTTACCCATCAGCATTTTAAAGATATAATTCTACAGTCTTCAGATCCCCATTACATATATAGTAGACTGTTTTTCACTATGTCCCACATGAAACCTACGCTTGTTCTCTTTGCATTCCTTCTCCTCTCTATTCTTCAGTTCAGATACTTCCTATAAACTGTTTTCTAGGTCACTAATCCCATCTTCAGCTGTGTCCAGACTGCTGTTAAACCCATCCAATGAGTTCTTAATTTCACATATTGTATTTTTCAAATCTAGAATGCCATTTGATTATTTTTATGGATTCCAATTTTTGAAATTCTGTTTTTCATCCCTTTAGTCCTTATGTTCTATTGTCCTTCAGATGGTATTTTTAGCTATTTTAAATACCTTATACATTACATTTAATGTGTAGATTATTTGTGGATCTGCTCCTATTGTTTCTTTCTTCCTTTGATTATTGGCTACATTTCCCACCTCTTTGCATGTGAAGTAATTTTTTATTGTAGGCCAGATATTATATGTAAAAAAGAACGGTGGGGTCTCACAAGTGATCTTCCAACAGAATGAGTTTCCCTTTTCCTATGATAGATAGAGTGAGGGGCCAATCATCTCAATCCAATTACAGACTGAGTGGGTCAGGGAAGGACTGCAGAATTATTAAGAGTCAGTCCATCACTGGGTTGTCCCATTCTCAAGCATGATCATCACAGGCCTTGTGGTTTGAGAGCCTAAAAGGTCTCCGACTCCTTAGTCTTCAAAGTTCTGCCCTTCAGAGAGCCTGAGCCAAGTTCATTACTCTCCTTCCTATGAAGTTCAAAATCTGGCAAATGCGTTGAGAGGAAGGCTAGTTGTGTGCTTGTTGCAGGTCCCCTCCCTATAGTAGGATTTTATCTCCCACGCACCCTCAACCCAAAGAAATTTCCCTTTGTCTTTCGGGCCCAGTCCCTAGACTTTCACATTGTTCCAGAACCCAGCAAATGTCCCACGGGGAAAAAAAAATCTTGTGTTTGAAGTTCCTCTGGTTTTGCTAATTTCTCTTTTCCCTGGTAGTCGCTCTGCTTGGGCCATGCCTGATCTCTAGTCTACACCTAAAACTGACAAATGCCTCCAAGTAAGGAAGAGTCAGCTCACTGCTCTTCCCTCTCTGGAATTTTAGTTCATCTAGTCTCCTTCATTTCCACAGTTCTACAATGAAATTTAAAATATAACTTTTGCAAATTTATGTTCTTTTTTATAATTGTTGCAGCAGTATGCTGCCTGCCACGCCTACATTATTACCAATGAAGTCCCAATTCCAGATATTTAAAATGCAAACAGCAACCATTAATGAATTAATGCATCTAGAGAATAATCATCAATGGCTACTAACTAACAAAATGAGAGACAACCAGAAATTATTTGCCTCCTAATGAGAGTAACAGAGAGACCTAAGAGAGAAAGCAAACATTTGGAATGTGTAGACCTTACTATGATCCCGACTCAAACAAACTATAAAAAAAAAAAATTATAAGAGAACCAAAGAAATCTGAACACTAACTGGATACTGAATGGTATTAAGAAATTATTGTTGTAAAGAAATTAGAACAAGGACAGCAAACTAAACTCAATGTTATAGAAGGAGGAAAATAAAGATTAGAGTAGACATAAATGAAATAGAGAATAGAAAAACAACAGAGAGTATGTGTTACTAGCATATGAACAGACATATAGAGCAACAGAAGAGAAATGAGAGTCCCGAGATAAATCCACACATCTACGGCCAGCTGATTTTCAAGGGTGCTGAGTCCATTCAATGGGGAAAGAATAGTCTCTTCAAGAAGTGGTGCTGGGACAACAGGAAATCCACATGCAAAAAAGTGACTGCGGCCCCCGACTTCATGTAATATACATAAAAAATTTAAATCAAAATGGATCAATGACCAAAATATAAAAAGCTAATACTAAAAAACTCTTATAAGAAAACCATACCCAATAGGGGTTTAATATCCAGAATGTATAAAGAAATACTTCAACTCAACAACAAAAAGATAATTAATCTAATTAAAAAATGGGTAAAAATTTGAACAGATAATTCTCCAAAGAAGAAAAATGGCCAAAAAGCAGATGAAGAGATGCTCAACATCATTAACCATCAGGGAAACGCAAATCAAAACCACAATGAGACACCATTTCACACCCACTAGAATGGTCAATAAAACGGAAAATAACCAGTATTGGAGATGACGTGGAGAAATAGGAAATTCATTCATTGCTGGTGGGAATGTAAAACAGTGCAGCCCCTGTGAAAGACAACTTGATGGTTCCTCAGAAAGTTAAGTATAGAATCACCATATGACCCAGCAATTCCACTACTAGGTATATACCCAAAACAACTGAAAGCAGGTACTCAAATAAATATATTTGAAGGACGTCCAGGGTAGATAGTAGAGTATGGAGTCTAAGATGCAGTCCTTCTATAAAAATACTATATTAAACAAGCAGGAAATGTCTGAAACAGCTGTTTTAAAGCTCCAGAAGCCAGAAGAACACTACAACATCCAGAGAAGAGCAGGAGGAAGAGGCTAATAAATTATGGTAAAGTAAATTGTTGTCTTCGTGTGGTAGCTACTAGCACCCATCACCCTCTCACAACAGGCCACTGTAGGGTTCAATCCCTTTAGTCCTTGCGGCAAGTGACAGAAAGGGACATAAAGATCCTATTCCCCAAGGACAGGGGTGGGCATGGGCTGATCACTGATCACAGCTTTTGAACTGCTGGAAAACCAGCTCTGAGGACAGCCATTGTTTCAACCCACCCAGACAAAAGTGGCAGCAGCCAATGTTTTAATCCGCCTCAGAGAGGGGTGGAGGCAGTCGAGATTTAAACACGCATTGCTTTCTCAGGGCTACAGGAAACAGTTAGCTGAAGGGCTGCATATGCTGGGTAAGACAGGGAAGTTCAGCTTTGGGGAGCTGTCGGAGAAGCTTTTGTTGTCCTTCCTGATCCTCTCCCCAGGGCACTTGGAGCCAGTCTGTGCCACCTTTATGGGTCCGTGGTCCTGTTTTGGCTGGGAAAGTCGTCTCCAGGTTGACTCTGCTCCCAGAATTTGCCCTCCAAGTAAGAGCATCTAGAGACAACAAAAGGAATGAGGCAGACCATCTGGAACAAAGGCCTGACAGCTTCAAACATTTGGGAGAAGGACGTCTGTCTCCTGGGAAACAGAGGGGACAAACAAATTCCTGTAAACAGGACTAGCAAGCAAAAGCCCAGGACAAGACAGAGACCCAGTAAGACAGGATAAACCCTGTATACTGCATTCACCTTGGGCAGCCCTTCCTGATAGGAGGACTAAAGATCAAGAAAATCTGTATGTGGCCCTGTCTCTCTAGCTAAGCCAACTTGAAAGGTGAAATCACTGCCCTCCCCCCTACGTGAGATCAGACACCCAGGGGAGTGAATCTCCCTGGCAACATGGAATACGACTCCCGGGGAGGAATGTAGACCTGGCATCGTGGGACGGAGAACATCTTCTTGACCAAAAGGGGGATGTGAAAGGAAATGAAATAAGCTTCAGTGGCAGAGAGATTCCAAAACGAGCCGAGAGGTCACTCTGGTGGGCACTCTTATGCACACTTTAGACAACCCTTTTTAGGTTCTAAAGAATTGGGGTAGCTGGTGGTGGATACCTGAAACTATCAAACTACAACCCAGAACCCATGAATCTCGAAGACAGTTGTATAAAAATGTAGCTTATGAGGGGTGACAATGGGATTGGGAAAGCCATAAGGACCACACTCCACTTTGTCTAGTTTATGGATGGATGAGTAGAAAAATAGGGGAAGGAAACAAACAGACAAAGGTACCCAGTGTTCTTTTTTACTTCAATTGCTCTTTTTCACTCTAATTATTATTCTTGTTATTTTTGTGTGTGTGCTAATGAAGGTGTCAGGGATTGATTTGGGTGATGAATGTACCACTATGTAATGGTACTGTAAACAATCGAAAGTACGATTTGTTTTGTATGACTGCGTGGTATGTGAATATATCTCAATAAAATGAAGATTAGGAAAAAAAAAAAAAAGAAAGAAAATCTGTCATAACTAGCTGGTTTTAAAAGACACCTCAGGAAATAAATCTCAGAGTTAACATTTTAAAACATCAAAACATACAGTGTGCAATAAATGAGTACAAGGCAAACAAAGAAACAGGAAATGATGGCCCATTAAAAGAGGATAAAAATACAGAAAACACTAATGAAGACAATAATGTGGGTATACCAAAAAAAGCCTTTAAAAAAATGATCTTAAAAATGCTCAATGAAATGAAGGAAAGTACAAAGAACTAAAAGATATCAGGAAAACAGTGAATGAGCAATATGAGAGTCTAAGTAAAGAGACAGAAATTTTTTAAATGAATCAAACAGAACTACTGAAATTGAAGATCACAATAGCTAAAATGAAAAATGCCCAGGAGGGTTTCAAGAGCAGATTGGAGCTGGCAAGGAAAAAAAAAAAAAAATCAGTGAACATGAAAACAAGACACTTGAAAAGAGTTAGGCTGAGGAGCAGAAAGAAAAAAGAAATATTAAAAGCAAAAATAGCCTAAGATGCTATGGGACACCATCAAGCACACCAATATATTCATTATGGGAGTCCCAGAGAAGAAAGAAAGGGGCAGAAGGAATTGTCAAGGAAATAATGACAGAGAACTTCCTAAACTTAG
The DNA here is from genome assembly GCF_015220235.1 of Choloepus didactylus. Taxonomy (NCBI): domain Eukaryota; kingdom Metazoa; phylum Chordata; class Mammalia; order Pilosa; family Megalonychidae; genus Choloepus; species Choloepus didactylus. The sequence continues at coordinate 109,766,743 of NC_051316.1, read as the reverse complement.
CAAAAGACATGAATGGGCATGTCCAAGAAGCTCAGAGAATATCAAACAGGATAAACATGAAGAAAAATTCCATTATATTTTTTCATTCTTAAATTTGAAAATGTTTTATTACATTACATCAAATAAAGTTTATTTGTAGCTGTAAAAAAAAATCATGTTCCTTGAATACTTAATACTGCCATGTATATTTCCTAAGGACAAGGATATTCACTTATGTTACCAATCTTAAGCGTAGTTATCAGGTTTAAGAACTTTAACATTGACATAAAGCTTACTATATTGCAATTTTTCATATGTCCCAATTTTGTTCATTTAAGCCTTTTCTCCCCTTGTAAGATCTCATCCAGGATCAAGTATTGCATTTAATTGTCACTGTCTCTTTAATTTCATAAAAAAAAAAATGTGGAAACATAATGTGGTACATTACATTCATTTTCTTATGTTGAACCATCCTTCCATTCCTGGGATAAATTCCACTGAATTATAGTGTATAATCATTTTAATATAATGCTGTATTCAGTTTGACAATAGTTTGTTGACAATTTTTGCATCTGTATTCATTAGGAATATTAGTCTATTATTTTCTTTTCTTGTGCTGTTTTTATCTGGCTTTGAAATTAGGGTAATACTGTCCTCCTTGAATGAGTTAGGAAGCTATCCCTCTTCTACTTTTTAGAAGACCCTGAGAAGGATTGGCTTTAAATCTTCCTAGAATATGTGGCAAAATGCACCTGTGTGAAGCTTTTCTGTGTTGGGAGGTTTTTGATGACTGAGTCAATCTCTTTACTTGTCATAGATCTGTTGAAAGTTTCTATTTTTTCTTGGGTCAGATTAGGTAAATTCTATGTCTCTAAGAATCTGTCCATGTCATATAGGTTTACTAATTTGTTGGCATATAGTTTTTCATAATACCTCTTTTATTTCTGTAATTTTGCTAATAATATCTAATAATCTCCTGTCATTCCTTATTTTAGTTATTTGTGTCCTCTCTCTGTTTCTTTCAATTTGGTAAAGGTTTTTTCATTTTATTAATCTTTCCAAAAAATTAACTTTTGTTTTTGTTGTTTTTCTGTTCTCTATTTTATGTCTGCTCTAATCTTTGCTATTTCCTTCCTTCTACTCTCAGTTTAGTTTGCACTTCTTGTTCTCATTTCTTTAAGTGTGAAGTTAGTTTATTGATTTGTGATCTTTCTTCTTTTTTAATATAAGCATTTAGTGCTATAAATTTCCCTCTGAGCACTGCCTTTGCTCTTCCCATTAGTTTTCTTATGTTGTATTTTCTCTTTCTTTCTTCCCAAGAGATTTCCAGATTTCTCTTGTGATTGATTTCTTCTTTGGCACATTAGTTGTGTGTTGTTTAATTTCCACGTATTTATAAAATTTCCAGTTTCCTTCTGTTATTTATTTCCACCCCCATTATATATTTATTACAATATCGAATGCAAAGACCAAGGAGAGTTGGTCTAGCGTCCTTTCCAAACTGCAAGAGAAAAGCAACAAGTTATGTACAAGGAGTCCCAATTAGATTGAGTGCTGATTTCTCATCAGAACACATGGGGGCAAGAAGTCAGTGGGGTAAAATACTGAAATACTGAAATACTGAAAGTGCTGAAAGAAAACAACTGTCAGCCAAGAATTTTATACCCAGGGAAACTCTATCAAAAATGAGTTCACTGTGTAATTGTGAAAACCCTGTGGATTGCACTCCCTTCATCCAGTTCATGGATGGATCAGTAGAAAAATGGGGACAAAAACTAAATAAAAAATAGGGTAGGATGGGGGGGATGGAATGATTTGGGTGTTCTTTTTTACTTTTACTTTTTATTCTTATTTTTATTCTTTTTGGTGTAAGGATAATGTTCAAAAATTGATTGCAGTGATGAATACACAACTATATGATGGTACTGTGAACAGGTGATTGTAAACTATGGATGACTGTATGGTATGTGAATATATCTCAATAAAACTGAATTTTTAAAAAATGAGTGGGACCTGTTTGGGCTGAAAGGAAAGGACACTAGAAAGTGGTTCAAAGCAGCATAAAGAAATAAACTACCTGCGGTAAAGGTAACCATTTGGGTAATTATAAATGCCAGCATTATTGTATTGGTTGGTATGTAACTCCACTTCTTACTCCCTATAGGGGCTAAAATACAAACGCATAAGAAGTAATGATAAATCTATGTTTTTGAGCATACAGTGTACAAACATATAAGTGACATTAAATACAAATGGATTTAACTTTCCAGTCAAAAAAAGCAGAGACCAACAGAATAGGGAAACAAACAAAGCATGATGCAGCTATATAGTATCTACAAGAGACTCACCTAAAATTCAGTGACATAAATTGGCTGAAAGTGAAAGAATGGAAAAAAATATACCATGCAAGTAGCAACAAAAAGAGAGCTGGGGTAGCTATACTAATATCAGATACAATAGACTTTAAGTCAAAAACAGATATAAGGGACAAAGACAGTCACTATATACTGGTGAAGGGGGGAATTCAATAAGATGTAAATTATAAATATATATATACGCACATAAACATCAAAGCCTCAAAATATATGAAGCAAGTACTAACAGATTTGAATGGAGAAATTCATGATTCTACATTAATAGCAGAAGACTTTAATACACCACTTTCAATAACGGATAGAATATCTAGACCTAAATAAATGGAAGGACATTCCATGTTCAGGGATTAGAAGACTAAATATTATTAAGATGTCAATATTACCCAAAGCAATTTATAGATTCAACGTAATCCCAATCAAAATTCTAAAAACGTTCTTTGCAGAAATGGAAAAGCCAATCATTCATATGGAAGGGTAAGGGGCCTCAAATAGCTAAAGTCATCTTGAAAAAGAAGAATGAAATTGGAAGACTCACATTTTCCGATTTAAAACTTATTACAAAGGCACAGTAATCAAAACAGCATGGTATTGGCACAGGCACTTGCATACAGACAAATGGAATAGAAGTGAGAGCGCAGAAATCAACCCTCACATTTATGGCCAACTGATTTTTGACAAGGTGGCAAAGACCACTGTGACGGTTAGGTTCATGTGTCAACTTGGCCAGGTGACGGTGCCCAGTTGTCTCATCAAGCAAGCACTGGCCTATCTGTTACTGCGAGGACATTTCATGTACTCAAGTCATCAATACGTTGATTGCATCTATGGCTGATTACATCTGCAGTCTGCTAAGGGGAGCGTCTTCTGCAACGAGAGACATTTAATCTAATCAGTCAAAGGCTTTTAAGTGGGAGGTGATGACTTCAGCAGTCAGAAGAGAGAACTTTTGTCTCTACTTCAGCCAGGCAGCCTCTACTGGGGAATTAGTCAAAGACCTTCACTGGAGTGCCAGCTTGCAGCCTGCCCTATGGAATCTGGACTCATGCATCCCCACAGGTGCGTGAGACACTTTTATAAAATCTCATACTATTTACAGGTATCTCCTGGTAGTTCTGTTTCCCTAGAAAACCCTGATTAACACAACCACTCAATTGGGAATGTATAGTCACTTCAAGAAATGGTGTTGGAAAAACAGGATCTTCATTTGCAATAAAAAGGAGGACCCCTACCTCATACCATATATAAAAATTGACTCAAAATGGATCAAAGACTTTAATTAAGAACTAGAACTATCAAACTCCTAGAAGGAAATATAGGAAAGCATCTTCAGGTCCTTGTGTTAGGCAATGGTTTCTTAGACTTTACACCCAAAACACAAGCAGCAAAAGAAAAAATAGATAAATGAGACCTCATCAAAATTAAAAACTTCAGTCCCTCAAAGAACTTTATTATGAAAGTAAAACAACAACCTACACAATGACAGAAAATATTTGGAAACCACATATCCAATAAAAGATCCAGAAAATATAAAGAAATCCTTCAACTGAACAACAAAAAGACAAACAACCCAATTTAAAAGTGGGCAAAAGATATGGACAGACATCTCTCCCAAGAAAATATACAAATGTCCAGAAAGTACATGAAGAGACTCAATGTTATTAGCCATCAGGGAAATGCAAATCAAAACCACAATGAGACATCATTCACACCCATTCGAATGGCTGCTATTTAAGAAAATGGAAAATAACAAGTGTTTGAGACAATGTGGAGAAATAGGAATATTCATTCATTGCCAGTGGGGATATAAAATGGTGCAGCTGCTGTGGAAGACAATTTGATGGTTCCTCAGAAATTAAGTATAGAATTACCATATGACCCATTAATTCCACTACTTGGTACATACCCATAATAACTGAAAGCAGTAACTCAAACAGGTATTTGTACACTTATATTCATAGGGGTGTTATTCACAACTGTCAAAAGATGGAAGCAACCCAAGCGTCCATCAACCTATGAATGTATAAACAAAATGTGGTCTATACACACAGTAGAATATCATCCAGCCTTAAAAAGGAATGAAGTCCTGATGGAAGAAGATGGCAGCACAGAGAAGGAGAAGCTAGTTTGTCCCCCTGGAACAACTAATAAACAACCAGGAACAACTAGTAAATAATCTGGAATAACTGCAGGGGACAAACGTGACTGTCCACTTATCATACACCAACCTGAATTGGGAGGAATGCCCAAGATCCCAGCATAAAATCTGTAAGTAAAAACTGGGGATCCAAGCTGGGAGCCCCCTACCCCAAGGCCCAAATTGCAAAGCATCGCGGTGGTAGAGAGCAGCACTTTCCCAGCAAGTGAACATAGCTCAGCTGAGCTCCAACTGGGGTTTTAATTAACAAACATGGACTGCTCAACACAAGATACGAATCCCCAAGAAGCAGACAGAGGCTTTTGGTGATGACTGACCTTGGAGAGCCGGAGGGTGGCCGCGGACTGGCCCCAAAGGGGGCTTTCTGTCCCTTTTTCGGCTCAGTGGAGAAAGCCTCAGCCATTTTCAGTTCCCAGCACTCTGACCCAGACAAGGGTGGAGACAGCACAGGCAGAGAGACTTTTTAAATATAAATGACCTCTCTGTAGGGGTTGTCTCTTCCCTAAGAGGAAGAAGGTAGTGCCAAGCTCTACTACCTGCCTTCTATTTAGAACTAGACCCCCGAGCCTGGGGGAAAACAGCCACAGGCCACAGCTCCTTACACCAGTCAGGAGCTACAGGCTGACAGGCACCACCTGTTGGACAGAAAAGCACAGTGACTTGAGGCCTCACAGGGTGTATCAATCTCCTAAGACAAACCCTCAGGGAGACGTGATACTATTGCCTCCTGCTGAAACCTGAAACCTGACTGGGGTAACCAAGGAAACCAGATGCCTAGACAACAGAAAATTACATTAAGAAAAGTGAAGTTATGGCCCAGTCAAAGGAACAAACTTACACTTCAGCTGAGATACAGGAATTGAAATACTTAATGCTAAATCAATTCAAAAAGTTTAGGGAAGATATGGCAAAAGAGATGAAGCGTATAATGAAAACAGTGGGCATACATAAGGTAGAAAATGAAAGTTTGGAAAAATAACTGGCAGAATCTATGGAAATGAAAGGCACAACACAAGAGATGAAGGACACAATGGAAACATACAACAGCAGATCTCAAGAGGCAGAAGAAAACACTCAGGAACTGGAGAACAAGACACCTGAAAGCCTACACACAAAAGAAAAGATAGAGAAAAGAAGGGAAAAATATGAGCAACGTCTCCAGGAATTGAAGGATACATGAAATGCAAGGATGTATGTGTTACTGGTGTCCCAGAGGGAGAAGAGAAGGAAAAAGGGACAGAAGCAATAATATAGGAAATAATCAATGAAAATTTCCCATCTCTTAGAAAGACATAAAATTATGGATCCAAGAAGCACAACGTACCCCAAACAGAATAGATCTGAATAGGCCTATTCTAAGACACTTAACCAAACATCAAAGACAAAGAGAGAATGCTGAAAGCAGCAAGAGAAAAGTGATCCATCACATACAAAGGAAGCTTGATTACTATGTGCGGATTTCTCAGCCAAAACCATGAAGGCAAGAAGGGAGTGGGGTGATGTATTTAAGATACTGAAAGAGAAAAACCACCAACCAAGAATCCTATACCCAGCAAAACTGTCCTTCAAATATGAGGGAGAGCTTAAAATATTCTCTGGCAAACAGACAATGACAGAGCAAGATACCTCTACAGGAAACACTAAAGGAAGAACTGCAGACGGAAAGGAAAAGACAGGAGTGAGAGGTTTGAAAAACAATTTTGGGAGATAGTAATAGAGCAATGTAAGTACACTGAACAAAGATGACTCTGAGTATGACTGAAAGAAGAAGGTTAGGACCATATGGGACACCAGAAGGAAAGAGGAAAAATAAAGACTGGGACTGTATAACTCAGTGAAACCTAGGATGCTCAATGATTGTGATAAAAGGTACAAATATGTTTTTACAGGAGGTAGAACAAATAAATGTCAACATTGCAAGGTGTTCAAAATAGGTGGGATTGGGGGAAAATACAACCAATGCAAGCTAGAGACTATAATTAACAGAAATATTGTATTATGTTTCCTTTAATATAACAAAGGCAATATACCAAAGCTAAATGCCTATGGGGGGGTGGGAGACATAGGGGAAGGGCATGGGACTTCTGGCATTGGTGATGTTGTCCAACTCTATTGTAATCTAGTTTAATGCTATCATTCCTTTTGATGCTTTCTAGCTGTCATGTTTTTTTTTCCCTCTTTCTTTTTTCATTTTTTTTTGTCTCTCTACCTTCTTTGACTCTTCCTCCTTCTTTGTGGAAGAAATGGGGATGTCCTTATATAGATAGTCGCGATGGTCCTGAATACCTAAATACCTGACTATACAGGGAACCAATGATTGTTTACTTAGGATGGAATGTATGGTGTGTAAACAAAACCATCTTAAAAAAAATTGGGTTGATGAAGAAACCCTGAGGGCACTATACTGAGTGAAATAAGGCAGACACATAAGGACAAATATTGCAGGGTCTCACTGATATGAACTAATTATAATATGTAAACTCATAGACATGAAATATAAGTTACCAGAATATAGAACGAGGCTAAAGAATGGAGAGTGGTTGCTTATTATGAGCAGAATGTTCAACTAGGGTGAACTTAAACATTTGGAAATGGACAGGGTGATGGTAGCAAGTTGTGAGAATAACTAATAGTGCTGAATGGTGTGTGAAGGCAGTGGAAAGAGTAAACTCAGAGTCACACATGTTACCAGGAAACTTGGAGGTTAAAAGATGGGAATGTATAAAACAGTGAATCTTGTGGACAAGGTCCATGATTAACTGTACAAATATTAGAAATCTCTCTCATGAACTACAACAAATGTATGACACTACAGCTAGAAGTTAATAATAGAGGGGCATATAGGAAAAATATACATACCTATTGCAAACTATACACTACAGTTAGTAGTATTTTAACATTCTTTCATCAACAGTAACAAATGTACTATACAAAACTATGAATCAATAATGGAGGGGGCATGGTTAGGGGTATGGGAGGATTTGAGTTTCCTATTTTTGTCTTACTCTTTTCTGGAGTAATGAAAATGTTCTAAACATTGAAAAAAAATTAATTGTGGTGTTGGATGCAAAGCTGTATGATGGTACCATGGGCAAGTGATTGTGCACTTTGGATCTTTGGATAATTGTATGGTATGTGAACAATCTCATTAAAAAAATAGAAAAATTAAAAAAAAAAAAAAAGGAATGAAGTCCTGATACATGCGACAACACGAATGAACCTTAAAGACATCATATGGAGTGAAATAAGCCAGACACCAAGAGGATAAATATTGTATGACCTCACTGATTTGAAACAACCAGAATAAGCAAACTCATGGAGTCAGAATCTAGAATATAGGTTTCAAGGAGATGAGGTAGGGATAGAGAATAAGGAGGTAAGGCTTAAAATGTCAGAGCTTCTATTTGGGACAATGGAAAAGTTTTGGTAATGATGGTGATGATGATAGCACAACACTATGAACATAATTAACACCAGAAATAATAATAACAATAAGACATCATCTTTTAAAGATAAATAATAAAAATATCTATGGCTAAAATGATGTGCTAGAGATTTGTTCAAAATAATCTGAGTAGGGAAAGAATGAAGAGAGATGGGGTTATAGACCAAACAAGATTAATAACTGTTAGGGCTTGGTAAATAGGTACTTGAGGGTTCATTATTCTAGCCCCAATTTTTAATATATTTTCCATAATTAAGGGGGTTTTTGCATGCTTGCTTTTTTAATACAAATGAATAATTCCATTATAATAGTTACCCTGGACAGGTCATCTTATCTCTCTGTGCCTCTGAGGAACACAGACATCATCTCTCTACCTTTTTAAGCTCTGAAATTCTTCAATTTCTTATGCTTATTTCAACAATGTTCAAATCTTTCTGGAACAATATCTAAAATTAGACACAAACCACACAAGGAAATCAGTTTCAAGGCTTTTTGCCACATCTTCCTTTGACTCATACCAGTATGATGGTGTGATCTCATTACCCAACTTTCAAAGGATAAACACTGGTCATTAAATGCATGCATAAGGATATTATGCTTTAAATAGTACAATAAATATTGTTCTTTACTCAACAACAGGATGTGCTTGGTAAATTATTTACTCTAGAACTCTCCAAATTCTTAAAACCAGATCCATATCATAAAGATCAAATCTAAAGATTTTGAGTGGCTGAATTTATTTTAATGCACAATAGTAAGGAAAAAACGATCATTTACTAAATAGCCTAATATTGCAAATTCACATTAAATACAAACAATCATTTTAATCCTCTAACACTCAAGAGACATCGGGCAAGCCCAGCTGATAAGAGCCAACTAATCAGGATGAACTGTGACACTACACTATACATAAGACATGGGGGTATTCTCACCTCCTTGGCTGTGTGGTTCCCCAGGACTGCAGCCCCAAATTTGCCCTGCTTCACATACTGACCATTTGTGCTAAAGAAACAATGAAAACAATAGGTATTAATATGTCCTTAAACTTTGCAGAACCAGCTTTCTTTTCTGCCTTATAGAAGGAAACTAATCATTCAACTTCTAGAAAGGGATAGAAGTTAGCAGTTTATAATACAAAGCTCTCACACAACTTTACTCTTTAAATATCTGCTATTCACGATATCTCAGTGGAGTGGCTTTGTCTGAGCACTAATAAAGGCAGCTGTTGAAGGTAGAAGCAGTTCTAAAGAAGTGACAAGATAGCAGCTCTTCAAGATTTATGTGCAGAAATCTTCAACTGAAACATTAGAAAAGCATTACTGGTATTTTGTCTATCCAGGCTGAGTAACCATTTTACACTGAAAGTGTTCCTTCTCAGCTACTTACTATCGATATGCATGGACTGCTGTTGCAACCAGTACAGAGGAAGTACTTGCGGTGTTTGGTGCTGGTTTCAGTGTTGCCTGATTTCCTGAAGATGAGGAATAAAACAAAGTTGTCATTCATTTATTGCTTGAACTGATTTTTATCCATTAAACCAGCTTCAAAATTCCTTCTTTACACCGTACAGTTAGGGGTAGTGCTTTCATGACCATTACCCTCACTTGATCCACAAATACCCCTATGACCCAATCTGGAGGTAAGGAAACAGAGCCTCTAGGCACACTTACATAACAATAGTAGCGTACCCAGGAACAGAACCCATGACTCTGACTCCAAACCATATACTCCAAACAAAAGAATCTTTGGGCTAGACAAGAAATATTGTCTAGAAAGTGAAGTTATAGTCCATCTACTTTTCTTCCTCCTCCAATATTTTGACAGCTATAATACATGGAAGTTATTTCTCCTCTCCTTATTTCTAGGGTAGGAAATTTATGATCTGATATTCAAATCATACCCCTTGCTAACTTCACAAAGTGCTAGAGAACAACATTATTTTTTTTTTAAAATAGCAGAATAAATTGCATATTTAAATTCACTCTGTGAATGAACGGGTTGATGGGAAGAGTAGTGAGATAACATTGGCATAGATGTAGCAACAAAGAACTTACTTTCAAAATCCCTCGATTGATTTGGGTTTTTTTTTCTTTTTTGCATGGACAGCATTTCTTCCTGAATATAAAGTACATGTACATTGTGGAAAACTTAGAAAATAGAGAAAAAGCATAAAGAAGAAAATAATAATAACCTATAACTCCACTACCCAAAAATAAAAACTAATAATAATTTGATGCAATGTATGCCCAGTCCTTTTCTCTATACATGTAAACTTTACAGCTTTTTTCTTACTTTTTAAAAAAACATATAAATCATTATCTATAAATCTAAATTAATATATGATTTGACAACCTTTTTCACTTAGTATATCATAAGTATTTCCCTGTACACTTCAAAACAGTCTCCAAAACAAAGACAACATAGTCTTAAAATGCTTTGTAGTGGCTACATAAATGTACAAGAATTTATACAATTTCCTATTGTTTGATATTTGTTTGGGCTGCTTCCAAACAAATTTCCTCTATTATAAATAATACTACAGTGAACATCCTTAAAATGCACATTTTTTGTGGGTACCTCTGATTATTTTCTTAGAATAAATTCCTGAGAATAGAATTACAGGGTGAAGGAGCAGAAAAAAATTTAAGGGGTTTGTTACATCCTGTCCAAATGCCCTTCAGAAATCCCACACTAGTTTACATTCCCACCAGCAGTTTGAGTACACCTGCACTGCCTCCTTGCCAACAGTGGGAATTACCTTTTTAAATACTTCCCAATGTGATGGGAAGGCAGTGGGAAAAAAAAGAATGTCATCTCACTGATGTTTCATTTGCATTTATTTGATTAGAGAGTGGCAGAAATAAATTAGACATTTTTATAGACTTTTATTGGCCTTTTTTTTTAAATAAATTGTTTATTCATGTCATTTGCTCATTTTCCTAGTGAGATATCATGTGTTCCTTACTGCTTTGTAAAAATCTACAATGTAGTTTTTAGACATTCAGTACTTCTTTTCGGTTGTGTGTAATAACCCAATAATCCTTTTCTCTGGATAAGCAGTCTAATGATACAGAAAAAAAACACACAAAGGTCAAGGTGAAATTACCAGGACGAAGCTGAAACACTGAAAAAAAAAAAATCACTGTCTCCCCAAGGTCAGCCTAGTGTCCTTCTTCAGATTAGTTCAACTACTCCCAGTGTTACTCAGCCCAATATCTCTGTGTCTAATCCCCTGAAAGACGAGGTTGCACATAGATTCACCAGAAGAAAAAGTGGTTCAGATGCCTACAATCAAGTGACCTTCTCATTGGCTCGGTTTTCCTCCCTCTCTGAAATCAGTACTGTACAGATTCTTGAATTTCCCACTCATAAAGACATCTTTCAATACCTAGCTTCAAATATTTTCTTTTTTCCGATGAAGTTCTTTGTTTTAACTAAGGCTATTTGTTCTTTTCCACCTCCTTTAATTTTCTTTTTAAGGGACTCCTATTATCAATATATTAGATGTTTGCTTTCTTCAACATTTGTCACTTTCTCTTGAATCCTTTTTTATCTTAATTTGGAGGAGGGGGTAGTTTAGCAAATTTCCTCCTTATAACTTTCCATTTTTCTTAAGGCATAATCTGTTGTGTTTATTCATTCTTGTGTTCTTTCTAATTTAGTCTTCATGGTTCAGGGTGGCTTTTCTAACTTCAAAGAGTTCTTCTTTGTGTTGATTTCATATAGTATTCAAAATCATGGTGTCTCCCTGAGATTTCCTGGCTCAGTTTCTATCCCGTCTCGTTCTTTTATCTTTGCCTCTTATGTCCCTATTCACCTCAATTTTAATTCCACTCATGGCAGGTTCTTCTTTGTGTAGGACTCTGACTTGGAAAGGAGCGCTACTGAATGAGTTTCAAAGTTTCATCCCTCATCAGCCACTGCTCTCAAACTGGACTGTCATCCTTTCCATGAACCCCTGTTGATTATTTTGGGGTTTTCCCATTCTCAAGTCTAGATACCGACTGCTTCCCTCTGTTTTCTCACATACAAATGTTCATACCATGCAAGCCTGTATCTTTTAGTAGTGATTTGTTCATATCAACCTGTATTTTAGCGGTCCATGAGGATACCCTTTCAATTGGTTGTAAATATTATCCACTGGTTTTCGATTCTCTATCTAGTTGCTGTTTTCATATTGAAAACCGAAGAGATTCAACATCTATGCTGTCACAATTTTCCCCATAAGGGTTTCTTATACAATTTTTCCTTAAACAGAGGGTTTCTAGTTTGCTAATGCTGCTGGAATGCAAAACACCAGAGATGGATTGGCTTTTATAAACAGGGGTTTATTTGGTTACACAGTTACAGTCTTAAGGCCATAAAGTGTCCAAGGTAAGGCATCAACAATTGGGTACCTTCACTAGAGGATGGCTGATGGCATCCAGAAAACCTCTTTTAGCTGGGAAGGCATGTGGCCAGTGTCTGCTCCAAGTTCTGGTTTCAAAATGGCTTTCTCCCAGGACATTCCTCTCTAGGCCTCAGCTCCTCAAAAATGTCACTCTTAGTTGCTCTTGGGGCGTTGTCCTCTCTTAGCTTCTCTGGAGCAAAAGTCTGCTTTCAAAGGCCATCTTCAAAGTGTCTCTAAGCTGAAGCTCCTCTCTCAGTTCCAGTGGGTTCTTTAAAGTGTCCCTCTTGGGTGTAGCAAGCTGGCCCCTTCTGTCTGAGCTTAAATACTGCTCCAGTAATCAAGGCCCATGCTGAATGAGTGGGGCCACACCTCCATGGAAATTATCTCATCAGAGTTATCACCTACAGTTGGGTGGGGCATATCTCCATGGAAACACTCAAAGAATTCCAATCTAATCAGCACTAAAATATCTGCCCCACAAGATTGCATCAAAGAATATGGCTTTTTCTGGGGGACATAATACATTCAAACTGGCACAGAGGGTCTTTTATTGCAAAGTTAATTTTTAAATGCCTACATAAGACTGCATAGGTAATTTTTAAGTTGAAGTGCCTCTATAGTCCTCCCTTAAAAGATTAATTAATTTATACTTACAGTTTTCTGATAAGAAAATTCAATTTATTTCATTGGTTGTTGTTGACACTGTTTATTTTTCTCCATGCTCATTAACTTAACCACTTTAAATTGACTTAGAAGCACCTGCTATTGAAGAGATGTGCCAGGGTAAATGTAAAAGGCACAGTCGACTAGAAGTCTGGCCAGGTTATAGCTTAGAGAACAGGACCAGAAATCCATAGCAAAGCTGCCAAAGGTGACAGGTAAGATTGTGTAGAGCAAGGAATGGTAAATATTTTCTGTAAAGGGCCAGACAGTAAATATTTTAAGTTTTATGGCTCATACGGTATCTTCACAACTATATAACTCTAGTGTCCTGAAAACATCCTCAGGACCAGCATTGTAACTAGCATGTAATAGGCATTCAATAAAAATTTCATATTCACTCAACAAATATTTAATTCAATGTCCCTTGCCCTCTGTTCTGCTTAGGGCTATTACTACCAGTCTCTTACTCCTTATTACTATCAGTTCTTTCACAAAAGCTGCAAAATTTAGAAGAAAGAATAAAAACTTTAGAGTTAGATCAGGGTTCAAATTTCAACTCTTTCACTTACAATTACATGACCTTTTTCATGTTCCTAAACATGACTGAACCTCTAAAATTTCACAGAACTGTTATGAGAATTAAATAAGATATACTAGGTAAAAGTACCTATACGAAATCAGACACATGACCAGCATTTTAGAAATGTTAGTCCTCTCTTCTCTCCTTTATTCATTCAATTCATTCATTCACTAAACGTGCTGGAGAAGTCACGGACACATCAGCAGCCATTGCCCAGCTCTCACCTACCCTCCCTGCACCTTTTCCCCTCTTGCTTGTTTGTCTGCAGGTGTCTGGTATGCTTTCACTTGGGATGAGCAGTCTGAAAATCTGAACAAAGGTTCCTTTACAGTATGGGCCCATCCCCTACGGTGTATAAAAACCTAACACTCGGGAAACACAGGTGTCCCTCACCTCTGAAGCAGGTACCTGAGGAGCCACCATCCACTGACTCTGACCTGAGTAGCTGGCTTCCCGGGGGAACTGGCCACAATGAGATCTCTTCCCCTGCTCTTTTGGACCCTTTATGCCACGTAAGTAATAAAGTAGTCACTTGCTGGAAATCTCTGTTGTGCCTGAACCTATGTTCCCACAACGCACCACACAGCAACTTCTTCGGCAAAATGTTTCATGTATCGGCCACAATGAAAAGTGCAGAAAATACAGCAATAAATGTCACTGACTAGTTGGGAAGAATTCACTGTCAGGATACATTAATCCCATCCAAGAGAAGGAAGTGAAAAGGAATTTTTCCTTCTCATCAAAACATTAGACAATGTCTCCTCAAGAGTGCCTTGGGGCAGGGATTTGGAGAGTGGTTTGCATGTAGGACAAAAGAGCTTGTCTGCAACCTTTCTCCATCAATTCCTAACCATGGGGGCACACTATCTAGCGGCCAAACATTCAGGATCCCAGAAATCAGAGATACATCCAGAATGGTCAAGGATGAACAACCTGGCATGCCAGTTTTAGATGGCTTATTATCCGTTCCAATAACCTGTTAAGAGGACAATCCTAATGCTTTTTAACTTACCTGTTGCTGCTGTTGCCTGGCCTTTCTTAGGCTGCTTTGGGGCTGTATACTGGAAGAATTCATTTCCGTGGCCAGCAGCTGCTTGATCTGGTCCAAAGAGAGAGGCCAATCTGGCACTGTTAGTAGAAAAAGGAAGAGTTCACAATATTTCATTTGACATATTCCAAACTCAGAATCATTATAAAAGCTGGTACTTACAACCTTGAACAAATGCTTTCCTGATCATAAATCCCACCATTCATTCATTACTGGAAATTCATTGGGGGCCAAATGCCTTTGAAATCAAGATTGCATTTTTAATATGAACATCAGCAGCTAACCCTGCCTGTCCATAGACTTCAGTCAAGCATTTCTTCTTTCTGGGCCTTAGTTTCTCTATCTGTAAATTGAGGCGATGGGTCCAAATGCTTTCTACAGTCTCTTCAAACTCTAAATTCTTGCCTTTAGCAAATCAGTTTCTAGTCACCCCTATGGATTACTTCCTCCCCTGATTTTTATTAGTTGATTAAATTGAAATGAAACTATACTACAAACTTCATTCCATCAAACATGTCCCTTCTATCATTTCACCTAACAGGCAGGACCATTCTTGTACATGGCTTGCAATGAATCTTAAACCCCTACTACTCCATTGAAACTGCTTTTGTGAAGATCACCAACTTCTTGTTACCAAACCCAGTCTATCAGTCCTTATCTTGTTTGACCTCCAGAGCACATTTTTACACTGTCAACTAATTTGCTCTTATTCAAACACACTCTTCTCTTCAAGGTATCCCCCGCTTAAGGGAGCTGGCCCATAAGACTCTGCCAAATGCTAATGGCATTTAGAAGAGATGGAGATTTCTCCTTTTAGTCAGGGCAATCTGGGCAGATTCTCTAAGGAATAAGATTCTGGAAGAGCTGAGCAATGTCTTTAAGATGTCAATGAAAAATTTACAAGGCTTAGAACCTAGTTAAGATGTAATAGCTTATGTACAGATAATTGATAAGAAAAGAATTCCCTGCAAGCTATAGTAAACTACAGGTTTTGAGTTTGCTGTTTTAATTTTGCAGGTATGTTCCTTTTCAAGGGAAAGGCAAAGAGCCATAGGAAAACTGTGCTTCCATAAATGCCCTAAAGGCCAGCCAACTGATTACATAGCAAACCAAAAGCCAGATCAACTCAATTACCTTTTAGATTAATTCCATTTTCTATTAATATTTCAAAATTATCTCTATTCAGACCTTTGGGCCTAAGTTTCTTATATATTATTACATTTCTCCACTTCTGAGGTGTTCTTAAATATGCCCACTCTCCCCAACTATGTTAGCAAGAATGAGCTTGACTTCAGTCTTTAAGTTAATGGGAAAAGTATAATTCATGGTAAAAGTCATTACATTGCTCTTTTTCACTTTAATTATTATTCTTGTTATTTTGGGTGTGTGCTAATGAAGGTGTCAGGGATTGATTTAGGTGATGAATGTACAACTATGTAATGGTACTGTGAACAATTGAATGTATGATTTGTTTTGTATGACTGCGTGGTATGTGAATATATCTCAATAAAATGAAGATTAAAAAAAAAAGTCATTACAGCATTAGTTACATTAGTTGCCAAATTCCTTTCCTCACCTCAGTTTTGTATTTTGCTTTTCTCATCAAAAACAAAAACACATGCATTTATGCTATGTCAATATATTTTAATAAATGGGTATATGTTTTGTTGTTAAAGTGCTTCTTTTATGGACTGTGGCATAAATATCTACTTCTACAACAATAATAATGGCATAAGGGCAGGTCTGGTGGGATGAGACTGCCTGATTTCAAATCCAGACTCTATAATGTCCTAGCTGAGTGACCTTGGGCAAGTTACTCATCTCCTTAAGCCTTAATTCCCATGTTTGTAAAATGGGTATAATAGTAAAACTACTTCACAGGGTTGTGGGGAGAATTAAACATGATAATGCAGGTATAGTGCTTAGTACAGTGCCTGGCACCAAGTAAGCACACCACATGTATCTTTATATACATGCGCATGCCTCCAAAATAGATGCACAACGCCCAGTTATATACATAGCCAGTCCTTTAAGAAAGCGTTGTGATTATTATTTCCAGATTGATCTCATTCTCCTGGACATTTCTTCAGGATAGGAACTGTGCCCCATCTGTATTAGCTGAAGCCTAGTACCACACACCTACCAAAAATGCAAATATTTCTTCAGCTCAAAGGCACATTGGTGGGGAAAGGGCTAAGATATGAAAAAAGTAAGCCTCCTTATTTCTACTTCTTTGCTAACCATGAACTTTAAGAGGCCCCGAAACGTAGAAGACAGATTATGAATCATCTAGAGAGCTATCCTAATGAAGTACTGAGCTCTGTACTCAGCAGACCACAGGTGCAAAAGGAAAAAAGGTGCATGAGCCTATACTAGATGACCATGCAACTGGTAGTTTATTAATATCAAAAAAAAAAAAAAAATCAGAGTTTAACAAGTTCTACTTTAGAATACCAGATTAGCCTGGAATTCAGGTACCCTAAGCTCCAACATGGGGACTTAATGTCATTTCACAACTCTAGAACTCAGCCTCTCCTCTGGGCTTCTTTGGACCCTGGTGCAAAATTCAGAGTTAAGGATTTCTGAAACCCCCAGTCCCCAAAGCGTCTGCTCAGAAAGGGTTTCCTAATAGATGAATGAACGGAGACAAGTTTTATGCTCAACTCTTTTCCAATTCTATTATTCTGTGGTTCAAACGGAACAGAACAGGGACAGACTGAAGGAAAAATGACTTCAAAGACAGATTCATGAAAGCTGAGGTTTAGAGTGAAGACACTCAGACCAGGAGAGCAGACACACCCACACATGCGGAAATGGGTTTCTGAACTGTTTGGGACCTGTGACCCCTGTTTTCCTTCCAATTGCTCCCTGTGATAACAGGAATATTTACTCCATGACTTTCCATCCTTTGTATATTGGAAGCAGAGAATTTATTCTAAGTTTCACAGGTCCACAGCTGGTGGGGTACCGTGCCCTGGGATAAACTGCACTTATCACTAATTTTGATGAGACTTTGTACTTAACATGGTTACTAAAATGATTTCAGGCTTTTGAGATACTGCGATGGAACAAATGTATTTTGCATATGGAAAGAGCATGCATTTTGGTGGAGTGTGGTAATTTGAAGCTGAATGGACTACAGAAGATCATGTACTTAAAGCTAATCCATTCCTGTGTTCAGTTTACCAAAGACAGAACTAGAAAAACCTGAGGATATTTTTAAAACCTTATTCCTCGTAAGGAACTGGGTGAATAACCAAATTTTAGCCAGAACACTTCGTTCAAACTACATATGTAAAATATTGCTACAAAACTACGTCTAGGGTGGGCTGAGGTTCCGAGTCAGAACAGCTTAGAATGCTAAATCCTTTCAAAAGGAAAATTTTTTCTATGGCATTTTTGCCATCAATGATTTTAGCATGAAAATTAAATTGAAAGGAAAAATTAATTTTCATAGTCTGAAATACTGTTTTAAACCACCACAACACATCTGAAATTATGGGATAAAATCTAATCCATGAGTTACGATCATGCAAAAAGCTATAAACAAATTTGCATTTCTCTAATTCAGGAGTGAAAGAAAAGTTAAGGTAACCAAAGACTCATTATACTCCCCTTTGGCTGCAGTTTGTAGGACCACTCACATCCCAGTCTTTTAGGAAATATTTCATGCTTTTTATAAGGCACTAATACTCCCACTTCTATTAGGCCTGACAATGCTAAATGGAATCAAGTAAGTCATACATATTTAAGTCAAAATTCTTGAAACTTACAAGTAAATTTATAGTAAATTACAATTATGCAATATGCATGAATGTATGCTGCATTGGCTGGTAAAAGTATCATATTTAAAGGAAGGAAAACAATTTCAACAATAAAACAGGAAGTGAAAAGCAGCTGCAGTGTTCACTGTCACATGTTCTACTTTAGAGAAAACTAAAGAAGGAACTGCTAAAATCAGAGAATGCTGGTGAAACTTTCTATATTCTCAATCTTAAAACTGATTTGGTTTTCCTAGTTACTGAAGGAAAACAAAAAAAGTTATATGTTTAACTTTCTCTGCTAAGACTTTTATCATCAAATTAGCTGTTGTCTATGTCTAAGAGGATGGTCACATGAGCAGAACTAAAATGTTTCAGGTCCTTGATGAGCCTGCTCAGGAAAGCAGCATAGTTGAGCCATCCAGAACTTATCTCAGGTCAGGAATCTGGAAGAGAGCGCATGACTGTCATTTTCTACCCTGTGATCTTCAGCTAGCAATGGCCAGCTAACTGTCTGAAAGTCAGGAGCCCTAACATTCCTTTCCAGTCTTCCCCAAATACCTTTACTTAGTGAAGCATATAAACTTACAGTATACCCTGCAAATTTTAAAAAGCCCAATACACAGCCATATGCACAATAGGTTTGTATGGAATTTTTAGTGAATGTTATGGATGGAATAGGGAAGAAAGGAACCAAAGCACAGTTTGATCTGAAATAATTGTGCAATTAAAAGAACCCAAAGAGTGTTCTTTTTTACTTCAACTTTCATTTTTACTCTTTTTTGTGTGTGGTAGTGAAAATGTTCAAGAATTGATTATAGTGATGAATGCACAACTATAATGGTCCTGTGAACAACTGATTGCACACCGTGGATGACTGTATGGTATGTGAATATATCTCGACAAAATTGAATTAAAAAAAACAAAACAAAACAAAAAGAAACTAAGTACATATAAGCCATCTAAGGTGGATGTAGGGATGGAGCAGGGTGGTGACAGTGAAAAGAAGACTTAAGGATGGGTAATAAAGATAATATAGAGCTAGTCACAGTGTAAGTCAAAAGACCCTATTTAAGACCAAAAGGGAGACAATGCCATTTTATGTGTTGTTCATGCATTGGACTCCCCAATAGTACTGGAAACAACTTAAAGGCAGGCACATTTTACTCATCTTTGCAACCCCTTGGCATTTAGTAGAATGAGGGAGTATATTGGTGGATTCATTCATTCTTCAGTACATTCTTCAGCATGTACAAAATTTGTTAAACAAATGTTGGAAAAAAAAGGCTTTGCAAGGATCAGAGCTTGGCAGCTCACAAGTTTGGAGGGAGTCAAGCTGATCATTGGCACAATGCAAGGGAGGAGGCTAAACTGATTACTGGAAAAGACAACGCCCTACCTCTTTTTGGAGTGCCTACCTCAGGCTAGCATGTATAAGATTAAGGTTTGGGAGCAGGAGATAGCAACAGCAGTCGCTTACATTAGTTTGGGGCTTTACAGTTTACAAAATGCAATTTCACAGCAATTCGCTATTCATTCAACAGGGACTTCCTGAGCACTCACTATGTGCCAAGTACTGTGCCAGGCGCTGAACAGAATTGAACAGCATAAGCAGATCATGTCCTGTCAGGGCTCATAATCTAGTAGGGGAGACAGACGAGTAAACAGTTGTGATTTGGTGTGCAAGGTGAGAATAAGGAAGAGAAAGCAACTTATTATGTCTGAGGCTGCAAGAAAAGGGAAAACATCAAAAAACCTGACATCTGAGCTGGTCCTTGAAGGATGCAGGAGCTGACCTACTAGTGCCTAGTTTAAAAGTGTCACCATCTTGTATACGGAGAAGAGAAAGTCTCAAATGAGGCCCAGCTGACTCCTATAAAAACTCGGAGGCAAATACTCTCATTTGCAACTACCCTATTTTACAGGAGAAACTCTGACTTAGAAAGCAAAAGCGCGAAACCCAGAGTCCTACTGTGTGCCAGGCGAGATGCTGGGTCCAGACCCAGGTCACCAGACTCGGCACAGTTCCGAGCTCTGCCCGGATTCTGAAGGGTGTAGAGTACCGGTTTGTGGCAAGGTCTGGAGCCCGGAAGTTGGGATGAGGCCTGAGAAGAGAAAGGCCCTTCCAACCATCTGCCCGGCTCCCTCCGCCGATTTCTCTGGCCCACGTTTCGCAGTCACTCACCCGCCGCTGGGCGAGAGGAAGTCGGTGTCGTCTTCCTCGCCCGCACCAAACATCGCGCCGCCTTTCCCCAGGTGCGGTGGCGAAGTCAAGAGTTTTTACAGGACCTCTCACCACCGGCGTCGTAAAATGCCGCGGTGGCGTGCTCTTTTCCGGCAGGGCGAACTGCCGTCGGGATGCTCTGTGGAGAAGGTGCCTAGGCTCGGAGAAGGTGGGGCAAAGGCAAATGGGAGGATCTCGCGCGCCGCGTGACGTAAGAGCTGTCCCATCCTGCAGAGGCGAAGGCGCTCCGAAGTCCTGCGCCGGGATTGGTCGGCGAGGTGGGGGGGCGGGGCCTGGGCGGGAATCGGAGGTCTTTGTGGCGGTCTTGGACACGTCGCGCCGGGCAGAGGTTGTAAGGGTCTTCTCAGGAGTCTTGAGGAGCTTGCGGGTTAAGTTTCTGTGTGAAGACGCTGGTGGCGGGACTTGATCTGAGCAGGTAAGCCTTTGCAGTTCCTTCTCGCTGTTCGGGCTCAGGAACCGTCCTTTTTCCCTCCGAGACAAGGACCCTCCTTGCCACTGATCAGCTTGGCGAAAGGAGCAAGGGCCCGGGACTGGAACTCTGGATACCTGAGCTCCGGGCCCGGCCTCTACAGAGACTTACGTGGGGTGACCTTGGGGCAGAATGCGCAGTCCCTCAACTTCCCAGTTTGTAAAACGGGCTGATGATCCCTCGGTCTCAGTCCCCTGCCGCCGACCTCGCTTATTTATTCAACGCGCCCTTTGTGCAGTGTTTCCATTTCCGTGGGGGTGGGGGTGGGGGGTCAAGAAGCTTTTAGACCTCAAAGGTCATCGAATTTAATCCCATCTCCGCTTAGTCCCAGAATCTACCGATGGGGAGACGGAAGAACTAAGCATTCGAGTGACTAGTCCGAGGTCACACAGAAGGTAAAAGGCAAACCAGGGCTGGATCCCTGGTCTCTTGATTCAGGGTTTAGTGAGCTGATGGATGAGCAAGAACTTACCAGTCCTTAAGCAGTGTGTGCCCCTATGGCATGGTATTACTAGACTGTGGCATACACCTGAAGGGACGTTCTCTTTCCAGATTCCACCTGTGTTCCACGCAGGTGAGGCTCAGGGCAGCTGGGACATTCTGTGGGTGGGTGATGGAAGGGAGCAAACTTCAGAGGCTGAAAATCCCCAGCCCGAACTTTGGCCTGGGTTTTGCTGAGTCTTCCTGCAGTGGTCCTAAGTCTGTCTCTTCTGCCTCCAGTTTCCACCCTCCCTGTATCTTACAGAAATTATGTCTTGGCTAACTTGATTTAATTCTTGAAACAGTCTTGGAGTAGGCCCGAGTTAGCCAAGGTGTGGATAAAAAGGTAATGTCCCAGGGTAGTCTCCATTGTCTCCTGTGTCACAGAGCATATTATGGCCTTCTTGCCAGTAATGGGTTCTCATTAATTCTTTGTTAGATCGAATAATGGACTTCATCCTGGTTCCCTTATTCCTTAATTTACTTTTATGATTTTTTTCCCCATGTGACCCAGAAAACCCTGCAATGGCTCTTGCCTTCTATAGGTAGCTGACAGAAAGATAAAAATGCTGTACTAGCTGTGAACTGTCTGGGTTACTTATTCTCTTTTGTTAAATTGAAGGTGGTTTTACTATTGTCTAAAGTTCTCAGAGATGTAGAATGTGGAATAGGATACTAGAAATATTATGTGTCACTATAATTGTTTTAAGTAAATTATTCCGATGGATAGGGCTGTTGATCTGCATCTTATGTTTATATTACAGATTAAGATGATTAAAGTAGTGAAAGCGGTCAGTGTTAAAACAGTGATGGAACTGGATCTGAGCACTAGAACTGGAATCTGTTGGAGTAGCTCTCTTTAGGATGTGAACTTGGCTACCTCTCAGGGGAAAAAAAAAAAAAAACTGGATAAGTAACAGCCCTTTCTAACTCCTCTCCCCAACACCTCTCATTCCAGCACTGAACCATCTTAGTTGTGCCTTAAAAAAATATATCAAAGGAGCATTCTTTAGCAGGGATGTTTTTATCCAGGATGTTTTCTATAGAGTTTGAATTCAAGGCCCTTCTCTGTTTTTTCTGGATTTTGTGTTTACATTGAGACCTTAAGATAACCTTTGTTTAAGTAGTTTTTTTAACTAGGCAGGAATCCTAAAATCTGAATCAACTTTTTTGGTGATTCAGACTCCATTAACAGGGGTGCCTCAAACACCATCGTGAGAACTTCTGACTGGCAGCATGAGTGGGAGAAAGATGGCGGTGAGACTTCCACAGTCTTTCCTTGCAGGCTTTGAACTTCAGGATTGGGCACAAATGAATGTCTTCCTGGGTTAGGAATCAGGAGATCTAAATTTCCATCCCAGACTTGCTTCTAACTCACTCTGACCTTGAGCCAGTCGCCCTAGGCACTTTGTAGAATGAGTGAATTAGAATCAAAATCTAAGTACTGCTAGAGATTAAAGGCAAGGCACAATACTGATCTCAAGTTTGAATTAAGCATATTTGTTTGTTTATTTAAGTGCACAACTTTTACGTTTATTCATAACATGTATTGATCCCTGAAGACTGACCAGGAAGCAGCAAGTTTAATAATTCCTTTCAACATATCAGCCATTTTGCAATAAAGATGACAATGTAGGCTAGATATTTAAATACACATATGCCCAAACTAATCTGTACTGGTGAATGAAATTTAAAATTAATGGTTTAAAGCTATAACCAAGTTAGATCAAAGGTGTGGTGATGGAGATATAAATTGGATATAGGTTGGGGTAGGGATGGAGATATAGTGTTCTGTTCACCCAGTCACTGAAGGCAGAAGAATGTCTGAAAACCTACATGTGTAAGACACTGTGCCAGATGGTGCCTGGGATTGGAAAATGAGCACGTTATTGTTCCTGTCCTCAAAGTACTTATAGTTGAATGGTGCTTACAGTTGAATATATAATTGAAGTACACAGATAACCAGAATAGTTGACATAGCAAAGTAAGTGCCATAAAAAGTAGAAATTAATTATTGTAGGATTTCAAAGGAAGAATAAATAATTGTAGTTTGGGGGGAATCATGGGGTTAAATAGTGGGATGCGAAGATAGTAGGGTTCCAGCAAGTAGAAGTGAGAAATTAGAGCCTTTCCAGATTGATGGGGCAGCTTTGGCAAAAGCACAAAGGTAGAAAAGAAGGCACAAATCTTTCACAAGACGGGAGTTTGCCCTCCTATCTGATACATTTAGGGCCAGTAGTTGGTTAACAGAAAAAGTAAGTTAAAGCAGAGAATCATACAGATGTTAGTTACACACGTGCTATGAACATTTTATTTTAACTTAAAACATAAACATTCTTTTGCATTCTTTTAATTTAAGGCCTCAACCTTTTCTTGGAGAGTAGGTCTCAGATCTGCAAACTATCCATGTGGGCTAAATCCGGTCCCAGCTGGCTACCTATTTTTGTAAATTAAGTTTTGGGTCCTCTTTGTTTCCCTCCTTCCTTCCTTTCTTTTTCTTTTTTTAAGTGCAGTTGTAGGTTTATAGAAATGTAAATAAAGTTTTATTGCAACACAGCCACATTCGTTTATACCTTGTCTATCTTTACTTTCACACTACTAGGCAGAGATGAGTAGTTGTGACAGACTGTATGGCCCACAAAGCTTAAAATGTGTACTGTTTGGCCCTTTACAAAAAAATTGCCAACCTCTGGTCAACATCATTTATTGTATCTTTGAAGTGGAATGAATGACACGAAAGTCATTTCAAAGCAGCCTGAGTGTAGAATCGTTCTAGGTTCTTATGAAATCCCCCCCACCGCAGGCTTTTACAGTTGTCTCTCCCACATCCAACAGAAGGTTTGTGTGTATCTGTGTGACCCACCTTTATCTAGTCTTTCCAAAGTGTTCAACTGACTTTTCATAGAAACAACCTCTACAGAGGATACATAGTATCCTCTACAGAGGATACATAGTATAGTACGTTTAAGCTCTGGAGCCAGACTGCTTTGCCAGTTATTAGCTGTGTAGGCCCTGGGCAAGTTGTTCAATTTCCTCCTTAGTAAAATAGGGTTAATGATAGAATCCACTTCCTAGGATTCTTATGAAGATTATGTGAGTTAAATAATGGTGCCTGGAAGGTAATAAATAATTAATGTTAGCAGCTGCTTTCATTTTTCTTTTCTCACTTATACTTCATTAATTGCTATTTAATGAAATGATGTATTTACAATAATAAGCAAAACGGATATAAATTGGTTTGTGAACAAACACAACCAACACCTTTGATGAACATAATTTCACAAGTTTCCATTTAGGGGGAGAGCAGAAGTCTTGCTCCCATCATACTGGAGAATAATCTAGCCTATGTGTCAGTTAAGTTGGTTCTGGAGGACAGTTTGCTAATAAGACAACAGTACACACAGGGAAGTAGTCCAGGGCCATACTTATTGTCAGATACCTTGAAGGTCAAGGTGACAAGTTTGTTCCTAAGCTCAGGAGGAAATGGAATATTTTATTTTAAAATAACATGATGTAAAAAAATGCAAATGGTTTAGGAGTGTATGAAGTAAAACAAAGTTTCCCTAGCCCCACTGCACATGAGTAACTGCTTCATTTTTATAATAGCCTCTAGCACGTGGGGTTGTTGTGAGGATCAAATGAGCTAAGGCGAGTGAACACTGCTTGGGGCACTGGTATTAATCTGATAAACACCTCAGTCCGGTTTTCCTTTGGATTATAAATTCAATGTTGGGTCAAGAAAAATAAAGCTTCTGGACCAAATATGAGTAAAAGGAGATGGCTGCTCTGAATCTAACAATTTATAACATATTCCTAAGAGTCTCTGCTCCTTCCATCTGTTCCTCTCCCTCTTGTTTCTACCTGGCCTCTATTGATTCCTCTTGGCACCTTCTCCCCCAACCCCCACCAGAAAAAAAAAAAAAGAGAGATAGTCATCACTGAATAAACAAGTGTTTACAGTGACAAGATGACCTCAACCAGTGGAAGATGTCAGATAAGTCAGGCAGCCTCCAAATAACTCTGCCGTCTGAAGTTGGCAAGTCAGGCATGATTGGGGAAGTGGGGAGAAGGCGCATGCCCACGTGTGGCTCCTAGCCCACTGAAGTCGTTACAAATCAAAAGTTTTCAGTAGTTTCTGACTAAGCATGACAAGACATCAAAAGTTTGACACTTAATTAGGCTAAAATGAGAGATGGTAGCACCACACTGTAATTAACTTCACTGAATTGTATACCTGAAAGTGGCTAAAATGGGCAGTGTTATTTTGTGTCTGTTACTACAATACAAATTTTTTTTAAAAAAAAAAGTTAAAATGAGCAGCTTATGCCAAAAGAAACCTTATAGTAGGAACTGGGAAGGAAATACTTTTGAAGTTCTACTGCTTTGAGTGATATCATTTCATGATTTAGATAGAGTCCCCAAGTAGAGGAGTGGCCCATCCTTAGGAATGCAAAGCCCTGCAGAGAAGGAAAGGGTTGAGAAGGGCCCACCCGATCTCTTTCCTTTATACAAAGGCCCTAGGCTTTTGTATACAACCTGCTTTCCTAGGCTGAGGACATTAAGGAGATGGAAGCCTGAGAAATAATTTGGAGGGAACACATGAAGAGAGCAAAGCTAGCAAGCAGTGAAGTGTCAGAGGACTGTTTTTAGTCAGGTTGAATCTTTCCCTAAGTAGGTACTAGAGGTATTATAAAACTATCCGGAGGGTTTCTGTGATTTTGAGGCAGTTGACAGCACCTAGACATAATTGAATTTATGAAATGAGAGGCAGAGGAACCTTGCTAACCTTGCACTCACAGGCCCCCACTCCCCCTCTCCTACCTCTCTTGGTGGCTTTATAACAGCTCCTATACAACCCTATGTGTAATCTTTATCTTAATACATTTCGTACTGTATTCTAATTTGTATGTTTCCAACTTTTACCAGACTGGGTTCTTGAGGACAAGGGTTCCTCAGTACCTTCACTCAATAGGTACTTAATAAATATCGAATGAATGTAGGAAGAGACTGAGTTCCTCAGGATCATCACACAGTCTAGAACCCAGGTCTTCTGACTACTGGCCCAGTACTTTTTTCACCATACCAACCAGCAGCTTTTCTCATTTTTGTTTGCCTTCCCTTAGTACATTTTCATTAAATTGTCCTTTATTAATTAATGTTTTGATGGGACGTAAGTTCCTGTTACCTTGTATAATATATTTCATTGCCTTTTCCAGCTGAATTTAAAAAAAGAAACAATGTTTCTAGTTTCTCCTTCACACCCTGTTAATTCCTGGTATTATTCACAGGCAAATCAACAACATTGTGATTGAGAACCTTCATCTGCCTTTAATTATAACAAGAAGGAGGTTAAAGCAGTGCTTTGCCAATGGATAGGTATCTGACTAGCTAGTGTCTTGAAATCAAACTATAAGAGGCTGTATACTTTAAGTGACATGAAAGTGAGCCCTCTTTTCAGAGATTAATTTTCTCTGGCTACTATTTTCATGTGGCTACTATGTGGCAAACTCAGGTCTAAGCCCACAGCCATTGATGCCTAGCCCTGTGCTCTCCACTCTATCACGCTGTCTCTAAATTGATCTGAAATGTTTCCATAAATCATGCTTAACCACTCATGGTTAACAGCCTGGCAATGTGTAAAGACTACAAAAGTTCCGGTAAGAGGAATGTGAAGGGTGAGCCTTGTGATTGCTTTATTCCAGGATGTGGCTTAGCCAGCAACAAAAGATGTCAGAGAAATGGAGTATAGTAGCTGGGAGATCCACTCCTTATGGACTTAGGCCCTTCTATCATTGCATAACTAAACTACCTTTTCTATTTGTTTGTTTGACATATCAAATTTGAGTTGTCCTATTCGGACCAGGCAAATAGAAGCTTTTCTAAAGGCTTTGTGAAGAATGTAGGTGTACACTTAATCTTCTTTGTGCAAAATGGTGGGAGTGGACAAGAGAAATTGGAGCTTCTCTGTTATTTGCCACGAAAACTGAATATGTGAAGCTCAGAAAACCCCCTTGCTTAGTGCTTCCCAGCATACCTTCTGGAGAAATGGGAAAGTTGAGGAAAGTGGTTAGCCTCACGTTATAGAAGCCTTTTATGAGAAGCAGGTGTTATTGTGGGTTCAGTTGACTGAAGACTATATTAGCTGTCATTATTCAGTAACAATGGCCTCAGTCTCTCCATCTGTACAGTGAAGGAGTTGGACTTGATCATAATTTAATTTTTTAATAGGAAATATATTTTCATGGTTCCCAATTCAAAAGGCACACAAGGGTATTCAGTGAAAAAATCTTCCTTCTGCTCCTGTCCACATCTGATCAGTTCCCCTCCTAGGGACCACCACTGTCTTATGTGATCCCCCTCTCCCCTCCCCAGCCCAGAGGTATTATAGATGTTTACAAGCAATATGTGTATACTTCCCCACTCCCTTTGTTTATTAAACAAATAATAGCATCAGTGTACCCTGTTATGTACCTTGCTTTATTCATTTCATGATACGCCTTGGCAGTCATTCTATGTCCATATATAAAGAGTGTCCTTGTGCCAGTTTGAGTGTATTGTGTCCCCCAAATGCCATTATCTTTGTAGTCTTGTGTGGGGCAGAAGTTTTGGTGTTGGTTGGATTTGCTTGGAGTGTGCCCCACCCAGCTGTCGGTGATAATTTTGATGAGATGTTCCCATGGAGGCTTGGCCCCACCCATTCGGGGTGGGCCTTGATCGGTGGAGCTATATAAATGAGCTGACTCAAAGAGGAAAGAGAGTGCAGCTGGGAGTAATGTTTTGAAGAGAAG
Organism: Choloepus didactylus; assembly: GCF_015220235.1. Classification (NCBI taxonomy): domain Eukaryota; kingdom Metazoa; phylum Chordata; class Mammalia; order Pilosa; family Megalonychidae; genus Choloepus; species Choloepus didactylus. The sequence goes on along the minus strand of NC_051316.1, from coordinate 109,738,365 downwards.
CAAGCTTGCTAGAAAGGAATGTCCTGGGAGAAAGCCGTTTTGAGGCTGGAGCTTTGGAGCAGACACCAGCTGCCTTCCTAGCTAACAGAGGTTTTCCGGACACCACTGGCTGTCCTCCAGTGAAGGTACCCGATTGCTGAGGTATTACCTTGGATGCTTTGTGTCCTTAAGACTGTAACTGTATAGCCAAATAAACCCCCTTTTTATAAAAGCCAGTCCATCTCTGGTGTTTTGCATTCTGCAGCATTAGCAAACTAAAACAGATTTTGGTACCAGAGAAGTGGGGTGCTTTTGCTGCTGAGTTTGCAGATACCGAACATGTTGGAACGGCTTTTTAAATGGATAATGGGGAGTTTCTGGAAGAGTTGTGAGGAGCTTGATAGAAAAGGCCAAAACTGCTTTAAAGAGACTGTTTGTGGAAATATGGACTCTAAAGATACTTCGGATGAGGCCTTGAACAGAGATGATCAATATGTTGTTGTGAACTGGAAGAAAGGCGATCCTTGTTTTAAAGTGGCAGAGAATTTGGCAAAATTGAGTCCTGGTGTCAGATGGAAGGAAGAATCTGGAAGCAATAACCTGGAATACTTAGCTGAGGAGATCTCCAGACTACGTGTGGAGGACGTATCCTGGCTTCTCCTTGCAGCTTATAGTAAAATGCGAGCAGAGAGAGAGATAAACTTAGAACTGAACTCTTGGGTTCAAAGAAACCAGAAGTTGATGGCTTGGAAAATTACAGGCTTCCAGGGGGTGGAATCCCAGAAGCTACAGCCCAACGTGAGGATGGAACCAAACATGGAACCCAGCCGCCATTTCAGTACAAGCCAAGATTGGAAAAGGAGTTAAGCAGAAAGGATTTGTGGAAAGTCCTATTGTCTGATGGCTTTGACCCCTGCGTGCTTCATGCAAAGCCAACAGAATTTTTGCGAGATCTTTATAGACAGAGCCATTGCCGGTCTGGACTGGAGGAGACAGACAAGAAAAAAATTAAAGGAAAAATCTCTTCAAAGACAGAGCCATGGAGGTTGAGGTCTGGAGTCAGGAGGTCTCGGGCTGGGAGAGCGGAGCAGCCCACATGCATGGAAAGGGTGAGTTTGCCCTGGAAGTCAAGGGCGGGCTTTCCGCCTCGATGCTCTGGAAGAGTTTTGCCACCTCAGGTCCCAAAGAGGGTGGAGCACATTTCCAGGGAATTGAGGAGAGCCTGGCTGCCACCCCACTGTTCTGAAGGGGTTGAGCATGTGCCCTGGAGATGGAAGGGAATTCGGGAGCTGCCCCAATGTTTGAGGAGGGTGGGGCCAAGAAGGTGGTCTCCCCAATGTGTGGAAATGTTGGAGCACTCACCCAAGCATTTGGAGAGAAAAGGGCTGCCACAAAGGCCCTTAAGAAGGGTTAGGCTCCCTCTCTCTCAAGCCCCACGGATGCAACATCGTTCTGTTAATGACTCTCAGACTTTGAAATCTAATGGAGTTTGTCCTGCGGGTTTTAGGAACTGTTTTGGTCCTGTTAGCCCTGTTTTCCTTACTGTTTCTCCTTATGGCAATGGAAATGTTTATCCTATGAATGTCCCTCCTTTGTATATTGGAAGCATATAACTTGTTCTAAGTCCACAGATCCAAGGCTAAAGGAGAATTTTGCCTTAGGACCCACCACGCCTAAATTGATTTTGATGGGATTTTGTACTTAACTTTTGTTACTGAAATGATTTGAGTTTTTGTGGTATTGTGATGGAATGAATGTATTTTGTATTTGGAAAGATAATGTCATTTTGGGTTCCAGGGGGTGGAATGTGCCAGTTTGAGTGTAGTGTCCCCCAAATGCCATTATCTTTGTAGTCTTGTGTGGGGCAGAAGTTTTGGTGTTGGTTGGATTTGCTTGGAGTGTGCCCCACCCAGCTGTTGGTGATAATTTTGATGCGATGTTCCCATGGAGGCTTGGCCCCACCCATTCGGGGTGGGCCTTGATCGGTGGAGCTATATAAATGAGCTGACTCAAAGAGGAAAGAGAGTGCAGCTGGGAGTGATGTTTTGAAGAGAAGCAAGCTTGCTAGAAAGGAATGTCCTGGGAGAAAGCCGTTTTGAGGCTGGAGCTTTGGAGCAGACACCAGCTGCCTTCCTAGCTAACAGAGGTTTTCCGGACACCACTGGCTGTCCTCCAGTGAAGGTACCCGATTGCTGAGGTATTACCTTGGATGCTTTATGGCCTTAAGACTGTAACTGTATAGCCAAATAAACCCCCTTTTTATAAAAGCCAGTCCATCTCTGGTGTTTTGCATTCTGCAGCATTAGCAAACTGAAACAGTCCTCATGCTTGTTTATGGCTATAGTATATTCCATTTGTATGGAAATAATTATTTAATCAGTGCCCTACCAAAGAACATTTAGGTTGTATTTTCAATATTTTTCTCTTATACACAGTCCTGTGACAAATAACTTTATACATATAACATTTCATATATGTGCTAGTATACCTGTGGGAATAAATATTTAGAGGTGGCATTGCTGGGTCAAAGGGTATATGCATCCGAATAATTACTAAAGACTCTTCTAGTTCTGATATTCTATGAAATTTTATTTGTGAGTAGTAAAAGAGATGACAAGGTATCATTTTCTTGGAGACATCTTATTTTATCTCATTTTTGGAGACTAAGTCTTATGTAAGGACCAAGTATAGGCAACCTTACCAACATTATGTTGAATTGCAGACTTGACAAAAGTCACCTGCATCACCGTCTTATGGATTTTTCTAGTGTTCAGTATATTATTCAAGAGCTAACTTGCAAGGTGAATATTTTAAACTGAGAAAAAGGAGACTGTCTCTGAAGTCACACATACACACACACACATCCACTGCCATTCTTTGTGCTACAGTTAAAAACTTGGAACCTTACTTATTTAACTACACACTAGCACTACTTGAGAGTTAGGCATAGGAACAACACAGAAATATGCAACTCAAAATCAGCAAGAATCTTTTTATTCCCACAAATCTTTTTATTTGTGTGAATCATAAAAGTCAAAGTGACTATTTGAAGAACCAAGCTCTGTCTTATAAATGAAATTGTGCACTTAGGAACGATGATTAGTCTGGGTTTTTTATTTTTTTCTATGGGGTAGGTTTAATAAACTATGCTAGAAAATAACCAGTCCCACTTGTGAACTATAATTCCTGTAAGTTACAGATAACAGGATTCTAAGGGCTAACATGCAGCCGACCTAGGGGAGGTCCCACCTTTTCAAATATAAGCTGTCTTTAGTGCCAGATTCCCAGGGAAAATTACTGATCAGTGATTCAAATTAGATGCCTTGCTGGGCTTCTTTCTGCTTGTTATTTAGACAACTTGTAGAGGGTCCACAAGCTTTCTAGGAACTAGCCATGAAGAGAATTTCCTTCAGTATGGTCTCAGAAATACCATAGGATTCCTGGTGCTATGTTATAGCTTAGATTAGTTACTAACCCTTACCTACTCTTAAGAAATTAGAATGTAGAAGAGATAAAATTGATGAAAACATAATATAATGTATCATGTTTCCATTTCAAGATGGCATTTTGAGTACATCTCCTTTCCGTCCCAAAGTCCTAGTGAAATGTACATGACTATAGATTTAAAAAAATCTTTTATACTGGGAAAACAGAGAGGAAGGAGCCAGAAATGTTGAGACTTTTAAAGAAAATATGATGCAAATAGGAATCAAATTAAGAAAATGACTAAACGCATAATTCAACATCGGAAAAAGAAGGCCCAGCCTGTGAAGTTCAGTGGATGGGGTTCACTAGTACAGCCCTGAAAACCCTCAGATTTAGAGCAGCAGAGGTTAGAAAGAAGGAGTAACCATGGAGGACAAATCAAAGGATTTAGGGAATTGGACCTGTGCCACTCCCGTTGTATATTGACTTTAGTATCCTTTCCAAGTTTAGAGAGAACAGTAGTTTAAGATATAACAATAATGAACATTTATCAAAGATTTTCTGTGTTAGGCACCGGGCTAAGTGCTTAAATGCACACTGCCATGAGGTAGGTGCTCTTGTTATCCCTGTTTCAGAGGAAACTAATCTCCTCTTAACTATTACATTATTGTTTCAGTGAATTCCTAATAATAATCCCTAAAATGATCTCATAGGGTAGGTTACTTTTTTTATCCCCATTTTATAGCTGGGGAACAAAAATATTAAGTAATTTGCTCGAGGGCCCACAACCAGTAAGTATAGTTTTACCAGTTAGAGAATGAGCATAGATCCCCTGAGTGCTTGGAGAGCTGCCATAACAAAGAAAGGTAAATAAGGCAAATTATCTTTTGTACTCACAACTTCCTCTTCATGTTTTTTGTTGTTTTTTGTTTTTTGTGTTTTTTTGGTGGGCTCTTCAGGATTTCAAATTGAACTCCCAGTCTGAAAAAGTTAAGGGGTGATGATTGGGGGCAGATCCCAGAGAGGTCAACTGGGAGCAGATCTTACTTTCATGAATCTTGTTGGGGATTGCACCCACCAGTTTCTTCACGTAGATAAAGCCTTGCCAAAACAATGTACTTCCTGTTTGGAGCTGTCTTCCTGATAGTTCAATCCCTGCATTTCACAACTAATCTAGAAAAACAAACTACAGAAAATATATAATTTCCTTTTCATCTAGGTCTCAGAGATTTTACTCACACAATAGGGAAAAAATAAATCTTACTCATATCCCAAAGATGAACAATTTGGTATTAAATTCAGTGTTAACCCAGAAGGATCTTTGAGCATTAGGTGGTAGTATGTGTAAATTTTAAGTGAGACCAGGCAAACTCTGTACTGTTTTGGGAATTTAAAATAAACAAATGCTTTATTTTACCTCTTGGTTGAATCTTGGCTTTTTTTTCCCTTTTTCTTCTTTTTTCCTTTAAGCTCTCATTTGTTAAACATCCAGTTCTTAGATTCTGTGTTCCACGTATTTGTACATCTCTGTAATTCAGTATAGTGGTTCTTAAATTTCAGAGTGCATAAGAATTGCTTTTGTATGTAGTGTGATAAATATCTGGACTCTGGGGCCCCACTTCCCTGGGAGGTAATTCAGTAGTCTTGAGTGGGGCTTCATAATTTTCATTTTTAACCAGATGTCCCAGATAATTCTGATTCAGGCGGTCCTTGGAGCACACTTTGAGAAACACTTGAGTTAGAAGGAAAGTAATTAACATTTATTGTATACTATGTATGTTATTAATATGACAGTCACTTTCATATGTATTTTTACATTTGATATTCACAATACTGATATTTTGTTATCCCAGTTTTAGGTGTAGGTATCATCCCCACAAAGTTTTAGTAACTTGTTCAGAATTCCAGAGATGGCATAGCCTAATGGTAATCAGCAATCTGACTCCAAGAACGAGAAGTCGCTTGTTCTGGCTGTGTCTGTTTCAGCGCAGCACCTCTCCGAAGAGATGATTGTTTAAGGTTGGTAGACTGGAAAGTTATATGAACATTATGCTCTGAAACGTGTTTCATAACTAAGGGTTAAAGCAACTAAAATGTTAGAGTGTCTAAATCCTATCAGCTAATATTGAATGTATTTAGAAAGGACAAGTGTATATTTGTTTCTCCTTGATACTATATTATACACACCTAGACTTTTCTAACCAAAATAGGCCTTAAAGATAAGTTAGTCTATCTCTTGACTAAGGAAATAACCAGAATGGTTAAATTGCCTAATATAACAAGGGAAAAACCAGAACTAGAACCAAGATTTCCTAGTTTCGAGTCTTACGTTCTTTCAAATTAATTACTATAAAGGTTAAGGTGGGTATTCACACAGAGGCATAATAACCGGAGGTGATCTTGGATTTTAAAGAAGTAGAATAAATTGTGACATTTTTATGAATTGTTCCAAAAGTTCTGCTTCTGACATTGAAAATAGATAGTAGAATGGCATTTGAAGCTTTTGTGGATTATTAACAGAACTCTGGAATGTGTCCTGGAGCTCAGGAGTGTGTGGAAATTATTCTCACCTCACTTAGGTCACGTGGAAATAGAGCAGCCAAGAGTACTGCAGGTAACGTTTTAGCACAAATTATATACTGTGAGCATTGTATAAAGCATTGCAAGATACAGCTACTCTGGAGGTAAGAAACAACTACTTTAGCTCCACTAGAACAACTTAAAAGTTATATGGGCAAGGACTTTATAGACTTCACAGGGCTGTTGGGTAACTTGACATGGGCTTACCCTGAATTAGGGAACATTCAGCTGTGCCTACTAATAGGAATAGTTCTGTATTTCTTTTTAAGCCTCTCTCAAAACTGCAACTCTGTTTCCTCATCTCAATTTTTCTGGATTGCCCCAGAAAGCAAAGCAGTTAACTTTGTGTTAAGAGATTGGGACAAAAGCTAATTGTATAGAAGCACCATGACAGAGATACTAGAAAGAGTACTTGACTTGGAGTCAGAATCTGGGTTTTAATGACTGACTGCCACTAGACTGCTCTGTGACCCTGGCTAGCCGTTAACTTCTGTTTAATCCATTTAATCTAGGCATGCCTTCAAGTGGAGTTATGTTTGGAAACATACTGCATTGTTGTGACTCAGCAATTCTCAGGAAAAATATACCTGAGAACATGCCACAAAAGTAAAGGAAATAGCTACTGGACCCAGGCTTAGAATCAATCAACAAATCTTTATTGAATACCCACCTGAAGGATATGTTATACTGTACATAGCCTTACCCTAAGCCCTACAATGCATTCTGTAAACAAGATGTGAGTGGGTTTTTTTCAGCCTCATTGTTATGCATTCACAGAGTAATAATAATTTACATATATGATATGGTCTTTTTTTTTTTTCAATAGATTTTCCCATTCATTATCTTATTTGAATCATAACAATCCTGAAACAAGAAGAGACCAATCTTACGATTTGTTTTGTATGACTGTGTGGTATGTGAATATATCTCAATAAAATGAAGATTAAAAAAAAAAAAAAAAATGAGAGACCAATCTTATCTCCATGTTTCCATGAGTTTTGGGTAAGACATTGAAACGCAGAGAATCTAAGTGGTTCTTATGGGTGGTAGGGTGATATAGTGGGTAGAGGCCAGGAATGTTGCTCAACATCCTACAACAGAGTTATCTGTCCTAAGTGTCAATAATGCCGAGGTTGAAAACCCCTGACCTAAGTGTTTTACCCAAAAGAACACAAAGTGGTGGAGTGGGGACTGGAATCCAAATCTTAGACTCAGTCTAGTGTGTTTTCCACTCTCTAAAGCAGAGCATTTAAAACTGTAGTCACCATGGATTATAGTATAATATTGATAAACCTCTTATATATTTGTCTGTGTTTCCAGACTTGTTAGTGTACTGTTCTCTCAGTTAATAAGTTAACCACAACTTGGTTTCTCAACCATGGATGAATAGTTACTTTGGCTTATGGTCTGCCCACTTAGAACCGACATGTGTGAGGGCAAGTTGGAAGTTTAAAATTTCCTTGAATCTAATGCATGTTTGTTGAATGTATAAAAAAAAGAGAAAGGGGGATAGACGGGGACTTGGTGCAGAGCAGACAAGGGATTGCTACTTTCATCGCAGGAGACTACCTATCTTTTTGTCACTCTTGAAACGGCTGAAACTGGCTAGCATAATACTGGTTGATGCAGTCTGCTATTGAAGATACTATGTTATAAAATAATCTTTTCACTATTTTCTGACTTTAAAACAAAGCAGATGTTATAGAAAAATTAGAAAATATAGAGGAATATTAAGAGGTAAATAAATTGCCAGTAATCCCATCATTCAGAGACAACCTCTGCTGTTAATAAATATGTTAATGTGTAAAAAACAAAAAAACTGGAGTCACATGAATTCTTGATTTATTGTTAATGTTGTAAGGAGGTATGAGTGGAAAGTAGGGTTTGTTTATATCTTTGTTGAGGGTTTCCATGTATAGTATAGATTGTGCAGCCCAATGAGAATCTATTAAGCATTTGCCATGTGCCTTACAGTCTGCTGCTCATGCACCTCAGGGAGCATAGTTTGTCCTCTTCACATAAATATTAAGCCACTACAGAATTTGAGTAATTTACTTGAGTGTTACTGAAATATGGACACAGCCCCTTTAGCAATCTCTATCCATAGTACCTACTACCAACGTAAAGACCCACGGGAGTTTTATGAAAAATGTCACCAGGAGACAGATAGAAGTTAGCAGAGCCAGGAATTGAATACTGTCTGACTGCAAACTCCTGCTCTTAACAGTATTCTGTAAGCTTAACTATCACCTACAAAGAGTGGAATGTGACTTTAGAAGTTATTAGTCCTTGTAGAATATTCTTTGATTTTGCCCATTTTATAACCCAGAAATTAGATGGTAATCCTTCTCAAGTTTTAACAGATGTCTTTGTGGATTCTGGCATATTAAAAGATTATAGCCTGAAGCTCTGCAAAGATTTTTGTTTCCTTCTACCTCACAGATCTTGAGCAGGAAATATTATTAGGGAAGAATAATAAAGGTCAGTTATTCTACACAGCAGTCAAGTACTCTATTATAATATAAATCTGATCATATCACTGTCCTGCTTATTACCCTTAAATAGCTTCCAGTTGCCCTTAGAATAACATTTAGACTCCTTAAAATGACCTGTAAGGCCTTCTCAAGTGATAGCCCCTCTACCTCTCTCTTTAGCCTCATCACCCTCTCTTCATCTGTGTTCCACTGGACTCCATTCATACCAACCTTAGAATGCCCTTGATTCTTTCTTGACTCTGGGAGGCTTCCCTACCCTTCTCCCCAACTCCAGTAATTTTCACTTCCTTAAAGAGGGCTTCTCTCTTTCCCCAGCTGACCCCTTCCGTCTAAATTAGTTTTTTCACTATTAGTCTCTTACACAGTACTGTGTTTACTTCCTTCATGCTGCTTATCACAATTTGAAATTATAGCTATCAATACATATTTATTTGTTTACATGTTTAATTAAGGTTTCCTCCTCTTGACTAAGCTCCAGGCAGGCAATACATTTTCTTTTTGCACCTGGTCCTCCTAGGTGTATATTAAAACCTACCTGGATTTTGTAAGAATTAATAAGTGCTATTTTTTAATGAATGGATATTTGTTGACTGTTCTTCCAGATGCTGTGAGGAGGCAGAAGTAAAGTTTCTTGTCTTCAAGGAACTTGCTGTGTATATGGGTATTTTTTATCTTGGCCATGTTTTAGCTTTATTTTAATTCTGAGCATTTTCAAGTGCATGATAAATGTATGTTGAATAAATAATGGTGTTGCTGACAGGGCGACGCTGAAATGAGACACAGACAAAAAGTTAAGATTTAAGGGAGCAGGGGACCCACAGCTTCGTGTGCCAAGTGGGTGCTGATGCACCTGTGCTCCAGTTATTTATTCGTTTGTTACACAAAGCAAGACTACGCTATGTGATCAAAAGCATTTAGGGTCTCTCAGATATTAATCTTTACATCCTGCTGCAGATAAGAAGGAACAATCTGGGGTCAATGGTTAACGCTGCTGTCATAGTCACAAGACACACATCTTTACAGGGCATGCCTACACAGTGTTCCATGCAGGCTTGTGACCCAGCGTTCCAGGCCACCACCCCGGACATGGTCTAAGTGACATGAAAAGCTTGGTTCCCCACATAATGGGAGGATTTGTACATACACAGAAAATGGAAAAGGGGGAATTCCAGAGAGTAACATAAGCCAAAAAAAAACCATACAGGTGTTAAAGTGCTGTATTTATTCAGGAAAAGTGAGTAGATCAGTTTCATTAGAACCTAAGTATGAAGAAAATTAGATTGAGCTAAAGTTGGAAAGAGAAGTCTGTAACAGACTTAAATGCCAGATACTGAGCATAAAATCAGTATATCAGTATCACAAGCTGGGGATGAAGGTGTTTAGGTTCTCTTTGCAGGCAGCAATTAGTTCCTGGGAGTACAGGCTAAACTGCAAATTACAGCTTGAAGAATATATGCAAATTGTAAGTACTGGTAATACAAATACTAGTTTAGCTTGGAGTACTGGTTCTGTTATCAACCTCATCATTATCAAATAGCAAGATTCAGATTCAAGTGGTACATCCTCTGTATTTGGCTTGGCTGTAAAGAGCGTTTGCTTCCTTATATTTCTAGAAAGGAGCAACTCACTTGCCTGACAAGTCCCTAAAAGTGTTTGAACAGTTATTATAAAATTTATGTATTACATAGGAGCTCCAAGCAATGACTCTAAGTTCTTTCCAACTCTGAGATTCTGTGACCCACAAATTGAAACACAGGGTCCTCAGGTTTCAATTTCAGGCAGTCTACATGCAGATGAAGGAATGCCTCATTTATCTCAAGCCTAATAGTTTGGAGGTAGACATCACTGCTTAGTTGGGTAAAGAAGGAGAAGCATCATGGTGGGGATGGAGGTACAACTTTTGTGTATGTAATTAACACCACTGAATTGTATATTCAAAAAGGAATATTTAGGATGTACGTTAAATTACCACAGACATACCCATAGAGCTGTACAACACAAAGAGTAAACCGTAATGTATACAGTGGGCAAAAGTTAATAACATAATTATAATACTGTTGTTTCATTAATTGTAACGAAGTTACCACACTAATGCAAAACATTAATAATAGGGAAAACTGGGGGTAGGGGGGAGGTATATAGAAACTCTGTGCTTTCTGCATGATGTTTCCATAAACCTACAATTGCTCTAACTTAAAAAAAAAATTTTTTTTTTTAAAAGCTACAGGGACATCTCTCAGCAAAGATAGAGAACAAAGACGGGGAAAAGGAACAGCATGCAAGAGGGGCTCATTAACTGTCTGCAGTTGATGAAGATGAGACAAAATTTTGGAGAAAAGTTAAATACTTCCACTTAATGTGCCTCCTACCTTTTCTCAATACCATTCTATCAGCATGATGACAGAAATAAGCACAGATTGAAAAGATCATAAGAAAGTTTCAGCCCCATTTAGAGTTATTAAGAGAGGCACAATGTACTATGGATGTTCAGAAGGCTTAGAACTAGACCTTGGAAGATGGGGAGGATTTGTTGCAACAGAAATTGAAAGGATGGACATTCCAGACCGAGGAAACAAAATGAGCAAAGATACCAGACAACAGAAGCATGGGGTGTGTCCTAGGAGCAGTTGAAATTTTGGCTATTGGACTTGTTTGGCTGGAACACAAGTTATGTGTAGGCAGAAAGGTAGGTTGGAGTCTTAATTTTGGAGATCCGTGATATCAGGTGAGAAGGTTAACAGACAGTAGAGAATTTAGCAGTTAGTGGAATTTTTTTGAGCAGGTAATTGGCAAATTAGAGCCATGCCTTAGGTAGATTGATTTCTCATTGATGTATCTTCTAGGATGGATGGAAGGCAGGGGTACCAATTAGAAAAACTATATTTGTAATACAGCTGCTGATTGGCTGCTAATGGTGAAAACTAGAGGCAGTCTGGATGACTCTTTTTACTGGGGATTAGGAAAAGTAACCAAAATTGTGATGCTGGGTAAATAGTAAAGTAGGTTTAATAGAGACTAAGCCCTGAGCTGAATACCTATATTCTAGTGTAACCTTAAACAGTTTATTTAAGCCCTTTCTGTGCCTCAGTTCCTCCATCTTAAAAAGGGAGGAGAAAATAAGGTAATAGAGTTGGATTTATAGTAAGTTGTTTCTTACTAGGTCAAAGTTCAGTGCCCTAGAGACTTGATTGATAGAAGGGTCTGGGTTTGGCATTTCAGACCACTTAAAGGTTGAAAGCAGCGACTATGCTCTGCAAATTGCTCTCCTCCCTTCTTCCACTTTCAAAAACAGGTATGAGTTTTGCTTACAGTCTCTCTCCTCACATTTATCACAAAACAAATATTTTATTAATGTATTTATAAAGGCAAGTTAGACCAGAAAATGTAAACATTCAGATTCTCCCAAGATCTTTTTGTTTCATGCCCTAGGCATATATGACAACAGTGAAACTGTTGACGATGATGAATGATGATGAATTTGCAATATCCTTCCAACTTTTTAAAAAAAGTTCAACTTCCTATGTTACGTCTACATCAGCTATATTGCTACATCTTGATGTAGAGCCATTGAATAGTTCTTAAGCAAATCCTTCCATTAATCAAATATTATATAACATTTCAGACTCATGAAGAGTGGTGGTGAAGAAATTGAGCTTTGCCCAGTATGTCATTAACAAATTAGAGGATTAATTTGTCTGACTTTTGACTAAACTGCCAGGGGAGGAATGCAGAGAAAATCAATCTATTTCAATAAATATTTATTGTAATCTACTTGTACAGGGTATTAGAAAATGCAGGAGATTCGAAGATGAGTAAGACTGGATCCACACAGAACTTACAATCTAGTAATGAGGATAGGGACAGAGAAGTATTCAGTTCTACTTGAAACTGATCTGAAAAAAATGTAGAACCAAAGCTTTAGCTCTAAGTGGAACTTTATTAATTATATAATTTTTTGTTTTTTACAGTTAAGGAAAGTGAGGCTCTAAAATATAATATGACTTGCCTGATATGGTATTTATCACCTATCTGTATGATGTTTAGTTCTTTTGCCATTGTATTTTGTTGCTTATAATAGTTGCAAAATTTGCCCAGAAGACATAGTTGATCTAGGGTTTGGACAAAAGGCCCTTAAAAAATTAAGTTTCCTTTAGTAAGCTTTCTCTTGAAAATGATAGCCCTCCATGGCTGTGTATTTCATCATATAATCAGTGCCTCCAGGATCTGTTCTTGCCCCAACAGGTTTCTCATCTTTTTTGTTTAACCTTAGCAGCTTAATAAGGTGAAGAGGAGATGTGGAAAGATGCGATTTATGATAGAAGGAGGTGACCTTGCACTAAGGTCTGGAAACAAGGTGTTTCTTTTCTTTATTCTGATTAGAATCAAATCACAAGTTTGTTTTCTGTCTTTTCCATAGATAAAGTTAGAATAAGACTCTGGGGACTGCTCCTGAGGTATCATCCTTTGTGCCAAAATAGATATTCTTAGCCAAGAACATCTGAGTAAAAGAGCCACTAATTCATAACTGCTGTTTTATTCTTCTAAAAACTTGTCAATCCATGCAGCATTTCTTGTTTGCCTAGATCATTGGACACTCATAAATGAAGGCCCTTTAAATTTTAAGTGTAATTGTTTGAAGTAGGTTTCCCCTTTATGTCTTTGGCAGTTAATTACTTTTGATGCAGCCCATTAGTCTGATCTATGAGTAACTCAGTCACATAGACTCTGCTATTACTTGAGTATGTAGACTGTACCTAATTTGGTTTCTTTCCATGAAAAGTGCTTTCATGGAATCCCATGTAGATTATCTGAAGGTAGTAGAGCTTACTGTGGTATATGCCGAAGAAAGAGGAAAATAATATGACAATTATTGAAATCTGCAAATAATCACTAAATTGATTCTTGGCCAGTTCTATCAACATACTTCTCAGCCCATCCATTGCTATGAGGAAAAGCAAGTATTTACTGTAGATGAGCACTTGGACTTATTTTTATAACAAAGCCCCCCCCCCCCCAAAAAAAAAAAAAAAAAAACAGAAGGGAAAACAGTGCCTTTGTTTTATTGAAGAATTTTTTTAAAGGATAAAATCTGATTCCATTTTTTTTTTTTTGTAGGTTTTTGACAATTGTTCTCCTGAGCTCTGACACTCCTTATGATCACTGTATCTTGAGAAAGATACAGGCCAAGAGAAAGACAGCTAAAATATCCAAAGAGTTGTGTGGTTATATGCATACAATTACGACCACATTTCTGCCAGTCAGTTTGGAATAGGAGTGTGAGGAATAAATAGAACATGGCCTACTATGGGCAAGGGCCTGACCCCTATATATTCATCCGATTGGATTTCCCCCTCTCACTTGCTGGGGCTGCTTTTGTTAAAGCTACTCCAGTATTTTGACCTGTAGCATCAAGTTATGGTCAGACACATAGGCTTTATATTTATTACTACACTACAGCAGGATCTCCCCTTTACCCCCTTACATCTCCTTCACACACACATATCCCAAAAAAAGGACACCCTAAGTGTGGAATTCATAAAGGCATCAAGAATACAATAAAATTCACCTGTCGGGGCACTTGAAACAATGCCAAAGCCATTTCTCCGAGTATCTACTGATCCCGTACAGGTCATCCTTAGCCCAGTTAAACTGGTTGCCTGATCACATGAACAGGGTCCGTAATCATGAATCCCTGTTTATGGCAGTGCACTGTCTTTGACCTTGACTTTCCCTTATCTTTGCTTGCCAAACTCTTCTGTCACCAGTCATAAGAAATGGCTACAGAAGGCAGAAGAGCAACTAGATAGAGTTTTCTTTGTTTAGGGCTTTTACAAATCTAAAATGGAATAAGACCTTAATCGTTTTAAGAATATAACCTTTCTTCTTTATCATTGAAGTCAGGAAGGACTAGGCAGTCTTCAAAAGAATTGTCTGAGTCTCCAGATTACATCTTTCTGTCCGAGCTAGAGAAGAGGGCATATGGCAAATATATCAGTAATTCTGTGGAGTCTTATCTCCGGAGTCCCTATGGATTATTGTTTCTTATCTATCATTGTGCAAACCAGGAAAGTAAAAGAACTAGCTTTGGACTATACCTATCAGAAATAAGATCAGTGATAAATATGACTCAGAATGTATATTGGAATTTAGCCATCTATTTAATTTCCTGATTCTGTCCATAAATTCATTTTTATATTGCTAGTGATGCTAGATTTTGCACAGTCTGACCCTCCAGTTAAGTCTTACGATGTGTTTATGTTGGGGGTGAGGGGTGGAATGGGGAAAGTTTCTTTTTTGATTCTCCTCAAAGGCAGACTGAGGATAATTAGACCTTTGAATACGAGAAGTTTTGAAACCTATTTGTATAATACTCTACTGCACTATACTTATTAAATGGGGAAGGGGAAGCAAAAAGGAATGCAAAACTATAAAGCATCTGATATAGAATATACTGTTTCCCATATCTAAAAGTATTCAGGACAATAGAAACAAGTTGACATATAGCCAACTTCAAGTACCTACCTGAAAATAAGATAAATTTTCCTAGAAACTGAGCAGTATAAAGCCTTTGTGAGCAACTTCTTTCCTTAACTATTTTATATTGAATTAAAGTCCATAGAAACTTGTGTTTGAGATTTTTTTGTACTCAGTTCCTAGACCATTTTTCTTGTATGTCTTTAGAGATCTGAGAAGGTTTCTATACTAAAAGAAGGAGCTATTATGAACTATTCAGCTGAGTGCTGGTTGCCACTTCGTGGACCCAGTTAGGAGACAGGCTGGGCAGAAAGAAAGAAGCTTGAAAATGGCCTTAGTTAGAATTTTGTGGGAGAAAAGCTAACAGAAAGCTCGTATTTTGATTAATGTCTTCTCCCACAAAATTCATTGATTTGATTTTCCATATTCAAAGTATTTTATTCCCTAATATTCCACACAATGATCATAGCTACCATTTGTCTAGGAATTTGCTAGATGCTTTATGTATATCATCATTTAATCCTCCCATCAACCCTCCAAGTTCTATAGGCTGGAAACCAACTCCAGAGAGATTAAGTAACTTTCCCAAGACATACAATTTAAAGAATCTGAATTAGAAATCAAGTTTGACACTAAAGCCCACATTACCTTCCCCAAATACTGCTTATGGCATGATCAGAAATTTTATTGGAACCTAAAATATAATCAGAACACTTTCCAAGGTCTTTGGTAGATATTTTCCAGATGAATTTTTGAGTTCTCCAGTATCAAATGCAAAGGTGCTTCTTCAATAAGGGTCCTTCTTGAATTCTGCTAGAGAATGTAAATTAAAGTACAGTTTTTCTAATCTTTCCACCTGATTATAAATACAACTTGGTAAATAAAATATTGTTAGTGGATCTTCTCATAGATTTAAAGTTAGGAATCCTAAGGCTTTAGGGATGTTTGTTTCTCAGATTCTATCCCTGAGTTATATATTCAGATTTTTTTTACAGTACTCTTCTTTATGAATAATTTGTAAATTTGATTAAGTGGAATGATAAGAAGAAAACTGAAAGGTGGAGTTTTAAAATAAGAACAGGAGTTTTAGCCTAAAATTAGACTGTGCTTAGATTGTCCTAAAACCAGAAATCCATTGAATTTATAAATACACAGATTTTGCTAAGGTTCCAACTATCACTCATCATTACTAACTCTTCTACAAGTTCCATTCTAACTGCTTTATACATCAAGAAACTTGATTCTGTCAAAGTCAAGTTTGTGGACTACTTGACTTTGTGGACCTTGAACCCCCACCCCCACCCCACCCAGTACTTTGAAAGAGACAGTGAGGGTGGAGCTAAATTAGAGAAAACAGTTCTTGAAGAGCAAGGTAGAGAAAATTAGCAGCAGGGTTTAGAGGAAGTTGAATAAGCCAGAGACAGAACAACACAGCTCCTGATTACCAAGAGACTAAACTGTTCTCTTCAGACTATAAGTAGACAACAAACAGTATTGTTGTGTCCCTGGACTTTGAATTATTCTTACTTCAGTATCCGTTTTTATTCAGGAAGAAGCTGAGCTTGGATCTTTTTAGGTTAAAGCTATTGAAAGAAACAGACTAAAACTAACCAACTGCCAGTTTACCTCCTGTAAATAGAATTTCTCTTCTACAGAGAATGTTTGATTCCTTCAGAAAAATGAATTATCCAAATACATATGGCGCAGCACCAAAAAGCCAAGTAGGAAGAGAAAAATTTTAATCCCTTGCATTTATTATGCTTTAATAATTAACGTGTAAGTTTTTCTTGATATCACTCGAGTTTGATATATTCCCTTGGAATTTTTCCTAGAATAAGGCTGTTAGTGAGCTGTGGAGACACGGAAGATTCCCTGGCTTGATAGGTTATACAGAGAGGCCACCACCGAAGCTTTAGGAGCCTGAAGGCAGGCACCAATTTAGATAAGGGTAAAGTCGCTGGGCTCCTTCCGTGCTCCTGTCTCCTGCTCCTGCTGTCTCTGGTCTAGCCCCAAAGACATTGTCCCTTGAGATCAAAGACATGCAATCACACCTTATGGCTTTAGAAAAAATGCACTCTCCCCGAAATACCTGAACACAGTCACGTAGGAGACTACCTTGTATGCTATAAAAACATGTAGGAGTGAGTAGAATAAAACTTTCTTTTGCATGAACACAGAGACGGAGTCAACTCCCTTTTTTCACAGTGAGCGTAAGGAATTGCCAAGATGGGTTTGAGTTGATCCTGATGTATATGTTTGTATGTTAATTTCTACCAGATTCTGTATCTTCCTTTTCATTTGCCATTGGTTGAGCCTTGCATAGAATTCAGTTGCAAGAAGTTCATTATTTACTGACAATGAAAGGAAATAGGTTTATTCCTGACTTATTTCCTAATACATTTGAATGTGTAACGGATCCTGCAAAGATGACATTGCAAAACAGATGCATACTTTAACTTGTTCTGGAGATTTGAACATGCACATTTCTGGGTCACCGGTAGTCTGAAGAGATTTGATAATGTATCTTCATTATGACTGTTCAGTTCCTCTTCTAGCTTCTAGCCTTGAAGTTCCTTGAGGGCAGACTCTATGTCTGATCCATCTCTGTATCTCCCACAGTGTTTTGCATCAGAAAATTCAGCAAATATTCACTGACTCAGTGGCCAGGATTCATGAAGATTGTATGTAGTGAAATTATTCTTCATGGTTTTCTTGTGCTGTGATCATTTTCCAGACTCTTATTGGAAGAGAATAAAATTTGCAACTTCTACTTCAGTCTTTTTATGAAGATACAGTAACCTCTGTACTCAGTCTTCCTGACTGTCAAGACTTTTCATTCTTATTTCACTTCATTTGCCTGTTTCAAAAATCATAATTTATAAATAATAATTATCATTGTGATCATTCAGATAACTTCTCCTTTATCTGAAAACTGCTGCCTACTTATTGTTTGTCCCATCATTGACACTTTGTGTATGTACTCTTAACTTTTTTACTAAGTAGGAAGTCTGTTTTCATTATGTTGTACTTGCAAGCAAGGTTGGTAAAGGTAGAAATGGTAGAAAAAAGTAGAAACAAGTAAGGGTGAGAAGGGAAGTTCTATTTTGAGATGCTCATGGGAGAATGGGAAGAAATCTTTGGAAATTGGCACCAGCAGATGAAGCTCCAAGAAGACAGACAGGTAATACCTGTCTTGTTTAAATGATGAAAGTTGTCTTATTTTCTATATCCTTCTGTGGACAATTGAGCCGTTTCTTCATTGCCTTTGATACCTTCATGACCAGGAACATACTTCTACTGAATATCCATTCCTTGGCAAGCTTGATCAATCTTCTCAAAATCTTTTCTGTTGATAACATGTCTTCTGGAGATTATTTTCCATTCTTTTTTTTTTTTTTCCCCCAGTTACCAATCCATCCTGTCATGCCTTTGATAACAGACTTGCTATCCATTCCAGTGATGAGTTTATCTATGTTTTGGTTCTTTGCTTGTTCAATTGCTGTGTGGGCTGCCATCCAGAAACCTTCTCACTTACTAAATGACCTGGATTGCCAGGTCGCCAGTAAATTCCAAATCCTGTTTGTACATCATCTCTCCTATTATTTTTGTAGCTACCATCTACTGTAAACAGTTGGGGTGTGTTCTTGGCCCCTACCAGAACCCTGTCCACATCAGTCCTGGGAGTTCATGTCAGCCATTTGCAGTAGGATCACTCAGCATAGTCCTTAGTGTCCAGTTGTGGCGTTGTCTGTGGACTCTATGTTGATTATTTTTGTGTGTATTTTATATTTTTTAGTGTTTACTATAAAAACCTTTTTGATAAAGACCCTGAGATGGTGCCCTTTTGAAGCTCCAATCTAGTCATTTTATGACAATGGTATTATTAGTAATACCAGACATCCAGCTCATTATAAGATAATGTAGTGTCTGTTGTGAAAGTTACTTAAAATCAAAGTAGAGCTTTGATTATGTCTAGCTGATGCTTTGCCTTGTCCTTTATTAGAACTAAACTTTCTGAAGCCTGCTGTCATAGTGGTGGTGGTTGGAGGAGGGAAGATTAGATGGCTGTAATCTGAATATTTGTGCTTTTGAGTTACACACACATGACTCCCTGAATCTATATAAATTTCCTACCTAAAGTATACCTCCTCTCCAACTCTTTGTAATGCTCTCATATTATTATCGTGTTTATTTCCCTCACAGCAATAATCCTATCATGAAATTGCTGTTTACTTATTATTTCTTTCCCCATCAGGTACCTTGGTTATTGTATTCACTTTCAAACTGTTAGCACTTAGGTCAGAATTTGGCCTAATGTAGAAGCTTGATAATTATTGATTGATTGACTGAATAAATGAAAGGCACTCTTGGGTTCATAAACATGAATACCTACTTCAGATTTCTAAAGCCACTCTTACCTCCACAAACTGGAGTTGAGGGACTCATAAAGAGAATTCACCAACATTTGCCCCCACCCCTCTTCAGAGCTTCAGGAGTTCTTACTCCTTGGTCATGTCCCAGATTGACTTTTGCATTGATGTGGTAGTAAAGAGACAAGGCTGAGTGTGCAGTTGTCTAGACTTAATTTAATATAGGTTATCCAATTTAGACTTTGTTTTCAGTGTTCTTACCTCTAATGTCCTGCTAAGATTGAAATTGTATCTAAAGCCTCAGCATGATGCTTGCCTAGGGCAGCAATAGACCTTTCTTCAAATTCAAATTAGCTGAAGCATGGTTGTCCTGTATGTGAAATTGTATCCAGAATATCCTGATTAAACACAGGCCATCCAATTAGGAGAATTACCTGAGGTACTTTTCTTTTTATCTACTGACATTTATGATTAGGACAGCCTTAGAGCAGTTAAATTTCATTAGTGGCATCCGTTTGTACATTATTATAAATTGTGTGCTTCCTACAACCCACTTTTCTTCCCCTTACCTCATATTTAAACTTGAACATATATTGACCATGTTTATAAAAGGAATCATTCTGCAGAATGAGGAACAGTTAGGTGCAAATCCCTTCTGCCATAGTCTCCAAAGGTGATCACTATTAATACAAGTTACTTCTGTCTCCATCTGTAGATTATAAAAATTTAGTCTGGGTAAAGATGCTAGGAGAGCATTTATTCATTGGATAAAATTCCACAGAGACATACAAAGTGTCAGGAAACAAGATTTTATATCTTTAAGGTATACATATAACTGTTTTTCATTCGTAAGAATCTTCTGCTGTCTCTCAACCTTTAGTGGAAAAATGGATCATTCCCACCACACAGGGATGAGCTCTATGGACCTCAACAGTACCACATCACCCTCTCACCATCACCCAACCTCTTCAGCCTCTCACTCCCATGGCGGAGGAAATGGCAACATGATGATGATGATGGTAAGGCAGCTTGGGCCCTTTCCCACCCACTTGGGTTATAGCAATTATATAATTTAGTACTGGGAGGTCATTATCTGTAAAGGCCAGTTTACTAATGAGGAAAAACTAAGGCAGACTCAGACAAGTTAAGCAATTTACCCAAGATCATGTGACAAGTTAATTACAGAGTCAAACCAGAGCCAAGATTTCTAGATTTCTTTCCTCTAAAGCCTCTTCTTTCAAATTGGCCCATTTCTCAATTAAGTTCTTGTCTTTATACTTTGTGTAGAAAAGGGGAAAAGACCAAAGTTCATGGGAGTGGGTAAGGCTCCTCCTTAGAGCCTGTGGTAGTGATGTCAGAGTAAGGGGGAAAGCATCCCACTTCAGTGAATGTCTCTTCTTACCTTATCCATCCACATCTGTTACTTTTTGAATGTTCTAAGCTTCTTTGCCTGAAATGCTCAAAATCTCTAATTGGCTTGTTTTGGTTTTCTGGCAGCCTATGACCTTCTACTTTGGCTTTGAGAAAGTGGAAATACTGTTTTCCGGCTTGGTGATCAATACAGCTGGAGGTGAGTAAGCCATTAGATGGTGTTTGACGATGATAGTCACCTGAAAGAAAAGAATCTGGAAGCCCAGCACCTCTTTCTGCCATAATTACTGAATTAGTGTGTAATCTTGTACATATCCATCTTGGTTCCTATTTTCTACCAATAAAGTAAGGATACATAATACTTGTTTTGGTCCTTCCACTTATAAATAACATGTCTATCTTAGAGCTTCTGAAAAATAATTTAGATCTCAGATAGAAGTCTTTTCCCATCCATTTCCTTTCATCTTTTTCAAGAGATAAAGATTTATGCAACTTTGTTTGATAAATTATTAAACATTAAGACTAGAGTCAAGTTCAAATGGCATGGAAGCACTTTATAGATACACACCACCAAACAACCCCAGGTTAAGGACTACTTATCTACTATTTTCCTTAATCCTTTCATTTAACAGATAAATTAAGTATATGAATAATGAAATGACTTGCCCCAAATCACATGGAGTTAGTGTGTCAGAGCTAGGACAAGGACCAAGGCCTTTTAGATCTGCCTTGTCTTTCTGGTGTACCAAATTACGGTGCACTATATTTCTTGACATGGCCCATCTTATGTCCTTACTAGTTTTGTGTGGCTGATAACCCATCACTTTGTGTCTATAATGTTGTCTTGGTGTGCCTTATATGTAAATTACACAAGCTCTGTAGTCTGCTTTAGGTACCAGTATTATCTTTGGACCCACAAAATCAATTTGTATTGGAAGAAGGGGAGCATTTAGTTCAGTTAGTGTGTTAGATAAGCAGTTTGAATATATTCATATCATTACCAGTGCTCATGGTGTGAAAAATGTAAATGAAATGCCCATTCAAAAAATTTACCCAGCACTTAAAAATAAGTAGTTCAGTCCCCTTTTCCATATTCTACATTGTGTGTTTCTCCCAGTATAATAAGCTAAATTAATGCCATTAAACAGCCCAAGGATTGTGTTTCTTCAGTTTTGTTTTTTGTTTTGTTTTGTTTCTTTTTTTTGTTTGTATCTTAATCAAAAATTAAATGTGTTCTTTATCAGAAGCAATGGTTTTCACTAACACCATCTTAGCTGTTCTACCTGGACAAGTGAAAAGGTAAACAGTATATAATGTGTTAAGCAACTGAACGTAGCCCTTTTTTAATGTCTTTTTAGTTTGGAGAGCACTCTGGCAAATGATTTTGCCCTTGTTTGACAGTACCACCATCTTTTCCTTCTCAGAAATGGCCGGAGCTTTTGTGGCAGTGTTTTTACTAGCAATGTTCTACGAAGGACTCAAGATAGCCCGAGAGAGGTTGTTGCGCAAGTCACAAGTCAGCATCCGTTACAATTCCATGCCTGTCCCAGGGCCTAATGGAACCATCCTTATGGAGACACACAAAACTGTTGGGTAAGAACATGGAACAAATCCAGGTGGAAAGCAGCTGTTTTATTGGCAGGAGCCTTCTCTTTGAGTTAGTGATTTTCTGTGACCTTGACTGAAACTGTCTTTGGAGGTGTGGGGCTATGGGTCACAAATAGGCCAAAGGAGGAATGATAGGAAGCCCTTCTGCAAGCGTGAACGGTTGTTCTGAATGGTGAGTGTTAGTCACTTTGGAAGAAGGCAAGCAAGGAATCCAAAATTAAGAACATTTGCCAAAGTAACAATGAATGTGTTAAGATAAGAAATTCAGGTCAGAGTATAGAAGAATGGCAGAATCCAATAGATTCCTTTCTTTAAAATGCTAATGTCTCAGCTCTAAGAAAGTGTTCGAATGGCTACTGGTTTTTCCCACAGGTTTGCAAATGCTTTCTGAGATTCAGTTTTAAAAGAAACGTAGGTTTTAAAACTAGATGAGACCTCAAGAAATCCTGTAGACAAACATGCCCTGTTTTCAGGTAAACACAGTATAACTTATTCCATTGTACTGATGAGCTTGTTGAGGTTCTAATGGTTGTGACTTACCTAAGGTGACAGAACTAGTGAATAACAGAGGGGATGAGAAGCCAAGTCTCCTGATCCCTAATAAAGTACTTTCTACTATACCATTCGACCCTCAATTTTATTTCCATTTTTGTAGGATGTGAACTTGGCAAATGTGGAAGGCCTGAAAATGTTCAGACAAATCGTATGGGAGGATTTAGGGCTTGCCATTCAGGATCCAAGGTGGAGTAAGTTAGGGAATGACCCTCTGCTCTCTTCTTTCCAACCTCAAAAGGAGTCCTCCTGCTGGCACATAACCATATCTGGCCAATACATAACAAACCTGACAGCCCTGTCGTGTTTCATTTCCAGGGACCAAGAAACAGCATGCATATTACGCAGTTACCCATGGGTTGCCAGGGTCGCTGTGAGGGAGTCCATTTCAGGCTGGGCGCCTGACTGTTCTCCCTTTCTCCTGATCTGCAAAGCTGCCTGATGCTCCTGTAGGTCCCTGATTGTTGTCCCTGTTTACTCTCTAGGCAGCAGATGCTGAGCTTTCCTCACCTCCTACAAACAGTGTTGCATATTATCCAGGTGGTCATCAGCTACTTCCTCATGCTCATCTTCATGTCCTACAATGGGTACCTCTGCATTGCTGTGGCAGCAGGAGCCGGCATGGGCTACTTTCTCTTCAGCTGGAAGAAGGCAGTGGTGGTGGACATCACTGAGCACTGCCATTAATGTCATACTTTATGGTGTGGCCTTATCGATTGCAGTGGGAAGCCGGTTAAGCCTGGAAAACATGATTCCTACTCCAGTCATCCCTTCTTGCTCCTTGTCTACACACACACACACACACACACACACACACACACACACACTTACTCAATAGAGGTTTAGTGTACAGTCTCTGAGATAAAGTGGTACCTCCCCAGGCTGTTTTTTGTTTGTTTGTTCTGTTTTTTTCTCATTAGCTGGGATTCCCATTTCTCTTGAGGAGAAGCCACCCATGAGATGTCTTCTCTTCCCCCATCATCTTAGAGCCAATTTATATGTTCTTGTCTAACCCAGGTAGCTTTATTTTCAATGACTTCATCACCTGATTCCTTTTTTTAAATCTTTTGTTTCTTTTAACAGACAGTATATGGATTTAGAGAGTCGTTTCTGGGTCAGTGATGGAAAGGGGTTATTAACTTTATCCAGGATTGATGGTAGCTGAGGGAAATTCTTGCTCAACTAAATCCAGAACCTAAACTTAATGTTAGAAAATAAGCTCCAGTTTTCGGACTGAAAGAGTGGGAAATACATGGTGCCTTTCCTTCGGTGTGATGTGTTGCGCTGAAATCTTTGGGGTGTGCAGAGGAGTGGTTTGAGACTAATACAGGCCTGGAACTTGCAGAAGTGTACATTCTTGGGTGGCTGACTCATCAGCTTGTCTTCCCACTTAACATTTTGATTAGAAGGAACTTGCCAATCAAAAGGGAAGAAAAGACAATCAATTTGAGAAAATAGAAATAGATATTTTAAAATACAACCATTGGCATATTAGTTTGACTTGGTACCTTGGTTTGTCACAGCTGAATGAAGCAAAAGAGTTTGAATCATTTTTTCTCATTGATTGTTTTCATGTCTGCCTCTAAACTAGCGGTTTTCAAACTGGCATGCATTAGAATCATCTGGAGGGGTTGTTAAGACACTGATTACTGAGCCTCAACCCCAGAACCCAAAAATTAGATTTCTTACAAGTTCCCAGGTGGTCTGCTGCTGGTCAAGGGGCCACACTTTGAGAATCTCTGTTTTACACTACAAGAGTATACCTGGTAGGGTGAGCTCCCTGCTATTGGGTCCAGAAGTTGGAATTTTCTGATTGGTAGGTGGTATCTCTGGGTTTAACTCAAATACTATATCCTTCTGGTAAATTATTTAATCATTCCACAAACATTTATTCAGCTCCAACTGTGTGTATGTGTGCCTGAGCACGTGTTCCAAGGGCTGTATAGATAAAATAGCTTTTTAGCAGCACGCGTGAAATCACGGGTCCTTATTTACAGATCTGTGGTTTCCTGGAAGTAGAGAGAGACCTGTGACCTGCAGTGTAAATCAGCTGGTCATTGGCCAAAGGGCAAAAGCTCAGCCTTTCTCCTTGGAGAGGCTGAGGGTGTGGTCTGCTGACGACCACACTTTCCTCATCCCCCAACATCCATGGCCACACTGGGCAGATCCTCATCCTCCACATGACCATCTTTGTTGCTCTTGGGGGCTTAATTAGATCACAGTGACCAAAACCTCCCTTCTTAATAAAGAATCACATTAGATTTTTATTCTGTTTGGTTGTAAGTGTACACTGCAGTCTTGTTCCCAGTCTAAACTACCTCTGTATAGTGATTCTTCCTGTGCTGGTCTGTTAAATCCTGCCCTCCTTGGTGCTAGACTCCAATTGTGCCTCAGGGCAGAGAAAACAACACAGCAATCCTGTTGGCTTCTGTTGTCGTTTTGAAGTTTGTACTTTCTCTGTGGGTGCCAGTTAAATATTGGAGAGTGACAAATGTGTACTTCTATGGCTTTGAACCAAGAAAGCATTATGAGCCTACTGGATAGAGGTTCAAATTCAGGAACCAACATTTAGAGATTTGCTTTTCTCTCATTCCACCCCTTGCAGTGCTAGTACTTAGCTAAGCATGAGCAGAATGAATAACAGGCACAGAAAGTCCAATATGAAGGTTTAAAGAG
This sequence comes from Choloepus didactylus, assembly GCF_015220235.1. Classification (NCBI taxonomy): domain Eukaryota; kingdom Metazoa; phylum Chordata; class Mammalia; order Pilosa; family Megalonychidae; genus Choloepus; species Choloepus didactylus. The sequence goes on along the minus strand of NC_051316.1, from coordinate 109,712,834 downwards.
GCTATTACTGTCTCAGAAGCCAAGGAATAATAAAACCAGGGGAAGTGAAATAAGAGTCAATGTCTAATAGTGACCCTGGTACTCTCCAGAAAACCTGGCCTGAACTGCTGTAAGATACCCTTCCAGAAACAGGACTTGTTAGCAAGGTAAAAAAAACTCAAGGCTGGTTAAGACAAAGTGCTATGAATTTGAAAGTCACAGAGAAACATTGGTTTGGGATAGCTCTTCAGGTCTTCAGGATAGAGAAAATCATGAAAAACTTGAATTTCAGAGATTTTTAGACTAAGTTGCCAAAGCATTAAGCCAGTGAAGGAGAAAAATTTAAAGATTAAATTCCATTCTTTTTGAGCTCTTGTTGTGTGGTAATAGAATGATCTCATCAACGTTCATTTCTGAATCCCTGTTCATTTGGAATTTAGTTCCTGGCTTCTTTGTTCCTTTTGGACCCAAATTTCTCTTTTTGTCCCTCCCTGTTCACATCTATTGGGATACTCCATCCCTGTTTCTTTGGCCCCTTATTTTGTTCTCCTTTCCCTTTCTGTCTTTCAGTGGTTTCCTTATCTCATCAGTCTAGTTTATTAAATCTGCCTAGCCCTCCTGGTACAGTAGGCATTGCTACACAGTGAAAATTGATACCACCCCAAAAGTCCTAAAGCCTGCTTAAGCATGTTTCAAGGGGCAATTGCCCCACTGGAATTCCTATAAAGCTGGGTAAAGGGCTTGCCTGGTACCATCCCCACAGTTACAGAATCTTAGGTGCTGTCTGTAGTCAATGATGGAGGAGCACAGCCCACCCCACCCCATCCCCGATTGCCCATAAAAGGGGATTAGATGTTAAGGTTTCTGTACTACTTCTATGGTAGGGTTGTCTGGAATTCCTTTTTAGGCTGTGGGGTGCTGGTCTTGGGTTCTAGCCACAAGGAGCTCCTTATGAGGATCTGGGGGGTAGGGGGTATACTTTCATGTCATTCAATTTTGATCCTGCCCTCTCCAGCTGCTGCTTTCAGAAGATAGATCTAAAGATACAAAGTTTGCATTTGATACAATGCCTTAATCACTGGGTCTACGATTAATGTTGACTGTTTTAGATTGTAAGCTCCTGGAGAGCAGTATTGCTGTAGTAGGGATATTTTAACAGTGTCATGTGTAAAAAAACAAAATAAATATTTTGATTTTGTGATTCTATGCATGTCTCTCTATCCATAGTGGTATCAAGATAAGCTCTTCTCTTCATAGTCCCCATGCAGTCTGACCATGACCATCAGTTTTTAAGATGTCAGGGTCTTCTCGGTGGCATGGTTCCTGTTTTCATCTCACTCTCTTCCTACTCTACTTAAAATGACAGGCTAATGTGCACCAGAAGATCTGTGACCTTTGCCCAGGGGTCTTCATGAAGCTGAAAATATCTCAGTAAGCCATGGATTTGTCACACAATTCCTTCCCTGTGTTTGTACTGTCGGGCAAGAGGCCCTGAGTTGGGCCACTAGGAACTTCACCGCCAAGTCTTGAGGCCCTCTGATAATGCCAGCATGCTGATTTGCCCTTCCAGCTGGCCCCCAGTTGGGCATCTTGCCATTAGCACCACTCCTAGCCTATTCCGTAGTATAGGAGGATATTGCATTTGGATCCTGGCTCTACCACTAATTAGCAGTGTGGCCTTAGGCAAGTCATTTTAATAATCCCTGAGCCTTAGTTTCTTTTACAAAAAGGCCATGATAGCACCATATGAATTAGGAGCAACGTGTATAGCACCCAGCACATAATAGGCATGCAAGCCATAGTAAGTATATATCTTCTACTGCTTACTATTACTTCAGTTTTCAGGAAAATAAAAGGTACAGTTTTCTGGATAAAGTTATCTCTTCACAAGCACCTGACCATCTTCCTGAGTTTGGTTAAGCCAGAAATGAATAGTAGGAGTACACATTGTATGTGATTTCAGTTGTGCCAAAAAAGACTTACAGCTGCATTAAGCTCTGCTGATTTAGTAATTCTCATTCTTTATAAACAAAATAGCATGAGAATTTCCTGAGAACTAAAAGAGCAACCTCTCACTCTACCTCTCATATCTCTACTTTCTTAGACCCAGCCACAGAAGACTAGAAAAATCATATAGCAAGGAAGTTTAGAAGCATGGGTTCAGAAATCAGACTGCCACAACTCAAATTTCAGCCTTACCACTTACTATCTAAAACTCATTTCCTTTTTTAAAATTAGGATAAAGTACCCTCCTCATAGTTAAGGATTAAAAGAGATAATCTGCATAAAACACTCAGTAAGTGGTTTACACACTGAGCCTCTGAGTGTTGGCTTCTAGTAGTGAAGGGGAAGAAAGAGGCACACTGTTCTCATGCTTCTGTGACTATTCAACAACTCACCCTGCTGGGAAGTCAGCAATGACAGTTCAGTCAGAGTCTCGTTCTTCCCTTCCTTGTTTTCCTGCCCTTCCATGTTGGCCTTTGCAGGCTTCAAGATAATATAACTTGATTTCCCTTTCTGGAGCCTAACTACATGTGTTTGTAAGACCAAGGTGACAATATTGAAGGTCCTGGAAGAATAAAGATTTTGTAAGAATGGCTAGAACAAGAAGGGGAATTACGTATCCCATTCTACCCCTGCCTCTCCCACATTCCTAGTTACATTAAACTACTCCAGAAAGGCTGGGTAAAATCCTGCTAAGGGGTCTCCTTAGAACTGAGTCGTCCAGGTTCTTGCTACCACAGCTGTGATTCCCTGTAGTTGAACTGAACAGAGAAAATAATAGGACAGTTCAAAATTAGCCCCTGAGCTGCCCTCAGATTGGTTCCTGGTGGGAAAAATCCTTAGGCAAGTTGGGATGGACTGATGGCACTACCATCAAGAGCATTTCTCTTAGGGCTTCCCTCCACTGCCTGTCCTCTCAGAGTTCTACCCAAACTAGTTACAAAGGTCATTCTGGAAATCCACAACTTGATGGCGTTTACACAGTATCACCAGAATCCAGTCTCCTCAGGGGCACACATCTTCGTTGATTTTGTTGACTGATGTTTACCAAGTGCCTAGAACAGAGCCTGGCACATAGGTACTCAATAAATATTTGTGAATAAATGAGTTAAATGGAAGTCAAGCAACAGGGATCACCTGGAGGTGTGCTGAGGTCTTCAGTAAAGACAGGAAGGAATTATGTTACTTCTTATAGCGATTACCTTTTTAAGTCAAGGGATTAACAGTGCTATTATACTTCTCATTCTTTATAAACAAAATAGCATGAGAATTTCCTGAGAATTAAGAATGCCTCACATTTTTAATTAAGAATGCCTCACATTTTTCCAAAAATATGTTTATTTCAAAAAGCAAAAATCAGACAAGTTTTATAGAGTCAAAAAATTTTTTTCAGAAACAAACCAGAGCTTGGATTCCAGCTTTAAATAGTTAAGCATCAGTAATCTCATGCAGAAGTATTTCTCTCTGCAGGAGGGTAAAACACTCTATTTGACTGCAAACACTCAATTCTCTAAATCTTGTTTGTGCATCTGCCATCATTTTACTCCACTCCAGGGCTCTGGCGTGCAAGATAATCCACCTCTAAAATTCAAAACTTCCAAATTGAGATGAACGATTGTTGGGCTTGGGTTGGGGTTTATAACCAATTCGATCATTTATCATTTGTTCCCGGCTCTTGGGGTCACTGCCGAGCCCAATGGCTCCTTCATCGCTGCTTCCCACGACTTCCACATCTTCTTTCTGTTTCTTACGGGTCTGAGAGTTTAAAAGTTTTAGGGTTAAGGCAACATTCTTAATGTTAGCAACTACCAGGTACTAAGCATGGGGTAAGGGATAGGGTTAGAATCTATAGAACGATAAACAGATCCTTGGTTTAGGGGTACAGTGGATACAGTTAGGGATACAGTGATAAAAACTATAATCCTTGCCCTATAGAATGTCATAATCTATTAGGAAAACAGGTAAACAGACTGTTACAACATAGGGTGATTAGGGTTGTGACAGAAGGAAAGCCAGAGTGCCCAGAAGACTTGAGGAGGAAGTGAAGAGGTGAGGAATTGGGTGGAGCGTGGTGGTAGAGATTCAGAGTAGGAAGCTACAATTGGAAAGATAAAAGTTAGTTGGACAAGGGGGAGAGAAGGGTATTGCAGCAAATGTATTGTTCAGAGAATACGAAAAAGTAAAATGGCAAAACAATAACCAACCAAAATTTACAGCCTGACTGACCCCATGAGATTAAAAGTAATGCTAAAATAGAAGGTTTTGTGCTATCTTATCAAAAGCTCTCAGTTTTTTTTGTTTTAATTTTCAGATAAAGGGTTTGGCTCTTATGTCACAAGTCACTGCAGAATTCACAAGGTCTATGTCTCAGAATGATTATTTTTAAAAAGAGACTAGTTAACATTTATCCCATATTGCCACTTACCTCATGGTAAAGATGGTATTAGATGATAATAGCTTTCTCTAAGAGAGTGAACGGATGTTTTAACTAGAACTCCTTACCAGAGGAATGGCTTCACTATTCTGGTCACTGGAATTGCAGCCATTCTTTACCATTTACTGCTGAGCTGTGCATTTAAATTCCAATGTCAAAATTCAGTGACTCAAAAAAAAAATACTTTTTAGGCGACAAATATAATGGCCTGCATGAGTTACTCTCTAGTTGGTGTACACTACCAGTAGCATGAAATTCTGACCCAGGTATATGTGTGAAAATAAGTTCTAAAAGGCAAAAGGACTATCATTTGATAAGCCATGAGGAATAGAATGAAATCCTTTAAAAAGCAGAATGTTTTACCCTCCTGCAGAGAAAAATACTTATTTCTCTTTAAAAAGCTTCTCACTGTGTGCAACTGCTAACTGTTGCAGAATCTAAAGTCATAAAATACCAGTTGTCTGCTGGTTTCATCTTAGTTCAGGGTAAGATTATTCCTGCCTCCTAGGTTGTTCCCAAACAGGTCAAACCCACTGGATAATTGTCTTTAGTATGACACGCAATAGTGAGCTGACTCTGCAGGTCAAAGTTCAATATGCTAGCATTTTATAAGACTCATTACAACTGAAGTTTAAACCATACTTAAAGCTCATCCTTAATAAGACACCATCAATATGAGTTTTTAAAAAGCAATAATTTTTTCCATTTTTTTATTGTGAACTTCAACATATATATGTAACAGTGATAACTTTCAATGTACGATTTCACAAGTAGTTAGAAAATCTTTAAAAATGTCATGGGTCACGGTTCCACAACTTCAGCCATTTCCATTATTGTAAAATATAAAATACATACAGAAAGGTGTCATCTTTCGATGTACAGCTCAACAAGCAGTATAGGTAATTTTCAGAAATTGTTATGGGTTACAGATCTGTAATTTCAGTTCTTTCCTTACTATGCAATACAAGGTATATACAGAAGGGTGAAGACCTTCAAGGCACAATTCAATGAGCAGCTATAGAGCAAATCTCAAGGGATGCTATAGGCTACAGTTCCACCATGTTATTTACCTCCTTAAAAGCAATAATTCGTATGCTTAAAGAACACTAAAATCTCCTGAAAAAAAGTTATCAGTCTTAGTAAAAACCATATTCAATACATAGTAAAGACTTTATGTTCATGGATACATGCTAGATGTAATGTCCTCTATCATACAATATGAAATATCTACTAGGACAGCAAATGAAAGTAGACTTGGGTTGAGCACCTCCTATAGACCTGGTATTGTGGGGAACAGCTACATGATGAACATACTAATCCCTGCCTTCAAGGAGCTTTTGATCTAAAGGGGGAAAACAAGCAGACAATTACAATAAAGAGTGATACTACCTGTGACAAGAGGCCAGCCAGGTGCTGGTAGATAGTCAAGGAAGCTTCTGAAAGGAGTTCAGTTTCAAAGCAAACAGGCAGGAGTTACCCTGGCAAAGAAAAGAAAGGGCAATTCTGGCAAAGAGAACTGTGCATAGGTACCGAGAGTAAATTTAAAAATAAGTCGGCAGTGGAAGATAAAAGTGGAGAGATAAGCAGGGACTAGGTCACAAAAGGCATCGTATACCATGCCCAATAAGGAACATGGACTTTATTCTGAAACCCACTGAAGAATTTAAGCTTTATTAATGGACATCTAGTGCTGTTGAGACGAGGCCACACTTAAAAATGCATATTGATCAGAGTACAAGAGCAATACACAAATATCAGGTATGTCTATACACCAGCAATAAAAAAATCTAAAAAGGAAATTAAGAAAATTCCATTTACAATAGCATCAGAATGAATAAAATCCTTAGGAATAAATTTAACCAAAGAGGTAAAAGACTTATAAACTGAATACTACATAACATTGCTGAAAGGAGTTAGAGAAGACCTAAATAAACAGAAGAGAGTCCAGAGATAAACCCATATATCTACGGCCAACTGATTATCAACAAGGATGTTAAGTCCACTCAATGGGGAAAGAGTAGTCTCTGCAAAGAATGGTGCTGGGCAAACTGGATTTTCACATGCAAAAGAATGAAGCTAGACCCCTAGTCATAGCATATACAATAATTGACTCTAAATGGATCAATGACATAAATATAAGAGCTAAAATCCTAAAACTCTTAGATGAAAACATAGAGGTAAATCCTCATGATCTTGGATTTGGCAATGGATTCTTAGATATGACATCAACAACATGAGCAACAAAAGACATTATAGTTAAATTGGACCTTTTCAAAATTTTAAACTTTTGAGCATCAAAGGACACTATCAAAGAAGTGAAAAGACAATCTAAAAAAAGGGAGAAGATATTTGCAAAGCATGTATCTGATAAAGATTTAAATCCAGAATATATAAAGATTCCATACAACTCAACAACATAAAGACAGACAACCCAATTTAAAAAATGGGCCAAGAACTTTAATATTTTCAAACAAAGATACACAAACACAATAAACATGAAAAGATGCTCAACATCATAGTCATTAGGGAAATGCAAATCAAAACCACCAAGATACCACTTCACACCCACTAGGATGGTTTTAAAAAACAAAGAAAAGGAAAGTAGCAAGTGTTAGCAAGGATGTGCAGAACAGGGAACCCACAAAGCAATGTAAAATGGTACAGCTGCTGGGGAAAACAGTTTGGTGGTTCCTCAAAAAGTTAAACATAGAATTACCTTATGACCCAGCAATCCCATTACTAGGTATATACCCAAAAGAATTATAAACAGGGACTCAAATATACTTATATACCAACGTTCCTGGCAGCATTATTCACAATAGCCAAAAGGTGGAAACAACCCAGGTATTCATTAACAGATGAATGGATAAATAAAATGTATATACATACAATGGATTATTCAGCCATACAAAGGAATAAAGTTCTATTTGGGGCAGAAAATTAAGAAGTATTTCCAAAGTTCCTGGAGGGACTGAAGATAAAAAGAGAAACTATTAAACTTCTCCATCTGGGGAATTCCTGATATTCTCTCAAGCATTAGGAACTCCCAGTTTAATTAGCCAAGCCCTCAATATTGAGGCCTGCCTTTATGAAACTTAAGTTTGTAATGGCAAACTTATAATTATGCCTAAGAGTCACCCTCAGAGAACCTCTTTTGTTGCTCAGATGTGGCCTCTCTCTCTAAGCCAACTCTGCAAATTAACTCACTACTCTCCCCGCTACATGGGACATTACTCCCAGGGGTGTTAGTCTCCCTGGCAATGTGGGACATGATTCCAAGAGATGAGCCTGATCCTAGCATTGTGGGATTGACAATGCCTTGTTGACCAAAAGGGAGAAAAGAAATGAAACAAAATGAAGTTTCAGTAGCTAAGGGTTCTCAGAGTTGAGAGGTCATTCTGGCAGTAACTCGTATGCAAGCTTCAGCCAGATACTACAAATTGCCACATATGCCAAGCCCCAAACAACAGTATCCCTAAAAACCCTAAAGAATAACCTGGGCTCTATCTAAGACTCTATAAAAGTTTTACCTATTAAGTTTATTTTTTCAGAAATTTAAAGCATCCAGATGGCACCTATGCCAGATAAGCCCTGAAACCCAGAGGTACCACTCTCTTCAAGAACACTGTGCTGGTTTGAAACTGTTACATACCCCCAGGAAAGCCATGCTCTTTTAATCCAATCTTGTCAGTGCAGACTTATTGTGGGTGGGATATTTTGATTAGGTTGTTTCCATGAAGATGTGACCCACCCAATTGTGGGTGGGACCTTTGATTAGATTATTTCCGTGGACATGTGACCATACCCATTCAAGGTAGGGCTTAATTAGTTTACTGGAGTCCTTAAGAAAGCTCAGAGAGAGAGAGCTCAGAGCTGACACAGGCCCAGGCGCTTAGAGACGCTTGAACAGAAATGCCCTGGGAGAAATAAGCAGAGAAGCTAAGAGAGACACTGAGAGAGACATTTTGCAGAGAAGCTAAGATATGTAATCCAGAGTTTGCCCCCGGGAGAAGCAAGCAAGGACCCACAGAAGCTGAGGCAAGCCCAGAGATATTTTGGAGAAAGCCACTGGAATCAGAAGCTGAAAGCAATGCAACCTGGGAGCAAAGGACCAACAGACACCAGCCACATGCCTTCCTAGCTGACAGAGGTGTTCCAGACACCATCAGCCTTTCTTCAGTGAAGTACTCTCTTGCTGATGCCTTAGTTTGGACACTTTTATGACCAAAGAACTGTAAATTCTTAAATTAATAAATCTTCTTTATAAAAGCCAATCCATTTCTGGTACTGTATATTACATTCCAGCAGCTTTAGCAAACCGAAACAAACATCAAGTTTCATTCCTCTAACCCATAATGTCAACACCCCTTTTCAGCACGAAAATGTTAGAATGGTCATTGCCCAGATATCCCTGAAAATTGAGAGAATGATCAAATGAGAGAGAGGAGCTGTGTGCTGGTTTGGATGTATTATGTCTCCCAAAATGCCATTATCTTTGATGCACTCTTGTGTGGACAGAAAACATATTGGTGTTGATTGGGTTGGAGACTTTTGATTGGATGTTTCCGTGGAGATGTGATCACTCACTGTGGGCGAGATCTTTCATTGGATAATTTCCATGGAGGTGTGGCCCCGCCTATTCAGCATGGGCCTTGATTAGTTTACTGGAGACTTATATAAGCTCAGACAGAAGGAGCAAGCTTGCTACAGCCAAGAGGGACATTTTGGAGAATGCACAGGAGCTGAGAGAGTAGTTGCCGCTGAGAGACAGTCTGAAGATGGTTGTTGAAAGCAGACTTTTGCTCCAGAGAAGCCAAGAGAGGAAAAACACCCCAAGAGCAACTAAGAGTGACATTTTTGAGGAACTGCAGCCTAGAGAGGAACATCCTGAGAGAAAACCATTTTGAAACCAGAACTCTGGAGCAGACGCCAGCCATATGCCTTCCCTGATAAGAGAGGTTTTCCAGACACTATTGGCCATCCTCCAGAGAAGATACCTGATTGCTGACGACTTACCTTGGACACTTTATGGCCTTAAGACTGTAACTTTGTAACCAAATAAATCCCCTTTATAAAAGCCAATCTATTTCTGGTGTTTTGCGAAAAGGCAACATTAGCAAACTGGAACAAGCTGTAACTGAGACGTTAGGATTTAACCAATGATTATGACTACTGACTCACTATATAGACATTTCTTTTTAGTTCCTAATGTATTTGAATAGCCAGAAGGAAATACCTGAAATCGCTGAACTATAATCCAATAACCTCATTCTTTGATAATGATTGTATAACTATATAGCCTTTATCTTGTGACCGTGTGATTGTAAGAACCTTGTGACTGACACCCCCTTTATCCAGTTTGTGGGTAGGTGGCCTCCTCCCAAACTGAGGAGTGGCCATTTGAACTGAGACACAAAGAAAGTGAGAGCCCTCCAGGCAGAAATAATAACATGTGCAAAGTCCACGGAGTGACAAACAGCTTGGCACGTTCAAGGAGATTAAAGAAAACTAGTGTTGCTGAGGTATAGATTGTGTGAGGTGAAACTGGAGAGAAGCCACCACATCCAAAGACTTGTAGGCCATGGTAAGGAATTAAGAATTTATTCCACAAGATGGTGAATAGGAGAGGCAGAGGGTGCCCAGAACTGGGACAGAATAGTCTCTTCAACAAATGGGACTGGAGAACAGGATATCTATATCCAAAAAAATGAAAGAGGACCCCTACCTCACACCCCATACAAAAATTAACTCAAAGTGCATCAAAGACCTCAATATAAGAGACAGCACCATAAAACATCTTCAAGACCTCATAATTGATGGTAGCTTCTTAGACCTTACACCCAAAGCACAAGCAATGAAAGGAAAAATAGATAAATGGTAACTCCACAAAATCAAAAGCTTCTGTCCCTCAAAAGACTTTGTCGAAAAGGTAAAGAGGCAGCCAACTCAATGGGAGAAAAATATTTGGAAACCATATATCTTATAAGAGACTGATATCCTGCATATATAAAGAAATCCTACAACTCAACGACTAGTACAAATTATAAAATGGGCAAAAGACATGAAAAGACATTTTTCTGAAGAGGAAATACATATGGCTAAAAACCACATGAAAAAATGTTCATCTTCACTAGCTATTAAGGAAATGCAAATCAAAATCACAATGAGATATCACCTCACACCAAGAAGAATGGCTGCCATTAAACAAACAGGAAACAACAAATGCTAGGGGGGGATGTGGAGAACTTGTACCTCCTACTCCTTGCTGGTGAGAATGTATAATGGTACAGCCACTGTGGAAGAAAGTTTGGTGGTTCCTCAGAAAACTAAATATTGAGTTACCCTACGATCCAGCAATTCCACTTTTTGGTATATGCCCAGAAGTGCTGAAAGCAGTGACACAGACAGACATTTGCACACCGATGTACATAGCAGCATTGCTCACAATTGCCAAGAGATGGAAACAATCCAAGTGTCCTTCAACAGACAAGTGGATAAACAAAATGCTGTATATACATATGATGGAATACTATGTGGCAGTAAGAAAGATGAGGTCCTAAAACACATGGTAACATCAATGAACCTTGAAGACAAACGGCTGAGTGAAATTAAGTCAGACACAAAATGAGAGAATAGACAGAAGCTAGAGAAGGGGGAACAATAACCTAATATATACAGATACGTTAATGAGAGAAAATTTAAAAGTATTGGGAATGGATAGGGGTGATGACTGTTCATTAATAGGATTATAAGTATCAGAGCTGCATTGAAGGTGAAATGATTGAAAGGGGTTATTTAAAGGCATGTATCCCACAGATTAGCACTACAAATATAAATAGGTGCTTGCATGATATACTTCTAAGTTATGACACTGGTATAAAGAGTTGACAACAGAATGTTAAATGGGAAATACTACCTATTGCATACTGGGATCATAATTAATAGGAATACTTTACTAGTACTGCACAAATACTAGGGATAAATAATTAAGGGCTGATAAGAGCTTTGAGGTGTTTTGGGTCATGAGAAATGTTTAAAATGGAGAGTGATTTATGTGAATATATCTCAATAAAATTGCATTTAAAAAAATAAAATGGAGAGTGATGATTGTACAACTAAGTAAAGATAATATGGAATACTGATTGTCTATCTTGGACAGAACATATGCTGTGTAAAATTAGGAACCCCCTACTTAATAACTCAAGCCCTCAATCTTGAGGCTTGCTCTTGTCAAACTAATGGCTGTAAAGGGAGGCTAAGCCCACCTATAATTACGCCTAGGAGTGACCTCCATAGAACCTCTTTTGTTGCTCAGATGTAGCCTTTCTCTCTCTAATCCCAACTCTGCAAATAAATTCATCACCCTCCCCCTGACATGGGACAGGACTCCCAGGTGAGTGAGTCTCACTGGCGATGTGGGACGTGGATCTCAGGAATGAGCATGACCCTGATATCAAGGGATTCAGAATGCCTTTTTGACCAAAAGGGGGAAAAGAAAGGTAACAAAATGAGGTTTCAGTGGCTAAGAGATTTCAAATAGAGTCAAGAGGCTGTCCTAGCGGTTACTCCTGTGCAAGCTTCAGCTAGATATGCCAAATGGCCACAATATGACAAGCCCAAATCCTATCTGAGATACTCTAAAAGTTCCACTTGCTAAGTTTATTTTTCAGAAACTTAAACCCTCCAGAGTGTTCCTCGGCCAGATAAGTCCCAAAACCCAGAGGCAACAGCCTCTTCAAGAACATCAACCAGATGCATCCCCCTTTCCCATAATGTCGATACCCCGTTTCAACTTGAACAAGTTAGGGTGGCCACGGCTTAGGCATTCCTGAAGATCAAGAAAGTGATTAAACTAGAGGAAGGGGGTAGCAACAGACAAGACAGAATTTAACAAAGGATTACAAATGCTGAATCTTTATATAATTTTTTTTCTTCATTACTAGGGTATTAGAATAGCTAGAAGGAAAGAAATGAAATGGTGAAACTGTAAGCCATAGCATTCTTTGAAATTTGCTCTATAGCTACTCATTAAATTGTACTTTGAAATTTATCAGCTTTCTGTACATGTTCTATTTCACAATAAGGAAATAACTGAAATTGTGGAGCTGATTTGTGGAACTGTAACCCATAACATTCTTTGAAATTTGCACTTTGAAAGTTATCACTTTTATGCATATACGTTATATTCTACAATTTAAAAAATGAAAAAAAAAAAAAGAATTTATTCCAAGTGCAGGAAATCACTGATGAGTTAAACAGGGGAATGACAAGATCTGAAATATTTTAAAGATCACTCTAGCTACCTGATGGAGAAAAGCAGAAGTAGGAAGACCATTTTGGAGGCTACTGAAATTGTGCAGGGAGAGATGATGGTTACTTGGACTAGGGTTGTAACAGTGGAAATGAAAAGGTCTGGGTAGAGTCTAAACATATTCTGGAGATAAAAGCAAAAGGTTCTGGACAGACTGAATATAAGGAGTGAGGGAAAGGGAGGACTCAAGGCTGCCTCCTAGGTTTTCTGGATAGATGGTGGTACCATATCCTGACATGAGGAACACTGGAAAAGAAACTGGCTAGAGAGAGAAATCAAGAGTATTTTTGAACATCCCAAGTGTAATAGTCTGAATAATGACCCCCATACATATCAGGTCCTAATTCCTGGAACTTGTAATGTTAGTTATATGGGAAAAGTCTTGGCAGCTGTGGTTAAACCTCTTGAGATGGGGAGATTATCCTGGATTATCTGGGTGGGCTCTAAATGCGATCACATGTGTCCTTTTAAAAAGGAGGCAGTGGGAGATTTCACAGAAGAGGAATAGGAAATGTGACCATGGAGTCAGAGATTGGAGTGACACAGCCACCAGTCAATGAATGCCAGCGGCTGTCAGAAGCTGGAAGAGGCAAGGAACAGATTCTCCCCTACAGCTCCTGGAGGGTGGCCCTGCCAACATCCTGATTTTGGCCCAGTGATACTAATCTCAGATCTCTGACCACCAGGACTGTGAGAAAATAAATTTCTGTTGTTTAAGCCACCAAGTTTATGGTAATTTGTTATGGCAGTCCTCGGGAACTAATAAAGTTTGAGCTCCTAGAAAGCACCCAAACAGATTTCAAATAGACTATTGGTGCAAGAGTCTGAAGTTCAGAAGTTAGTTATTGTTTTAAATATTCCTAAGGGTTCCAAGTTTGTACTCTTACCTCCAGGTCCTTTCGAATGCTCTCAAATTCCTCAAGGTCATCAAGTTTTAGCTCCAGGCGAGTTGGTTTTCGTCGCAGCATACTGTAATCAACACTGAGGACCAAACCAGTGAACTATTAGCTGTTAAAACTGCAACAGGAAGAAAACTGGAGGGGATGTCTCAGCTACAAACATAAGGTCAATTTGTAAGCACAAACCCTAAAGTGAATGGCAGTACAAAAGACTCATTTGGATTCACATAGACTTCTAAGTCATCAGTTATATAATTATTATATTTTTATTACATAATGGAAAGCCACAACTCTGTAATTCCAAAAAAACTCTCCAAGAACTTAAAATAGGAAGCTGCCTATAAGAAAGAATTCTAGGCAATGACCACTTTAAACTCAGGCTCCAGTCACATTCAAAGAAATAGTCTAGCTAAAAGAATGAAGTTGAAATTTCACATCTTAATTCAATACAGTTAGAGGGAGAGTGAACAAGCCATTAAATTTAATTCACTCTATATGAGAATTGTCAGAGATTTGTGATCACTCCTGAATACTAAAATCAGTTTGCTAAATCTCATGAAAAGTTCGTCTAACTCACCAGTTCACAGATCCTCAGGGTCTAAATGGATAAGTCATTCCATTCAATAAACACTTGTTGTGCTTGGCCTACAGAGTTAGAAGGCATAGTCAGTCTGTGGGGAAAACTGACAAATAAACAAAATAATTATATCATAAAATAAGAACTCTGATGAGAGTAATGCAATGGCATCACAGAGGCAACTGATTCAGTCTTGGCTGAGCATGGGATGGACAAGGATGTCAGGGAAGGCTTCCTGGAGGAGATGATGTCTTAGCTGAGTTCTGAAGAGCAGACACAGAAAGGGGATTAAGGACATTCCAGGCAGGGAGAACAAGTGTGCAAAGAGGCATTCTACAGTCTGAAAACCCAAGTAATGCTTGTGTTAACAAAACACACTTTTTTTGAGAAGGATACCAAAATCCCCCAACTGAGTTTAACATCTGATGATCTATTATCCACAGCATCCAGTAGAGTATATCTAATGGATATACTCAGTAATGCAGTCAGTAGATGTTGGTTGAATAAAATCAGAGATCCAAGCAAAGAGACAAAGTGAAATGTAAATTTTCTTGCACACTGTACTAAGTTTTCCCACTACTGTTCTTCACATTCTTATTTTAATCTTCACAGAAACCCCATGAGGCTGCAAAATTATCCTTTATTTTGAAAACAAAGAAGTCAAAGCAAGCTGTTCAATCTGGTTAATGTCAGCCTTCTATAATAATCACTCATACATCATAGGGTGAGGATTAAATGAGAATGATGTAAGTGAAAGGCATTTTAAAGTACAGAAATAAATCATTATTACGTGTATCTCAGATGTAGCTAGGGACTTTGAAGTACACAAGGGAAGAAATGAGTCCTCCTCCCACCAAGCTTGGGACAGATGCAGGTAAGTTACTGTCAATACAAAACGCTGGCACACTACACTTCATATTGCTTTGCACTAGATCAGATACTGCCTTCTACCAGATTCCAATGCAGGCAAGTGGTAGAGGAAGCCCAAGTTCCAAAGGCAACATAAAGGTGTGAATACTTACAATAGAAAAAACTACTATATGGTTTAACTTTTCTCCAAATGTGAAAAACTCGCCACTAGGAAGCAGTAGAGAGTAATACTGTACATAGTTAAAAGTGCCGGCTCTGAAGGCTTAAGTACAGAAGTTCTAATCCCACTTGTCACTGACTTAAACAGTCTGCCTCATCTTTCACCAGGCCTTAATTTCCTCATCTCTATCTGTACTCTGTGTAAGGATTGAATGACAATGCAGATTGAGCTCATAGCACATAATTTTGTGTTTAGTAAATGCTCAATAAATAAGTTATTATTAATTTTTTCTCAGTGGGGAGGCGCCTCTGTCCGGCTCGAGCAACGCCAATATTTTGAGAATCTACGTCATCCCCCAAGTGAAGATAAAAACCTTATCTTATTCACCTCTGATGCTCCAGCACCCAGCGGGGCACAGGGCTTTACTGAGAGTTTCTTGCGTACGGATTACCAGACGCCTTCATAACCATCATCTCACTCTGAATCTGATACAAAGAGTGGGCAGAAGACGAACAACAAAATCAGGCCGTGGATGCAAGGCCGAATGCATATATTATTGTGGTGCTGGAGAGCTCTTCGAGCTTAATCTCCCGTGCTGCCCAAATCCGCCGCAAATTTACCCAGCTCGAAGGGAACCAATGGGAGGGCTTATTGATCGCCCAGAACAGCACTCCTTCCCCCACGCCAGTGCACTGCACTCCGGGGTCCAGAGCGAGGGTTTCCATGACAACGTGGTCCTCCCCTCCAGGACCAGTGAAGTCTCCCGTAGGCCCGGGAGGGACCGCGGGCTCCGGAAGCCCTCGATTCGTTCCAGAGTTCAGCCGGAGCCGCGCCACTCGACGCACCTACCTCTGCAAGCTGGATGAGCTCAGCCAGTTCCCGGAACCTCGGCACCCACCAGGAATCTACCGCTAAGCTAAACGGACTACACTTCCCAGAGTGCTCTTTGACTCCCGCAGATCCTCGACTCGCGCGTGCTTTTCCCTGAACGTGTCAGAATCTTTCTTACTACGACTCCCATCGTGCCCCGCGCCGTCCCGGGCGCGGCGTCGGCCCTCGGCTGATTTCCTGTGGATGACGGAGTTCCGTTTTGTCGAGCGCGAGGCGGACGGTCTGAAACGCAGGGTTCAGTTTTCGCTGGGGTTTCGCGGCTCCCGAATCCAGCATGGCTTCCTCTCGAGCCTCTACCACGGTGAGCTTGAGATCTCAGCTCCCTGGCAGGGACCGTGAGAAGGGGGTGGTTCCTGCGGGATGGGACCGTTAGGAAACGGGCTAGGGTGGTGGAGGGCTGAGGAAGGCAGGCTGTGGGACTCCGTCTTCTTTATAGAGCCTCGCAGTTTGCCTGGTCCCTAAGCGCGTATTCTGTATGCCTTAGCTCATTTGCACCTCTCTCGCTTCAGCCTCGAGCGGTAAACACTTCTAACGACAGTGGTCCAGAACGTTTCTGGATCTGAAAGAGGAAGGTGACTTGGCCAAGATTTACGTCCATGTCAGACCTGGGACTTGTAATGAGGCCTTCTAATTCCAAATCTATTGCCTCGTGTCTGAAAACGTTTGAAATGTATAGACCAGGAACTTTGTGACTTTGTTCACAGAGTCCGGCGTTGGGTATTTCAGTTATTCTTGCCATTTCTCCCGTAATGAGCAGTTACCCTGGTCTGTTCCTAAAACGCAAGAAGAGATGGCACTTGCAACCAAAAGAACAGGTTCTGTTGCAAACTGTGATAGAAAAATCGCCAAGAGGAATTCGTTAATTTTCTCAGTGTCTTACGTCTTGTCTGCAAAACCTAAGTGATTGAGGGACTGAAATATGCCCCCCAAAAAGGGAAGAATATCTTACTTGGTGTCCAGCTTGTCTTTTTGTTTGCAGAGGAAGTAAAACTGAAGCTCAGGATAAGATTTGAGGAATCCCAGTAGGTTGCTAAGGTTAAAACTTTAATTAATCCAGTTCTTTGATTTAGCAGGCAACCAAAACCTCTAAGGCATCTGATGACTTAGTTGCCCCTGTGGTGAAGAAACCTCACATCTATTATGGAAGTTTGGAAGAGAAGGAGAGAGAGCGTCTGGCCAAAGGAGAGTCTGGAATTTTGGGAAAAGAAGGACTTAAAGCAGGAATTGAAGCAGGAAATATCAATATAACTTCTGGTAAGAGACAAATTGTGAGTTCATCTTTATCTTTGCTGCTCACATTTTCTTTAGTGAATAGCTTAGATCTACAAGGTTTACCTTCTAGAACTAAATCGCTAGTTTTACAGCATCAAAACATTTTGACTCTTAAACTTGCATCTGAAAGGCCATACTTTGCTTGCTCCCTTGAGCATCATCGGGGGGGGGGGCATTTTTCTTACAGCTTTTATACCATTTTCCTTCCATGAATTATTAGTTTTACCATTAATTTATTCATTGTGTATTTGGATTCAAATTGATTTCCTTTGCTTTCTGGAGATTTGGCATAGTTCTAGCATTGGGTTGGAGCAGCTGTGGCTTGTTTGTTCTCCCTTTTTTGGTTTTCCAATTATTTTTCATCCAAAATGAAATAGTCTTCTTAATTATAAAAGTAAGAGGTTTTTTTTTCTTTTAAAAAAATCAATCAAAAAAATCAATGTAGAAAAGTATGAAGTAGAAAATCTTGTAATCTTTATTAATTGGGTGTGTATCTTTCTGAGAATTTTAGTAGTTATAAAAAAAATCATTTTTTTCCCATAAATGAAACTGTGATGTGGAAAATGTTTTGTAACCTGTGTTTTTCAATCTGTACCTGTTTCTATTTAGGTAACTAGAAATCCACTAAATTTTTAAAATAAAGCTGTACATTTATCATAAATTCAAACAGTACAGAAAGGTATAGATGAAAAGACTCCTCTGCAGAAAGAATTGCTGTCATGTTTCTTTGTTGGTCCTCCCAGACATTTTCTTTTTTATACACATGTCCTTTACCTTTACTACTGTTTTTAAACTTAACTGCATCACCGTCGTTCCTCTCATTTTTTATCCAGATACTCATACTTGGTATGGGTTTTAAAACTAGTTGCTCAGTTATCCAAAAGCCTTATGGTCACAGAAATATCATTCCATTTGACTTGTAACATTTGTGAGTGTCCCTATACTGGCACTATTTTAGATAGTGGCTTTGGTGATTGTTAAAAACATTTCTATTTTATCTTCTGGATAGATGACCTAGTTAACCCATTTGCTAAAGGTGCTCATTTCTGATGTCATCCAGGCTGCGTATTTATGTAAGGTGTGAGGTTGCTGAGTGAAATAAGAGGTGGCTGGAACCATTTTCCTACCTTCTAAAGCTGTGTCATTCTGTTTATGTGCTGGGCAATAATTTAATAAATTGAAAAAGAGTAAACTATGTCCATAAAGTACAAAATAGATGAGACTATTACCTTCCTCTAGGGACATATAGAGACTCCAATTGTTAGAAATTATTTCTTTCCCTCTATTTGAAGGAAGATCTGGGAATTATGCTGATGTTACTTGTTCTTTTTATAGGAGAGGTGTTTGAAATTGAAGAGCACATCAGCGAGCGACAGGCAGAAGTACTGGCCGAGTTTGAGAGAAGAAAACGAGCCCGGCAAATCAATGTTTCCACAGATGACTCGGAAGTCAAGGCTTGTCTTAGAGCCTTGGGGGAACCCATCACACTTTTTGGAGAGGGCCCTGCTGAAAGAAGAGAAAGGTGCCCTTCCTAAATAGTTGTTTATTTTTTTAATCACAGTGTTCTAGTTCCAAATTTCAGTTGGTCTTTGTAGCTAAAACTTGAACAGAATGTCTCAGATAGTGCTAACATAATATTTTATCAAGTTGTGTTTATGTAGTTTAGCTCATAATCTGTGAGTTTTAGGTCAACTGTTACTCCACTACTAATTTTTCTTTATAAATCGTGAAAAGGGTGCTACTTGCTAACAACGTAAACATGATGAGTATTTTCTGAATATTATTGAAAAAGACGCTCTTCTATAGTGATGGCCCTCTTGCGGTTTTAATATTGCAAAGTCTCTTACTGACAGACTAGTCATACACAGTTAAAGGATTCCCTATCTCCATATCGCTCTCTGTCTACTGTGCCATCTGCTCATCATCAAGTTCCTTGAAAGAGTTGTTTACATTTGCTCTCTTCAGTTCCTTACCCCTTATTTACTCTTCAACCACTGTAAGCTGATTGACCCCTATAACATTGAAATTGCTCTTTATCAAGGTCACTAGCCCATCTTTACTAAGTATAGCCCTAGTACACTGTCAGCCTGTCCTCCTTGAAATACCCTGTTTCCTTGGCTCTCATAAGACCCCATTTTCCTTATTTTCCTTCTAGCTCCCTGGCTATTTCTTCTCACTTGTCTTCTAAGCCTGTTTCCCCTGTGTCGCCTTTATGGACTGTGGTTCTTTACCCTTATCCTAGTCTCGCCCTAGGCCATCAGCTGCACTCCCATGGCATCAGCTACCACAGATATTCTGATGACTCCCGAATCTCTGTTTATAACCTAGATATCCCACAGACACCTCGAACTCAATGTATCTAGATTGAACGTATCTGTTCCCCACTTCTCTCTTGATCCTGTAGCAAATGGCACTACCATTCACACAGTTCTCAGATGAAAAATACATCAGCAAAATTAGCATGCTGTACTTCTGACTTGCACCTCTGATCTGTCCTCTTCTCTCCACCTCCATTGCTGTCACACCAGGACTGGTGTGATAGCCTCAAACTTACTGTGTTAATCACTTGCTTTAAATCCCGCAGTGTCTTCTCATTATGCTTAAATTAAAACTCCTAATTATGGTCAGTGAGGTCTACAACCTTACTTTGTGCCACTCTTCCAATTCAGTAGACTCCCAACCACAGTGATCTTCCTGGATTACTCGACTTCTTTTCTTTCTTTTCTCTTAATCGTTTTCTTTTTATTTTTGTCTCTTGCCTTTTAGAGCTTTTTCATTCTTTTGTTTTCAGCATAAATGCCACTTCCTCAGAAAAGCCTTTCCTCACCCCTGATCCCTTGCAGTGGAAGTCTCTCCATTATTTCTACAATGATATGTTCTGTTCTGTTTTTTTGTTGTTGTTATTGTTGTTTTTAGAGAGCATATTGAATATTTACTCACAATGAAGTCCTAAATCATAATAAATTACAAATTTTTAAAAGCTGAAAAATACTGCAAACATAAAATCCTGGGGAGAAAATGGCAAAACATACTTACTAATGAATGGCCTAAAATATCTCTATAATATTTTCCTAGACTTTTAGCTGCCTCTTTATTAATAGAAATTTTGTAATTCTTCTATAGAGAGAAAAGAAAAATAATTCACTGTTTTTCTTAACATGCATTCTAGAAATTTGGTTTTTCTTGGTAATTGAGAAAAGTCTTTTTTTCAACTTCCAACTCGTTATAAAGCTATATAAAGTTGTAGAGCTTTTTCAAGTTTGGAGAGAGAGATTTATCCAGTTTCTTTCATCCATGAGCTATAAGAATCATGGATTTCAGGTTTTTTGTGCAGTGACCAATTTTTAATGCCCTTTGAATCGATGACACTCATTAGTCATTCTGTGGTCAGTATCCTTGGGCAGATTGTGTATTTCTTTACTCTCATCTTCTTTCTGCTCTTTTATTCCTTGTCTGGAATGTCCCAGTTCACATACTTCTTTACCTCTTCTGTTGTTTTATCTATATTTTCTTTGCTATCATGTTTTTTGTCATTATGATTTTGACCATCAGCCATTTCTATTAGAGCTCACTTTGGAATGCCATGTGTTTCTGTCACTTTGGGCATTCTGATGCACACTGAGCATCTCCTCCAGATATAAGTCATTTAGCCAGCCAACAGGAGGAGCAAGTATTGTTGACTTAAAAGATTGGTTGATTGCTCTGGCACCTATTTCTTGCCATTCTGGCTCTCTGACAAATCAAGTCAGATCAGTTTGTACCCCCACAGACATTATTATTGACACATAGGAGTTAGAATAACGGGGACTTTGGGGGCAGGCTGCTTGACTTCAGTTCTCAGCACTGTGGTTTACTAGTTGTAAGACCTGGCAAACTACTGGGCTTCATTTTCCTCGTTACAGTTTTATTAGAGTGAAGAGACACAAATTTGACCCAGGCAAAGGAAGAGATGCCTAAGGCAAGGCATGGGAGGGTTGCAAACACAAAGCTTCTGTAGTCCTCAGGGATAGGTTACCTTCCTTGAATGGATTTGTAGCAATATGTGTAGAGTATTACCAACCCAGAAATCTCTGTTGTTTCCTTAGTAGTATTTTTAAAAACTGAGTTTTTTATTTGTTTTTTTTTTTTGCCTGTCTTCCCTACCAGTAGAGTGTCCTGTTCATTGTTGTGTCCCTTGGATGAATTCCTTGATCCTCACTGCCACTATCTTAATTATAGTTCACCATTATGGCTCAGGGGATTTCTTCAAAGGTATCCTGTCTGATTTCCCTGCCTTTGTTTTTCCTTCTTCAATCCATTCTCCTTACTTCGGCCCTCCTTGAGCCCTCCTTAGCCCGGCATAAAAGCCCTTTGTGACTTGGCCCCTATTTATATTTCCAGCCTTATCCCACCCTGTCGTCTTCTTGTACTCTGTGTTCCAGCCATACCTAACTATTTGTGATTCTAAGCTCAACATGTTTTCTTATCTCCAAGCCTTCCCATTCATTGAGTCCTCTGCCTAGTCTGTCCTTTCCCATTCGTGACTACTTGACCTCATTGACTGAGGACTCATTTAAGATAACACCTCCTCTATGAAGTCTTACCTGATCCTACCTCTCAGTCTAGGTTGTGCGCCGTTTCTTTATTCTCCCTTAATATTCTGTGCTTACTACCCTCATAACATTTCATATAATATCACATAATATAGTTCTCTGTTTACTTTCTCTCTTCCCCCACTGGACAGTGAGCTACCTGAAATCAAGGACTTTTTTTACCCTTGTCATTTACTTAGCACCTAAGTCAGTATCCAGCACATCGTGGCATTAAGTGAAGGTACTGACAGGTGGTACCAGTGTAGGGCCTAGTTGACTCTCATTTGAAGAGAGTAATTGCTTATAGTTGGATTTAGGAAATCTTCAAATAAGGAAGGAAGAAGAACTGAGTGAAGGAAATCACACTGGAAGTTTAGGCATGACAACTTCACTCTTAAAGAAGGTCAGTAGAGGTTTGAATGGTGAGATAGTAGGAAGGCTTAGCTCTGTTTTTAGATGTACCTTTTCACAATCTTATCTTTAAATCCTGGTCTTTTTTGTTGCAGGTTAAGAAACATCCTCTCTGTAGTTGGTACTGATGCCTTAAAAAAGACCAAAAAAGATGATGAAAAATCGAAGAAGTCCAAAGAAGAGGTAAAACATGCCTTTGGCTTCATAGTGGAGACATGAACGAAATGAGGGGATAGTTGGCTCAGTTTCTGTTTTCAGTGGTCTGCTTTGCTAGGATGGAGGGAGCAGGAGGAAATGTATCTGAAGACTACTATTCATGAATAGTTGTTGGCAATAGTTTGCTGTTCTGAAGTAGGTGTGATTGGAGATAAGGGAGTTTTCCACTCAGGAAAGAACCATAACCTTCCTGATGTGACTTAACAAGAAACAGAAGCCATCCAATAAGGCTGTATAGAATGAGATACAGTAGAAAATACAGCTACCTGTCTTCATCTTGTCACCCAGTTCACTTTCTGTGTAGTTAAGTTGAACGGTGACAGCAATGGGAGGAATAGAAGTATTGCTGACTTAAAATTTGTGCTCTTAATTTGCCTTCCAGTATCAGCAAACCTGGTACCATGAAGGACCGAATAGCCTGAAGATTGCTAGATTATGGATTGCGAATTATTCACTGCCCAGGTAAGGAGAGCCTCCGGAAGAAAGAATGTAGTTTACTTTTCCTTACTTCCTTTCAGGGACTGAGGATCTACTTTTAATGATTGCAGTTGTTAAGTGAAATTGAGTATTAGAGATGCATGTGTGGACCCCTGTTTACAACCCGCTTACTCATGGTCATAATGTTTCTGTGTCACAGGGCAATGAAACGCTTGGAAGAGGCTCGTCTTCATAAAGAAATTCCTGAGACAACTAGGACCTCGCAGATGCAAGAGCTGCACAAATCTCTCCGGGTAAGATGCTCTCAGCAATTGACCAATATCATAAAGGTTTTTTTAACATTTGTTAGATTTTCTACTTTGGCTCACTTCTAGGAAGGTAAAGACAGCTGTAATTATTACCCCCTGCTTGAGCTGTTGCTGTTTGGGAGTAGCCATCAGTTAAGGGGCAGGGACCTGCTACTGACTTTCTACTCAGCAGAGGCCTGTGGTTTTTAACTCTCTCCATCTTAACCTTAAAGCTGTGCTTTAGATCGCCACAGTTTTCCTATTTATATTTAGCTAACACTGAAAAGAAACTAGGATATTAAGACTGTGAAAAACACCAAGATATGAAGTTCCAGAGGTGCCTTGACACCATTCATTCATCAGAGTATCAATATAATTGTTTCCTAACAAAAGTATAACAAAAAGTGAAAGAAACTTGGGGTGGGTTAAAATTGGAAAGTTGTTTCTTTTATGACAGAAAAGCCAAGCAACTCTTATATTAAGTTATTAATGAGCACAGCATTTGTTGCCTTTTTTTTTTTTTTTTTTTTTTTAGTCTTTGAATAATTTCTGCAGTCAGATTGGGGATGATCGACCTATTTCTTACTGTCACTTTAGTCCTGATTCCAAAATGTTGGCCACAGCGTGTTGGTAAGTTCTGTTTTACAAAAACATTTTTCCCTAGATGGGGGAAGATTCTGAAAAAAAAAATTAGCATCTATCTTAGGTGTCTGTTTCTACTATCTTCTGCTTCTCATGATCACACCATACTTTTAGTGGAGAAGAGATGTTAGTGCTCTGCCCTGTGTTTAGTGGTTCCTACTGTTCACGGAGGACATGACATGTAGCAGTCTCTTGTGTTGTTGACACTGGCATTTTGGAACATCATGTAG
Organism: Choloepus didactylus; assembly: GCF_015220235.1. Classification (NCBI taxonomy): domain Eukaryota; kingdom Metazoa; phylum Chordata; class Mammalia; order Pilosa; family Megalonychidae; genus Choloepus; species Choloepus didactylus. The sequence continues at coordinate 109,688,642 of NC_051316.1, read as the reverse complement.
TGAGCTCATAGACCAACTACTAGTTTCCTTAGTTAGCTTTTCTTTTTAGTTATGTTGCTTAGGCAAGATACTTAACTTCTCTAACCTTCAGTTCCCTCCTCTGTAAAATGGAGTGAGATAATTTTTGAAAGCATTTTGCCTTGATAGTGCCTTGTCGGGGTAAGGACTCATTATTATTTTGATCTTTATTTTGTTTTCTACCAGATATGCAGAACACAGGTTATGATAACTTTGTTGATTTATTTTGTTTTGTCTTTGTGGGAAGTGCCCATCTAGTGAGCCAGGCAACTTGCACAGGAACCACTTCACTAGGCAGAAATTGAGACTATATTTCAGAAAAAAGTCAAGGAACGATGCAAATCACTCCAGCTCTACAAGCCTCAGTTACCTTTACCATAAAGTAGAAATTGTAATTCCTGCCTTATCTACCTAACAGGCCTATTATAAAGATCATATGCGATCATGGATATAAAAGTAATTTGTTGGAAAATTTCCAAAATAAAGTTAAAAAAGAAAAAACTTAAGCAATTTTTAAGCAACAGAATGCTATTTATTTTTAAGGTGATAATATCATTATTAATATTATTGCATAGTTTAATTTGGCCTGCCTTCCTTCACAAATTGATCCAAAAGTTAAGGGAAATAGCAACTTGTGCTCTCTTATAGCCTAGTAGAGGCCTCTATTGTATGAATCTTGTTCTTTACAACTCTTCAAATTGTAGGCCTTTTATTTTTATTTTTCTGTTCCCTACTGTGAAGTTTATTGGGGTTGATAAGAGATTGTCCTTTAGTAATGTTACCAAGGTACCTTCTCCTTCCCAGACCAACCCTGGCTGAGATGCTTTCCTTTGTATTTGATAGGAGTGGGCTTTGCAAGCTCTGGTCTGTTCCTGATTGCAACCTCCTTCACACTCTACGTGGTAAGTTAGAATATTTTTTAAATTTTGGTCTTTTTACAAATGTTCAGCAGTGAAACTCTGCCTGACACTGCCCCCTACAGAGTTTTGCAGGTGTTCCTTCCCTGACACTCAGATGGTATACACAAGATTAATTCTTGATTTAACTTGACTTGGTTTGGTTTTTTCGGACCACAAGGCTGGAAGATTATGATTTCATATATTTGCTACTTTTCTCCCATGGCCAGCCAAGCTGTGGCATTTTGCAGTCTCTAAACTAAAAACACAAACTTTTTTGCTTTATGCTTTTTGTTTTAAATGTAATGTCAATACTAGTTTAAATTTAAATAGTGAGGTTTTTTTTTATATAGTCAAATAGACACTTTAATACCCTTATGTCCACAGGTCCCGTAATTTGTACTTCCTGATGTCATTCATCATAAGTTGTAAGAACCCTTTACCTTTCATCTCTTATACACCTTTAGGCCATAACACAAATGTAGGAGCAATTGTATTCCATCCCAAATCCACTGTCTCCTTGGACCAAAAAGATGTCAACCTGGCCTCTTGTGCTGCTGATGGTTCTGTGAAGCTTTGGAGCCTTGACAGGTGATGATTACTGTTCTGCTGTCCATACTGCGGTCACTAAAGTGCATCATTCATTAGTTGACCCCCAGGAACTGGAAATCTGGCTTCTTAGCCCAGAGATGCTCTAAAAGTCCAGGTAACTGGGTATGAAAATAGGCTGGAGGATTTCTTTCTTAGACCTTTTCTCATCAGAGGAGCTGTGCTTTAACTTTGAACCTTAATTTTTGCCTTCAGCACAGTGGCCACTGTGTCCTGACTACTTATTCTGGGAAGATCTACCCTACCTCCTACACAAGAGATTGACTTTGGAGAAATGCACTGTCTGGTAGATTGACTAAAGATGATGTTCTTGGCAACATGTTGGTTCTTAGTAAACAAGCACAGGGGAGAGGTTCTGTCTGGCAGTATTGCCAAGGAAGAGCTGTCTCCTCCCAACAGCATCATCCTTTGCCTAGAATACGTTTTCCAACACAACCAACAGATTTTTTATGAGTTTATGATTGATATTTTCTAAAAATTTTTCTAAGCATCTTGTTGGTTAAAAGACATCTGAATTCACTTGCTTAGTTTGCTTTAACTTGGGATGCACATGAAGGTTTTTATTCCAGGATTCTTTTGAGAGCTAATTAGTGTTTCTGCTCTTTGCCAGACTGGGTTTTACCTATGAGTACAGCAAGTTTTAATTGGCTTCAGTAATACTTAGCAATATTTATTCCCCCAGGGCATTGATTAGTTCTATGTATGCACATTGACAAAGTTCCCTTTTTAATTGCCCTCTTTAGGGTTTGTGTTTATTTCCTTTTGCTGATGCTTCAGATCTTCTTTCTGTGGTTGCTGGGAAGCAGAATTTAATGGCCAGCAATAGGAGACTAATGCCTCTTTCTATTTAGGAGTTTCTTTTTCCATTTGGATCCTTTAAGAAGTTAAAAGTTAACAAAGATTTATCTGTAATCCCCTTGCACCAAACTTGATTTCTGTATCCTACATCTCTACCAGATATGTTTTCTTTCATGAATCCCAGCACTGTTTTGCTGCCAAGACAGACTATTTTGCTTATCAGGTTAAAGTATCTTTTATTTCTCTCTAATCCTAAATGGCATGGCATTAAGAGTTTATTAACACAGTGAATTGAGGTAGGAGGGCAAGCCAAACAATCCCAAATCTTTTAAAACCTTGAAAAGTTACTTAAATTATTGTAGCACTAAAGTTTTAACAAATTACAGGTTTAGGTACTTCCTTAGCCTGTCAAACCATACTGAATGGGTATGTCTGTGCTCAACAGCTGATAAACTCAATGAATATTCACATGACTGTACAATAGTTTATTTACCTAAGTTTGGTTCCTTTTTAGTGACGAGCCAGTGGCAGATATTGAAGGCCATACAGTGCGTGTGGCCCGGGTAATGTGGCATCCATCAGGACGTTTCCTGGGCACCACCTGGTAAGCCATCCTGTATTGTTCTATCCAAGCAGGCCTGTGGCATTTGGTTAACCCTTGATACCTATTTGCCAGGTACATTTTTAGGGCAGAATTCTTCAAGTAGGATTTTCTTGGACTGCAGTGAATCAGAATCAGAATACGGTATATGATATAGTTAGGAATGAGTGTATTTGCTTTTAAATTGCAATTAATCTGAAATTTCAGAGTCACTGATAGGCAAGAAAACTCTTATCTATCATTCTTGACAAACGTTAGAGGTGTACTTTTTTTACTTTTATAATCTCTGCCTACAAATCCATCTCCCTTTCTGGTTCTGTAAATTTAATGATGTCAGAATCTGTTAAAGCACTTTTTACTCAAGAATAACTTACAGACAGCAGAATGGATATCTCTTAAGTATACAATCTGTCAGTTTTGACAAATGCATACACCTTTGTGCCTATGACTCACACCACTGAAATATAGAGAACATTTCCAACACTCCAGAAAGTTTCTTCATGCCCCTTCCCAGTCAGTTCTCCCTTCCAAAGTAATAACTGTTCTGATTTCTGTCACCATAAATTGATTTTGTATATTCTTACACCGTCAACTCATTACTGTCTGGCTTCCTTCACTTGGCATAACATTTTTAAAATTCATGCTGAATGTATCAGTAGTTCCCTTTTATTGCTGACTTGTATTCTATTGTACGACTATATTACATTTTATTTATCCATTTTCCTACTGATGGACACTTGGACTGTTTCCAGTTTTTGGCTGGTGGGAACAAAGCTGTTGTGAATATTCATGTACAAGGCTTTTTGTGAACATACGTCTCTTGAATAAATACCTAGTAGTGCAATTCCTAGGTCATAGGGTAGATATATATTTTAACTTTTCTAAAACTTCCAAATGGTTTTCCAAAATGGTTGTAATATTTTATGTTCCAGAATTCTATTGCTCCATATCCTTGGTAGTATTTCTGGTTGCCTGTCTCCATCATTTTGGCCAGTCTGCTGAGTGTCTAGTTGTATCTCTTGGTTTTACTTTTTATTACTCTCATGACTAATGATGTTGAGTACTTTGTCATATGCTTATTGATCATTTGTATATCTTCTTTTGTGCAGTGTTCAGATACTCTGTCCACTCTTTGTTTGTTTTGCTTTTTTGGGTCTTTTTTTCCCCTATGGATAGCCAGTTCCACCACCATTTATTAAAGAAACTTTCCTTTCCCATTGAATTGCTTTGGTGCCCTTGTTGAACCTCATTTGACCATATATGTGTGTGTCTGTTTCTGTACTCTGTTCTGTTCCATTGACCAGTTTTTCTGCATTTGATTTTTGTATCCCCGACATCCGATTTAATACCTAATAAATGTATAACTGCTTGATGAATGAAGGAACATGATGGAATGGGGGTGAAAGGCAACAGAATCTTTGTTGAGCCAGTCTTGGGGAATTCTGTTCTTAAAATGGCCACTGCATTAGGTTTATGGTTTCTCAGTTCCAACCTAAAATGGATATGCTTTATTCTTGAGGCACTGTGTATGCTAGAAAGGAATTTCTCGTCAATTTGGTTATATGAATAGTTTCAGAAGCATGATGTTACCTATAACTATGTACCTTGGTCTTTATTGGAACTTAATAAATATCTGCTAGTTAATTTATAGTTTGATTGTTTTAGCTATGACCGCTCATGGCGCTTATGGGATTTGGAGGCTCAAGAGGAGATCCTGCATCAGGAGGGCCACAGCATGGGTGTGTATGACATTGCCTTCCATCAAGATGGCTCTTTGGCTGGCACTGGGTAAGGCGTCTTCCACACAGCCGGGGGCAGCGCAGTAGTCCCACCTCTGAAGCATGCCTTCTTCCATCAAGAACTAGAGTCAAAGTGTTCATTTATAAATTATCTTCTCAGGGGACTGGATGCATTTGGTCGAGTCTGGGACCTGCGCACAGGACGTTGTATTATGTTCCTAGAAGGCCACCTGAAAGAAATCTATGGAATAAATTTCTCCCCCAATGGGTAAAATAAGCTCACTTGAATGAGAGGTGGAGAGGGTTCTTGGTGAAAAACAGTCTTGGTTTCTAACTCAGATACAACTGATCCACAGCTACCACGTTGCAACCGGCAGTGGTGACAACACATGCAAAGTGTGGGACCTTCGGCAGCGGCGTTGCATCTATACCATCCCTGCCCATCAGAACTTAGTGACTGGTGTCAAGTTTGAACGTAAGCTTTCCCTCTGTTTTTGGCCTAGTGACGACAGACAGAGATAAGTTGCTGTTGCATAACATGCAGGCCAGGCTTTAGCTTAACTTGGAAGTTGTACAGGACAGACTTGGGAATTTGTTAATGGAACAAATTAAAATTTCCTTCCCTCTACCATGCATTTAAACAGAGCTATGGCAAAGAATGCTTCTTTTTGCTGGGAAGTTAAGAAGACTTCCTTGAATGCTTTGCTTCAGTTTTTTTTCTCCCTGGAAGTTCTAAACACTGAATCTTTAATATTATTCTGAACAAGTTGTCCACTAGGAAGAGAGCTGAAAGACCTTAAAAATATCTGTTCCCCTAAGTCTGTCTGGTGGCTGTCTCCTTTTCCTGGAGGTCCAGTAGTGACATAGATTGTGTGTGGGGTTTTCCTGAATGTGGAAATACCACTTTTCTCCAAATCATATGTTCTGGCAGATTTTTGTGCCTCTGTTCTCATATTCTTGTTCAAATAGTTGAATCCCGCAAGCAACTCTCCCTCTCCTTTTCTCCTGTAGCTATTCACGGGAATTTCTTGCTCACTGGCGCCTATGATAATACAGCCAAGATCTGGACCCACCCAGGCTGGTCCCCACTGAAGACTCTGGCTGGCCACGAGGGCAAAGTTATGGGCCTGGACATTTCTTCCAATGGGCAGCTCATAGCCACTTGCTCATATGACAGGACCTTCAAGCTCTGGATGGCTGAATAGGCAGGACCATGGACAAAGAATAACCTTAAGCTCTCCCTCAGGAGCCACTTTCCTCAAAAGAGAGAAATTGATATGTTCTGTTCTATCATGTTTTTGCTACTTACCTTGTACAGACCCTCGATAGAATGGGATTTCTGCAGGCAGGCAACCAGACCAGTTCCTGGATGATGGTAAACCCCTTTCATGGTTGAAAATTTAATTTTCATCTTCAAGCCCTGCCATGAATGGCGTAGACATTGTCTCTATTAATCTTTTGTTTGAATGCCCTATTACCTCCCTCCCTTGCAGCACTGAGGATTGTGACTGGCTCCCTCCATTTTTATTTTTTGGAACTTGGCTTTCCATGATATGGTACATGCTTCAGGATTGATTGTGACCCAGAGAGCAAGGTGAATGGACTACAGTCTGGAAACCTCCAGTAAAGAGGCACATCTCACCATGCACCAGTTCCACAATGCATGGACAAAGCCGAGAACCTTTCCTCTGCTTTTGGAGAATGGAAGACGAAGCAGTTGTGCTGATGGTTATGCAGCAGAGAAGATTTTACCTCTTCCTGTTGAGCACACTTGAAATGCTGTCTTCATCAGGAAGCTCAGAATGAACACTTGTCTTGTCAGAAAACGTCTTCCATTTTGCTTTGAAGTTTGGTATCCATCTTACCCTAAGCAAGGCCATTGTGTCAGGATTCAAAGAAATTTTTAGAAACTAAACATGACGTCTCTCTATTGTGTGACTTGCCTTCCATTAGCTATCAGAAGGGTATACCTGTCATGTCATGTTGGGGTATCTGGAAAAAAATCCCTAGTGGATATTCCTAAATATCATTTTCTTTATTACACACTTGGTACAGAGGAAAATCCTGTTGTAAAAACTGTCCTTCAGAGAAGCATTTTGTTTAATTAAGCATTTTCTGAATCCCAGCCATTGGTCCATAGGAGTCCTATGTTTTTTTTATTGAGTTATAAAAATTATCTCAAAAAGTGCTTACTCTAGGTTCTTCCTACTTAATAAGCACACTACTCGTTAATAATTTAAAATAAAATAGAGTGCTCTTTGCTTTACAGGCCAGACTACAAATGAGTTGTTTTCAGACCCTATAATTTCATTGGTAATGTAGCAATTATTGTCACCTCTTTCACCACAAATATATAACTGCTGAACTCTAAAATTATACAAGTATTCACCCCAAAATACAGGAATTTGGAAGAAGAAAGTGTATACACAGGAGAATTCTCCTTGAACATTCAAACACTTGGTATTCCAGAGAGATTGAGTGGCTTTGTTTCAACTCTGTTCTGCAAACTCTGAATATGATATGTAGCTATATATACTGTTTTATCTGATTTCAACTATAATCCAACATTTGCACATCCTGTGTAGTTCTTAAGCTTTTGAATTCTCAGCTCTGCCCTCTGTTGGGCATTTCATTGTTGTTTAGGTATTAATGGGCTCTATTCCAGAATTTGCCATGAAGAGAAATTATTTTTCATTACTACCTGTGAAATATGTATAAAATAATGAATGTTAGTATATTATCATGCCACTTGGATATAGTGTGCTAGCAAAGGTTTTCAGTTTTTCAAGTTTAATTTTACTATTAGCTTCCTTAGACTGGTCACTTTGTCAATTTTGTTGTTCCAAGTTATTTAGAGGTAGGAATTGGGTAAAAACATTTTATCTTAGCTTTTGGCAGAAAAGTTGTAGAACAATACATTTCTTCACTGGAAATAAACATCATTGTAAGAAAGCAGTTAGCTGAGAAGCATGAAGCCAGTTTGGACATTTCACAATAATGGTGAGATAAACATCATAGCTACCACTTAACACTTAATTGCCTAGACACTGTGCCAGATACACTCCGTCATCTTGTTTAATTGTCATTCTTATGAACTAAATATTCCCTTTTTAGAGAGAAAACTAAAACTCAAAAGAGGTTAAGTAATTTGCTCAAGGCTACTCAGCTAAGTGGTGGAATGTAACTTTGAACCCTGGTCTGTCTGACAGTTTGCCCTTATGAAAAGATTGGACGGGGCATTATTGAGTGTCGGCAACACTGGCCAGACCAAAAGACAAGGCCAGCCAGCCTGTCCTGTTTGTAGTACAAAGCCTGAGATTTTTCACCACTCCATCTGTTTGCTGCCCTTTTAACAAGCCACTTCATCACTGACTCATGCCAAATGGGGGTTAAAATAATTTCACTGCTTCTACCTCATGAACTTATGAGGGTGCCTATGATGCTACTCAACAGGATAGCTGTTTGCATTTCAGGTATAGATGATACTTTGTTGAGTGGAACTGTCTTAAGCATCATAGCATGTCTTGGCATCCCAGACATCTGGGCATGAAATGCCAGACACACAACACATCCCCTTCATTGAAGTACCTGCAATGGTCCCACAGGTTTCCAGATGCTCTATAGGGGGATGGACCTGCCCCAAGGTTAGAACTACTGAGAGTGAAAATAGGAAACGGTGATGTGATGTATATCCTTCACTACCCAAAAAAAACCAAACCTATGTCTTATTTGGGATGGTGTATCAACTACTCCAAGAGCATAAGTTCTATTTTGCTTCAAAGGACTCCACAACTTACTAGCCGGGTGACCCTGAACAAGGTGGCTGAATGGTCTAAGCCTCTGTTTCACCTATAAAAAAGGAATGAAAACTAACAAACAGGCCCTAGTACAGGGGCAAGTGTTCCTTCCTGAGCTTTCCCCAACTCTTCTCTGTTCCCTGCTCTGAGCTGCTCTGGTCTGTCTCCTTTGACTCTGAGAACATGGTGAGAACATGGTGAGATCATGGTCTAACTTAACTGTGACAATGTTAAGTGTAAAGAAATGAAGCCAGTGGGGAGAGGTTGCATCCCAGCTTTACTGTAATTATCTTTGATGACACAAACAGTGAGGTAGGTTCTAGTCCCCTGACAGGATACATCAGTGACTTCTCAGTTTTGTAATGGAGCAATTTTTATCTTCACATTGGAGCTTAAAACCGTTTGTTTTTTACTAAACACAAGATTTATGTCTTGGCTGTTTTGGAATATCTTGTACACTAAGACCCCTAAGGGGTATTTGAAGACATTAGTTTGATTAAGCTCACAAATGTTATTTAGAGCAAATAGTAAAACTGACTTTATGTCTGGCCTCTGAAAGCTTATTCTACAAATAAAAAAAGTCTTTTCATATTGTGAATGCGTTTTAACTACTTTGGGATCATTTCAGGGCCCTGAGCCATCAGGCAAGTTTAAAACTGGGGAAGCACAAGTTCAGGGTTTTAGGCACTGCAGAGATGGCAACTTGGAGTCAAGCAGCAGCTCGAGCATCCAATTCTATCTTAGTTTTCATTGGCTCCTAGAGTCTAATATAAAAAAGTGAAAACCAGACACCTGCCCCAGCCTGGGATGGGAGCTAAGGTTTTGCCCTATGCAAGGGTGTCTGCTGTACCTAACGAGGCTTGGGGCAGGGGAGACGACACTATCTGCACCCATTTTTCTAATTTACACCTACCAGGAGGAATAAAAGCTCCTATCCCTCCAAATCCTAGATTTCTTTTAATCCACTAGCCCAGATTTCTTTCACCTGTAAACATATATACTCCAAAAAACCCATGAACTACATGCTGGTAAGAGATTGTCTTGTACAAGAGGCGGTTGAACGGGCATGCCCTCCCTACCAATAAGGGCAACACCTACAGAGTCCTGTACCTTACCCACCCTTAGTTCTGGCACCTGGTGCCAGCCCAATAAATGGTTGTTGAATGAATAAGTGAATGAATTAATGACTGCAGACCATTTTTACTGGGGCTGGTGGCAAGACATCCAAGAGAAAGCAGCCCACAGACTTGAAGCTCACTTTCCAAGTTTTTTAGCAACACGTAATAAAAAGAACAACTCAAAACAATGTGAGTTCAAGGCAGCTCCACTGAGAAATGCAACTTGCTATTTGGGCTGGTTCCGTTTCTGGATACCACTGTCCAGACCTTTGGCACAACTTGCTGTGTAGCTTTGTAGACATAGATGTGCTTCTTGGCCCTTCCATGACCCCATGGTTCACATGCAGAGGTCCCTCCATGTCTTATCCCAGCCCATTAGCTTTCAGAGGCTCTCACAATAGGGCTCTCTCTGTCCCCAGAAGCAAACACACAGCCTAACTGATACCTGAATTTAAAATGAACAAAATACTACAAAGGAAGACAATACCAGAGAGGCTCTGCAGTCCCCTGAGCAGCAAGTGTGGAAGCCTCTGTTCCTTGTCTGGAAGTGGAGCGCTCACCCCACACCCCAGAGGAACTGCTTGGTCCAGAAGATGGAGAAGATGAGCAGCAGGGTGACGCTGAGGATGACGGCCATCAGGTAGGCAAAGATCCGGAACTGAGGGTTGCGGAAACACTCCCTGAGAGAGTAGTGGCTGGGGATGGAGATGGGCATGGGCACGGTGGCACCAGCTGTGTCCTGGGGGTGCCCAGCCTGGTTCCCAGGCTCGGGGCCCAGGTCCAGCGTGTAGACTTGGGGCTGGCGCAGGAAGTAGCGGCTCTTGGGCTGGTCCTTGAGGCAGAGCTGACGGCCCTCCAGGATGACATGGTGGGGCTCCAGGCGGAGCAGGGTTAGCATGGCCGTGTCCGTGGGCAGGTCGGTGACAGGCTGCCCTGAGGCCAGCACAGTGGGCTGGCGACAGAGCGGGCACAGCAGCCGGTGCTGGGCGGGAGTCACCAGGCTGATGTGTGCCAGGCATTCCACGCAGAAGGAGTGGCAGCAGTCCAGCATTTTGGGGGTGTGGAATGTATTATTGAAGGGGTTCCAGCAGACGGGGCACTCCGCCTCAGGCTCCCGGCCTTGCAGTTCGGCCATCCTCAGACCCAGCACCGAGAGACCTCACCGGAAATGTGTCCTGGCATGAAGGGAAACGGAGCAAAGGAACACCATTAAGCTCTGTCCCTGTGCTCATTACTGGGTGAAGTGTTAAAAGGTGTCATCAGCCACATTTTATAGATGAAGAAACCTCAGTTCAAAAAGGTGTAGCGATTTGTTCCAGATCACCCAGTTCCTAAGCCATAGAGTTAAGTCCCCATCAGGACGAAGGCCTGCGCACCCCGGCCTGTATTGCCCTCATGAGCTGGCACTGGAGGAAACTGCACCCCGAGCTTTGAAGGATGAAAATGCCCTTCCTCTCCATGTTCTCTGCCCTTGGCTGCTCTGAATCCACAGAGAGGGTAGGCGAGCCACAGCCAGAGCTTTCACTGAAGGACAACTATTTCCTTCCCTGCTGCCTCAAATCCCTGACCTGGTGATTTCCCTGGTCTGTCCCTCCGGGAATATAGGCCAGGCCTCTTTCCCTTCTCCCTTTGGGCTAGAGGGCCAACCTGCAGAGCCGACTCGCCCAGTCCGGGTGTGGGGACATGGCGCTGACCTGACAAGGGGTGGCTGGTAAGGCTCTCCCCATCACCTGGAAGTCTTGAGGAGGGTGTCCTGCCCAGGTCCCAGATCAGCCTCCCAGAGCCCCCTCTCAGCGCTTGCCTCCCCTACCTCCTCCTCCCTCCCTTTGTCCTGGGAAATCCTCGGGCTACCCACCTGGGCACCAGGGTAAGCAGGCAGACTGCCCTGAAGGGGCTGGGGTTCCAGTCTCTCCCTCTCCTGCATCCACAAAGCTTTGGGAGCCTGCCTCCTCACCGCCAGCCTCCGGGGGCCGTCTCCATGGCAGCACACACGCAGCACCTGCCAGGTGGCCGGCTGCAGCCTCTTGAGCACACCTACCTGGAGCAAAGGCCAGGAGCTGACTGGGTGGCGAGGTGGGGAGTGCCCCTGGGTGTGGCAACCAATGAACCTGGAAGCCAAGAATCTACAAGACTGTGGACGGTCCCTTCCAGATCTGGGATCCCTGGCCGGGAAAGATAGGGGTGGCAAGCTCCTTTTTCTAGACTGTGGAGAGGGAAAGTGAGCCTTCAGGCTTCCCCATGTCCCATCTCCCAGGCCCTCATTTCTTTTCTAAAATAGCTGGAAATTCCTCCTCCCTCCCCAACACAAAGAGGCTGCCTGCCTTGCACTTTAACTGCTGGGAAATTTACCTACTTCACAACCTGGAAGTTCAGAATATCAGATTCAGCTGCAGCCAGAACGTGCAAGCCTTGCTGCCTTCTGCTTTGTTCTCAGAACCTGCAGCCCGCCTGGCAGGCGCCGACCCGCTTTGAACCTAAGAGTTCAAGTGTTGGCGGCCATCCCACCCAACCCTGGGGGTTGAGACGGAGGAGTCGGGCAGGAGGAAAACTCCAGCCCAGCTCCCCCATTTCAGCCACAAACAGCTGGCTTTTATCTGTTTCTTATATTGGTTCATCTGAATAATTTGAAGAGTTGAGCTTCTAGGGGAAAAAGAAAAGAAAAGGGAAGGGAAGAGAGGGGAGGGGAGGGGAGGGGAAGGGAAAAAATTTGAAAACCACTTCTCCAGTCCTAACCACTCATTTTGCAGATGGGCGATGAGAAGTGACTCACCCAAGGTCACCCAGCTAGTTAATGGTGACACTGGGACCAGTGTCTTCGGACACCCAGTCCACCCCACCAAGCGGCTGTCATAAAGTCAGAGCACAGCTGCATCCACCTGCTGGATGTGTGTGGTTAGCAAGACCGTATGGGTTTGCATTTTATCGGGAGATTCCTCAGGGCCGTAAGTCTCTCGTGGTGGGAATCCAGGAACTGTGCCAGGGAAGATTCTGCGTCAGTAAGTCTCCCTTGTGCCCCTTCGTGACATCATTACCCTGCCCAAGTCAACACCTGAAGCAAAATCTGCTTATACCTTCTCATCCAAGCCTTCTTGTTTTTACCCCGAGACCTCGGTCACTGCTCCATTTAGGGGAGAAGGAGACAAAGATTTGCAGGGGGAATGGAACAGCCCTGCCCAAAGCTGTTTGCCAAGGTCCTTACCAGTGCCCAATGCATGCACCACCCACCCACTCACTTAGCACAGTGCTAAACCCTGGCCGGCTAAATAATGGAGACACAAGAGACATGGCCTTTGATCTCACAGCATTTAGTCTAGTGAGGGAAAAAGACATTTAATGAGTAACAGATAAATAAATAAATGCATAATTTTGATGAATGCTGTAAAGAGGGGGGTGAGGGAGGGCTTGGGAGGGGTTGGCTGCTTCCAATGAGACTACCAGGGAAGGTTTCTCCAAAGGATGAGAAGAATCCAGCCAAGCAGAGTGGAGGGAAAAGCACTCCAAACCAACGGAACAGCAGATGCCAGCATGCTACGGTGAGAATGAGCTCTGCTGATTTGAGGAAGTGAAGAGCAGTCAGGGTGAGGGAGGTGGTGCGGTAGGCAGAGGCTGGACAGGAAAAGGGCCCAAGATAAGCCAGAGGAGAAAAAGGCAGGACCTGTAAGCTCTGAATGCATTTGGGTGTGAAGAAGGGGGGTGACCTGACACTACTGGCATTTGTCAAACATCATTCCAGTTGCAGAGCAGAGAACAGACTGGGAGGGGCAAGAGTGGAAATGGAAGATCAGTTGGGGCTTAGCAGCGGCTCAGGCATGAGCCAGGGATGCATGGCCCAGGTCAGGAGATGGCAGAGAAGATAAAAGGGGAGGGGGTGAAAGGTATCTTTGGAGACGGAGTCAAAAACACCTCCCAAGAGGCAGCGGGCAGTTAGACTCTGGAACCAGGCTGTCCCGGCCCATGGCAGCTCTGACTCGAATCGAATCGCCTAACCTCTCTGTGCCTCAATTTCCTCATCTGACAAGCAAGCTAAAAGAAATACATTGGGGGTGGGGTGTAAAGCTTTTAGATAGAGGCTGGCACCCATAAAGACCCTATATGAGACAATTGGTGTTACCACTGCGAATGGATTTGAGGGAGCGGCCATGAAAAAGTTTTATGCCTCGAGCTTTTAGGAGTCCCTGAATCCCAGAGTTATGTCTGAAGCATACCTTAAATACTTTGCAAAAGGCTTAACATGGACATAACCTTTGACCCAGCCATTCCCACATTGGGAATCTATCCCATAAAAATAATCAAGGACCCTTCAAAGATATGATTAGTGATACCTTTTGCAGCACTGTGCGAATGGTGAAGTACTGAGAACTACCTAATTATCCAATACTTTATTGATTAAGTACATTCTGCTCCACCCATACAAAGAGACATTCTGCAGCCTTAAAATGATGTGATAACATATTAATGTGGAAATATGTTTATAATATGTCTTCAAATGAAAAAAGAATAGGCAATAAAACCATATTACAATATAATCTAATTTCCAAGAATATATGTGCAGTGGAAAAAATGTCTAGAAAGATAAACACAAAATGTCAACGGGGTTATCTCTGGGGGTAGGATCACAGGATTTTTTTTTAACACTGTCTTATCTGGAAATTCTATTACTCCAGTAAGCTTGTATTACTGACCCAGATCTACTTTCCCTGTAGTTTCCTGCCATTGTCTGACTGCCAGTCTAGGCTTTTCTCCTTCCTGCCACCAAGAAGGAAGAGAAATCTGAAAGGAGTTGGGGGACTCCTGTCTAATTAGGGTGCGCCGGGGAAGTTACTTGGCCTCTCTGAGCCCCAATTTTTCCTTTTTGCCGGGGATATCATCACTGGTTCTGTCTACTCTTAGCACTGTGAGATTCTGGAGGGGAGAGAGGCATGTCACCTGAAAAGAGGGGTGATCACAACTGCTCCACCACCTGGACCCTCCCCTGCCATGTTCCCCCCGGGTGCCCACTGTTGTTTCAGGTTCAGTTGCCCAGGCAGAGTCCAGTCTCTCCAGGAGACACTCCGGCCATGGATCCACCTTACCCTTGACCCCAAGCCAGGACACCTCAGCTGCAGTAAGTCCTAAACACCACACCAAAGTCCCTGCCTCAGTCTGTGACCAAATCTGTCAGTCAAGTATTAATTATCCATGTGTCACCCCAGCATTTTCAACCTCAAGACAACAGAGATGAAGAATTTGCATTTGTACAGCACTTCACAGTTTACAAAGGGCCCCAGTGCTTGTAAAGATCTAAGTGTGGAGACTCATATCTAGATGGTATAAGTGCCTTTTACAATTTTTTCCCCATTGTATAAAGCCATTTGATTCTTTAAAACCACCCTGTGAGGGTAGCAGGGTTGGGAGAAAGCCTGCAGTCTTTGGAACCAGACTTATTCACTGTGGGATCTTGGACAAATGGCTTAACCTCTCTGAGCTTTATTTTCCTCTGTAACATGGGTTACTGGTCCCACCTTACAAGGTTCCTGTGAGGAAGGAATAAAGTGTGTAACGTGCCCAGCAGAACACAGCAGGCAATCAACGTGTGGTGTGATTGTTTTTATACCCATTTTATAGATGGGGAAACCAAGGCCCGGCCCCATGAAGTGACTTGCCCAAGGCTCCACTGCTAAAGGATGGCTGAGCTTGAAAGAGGAACCCAGGAGCCCTGTCTTAGGCCAGGGTTCACCCGCTGGCCCACGGGCACCCTTCCCCCTTCCCTCCACCCCTCTCTCGGTCTCCTCACCTGCCCCTTCAGAGCTGCCTCCTCCTCTGGTTCCCAACTGCAGCCGGCGAGCAGGTGCTCTGTGCTTGGTTTCCAGGCAGTTGTGGGCCGGTGTCATTTGCACGGCCTCCAGGCAGCCCTCGGCCAGCTATTGCTGCCTGTTCCTTCTGTTCACTTTGCATCGTCCGCACTTCCAGAGGACACCCTGGAAGCTTCCGGCTCTTTGACTTCCTCCCGCCAGCCACTCTCGCTTTTTCTCCGGGGCGTGGAAGCCGACGCATCTCGCAGGCCCCGGCCCTGGGCTGGGCTGTTCCCGGCCGTCACTCACCGCGGGGGGCGCCGCCCTCGCCGCGCCCACCTGCCCGCTCTCACGCGCCGCCGGACGCTGGCGGGAAGCCGGGATCTCTGCCCTCGACCCCACCACAGATGGATCCCTCCCCACTCTAAGCTCCACAATCAAGATCCAAAGAGCCCTTGTGAAATAGTAGGAAAAGGGCAAATAGTCCACAGAACAGCAGAAAGGCGAGAGGCAGTTGAGCTCAAGGATGAAAAGCCTGGGTTCCTCAATCCAGTCAGACTTGTGGGTCAGAGTCGTGGGAGCCCAGACTCCACTCAGCAGCGGTGGAGACCAGAGCAAACTGGTTAACTCCTCCCAGCCTCAGTTTCCTCACCCGAAAATGGGGAAAATAATTTTACCTACCGAATCTGCAGACTAAATAAGAGAAGGCATGTAGAGAGCTTATCACAGTGACTGGTGCACAGTAAGATGCAGTAATGTTAACTAGAACTATTATAATTATATGTCAGGCAATCTCAGAAAAAGAAATTTCAGTCTTATACATATAGGCATATATACATGTTAATGTTTAACCTCATTTATAATTAGAGAAATTCAAATTTAAATAAGACACTCAGTTTTCTGTTTGACAAATATCAAAAGCAATCCTAGCTAAAAACAGCTACTGTAGTATTAAAAGCAATAATAGCAGTTTTCTATGTGCTTTACTGAATGCTTCCGCTATGTGGTGCTGAATCCTGCCAGCAACCCCAGGCGGTACAGTGCCTACAGGAGGGAACGCATAAATGAGTGACTTATCGCTACTTTTCCACAGATGAGGAATTGGAAGCTCAGAGAGAGTAAGGGATTTATTTGCCCACGAGCTCCTGAGAAGCAGGTAAGACAGCTGGGACTGGAAGCCTGGCTCTGAAATCAGTTCCAACACCTGACCACCTTCCAAAAGTTTGTTGACATGGCTCATCTTTTGTTCCTTCTCACCTTCTCTTTGTATTTATGTTCCGCTCCTTTTATTCTTTTCCTGACTTTTAAGATGGGGTTTGGAGAATAAACAGAAATACATGTATTTGATTGTCAATGTAACCAGATGTCCTGATCCCTTTGGTTTATATTTTTTGAAATTTAATTTACATTTCAACATGTGAAAGGTTTGATTTTGCAATGAAAATTTTCTCCCCAGCCACTAGTTTCCCTCCCTAGAGATTAAAGATATTATACTATCAGTTTCTTATGTATCTTTCCAGAGATGATTTATGCATACACAAACAAAATTTCTATGGCAAAACATCTCTGAATCCATTTTCCTCCTTTTTTCACAAATGGTGGCATTTTGTATATACTGTTCTGCTCCCTGCTTTTTTTGCAAGGGGAAATGTATCTGAGATAGCATCCTGTATTAGTTCATAAAGAGCTTTTTCAGTTTTTTACTGGTGTATCATATTTCATTGAAAGGATGTACCTGGAATTGGAAATTATTTAATGAATCTCCTATTGATCTAATCCCCTCATTTTAAATATTTAAATATTGGATGGAAGGATACATGCAGAAGTGATTGCAGGGTTTAGGTTAGCCTAGAATTGTGTAAAAGTAAAATCATGGACCTTGGGAAGTTTTAGGTCTCTAAGGAGGTTCTCTAAGCAACTCTCCTCTTTCCATGCTGGAGACGGAGGGACGCAGTAGCTTGTAGCCTTGCCATCCGTCTTGGCTCTGTAGTTCCCTATTTTCCAATGTTACTGCCGGTTAGGTTGGTGGAGATTCAAGAGACTGATTCAGCCCAAAGGATCTGGTTTGTATTTGAGAGTTTGAAAGCCACACTTTCCAGCTGGGTAGCACCAGTGTAAGCCATATAAGAAGTTCATACACCTTGATCTCATAATACCCTGGAAAAATCCAAAGGATATGCCTATATCTGTGGGTTGAGTGAGGATGTTCATCAGTTTTATGTGGACCACAAATTGTTGAAAACAACGCCCAGCCCACCGATTAAGTGGAAGATGACATAATCATTTTAAATGATCATGTAGTATTTTTACTGACTTGTAAAATAGTCACAGTATATTGTTCCTGGAGAAGGAAAGCACTTCACACGATGTTATGAGGAAGGTAAGTTAGATTTTGTAAAACAAAATTTATGTTCAAACTGAAAAGCCTTGAGGCAAAATGTCACAGTGGTTATCTCTGGGTGATGGGCTTACCGGGTATTTTCGTTTTCTTCATATCTATGTGGTCTAAATGATCAATAATAAATATGTATTACTTTTGTAATGGGAAATTGTGAAAGTCAGTCAGTCAGAGTTTTCTGCAGGTGGCAGGGGGTGGGAGGGATGGTTAAGAAATCAGTCAGGGCATGGCGAGCCTTTGCGTAAAAATCAAATTGGTCCTGGCCCTTTTCTGGTTCACTGCTTGGCTAGTGACCAATTGCACAATCATGACATCTGGGGCTGGTCAGAGCCAGGAGAGGACTTTGCAAACAGTGGGGATTTTTCTGGGGAGATACCCAGAGGACCGAGGCCAGCCAGCTGGAAAAGCCCCTTGCCTAAGCAGTCCCTTGTCAGAACGAGTCATGAGACTTGGTGGAGCCCAGCCAAGGTCAGAGGGTGGTATTAACCTCTAGGGGAAAGAGGCAGCAGGGGGCAGGTGGATGGCGGTGGAGGATGGAAAAAAGGCCGTGACAAGGCAGGTTTTGATCAGGTGATGGTCAGTGTTTACCAAGCCAGGCCAAGGCAGGGGCCAACTCTCCTCTGTGGGAGATGCCACCATCTCATGTCTCAGAACCCTGCCTTGGGCCTGTCCAGAGTTCAGGACAGACCCCCAGCAGCCTGGAAATCACCTGGAGATGGTTGGAAATGCAAAATCTTGGGCCCACGCCAGACCTACTGAATCAGAAGACCTCAAGGAGATTCGGGCACACGAAAGTGTGAGGAGTGTTGATTTAAGAGTAGCATCCCCCATACATGCTCCTTGACTCATCCTGATTATATTCGTCCTCAGATTTATAAAGGCTTCCCGAGGACCTGACACCAGGAAGACGGTGCCCCAGCCAGGGCTGGGTGCTGTAAGGGTAAATATAAATTGAAAGAGAAAAAAAAATTTTTTCCCCTGGTGCAAAAAGAGAAAAAGACCCTTCCTACCCCAACTCTGCGTTTACTTAGGGCATTTTCTTTAGACACTTTGTAATTGTGGATTATTTCCCTGTCTCTCTGTTTGTATATCCTTTAAAAGCTGAATAAATCTTTTGCCAGTTTTACAACCCAGGAATGTTTTTCTCAAGCACCTGGGAGCCATTTCATTAAAACTGGAATCATCAAGGAAAGTGGAACCCTTACCGCCCCCCCTCTTCCATGGGAGTTTAACTTAAGGTCCAGGCTCCAAATTGAAACTGTCTCCCTGTCTTAGAGCTATGAGAAGTTTCTTTTCGTTTGGAGGAAGACAATTAGCAAACACAAAGGCCACCCTAATTACCAGGTGAGTTTAAGATGAACTATGGGTGACAAATGGTGCTGTCAAGGCCTCTTGCTTGAGGACTGGTTAAGAGTTACTGATTACCCTGAGAACATGCACGTAATGGCGTGTATCTGCTTGGCATTATATATAAGAGGGTGAGATTTCTTTCTTTCAGCACATTCTGGTTAAATGCTTATTCAATAATAAAATTGTTTTTCTTTCTCATCTACTTTTTTGGAGAGGTTTTCTGGGTTGGGAGAAGCTTTTGTTTTTAATTATGTTTCCCAAACAGTGCAACCCCACCTGAGAATGGACATCTCCCTGCACCTGCTACGCATCACCTCAATTCTTTTTACAGGATCACAATCTCTTATGTGAAATCTAGGGGCCAGATTGTTTCAGAATGCGGAATTTTTCATATTTTAGGAAGGTAATATGATGCATTTGCCATATGCTAAGTAATTCCTCCAGTGAGTTCTGGGGCAGCATCTTGTAATCAAACACTAATAATCTGCAGTTTATTATGAATATTGATAAGAAAAAGAATAAACACCAGAAGGTCAGGTCAGGTTTTGACTCAAATTTAATGGAAACACTTTTTTTCCTGAGTGTGGGGAGTTTAGAATTGTGGATAAATGTTAGGGACTATTTTATATTATCATTTTATTTTTTTGTTTAGATTGTGTCTGTAAAGGTAGAAATCTGGTATTATTTCCTACCTTTTGTTAACCTCAGATGTATTGGGAACTACAAGATCTAGATATTCTTTCAAATATAAAGCAGTTCACATATTTCACCTCACAAAGCAGGTCACAGCTGCAATGGTTATCCCCAGCTCAACTCAAGGGATTCTGTGAGGAGTAATTTCAGTGAAATGAAGCAATTTATCTCAGCTACCACTGTTGCCAAATGTGCCGGTCTGGATATATTACATCCACCAGAAAAATCTACGTTCTGTAATGCAATCTTGTGGGGGCAGATGTATTTAGTCTTGATTAGGTTGGAACCTTTGGATTAGGTTGTTTCCATGGAGATGTGACCCACTCAATTGTAGGTGATAATTGTGATTGAATTATTTCCATGGAGGTGCCACCCCACCCATTCAGCGTGGGTCTTAATTAAAACATTGGAGCCCTATAAGAGCTCGGACAGAAGGAGCTCAGTACTCTAGCTTAGGGAGACATTTTGGAGATGGCCATTGAAAGCAGACTTTTGCTGATGCTTTGGAGATACTAACCCAGAGTTTGCTCCGGAGAAGATAAGAGGACAAAACGCCCCAACAGCAACATTTTAAAGAATGCACAGGAGCTGAGAGAGGAGCTGGAACACAACCCAGGATCAGCAGATGCCAGCCACATGCCTTCCCAGCTAACAGAGGTTTCCTGGACGCTATTGGCCTTCCTTCGGTGAAAGCATACTCATGTTGATGCCTTAATTTGGAAATTTTTATGGTCTTAAGACTGTAAATTTGTAACCAAATAAACCCCTTTATAAAAGTCAATCCATTTCTGGTATTTTGCATAATGGCAGCATTAGCAAACTGGAACACCAAGTATCAGCGCTAAGGTGGAAACCCAGGGCCTCCAACTCCTGGACCAGTGCTCTTTCCTTCCTCTCCCTTCATGTGAGGACAGTGTGTGTGAGCCTTCTCTTCCCCTCAGTCCCCGTGCCATGTCTGCAGAGGACACGCTTATGCTGAAGGACAAAGGATAAAATATCTCTTGCCCATGCCAGCTGGTATGTTTAGAAACACAGATCTGAAATTGAACAGCCCTTTCTCCAGCTGCTCTGTGAATGATCTCGTCATTCAACCCCTAGACATTCAGCTCCAACAGGTGGCAGTAACTGGCCATTGGAGGTCCGTGGTGCAAGTTGGTCCAGGCACAGTCAGGGGGTCCTCACACTTCTTCTGAAGCATCTCTGAGCCCCGCCAGGAGGACAGTGCCAAAGGGTTGGCTGGAGGCCATTGAAAAGTCATGCTTGTGCAAGGAAGGGACGGGAAGGGTCCAGGAAATTCCCAAAGTCCTTCTCCAAATGTCAAGAGATAACACTGCTGGGCTGGAGGCCATCTCTGCTCGTGCAAAGCCCAGCTGGCAGCACTGGCACAGGGACCCTCTCGCAGGGCTTTTATGTCTTCATAGTATCAAAATCAGGAAGCCAGAGACTTCCCTCCTCTCTGGGTCTGGAGGCCCTCTCATTTCTTCTCCTTCTCGGGTCTCAAGGTCTTTCACTCTCTCCATGGCCACACACTCTCACTCATCTGTGCACCTCTCATGGGAGATATTGTATAACATTTATGGTACTTCATTTTCAATATAGAAAAATTAGGAAATGGGTCAATATGATAATTACTGTCATTTATAAACAATGCTAGGCACTGTTGTAATAAGGACTCTACCTGAAGTTTATAATTTATCCCTGATGACAACTCTATGGGTAGATGCCATCTTCATCATCATCTCCATTTTACAGATGAGGACGCTAAAGCACCAAGAGGTTAAGTCACTCGCCCAAGGTCACAAGGCTAGGAAGTGGGAGACTGGGATTTGAACCCGGCAGCCTGGTGTCAGGGTCCACACCCCCACCTAGCAGGCCACACTGCCACCTATAGGGAGAAAATAAATTTATCCAAACTTCTACAAGCAGAGATAACACCAGCACATATGGTGTATAGATTTTCAGTCTCTTTTCAATATTTTAAATATAGAAATATATATTCTTTACAAATTGTTATAAAATATCAGGCTGTTCTGTAGCATGCTTTTTTCACTGATTTTTCTGCATCATAAAACATTCTTCTACAACCTACAATAAGTAGCTTTATTTTTTTTTTATTGTAAAAGTGATCTGGAGAGACTCGGGCAAGATGGCGGCATAGAGAGGAGTGGAAGCTAAGTAGTCCCCCTGGAACAACTACAAAAAACCAGAAACAACTAGTAAATAATCCAGAATAACTGCAGGGGGACAAACGAGACCATCCATTCATCATACACCAACCTGAATTGGGAGGAATGCCTGAGAACACAGCATAAAATCTGTAAGTAAAACCTGCAGAACCAGGTCGGGAGACCCCCTCCCCCATAGCCCGAGCTGCCGAGCCGCGTGGTGCCACAGAGAAGCTCTCTCCCAGCAAGCGAATACAGCTCAGCTGAGCTCCAACTGGGGTTTTAAGTAGCGAGTGTGAACTGCTCACTACAGGTACCCAGCCCCAAAAAACAGACAGAGGCTTTGGGTGACGACTGATCTGGGAGAGCCGGAGGGTCGCCTTGGACTGGGTCTGAAGGGGACTATCTGTTTCTTTTTTGGCTCAGTGGAGAAAGCCCCAGTCATTTTCAGTTTCCAGGGCTGTGAAGCAGAGAAGGGTGGAGACACCACAAGCAGAGAGCGAGACCACTGAAATGCTAATGACCTCCACCTGGGGGCTCTGTCTTCTCTAGGAGGAAAGGGGTGGGGCCCTTTCCATTCAGAACCAGACCCCAGAGCCTGGGGGAACACAGCCATACCTCCTCACACCAGTCAAGAATTATAGGCTAACAGGTGTCACCTGCTGGGCAGAAAAGCACGGTGACCCGAGGCATCAAAGGGTGGAGCAATTTTCTAAGACACACCCTCAGGGAAACCAGATACTGAATATTTCTTCCCTCTGGGACCTGAGCCTGTTCTGGTCTGGGAAAACCTGATTTGGATAACCAAGGAAACCATGCCTAGACAACAGAAAATTACAACCTACACTAAGAAAAACAAAGTTATGGCCCAGTCAAAGGAACAAACGTACACTTCAACTGAGATACAGGAATTTAAACAACTAATGCTAAATCAATTCAAAAAGTTTAGAGAAGATATTGCAAAAGAGATAGAGGCTGTAAAGGAAGAACTGGACATGTATACAGCAGAAATCAAAAGTTCAAAAAACCTACTAGTAGAATCTATGGAAATGAAAGGCACAACACAAGAGATGAAAGACACAATGGAAACATACAACAGCAGATCTCAAGAGGCAGAAGAAAACACTCAGGAACTGGAGAACAAAACACCTGAAGCCTACACGCAAAGGAGCAGATGGAGAAAAGAATGAAAAAATATGAGCAACGTCTCCGGGAACTCAAGGATGAAACAAAGTACAATAATGTACATATCATTGGTGTCCCAGAAGGAGAAGAGAAGGGAAAGGGGGCAGAAGCAATAATAGAGGAAATAATTAATGAAAATTTCCCATCTCTTACGAAAGACATAAAATTACAGATCCAAGAAGCGCAGCGTACTCCAAACAGAAGAGATATGAAGAGGCCTACGCCAAGACACTTAATAATCAGATTATCAAATGTCAAAGACAAGAGAGAATCCTGAAAGCAGCAAGAGAAAAACAATCCATTACATACAAAGGAAGCTTCATAAGACTATGTGCGGATCTCTCAGCAGAAACCACGGAAGGCAAGAAGGAAGTGGTGTGATATATTTAAGATACTGAAAGAGAAAAACCACCAACCAAGAATCCTGTATCCAGCAAAGCTGTCCTTCAAATATGAGGGAGAGCTCAAAATATTTTCTGACAAACAGACAATGAGAGACTTTGTGAACAAGGCACCTGCCCTACAGGAAATACTAAAGGGAGCACTACAGGGTGATAGAAGACAGGAGTGTGTGGTTTGGAGCACAATTTTGGGAGATGGTAGCACAACAATGTAAGTACACTGAACAAAGGTAACTATGAATACGGTTGAGAGAGAAAGATGGGGAGCATGTGAGACACCACAAGAAAGGAGGAAAGATAACGACTGGGACTGTGTAACTTGGTGAAATCTAGAGTATTCAACAATTGTGATAAAATGTACAAATACGTTCTTTTACGAGGGAGAACAAGCAAATGTCAACCTTGCAAGGTGTTAAAAATGGGGAGGCATTGGGGGAGGGATGCAATCAGCATAAACTAGAGACTGTAACTAATAGAATCATTGTATTATGCTTTCTTTAATGTAACAAAGGTGATATACCAAGGTGAATGCAGATAAGAGGGGGGGATAGGGGAGGCATGTTAGACACTTGACATTGGTGGTATTGTCTGATTCTTTATTCTACTTTGATTTAAGGTTATTTTTCCTTTTGCTGCTTCCTAGCTGTCATTTTTTTTGTTTCCTCTTTCTTTTGCCTCTCTACCTTCTTTGACTCTCCCTCCTGCCTTGTGGAAGAAATGTAGATGCTCTTGCTTAGTATGAGCAGAATGTTCAATTAGGATGAACTTAAATGTTTGGAAGTGAACAGGGGTGTTGGTAGCAAGATGTGAGAATAACTAACAGCGCCGAATGGTGTGTGAATGAGGTGGAAAGGGGAAGCTCAGAGTCATATATGTCACCAGAAGGAAAGTTGGAGCTCAAAAGATGGAAATGTATAAAACTGAATCCTATGGTGGGCAATGTCCATGATCAACTGTACAAATACTAGAAATCACTTCATGAACCAGAACAAATGTATGACAATACAATTAGAAGTTAATAATAGATGGGCATATAGGGAAGAACTATATACCTATTACAAACTATATACTACAGTTAGTAGTATTTCAACATTTTTTCATAAACAGTTAACAAACGTACTATATCAATACTAGGAGTCAACAATCGAGGGGGGTTGGTTAGGGATAGCGGAGGTTTAGAGCTTCCTTTTCTTTTTTTCTTTTTTCATCTTTCACTTTATTTCTTGTCTGGAGTAATGAAAAGTTTCTAAAAATTGAACAAAAATTAAGTGTTATGGATGCACAGCTGTATGAGGGTACCCAGGGGCAAGTGATTGTACACTTTGGATCTTTGGATAATTGTATGGTATCTGAACAATCTCAATAAAAATGAAAAAAAAAAAAAGTGATCCGGAACTCTGTTTGGGGTGATGGAAAAGTTTTAGTGATGGATGATGTTGATAGTACAAATTGTGAATGTAATTGACACAACTGAATTGTATACTTGAAAGTGGTTGAAATGGGAGACTTTATGTTGTATGTTACCACAATACAAATAAAAAAAAAAACCATAGAATCATACAACACAAAGCGTGAACCATCATGGAAACCATGGACTTCAGTTAGTAATGTAGTGATATAGGTTGACCAATTGTAACACATGTACCACGCTGATACAAAATGTCAGTAAAAAGGAAAACGGTGTGTGTGTGAATGGGGGTGTATGGGAACACTGTACTCTGCATGATTTTTCTGTAAATGTGCAGCTGTTCTAAAAAGTAAGTTTTTAAAAAGTGTGGTACAGGAAAAAACAAATATATCTATTTGCCTGTATATGCATAAAATGTCTCTGAAAGGCTACACTAGACACTGGTTGCCTCTGGAGGGAGCCAGAGAGAAGACAGACAGATGAGACTTTACTGTATAACCTTTTGTACTCTTGAATTGTGAACATATAGATATATTATTTATTTCAAAAGCAAGTTTAAAAAATGAAACTGATACAACCTTATTGAAAAAAAAAAGCAAACCAAACAATACAGAAATTCATCCTTAAACTCGATACTCAGAGATATCACTGTTAATATTTTGCTCTATTTCTTCCAGATTTCTGTTTATGAATGAAGAGACATGTCTGCAGAAACATTTTTACCAAAATGAGATGATGCTGTATGATGCTATTTTGTTACCTGTTTTTCACTTAGGGTAAATCAAGGACAATAAATGGTGGTTATTGGTCATGTGAAGTTAACCATTTACAAAAGACTATTTCTGGATGAACTGAGAGTCTGGTGTCTGGGCAGGCAGTGCTAGCTGACACCAAGCCCCATGACCCTGAAATCTGGGCTTTTCAATTTGCTGTGTGCAGGACCTCGAGGAGGCAGGATACTGTATTCAGATCCTGGGATGTTAACATGTGGAGCTATATTCAATGTTTCTTCTGTCTGCAATGTTTAAACCTGTGTCATTTATTCCATAGGAGCAACACCTCCTACCTGCCCCTGCCCCCAGCCTTCATGCCCACCGCCACCAGGACAAGGCCACTGCAAGTCACCGCCCTGGTGGAAGAACCAGTCTGCGTTCCAAAGACCCAGGCGCCCATCTGCCTCTGCCACATCCCGTGACCTTGAGCAAGTTACTTTCCTATTCTGTAGAACCGAGGTAACTATCTCTACCATGCCTACCTCACAGCATTAGTTAATTGGAAGTCAGTTGGGATTATGAGTGTGAAAGTAACATGTAAAATACCGAGCACTGTATACATATAAAGATTTATTGTTAAATCTTGGCCTCTAAAGTAGAGGGAGAAGGGTGGATCCCAAATCCAGCTGGTCCAGCTTCCCTCAAATGTTGGCACATGAAGCTAAGGACACTCTGATTCTACAACAGCTACACATTCATCTTTTTTTTTTAATTGTGAACTTTAACATACATACTTAACAGTGACACATTCATCTTTAAAACAGAGGAGCTGTAAAGTTCAAGAGCACAAAGCATTGGGGAGGATGTGGAGCAATTCAAACTGGACTAACTCTCCACACAGCTGGTGGGAATGTAGATTGGTGTAAGCTTTGGAAAGCTCTTTGGCTACAGCTGCTGAAGGGGCTCATGTGAATACCATATGGCATGCCAAGGCCTCTGCTGAGTTATATAACAAACCCAAATGCATGCATATGTTCACCAAAAGACATAATATCAGAATGTAATAGCCCCCAGATACCCATCAGTAGTTAAATGGATCAAAATTACAATATTTTCACACAATAGAATACTATACAGCAACAAGAATGAATGATCTTCAACTACATGCAACAATAGGACCCCAGAAACATGTTGAGCAAAAGCCTGACCAAAAAAAAAAAAAAAAAAAAGTACACACTTGTTTCACTTAAATCTATTGTGGTATTACCACCCACCCCAAAACTTAATGCCTTAAAACAATGATTTATTGTTTCTCATGACTGTATGGGAGGCTGTACAGTTTCTCTCCTGATTTTGCCCAGGCTTGCAGAAGAGGCTGCCTTCAGCTCCTGATCTGGCTGGGTTGGAAGGTCCGAGGGTGGGGGTAGGGGGGTCTCACTCACATAGCTGGTGGTGCCAGTTGTTGGCTGGGGCTCCTCGGTTCTTCTCAGCATGGCCCAGGCTACTGTCCTTACCTGGCAGTCACAGGGGAGTGTTCCAAGAGGTCGAGAGTGGAAGTTGCAAGGTCCCTTAAGGCCTGGCCTCAGAAGTTGCATAATTTCCCTTCCTCTGCTTTGTAATGGTCAAATCAAGTCACAAAGCCAGCCCAGATTCAAGGGGCAGGGAAAGAGACCTACCTTTTGATAAGAAAGGACATCGCAAATGGGCACGCATACAGAAATGGGAGAAATTTGTGGCCATACTTTCCAATCTCCATCATATAGTTTGATTCCATGGGTATGAAGTAGGGAAGCAGGTGAAACCATGTATGCTGTTAGGAAGTCCTGGAGGGACAGACCCAGAGGAGAGTGTGAGGGACACCATCAGACTCCTGGATATGCTTCTTCATCTAGGTGCTGGTTACAAGGGTGTGTTCAGTTATGAAAACTCAGTGTGCCGGTTTGAATGTCTTATGTCCCCCAAAACGCCATTATCTTTGATGTAATCTTGTGGGGCTGATGGATTAGTGTTGATTAGATTGTAATTCTTTGAATGTTTCCATGGAGATGTGACCCACCCAACTGTGGGTGATGACTCTGATTGGATAGTTTCCGTGGAGGTGTGGTCCTGTCCATTCAGCGTGGGCCTTGATTGGTTTCCTGGAGCACTATATAAGCTCAGACAGAAGGAGTGAGCTTGCTACAGCCAAGAGGGACACTTTGAAGAATGCACAGGAGCTGAGAGAACTGCAGTTTACAGAGACATTTTGGAGATGGCCTTTGAAAGCAGACTTTTGCTCCGGAGAAGCTAAGAGAGGACAAACACCCCAAGAGCAACTGAGAGTGACATTCTGGAGAGAAGCTGAAGCCTAGAGAGGAACATCCTGGGAGAAAGCTATTTTGAAACTAGAACTCCGGAGCAGACAACAGCCACGTGCCTTCCCAGTAACAGAGGTTTTCCAGACACCATTGGCCATTGTCCAGTGAAGGTACCTGATTGTTGATGCGTTACCTTGGACACTTCACAGCCTTAAGACTGTAACTGTGTAACCAAATAAACCTCTTTCATAAAAGCCAATCCATTTCTGGTGTTTTGCATTCCAGAAGCATTAACAAACTAGAACACTCAGTGAGCTATAAACTTAAGATGCCTGGAAATTTTTAAATATGATTACCATACTTGAATTCAAAGTTAAAAAATAAATAAACAAAACAGTAGCGTACAAAGGGTGAAGTTCATTTCTCTTTCAGGTAACAGTCCAGCCAGTCGGGTTAGGGGGCAGCTGTTTTCATCTTGCTGTTCTGTCATCTTGTCCTCATCTGCAGAGGTGAAGCTGCGTCACTGGCAGTCTGCTAGCGAAGAGGCACTCAGAGCAGCTGTCCTGAAGCACGTTCCTTTCAAGCTAATAAGGTACGTGTTACACTCCTCACTTCTGCTCAGCATTGGTGGACAAGAACTTATTCAAGTGGCCATGCCTCACTGGGAAAATCATCTTAGCTGAGCAGCTTGTGACAAGAAGTGTCAATTTCAGAGAAATGACTAGCAGTCTGCCACATTTTTAATGAGGAAGCTGCTCTCTTGAATCATTATGTTTTCAAAAGGCTACCTGGAAATAGCAAAGTCCTTTTTTTTCACAGTGTCAAGACGCCAGGTGACCCGAATTCTACACTTTCCTGGTAATTCCTATTTTGAAATGAAGGCTGTTAACAATCACCCTGTGCTTTCCTTAAATATATAAATATGTTATTAATATAGAAATATTAAAATATATTTAGATTAGAAATATACAATTGACCAGATGCCAAGGGTTTGTACACTTTGCTGGGAAAAAGTCAATTGTCTTTGAGAAATTTCTTTATATGATTTTAGAGGGGGCAGCCTCTAAAATGAAGTGTTCAATGAATGAATAAATGAATGAATGAATTTTAGCAGCCTGCATCTTAGGTGCTGAGAGTTATCTGATTAGGGCATACCGGACTAAAACGTCCCATACAAACATTAGGGTTTATTAATCTATAATATGCACAGATAAGCAATTTTATATCAAGCATATGAATAGAATTTAGAGAAACAATTTTATTTGGGAATAGAACCCTGAAAAATCATCAGAGGCTTACTATTTTTTCACATGTACTTTCCCTCTCACATCAGCATGTCCCCTTGCCCCCTTCCCTGTGACCCCCTCCCAACCCACTACCTTGGATTTTCTGACTTGACCTGATGGTTCAAAATATTCTAAGACTTTCCCTGGGACACCTGTCTATTGCCCCTGGGTATTTGGCCAGGGGGTCTCCATGGAGCCAAAAAGTTAATAACTGGTCTAGAAAATACACAAACAAATGTCACGGTCCATGAATTTCTAAAACGAACAGTGAAGGCTCTGTGACATTATGCAAAGGCAAAGGGGTGTGAAGGAGAGTGTTCTGGTACGGAGACCGACGGATCTATGTTCAAATCTCAGTTCTTCCCCTTCCTACCCACATGTCTAACTTTGGATAAAGGACTGTGTGTCCTGGGCCTTGGCTTCCTCATCTGTGAAATGTGAATAATGATGGAAATCATTGTGAGAATGTGTTTGGCCCTCTGTAGGTGCTGAATAAAGTAGTTCCCCTCTCCCACTACTGCTTTGTTCTTACAGAACTGAAAGATCCATAACTTAAAGAATCAAAGGGAGGCCAAACAATAACTAAAGGGTTAGAAAATAAGATCCAAGAATAATGGATAAAGGAATGGTTAATGTTTAGTCTAGACAGGATGGTAAATAACTGGCTGCCCTTTGTAAGTACCTCCTATGTGCCACACTTAGCTTGGCATGTAATGTCCAATCCTTTGAAGAAGGTATGATTACGATACCCATCTTATAAGCAGGGAAACAGATTTTATAATTTGCCCAAAATCATACAGCTAAATGGTGAAGTGGAGATTCAAACTCAGGTCTGATTCTTTGCTTTGGCTTAACAACAGTCTCCCTTTCCAGTCCCTGGAAGCAAAACCTGGGGAGATGGACCTAAAGAGGAGCAGGAGGGAGAGGAGAAGGTTACCGTCAGTCACTGGCATCGGGGACAGGCAGGCCAGAGAAGACAACTGCAGCACCTCTTTCCCTGGCTGGGACTTGTCAGGAAGGGACTCTCCAGGCCCCAGCTGCCTTATGCATGGGCTTGCCCGAAGGCAGGAAGGACTCGAATTTCCCTAGAGGAAAATGGGCCTGTGAGACCAGGCTGGGGACTGAGCTCCTATGGGCCACAGGGGCAGGTCCTGAGAGCACCCTGCCCCTCCTCCTTGAAGGGGGCTCAATGGATGGGGCACAGTGGAGTCTATCCCTCTACTTTTTTCTATACTTTCTATTGTTATTTCAGAGATTCCTTTTGCCTAATTCTGACCATTCCCAATAAATAATTTATATAAAACTAAATAAAAATGAATTTTTTTTAGCCTTAATCTCTAAGCCTCTTAGTTTTCTTACCTACAAAAGCAAGTGTGCTAATTCCTATGGTCCTTGGACCTTTCAGCCTCTTCAAGCCACTTCAGTTCTAGTTTTCATGCAACCTCAGCTCTGGTCTAGAGCAGGCAGAGGTTACTACCTTCCACACTGCTTCTACCTTGAGTAGAACCCAAGGTTTTTGCTTTCTTGCCATAAATGATTATTCACATTGCTGAGAAGTAATGTGTGGTGGTTGGAAGCTGAATATACCCCAGAAAAAAACATGTCCTTAAATTTAATCCATTCCTGTAGGTGTAAACCCATTGTAAGTAGGACCTTTTGATGATTACACTTCAGTTAAGGTATATAACACCTTAATCAGGATGGGTCTTAATCCTATTACTGGAGTCTTTTATAAGGGAATGAAATTCAGACAGAGTGAAAAAGCCACAGGAAGCAAGAAGCTAAACTGGAACCTGGAAGAGAAGGAAGAGACCAGCAGATGCCTCCATGTGCCTTGCCATGTGTCAGAGGAACCAAGGATCACCGACACCCAGCCCCAAATGCCACAGTCTTTGGGGAGA
Organism: Choloepus didactylus; assembly: GCF_015220235.1. Classification (NCBI taxonomy): domain Eukaryota; kingdom Metazoa; phylum Chordata; class Mammalia; order Pilosa; family Megalonychidae; genus Choloepus; species Choloepus didactylus. The sequence continues at coordinate 109,657,498 of NC_051316.1, read as the reverse complement.
AATCATTGCCTTGATGATGCCTTGATTTAGATATTTTTCCAGCCTCAAAACCGTAAGCAAATAAATTCCCATTGTTTAACCCAACCCATTTCATTGCATTTGCTTAAGCAGCCTAAGAAACAAAACCCTAGTGATTGAGCTTAATTTCATGCCATTTCCTCTGCAGAGCTGCACTATTCTTTCCCATCTCAACAATTTTGAGGCAATCAAAATAGAGTTTCTCCCCCTCCTTATTTTTCCTTGTGTGGAACATGGAAAAAGTCAGTTCAATAGAATTAGACCCTGTGTTTTGACTCTCACAGCAGAGGCCTATCACTTTTACAACCTAAAGGTCATAATTTTGAGGAATAAAATTTTTTTTTGAAGAGCAGTCCCAAAAGCTCACTAAACCATGGCATTTGGATTCAACAGATGGAGAAACTCATGTTTAGTCCATATTTCTAAACTCTGTACCTGATTTTGAGCCAACAGACTTAAATTGACTTCTAACATTGGTATACCTTCTAAGTGAACCTAAGCAGAATCTACCAGCTCCACATCCCTCTCCCCCCCAGTTTCACATGGGAAATCACAAAGCCACACTGAAAAGGGGGGGCCACGGTTTGATATTGTCCAGAGAATGTCTCTTGGCTTCAGAAGGCTGCCACTTCCCGCACTTCCAGCCCTCGGCTGTGGTCCACTCGAAGTAAGTGAATTCCTCTGTTGAAACTTGCACACAATAAGGAGATGGTGTCGCCAACAGCCAGGGAAGTCAGAGGCCCTGATCCATCCAGAGACAAGGTGAAAAGGCAGGCTGGGGGAGGAAAGGGGAATAAGCAGTTTAGGCCAAGAATGCAGTTTCATGAAACACGATATCTTGGTGAGAAATTAAAGAAATAAGCCCTGTGCTATACGCTTCTACCTCACAAGAGGGAGGAGCAGCAAGCTTCAGAGGAAAGCACACCGGCAGGAAAGTCAGAACTTGAGTTAAGCTGGCACATGGACCAGACAGGACATAGGCCATTTAGAAGTAGGTTCAGACAATTGGGGCCTTACCTGTGAAAGGCCTGTTCAAATGTTGCCCTTAGCTACCTGCCCAGAGAACAAAGCAGAGGCAGGGGCCAGAGAAAAACAGATACAGATACCGAGTCTTCAACTGTTGGCTTCCTGTCTTACTTCCAAAGTGGGGAATCTGGTGGGCAGTTTTCAGGGCTTCCAGCTGGTCCAGTCTCCCTGCATCTGCATGTCAGAAGCCACTTTTCTAAGGACTACAGGAGCACACCTAGGGGGCAGGGCATCTGTGCCTCTGGGTTGGCTCAGCACTTTCAGGCCCTATTGTCTTTGACCTCAAGTGATGATCATCAACTCCACCCACCCCCACCCTCCATCTCTTACACCAGCTCTGCTCCCTCCTAAAGGCATACCCAGGGGGCTGGAAGAGGCAACTCCAGATGAGGATCAGCAGAGCTGTCCTTCCAGCGGAGGTCTGGCTTGCTTGTGCCAGAACTGTTTGCAGAGTGCAAACAACTAGACTGATCCCATGTCTCTCCTCTGAGGGCTATCTCCCACTGCTTGGGGCTGGGTTTCTAGAGGATTGGTGTGGGAGAAACTTTGGAGTTCTCTGGCAGAACTCAGTGTCCACAAGAAAGTTGCTTGGGGGCAGAGGGGTCCTGGTAAACCCGCTTTCCAGGGGAGGGGAGAGCCCCATTTCAAAGCATTTGTTGGATTTTTGTGGTGTAAATACTCTCACCTTAGCCAGATTTCCAGCAACTAACAGTTTAATGGGCAGTTTGCCAAATTCCTGAATATTTCACAATTGGCCGGTAGGAGAGGGCTCCAGTACACCACTGCATTGAGGACTAAGAGCTGTGTTCCACACAACCTCTCTTTTCTCCATCTTTTTGAAGTACTATGACCTTACTGCCATCTTAAACCTTAGCTACAGAGTCAAAAGAGGTGAGAGTCCTTCTGAAACTACCCTTACTCCACCTAAGGCTGAGGCTCTCATTTTAGTCCTTGAAAAATGAATTCAGAAGTGGCAATTCTTGCCCCCTTTTCCAGACATTTTGAGCATCAGAATTAAAATCTGCTGAAGAACTTCAGATAGAAAGAATAAGAGCCAAATATATTTGAGCTCTGAGAAATGAGTTTATATAACATGGTACCAAGAGGATAAGGGTGTTGGCTTCTAGCCAGGGGTTGAACAAGTTTCTGGCATCTTGGTGTCATCACTTAACCACGAGAGGACTGTAGAGCAGCAGGACATGGGTGGCTTTGGATATGCTGAGCAATGGAAAGAGAGTTTTAAGGAAGCCTTTAGGCCTTCATGCATCTTCTGACACATGACAGCAGGCCCCTTACCTCCAGTATCTTGGTTCCAAATCTTCACCTTGCAGTCATGTGATGAGGTACCAATTAAAGGCATCAAAGCCCAGGCTCTTGGTAGGAAGACACAGGATGCAACTGTCTGGAAATGCCCCTTATACTCACATATTCTGTTCTGTGTCTGCCTTAGGTCCCACAGCTGCAAAGTAATGACATGGACCAGCTCATACATACACATTTCTCTAGCTTCACGCAGGCTTCATTTTCATTAATATCCATTTGTCTACCCTCCCATGATTTACACACTCCTTCCACTCACCTACTCATCTAGCCACCCCTTATCTTTAACCATCCCACCCATAAACCCAACCATTAATTCATCAAGTGATTATTTTAAGCTTCAACTCTGCCCCCAACCCTGGTTAAGGATGTGCCAGAAGGATTATTGCTTCCCTCATGGTTAAGAAAGCAAAAGCTTCATGTCCTACAGCATGAAGAGACAGTATAGGGTTGCCTGCTTTCCACGACAGCTCAAGAGCTGCTTTATACCAGCGTCTTGGTATCTATGGAGTCCTGTGGGGGACCTCATGGTTAGTAGTACCTTCTCATGAGTGCATACAGGTGCAGACATTCTGATTTAATGCCTAGATATTGAGTTTTGATACATGAAGGCTACTGTTTACAACAAGGGAGGTCCCACAGGTCCCACAAGACAATCCCACAAATCCTACTCTTGTTGATATGGATCAGACAGCACCTGGAGAATAAAGATCAAGAACACAAGCAAACTGAATTGTGCCCCAAAAATAATGAAGTCACTGGAAACTATGTCATCTGTTGGGGATTGAATCACGACCCCCACAAAAGTAATATTTCATCTCGATTCTTCAATTCTTCATCCTGTGTATGTAAACCTATTTGTAAATAGGAACTTTGAAGGTGTTATTAGTTAAGGTATGGCCCAACTGAATCAGGTTGGACTTTCATCTGGACTACTGGAGTCCTTTACACGAAGAGTAAAAGACAGAGAGAAAAGCCACATGCGGAAGCAAGAAGCTGGAAGTCAATGGAACCCAGAAGAAAGGAGAAGATTCCCCATGTGCACTGCCATGTGAAAGAAAAGCCAAGGAACCCCAAAGATTGCCAACAGTCAAAAGATATCAACCCCAGGAGGAAGCAAGCCTTCTAGCCCCTGAAACGGTAAGCCAATAAACTCCTGTTGTTTTGCCAATCCATTGCATGGTATTTGTTTTAGCAGCTAGGAAACTAAAACATCATCCATGAAATAGATGTAGGAACTGGAAATGCTTAGCTTGGAGAAGAGAAGCTATATCAACAGCCTGGGATTCAACTCCCTGACGTACCATTTATTATGGGTATGGTCTTAGGCAAGAAATTTCAACTTGCTGTGCTTCTATTTCCTCACCTGTAAAATGGGAATTATAATAGCAGCAACATTGTAGAATGTTTTTAAGAATTAAATAAGGTAATGCATGTAATGTGTTTAGCCTAAAGCAAGACATATATTAAATATTCAATAAATGGGAGCTGTAATTATCCCTATTTGGATATAGATAACCTTTCTAACAGATATTCTACAATTAGGAATCCAAGGTACTTTGGAGAAGCAAGGCAATCTATTCCAAAATAAACCCCAAGGAAAGTACATGGGTAAGGGATGAAGTGGATCCTAGATCAGCACTGGAGCTCCAAAGTTCCTACAAGCTTGAACTTCCTTTACTGGAAGCACTTGTACAGTGGGAATACATTTGGCTCTTCAAATCACCCTCTCCCCATTTCTAAGCTCTGCTGGGAGTAGAGGCACCAGCAGGTTTCCGAGTTTAGCTCTTCCCAATCTGAACTCTCATCTCATCCCTCTTTTCTCTCACCATTTCAGAAAGACCTAGGCTAATGGATGGTTCCCTACAAGAAGCATATCTTGAATGCAAAGATATGCTGTGTTTATCTGTGTAGCCCAGCTATGGGTACAGGGCCAGAGTAAGTAACCTGCTCATCAGCAACCAGATACCTGACCACACACAGTATCTTACCGTGGCTTCACAGCCTTCCCCTCCAAAGCCACTGCTGCAGGAGATGAACTTGTGTCCATCCTCACTAACCGCACAGTAGGTCTGAATGTGCTGCTTTGTAGGAAACATATGAGCTACCTGCAGACCACGAGCGTCCCATAATCTGAAAGAAATTACAGAAGGAAATGAGTTTGTAGTAAATGTGTCTGAAATACACCTGTAATAGCCCACTAAGATAAAAGTCTTGGCTCTCTGCTGCCTGGGCCAGTCAGGACTGACTGCTAAAAACAGCTGCATGAACCAGATTAATCTCTGAGACCCCAAGGCCAGCCGGAAGTAACCAAATTGAATGGCAACAGAGCTCTTTCTATTTTGAGATTTAGTTCACAGGAATTTAGACCAAGTATCTTAATTGTACAAATTAGTTTGCTAATTTTGTCCTTTGGAATGCTGCTTGCAAAAGACAAGAGTGGATTTCTGTGCCTGTGATTTAAAAGAAAGAAAACAAAAAAGATACGCAAGATTCATCAATACAGAATCAGATACAAAGAATTACAGGCCTTGGCCAACCTTGGACACAGGGCCCACTGGAGAGTGTTTTGTTTTACCACTAAGTCTCAATTTTACCCATTGTCTCTTTTCTACCTGTCTCTAAGTAGATTCTTTTCTAAGATCCAAAGCTCCTATTCTTGCTCTCTAGTCAAAGAACTGCTTACTTCATTTGACTGCCCTCCTGCTGATTCTGACCCTGCTTCCCCAGGGAGGGCTTCACCTAAGAGCTGGGTGACTGGGAATGTCAGGAGCTAAGCAGGGGTGGTAAGTAGTCAGGGTGGGGAGGAGCAGGTGACTGATCCCGAGGTTAATTTGAACATGTTTACACATCAGGGGCTGGCAGAACTGGGTGCTTCAACCCACCAAGAATAAGGGCTTTTTCTTGAACCATAAAGGCCCCAGCACCAGAGAGGGGAGGGGACAGTGGCGCTGGGAAGGTCACTGCAATGTGGAGAAGCAGAGTGAGAATGGAGGCAACATAGCATGGGAGCCACAAACCTTCACCAGAAACACTTTCCCTGCTGCTCGGTAAGCCCACCTGATGGTTTTATCTTCAGAGGTCTGTAGTATATATGGTTCTCTGGGGACCCAGCACAGATGAGTGACCTGGAAGAAGCAAACCTTTCAAAACTTCTCCTTACCAAGTCATTCCTGTGCTGTAATTCCTGTAAATGGTGATGAATATCATGTCTACACCTCTTCTCAAGGATGATGAACTAGTAAATTTTAGAGGGACTTTATGCTATGCAGATACCCAACAGTCATGTTCTCCCTGTATCTCCTAGGCTATCAATAGCCATAGTAGCAGCTGGAACAGTTGTGAGTGCCAAGATGCATGCAGGCACCCTTAGAAGGTCTGAACCCCAGCTACGTGGTAGAGAACCTCTGGCCCAGTGGAGCTCAGGAGAACAGCACCTATTCTGAGGTAGAAACCACTGAAAAACTAGTCCAAGCCCTCACAGGGTTCTGGAAGCGCTTTCTTGGTTCTCTTTAATCCCTGCTGCCCCCTGCTGGGCAGGGCATGAAACCGTTTTTAAAAACAATCAAAGGTGAGGGTTTCTCTTTTCTTCCAGCAACCTCCACAACTATGGAGGGCACAGGGCAAGCACATTGGGCACTGACAGTTGTCTTCAAAATTAGAAAAGACTTTGACAACCCCTAAAGGAATACCTACTGTGTGTCGGACATTATGTTAGGTGTTTTATATACATTATCTCACTTCATCCTTTCAAGACCCTTATCAGGTGATAGAATTATTCCCATTTTATAAGTGATACTCAGGATGTAAGAGCTTAAGTAACTTTCTTGTGGTAAAACAGCTAATAAGTGATGGACCCATGTTTATATACCAGTCTGCTATCAAAAAATGACTGGTCTTCACAAACAGACTACATATACATAAAAGCAGAAGGCAACTCTTATGTCTCTGCATGATGTTACATGTATAGAACATACAACAAGCATAAGCTGTGAGCTCCTGGAGGACAGGGACTGTGTCTTGGTCACTAACCCTGCTTCCTAGCACAGTGTCTAGCCCACAGGAGAAATGCAGACTATATTTTGAAGGAATACATGAAAAAAAAAAAGGCCCTTTTAAAATCAAATATGAACCAACAGAATTGTTCTCTGGAGCAGAAGAGAGAGATTATCTGATCCAATAACCCTGAGAGGTCAGGGTCCCACAGAGAGTTAGGGGTGAGCAGGAATCAGAAATGCCTCAAATGCCTGGCCGTGGTCTCCTGATCCCTCTCCCGGCCCTTTTCCCCGACCCTGCGCTCCCTTCTGCTGCCCTGCCCTGCCCTGTATCAAGTTTGAGTTCATACCAGGTTCCTGGAGAGAGAAGCTCTCTCCACACACTGTCCGGTCCCCACGTCCCACAGGAGCAGGCTGTTGTCCCGAGAGCCAGTGCACAGCTGTGATGAGTCTTTGGAAACAATGGCAAGAAGATGGCCCATGAGATGGGGCCCCAACAGGGCTTTTCAGAAAGTACAAAGGTGTCTGGAGGACATGGGCCCGTCCTTACCTGGGCTCACAGCCAAGCCAGTGACCACCATGGCATGGCCGGAGAACTGCTGCCGCGGCTGTGAGGAGCCACACAAGTCCCACATCATCACCATCCTGTCCCGAGAGGCGCTGAAGAACTGGTTCGATTTGTGCACGCAGGCTACCTGCTCAGGGCAAAACCCAAGGAAATGGCTCTATTACTAGTCTGAACGCACTTTTAGAACAGGAAAAAGATGGATTGCCAGATTCCCTCCTACACGCGCATTTTAAAAGAGTAATACCTAAATTTGAAATCAGTGAATGGAAAGCATAAAAGCTAGCAGGCAATTCAATTTCCCCCTCTCAGCGTTGTGCTACCCAGCCTCTTTATGGAGCAGAATCCCTCCCCACTCTTCAAGGCAGGGTTAAAAATTCACTTCCTCCATAAAACCTCCTGAAGTCACCCTACCTCCACTGGACTCTATCCCCTCTTTGGTCTCCTACGGAACTTCCTGTTTGTCTGACTGCCGCCTCCTCACTCCCCCTCCCCGAACTTTATCATTACCACATCCAAAATAGGCACGGTGTAAAAAGCCCTCTCACATACTTAATTCTCTTAGGTTGAAATGTTATTTATTTTACTTTGCTTTTAAAGAGATATTATTATTTTTATTTTCAATCACAAAAAGATCCACTTATTTCTCCTTTACCAAGGGCTTCCAACAGGAATAGAAGCTGGGTCTTTTGATCTACCAAGATGATAAGGTTTTTGTCCCTTTGACCAATTACTATAGAGAATATTTTACCAATTTCCTAATATTGAACCATTTGTGCATTCCTAGAATAAAGCTTAGTAATGGTGTGCTATTCTTTTAGCAAAAAGTCAGATTCTATTTGCTAATATTTCATTTAGGATTTTTGTAACAATCTTGTAGTAGATTACAACTAGTGTGCCCATTATGCATTTTCCCACTTAGGAACAAAATCTCTGTATCATTGGGTATGGTAATGTGCTCAACCATAAAATTGGATTTTCTAGCCCCTTGAAGACAGAGGTGACCAGGAAGATATAAGCAGAAGTGGGACTTCTGGGAAACTCTTTATAAGGAGCTGGTGGGCACAACCTTTTGCTCTTGCCCCGTCTTTCTTCACACTGCCTTAAGGCCAGATATGATCACCGGAGCTGCAGCAGCCACCTTTTCAAGCAGTGAACTTGAAGAAGGAAACTGAACACTAGTGATGGCAGACAAGAAAGACAGAAGGGGCTTGTCTTCCTCGTGACCACGGAGCCACCACACCAACTTTCTACTACTTGTTTAAGCCACTGTTATTTGGGGTTTCTATTATATAATGACATATCGAATTCCTAATACTTAATACAGATCATTTTCATTATATGCTTTGCCAAATATTTCCATTAATGTTATAACAGCTTTCTAGAAAGAACTGAGTTCTCCCTTTTGTCTGTACTATGGAACAGTTTAAACTGTATCAGAACTATCACGTTTTGCAAATTTGAAAGAATTTCCTTTGAAATCACCAGGGGCTAATATTCTTATGCTAGGTGATTCTGGTGTACTCTTGACCAATTTAAAGTGAGTCTCTGTCCCATTTAGTGCTTTTTGCCTTGAATACAACTTTGTTCCAAATTAATATAACAACTTCTGCTTTCCATTTGCATTTGCCTAATATGTCGTTGTTTGCCTTTTCATTTTCAATCTTTTGCTTTGCATTACATATGCTTTTAAACAGAGTTTAGTTGGATTTTGTTTTTCACCCAGCCTAACAATACCTTTATTTAATGAGTTTATCCAGCTTACATTTATTGCTATTATAGATATGTGTTGTCTTGTTTCTTTCATCTTATTTTCTATTTTTTAAATACTTTATGTTTTCATTGTCTTCTTTTATGTAAGATGTTTACATTGGTTTTTAGATTTTTTTCCTTTCCCTACCTTTACAAATTTTTTACTTTAAAACATATAAACTAAGTTCTTCTAATTGTTACCTTTATACATGTATTAATGTCCTTAAACCTATACTCTCAACTTATCAACTTCAGGGAAAAATAAACACAATATATGTACAGACTTTTCCTGTATAGCAAATGAAAAAAAAAATTAGCACAATTATATTACTTCTGTCTCCTCTCTCAAAGACTTGGAGAGATGTGCATTTGAGGTGTCCTCTCTTGTCTGGATGAAAATGCAATGCATCTGGCAGTTACTTACCATATTCTGTACCATGGGATGGCGGCTGATGCCTAGTTTCATCAGAGATGGAGTTTGTGTCTTAATTTTTGGTTCATTTAGGTTGGTTTCAGAGAGGGAGTTATACAATTGACATTCTCCATCATTTTTGCTGGAAGTTCACTCTATTCTAAAATACTGTTTAATAAATTAATTTTTGTTTAACGTCTATTGGCTTTTTTAAAAACTTCCCCAATTAGACCAAAAGATCCCTGAGCATAGGGATTTTGTCATTTTTCTAGCTATAGTAAGCTCACAGTAACTACCTTCAATACATGTTCCTATGAAATTAGGATAGGTCAGAGAGTGTTGTTCCCAACTGTTCTCTATTTACCACCTGAGCCATTATGAGCTTAATAATAGAAGAAAAATTGGGTGCCATATAATTGTATAAACAGCAAATAAGTGAACAATTTGTTCTTCTTTTCGTGGAGTACGGCTTCACAACATCAAAGGAAGCCTCTGCATTTTTCCTTAAGACACTCAATGGCTCTTGATATGTACAGCTATTAGATATTCCTTTATTCAGTTCCAAATCCCCTCCAAAATAAAAATCATTTGTCAGTTACCTTAGTGATTTCATGTTCATGTCCTCTGAACCTTTTCACCACATTTCCAGTTTTCCAATTATAGGCCACAACTGTCTGCAGAGCATCATTAGAACATTTTAGGTTAATTCACTCAATTTTAGTTTAACTGAAACAAACCTTTACTTAATTTCCCCCCTTAATTTATCCTTTGTAACCAACTCCCATTCTGTTAAGGGACTAGCTTCAAACATTAAGAGTTTTATTGTTCTGTCCCTCCTCACTTTCCCCTATCTGACTTTCTCTTCTTTGTTCTGGATCATTCTTCTCCCCCCAAGACTCTGGGCCACTCCTCTAACGCTACCTGATGGGTTTGGGATAATATTTCCCAAATGGAATTAATTCAGGTTGAGGTTCTGGTTGTAGATGCTGAAGGAGAATTCTACATGGGATTAGCAATACTAGCAAGTCCCTAATTGCATTGTTGATTTTTTTTAATATTACAAACAAACAAACACCTCACCCAAAATCCCATCCCATCAGCCAGAGACAATCACTGTTAACATTTTCAATTTCTTTCTAGCCTTTCTCCAGACATATACTTTTTTTCTTATTTATCTTTTAAAACGTGGTCACATATATATAACATAAAATTTGCCACTGTAACCACTTTCAAGCTTACAATTCAGTGGTATTAATTACATTCACAAGGTTGTGCTACTGTCACCACCATCTTTTACCAAAACCTTTTCATCAGAGAAACTGTACCTATTAAGAAGAAACTCCCCCTTCCCCATCCACCTATGCTGGAAACCTATACTCTACTTTCTGGCTCTATGAATTTTCATATTGTAGTTGTTTCATAGAAGTGAGATCATACCATATCTGTCCTTTTGTGTCTGGTTTATTTCACTCAACATGATGTCTTCAAGGTTCCTCCATGTTGTCACATGTATCATTCTTTTTATGACAGAATAACATGCCATTTATGTATATACCACATTTTGTTTATCCATACATCCGTTGATGGACACTTGGGTTGCTTTCACCTGTTAGCTGCTGTGAACTCTGCTGCACAGATATCCGTCCAAGTCCCTGCTTTCAATTCTTTTGGGTATATACCTACGAGTGGGAATGCCAGGTCATATGGTAATTCTATACTTAACTTTCTGAGGAACCACCAAATTGTTTTCCACAGCGGCTAAACTATTTTACATGACTACCAACAATGCACAAGGGTTCCTAGTTCTCTACATCCTTGCCAGCACATTTCATTATGGTTTTGATTTGCATTTCCCTAATGACAAACAATGTTGAGCATCTTTTCATGTGCTTATTGGTCATTTGTATATCTTCTTTGGAGAAATGTCCTTTGTCCACTTGTAAATTGGGTTGTCTTTTTGTTGTTGAGTTGTAGGGATTCTTTATATATACTGAATATTAAACCCTTATCAGATGTATGGTTTCCAAATATTATATCCCATTCTGTAGACTGTCTTTCAACTTTCTTGATAATGTTCTTTGATGCACAAAAGTTTTAAATTTTTGATGCAGTCCAATTTATCCATTTTTTTTTTCTTTTGTGCTCATGCTTTTGGTGTAGTATAAGAATTCATTGCCTAATACAAAGTCCTGAAGATGTTACTCTGTTTTCTTCTAGGAATTTTATGTCTTTAGTTCTTATATTTAGGTCTTTGACCCATTTTAGTTAATTTTTGTTTATGGTGTAAGGTGGAGGTCCAATTTCCCCATCACCATTTCTTAAAAGACTATTTTCCCCCACTGAGTGGATTTGACACCCTTGTCAAAAATTAATTAGCCATCGATGTAAGGGTTGATTTCTGAACTCTCAACTCCATTCCACTAGTCTCATGTCTATCCTTGGGTCAATACCACACTATGTCAATTACTGTAGTTTTATAATACATTTTAAAATCAGGAAGTATGAGTCTTCCAACTTTATCCTTCCTTTTCAAGATGGTTTTGGGTATTCAGACCCCCTTGCCCTTCCATATGAATGTGATGATCAGCTTTTCCATTTCTGCAAAGAAGGCTGTTGGAGTTTTTATTAGGATTGTACTGAATCTGTCAATCACTTTGAGTAGTGTTGACATCTTAACAATATTAAGTCTGCCAATTCATGAATACAGGATGTATTTCCATTTATAAGATCTTCTTTAATTTCTTCAGCAATGCTTTAAGTTTTCCATGTAAGTCTTTTATATCCTTGGTTAAATTTATTCCTAGACATTTTATTCTTTTAGTTGCTCCAAGTATATACTTTTGTTCAAAATTGAGATATCCATTTTTTTCACTTAATATTTTATTGTAAGCATTTCTTTCCTCAAAATGGGATTTTAACAGCATTGCTCTGGCCATTCTCTATAGTTCATTGCTAGAGAGTAAGGAACATGTATCATAGTGGAGCTAATGACTCTTAGCACTTTACCTTGCTAAATCCCAGCTTCCTAATTTGCAAAATGGAGAAGATAATCCCTGTCCTATCTACTCCCCATAGCTGTGAATGAGGATCATACAAAAGAATTCATATTTCTAAGCTAATATAGATTTTAGGACAAAAACACTGCCAATTAAACTATGACGCCATACTTTATTACTGATTTTTAGATGTATCCTGATTTCAGAGGTGGTAAAATGTAAAAAGATGTACATATTATAATCAACGAAATACATTATGCAAATGGAATTTGAAGATTCTAAAAGGCTATTGAAACTGAGAGGCATTATTAGCATTAACTACTGCAAAAATAATCAGCAATTTTGCTACCAGAATCCTAGATATAAGTACCATGATAGATCCAAAATGAGGATGAGAAAGCAACCAGATTCAAAGTGTCAATGGGAAGAAGGACAAAAATACAGAAGGGAGGTGTCTTAGTTTGTCTGGCTGCTATAACAAAAACTACACAATGGACTGGCTTAAACAACAGGAATTTATTGGCTCATGGTTTTGAGGCTAAAAGAAGGCCCAAGTCAAGATACTGGCAAGACTTGTTTTCTTTCTGAAGACAGTAACATTCTGGTGCTGGCTGCCAGCAATCCCTGGGGTTCCTTGGTTTATATTTCTGCCTCCTGTCATAGGGCAATGTCTTCTTTCTTGCTGCTGTGACTTCCAGGTGCTCTTTATAAAACCTCTAGTAATCCAAATTAAAGCCCACCCTGTTTTAGTCAACCACACCCTAAATAAAAATAATATCTTCAAAAGGTCCTATTTACAATGGATTTACACCCACAGGGACACAGATTAAGATTAAGAACATGTCTATGTTGGGGTACATGATTCAGTCAATCATAGCAGGAATTACAACCCATGTGAATGTAGAGATTTTAGCAAAATGGTGGCATAAAAGAAGAGACTATGAGGCGCCTTTCATTGACAAGTAGCTCCTAGGGCTGTGTGTAGGTATAAAAATGGATTGGCCAGAATAATAAAATAATAATACTTACCATTTATAAAAAGCACTTGGGTGGTCTGACACAGTGCTAATGATCTTACCCATGTTCTTGCTTTTAATCCTCACAACCTCCTTGTGAAATTGGGATTATTATCCTCATTTAACAGACAAAGAGACTGAAGCCCCCCAAAATCAAATCAAAAGACTTGCCCAAAGTAATATAAAGTGGGAGAGAAGGGATTTAAAAAATCTTTCTAACTCCAAAAGTTATATTCTTCCACACTGCTGCCAGAAATGCAAAACCTGGACTTCTGTTCAACATATCTTTTCCCCCCACCGTGATGTTCGTTCCCTGGGAAGCACTGTAAACACCCCACCTTATCTTTTCCTCCAGAGACACACAGGTCTGAGTTCAGAGCAGCAACAGCAGAGACGGTATCCATGTGGGCTGGGCTATACTCTTGAAAGGCTCTAGTTTGAATCTTCTCCTCTGTAACTCCATCAGGCCTGCTAAAGAGAGAAAGGCAAAGGAGAAACCCAATGTTAATATTAGGCGGACTGGACAGCTGAGCAAGAGGAAGAGGAGCGTGGGCTAAGGTGGCAAATTCAGGCCAGGCTAGGGAGAGAAAGGAGACCCAGTGACATGATCAGAATTGCTTTTATCTCCTCTGAAAACACTTGAAATGACTGAATGATTAGAATCTGAAGCAGGGGAATCCTGAAGCCAAGAAACCAGTAGGCTTTGCTCACACTAGAGATTATTCCCAAAGATGTGTGAGCTCAGATGCTAGTTAACAAGTGGACTGTTTCTTACCTAACAGAAAACAGACAAAACTGACTTCTCAGGGAAGGGTCATTAACATGGGTTCTGGGCCTGCCCTTTCTTTAGCCGAGAGTTGTAATAGGGCATGATAAGGCTCGGGATCCCAGGGTAGGATTGCTGTACTTGTATCTGTAAGTGCTGTGTCTGAGTTTGCTTTGCAGCTTCCCCATCACGGCACAGAACCCACAGGAGACCTTCTGAGGAGGAGCTCGTTTCAGTTGGCACCCAAGCAGCAGCATCCCTTGTGGTTGCTACAGTTGTGTTCCCTGATTGGTAAAAAGGAGAAAGCATAATGTTAATTTTCTTAGGCTCCATGATTAGGTTATGTTAAAATTAAATCCTTAAAAAATAGACTAATTAGTTGTATGTACTTGCTGTTCCTCACTTTTAGCCTAGGATTGTACCTGCCAATAAGGCATTTGTAGATAAACAAAAACAAAAACAAAACTAATCTAAAAATACTAAGAGCATGTGTGCCAGTTTGAAAGTATTATGTCCCCCCAAATGCCATTATCTTTGATGTAATCTTGTGTGGGCAGACATTATTGGTGTTGATTAGATTTGCATGGAAATGCACCCCACCCAACTGTAGGTGATAACTCTGATGTGATGCTTCCATGGAGGCATGGCCCCACCCATTCAAGGTGGGCCTTGATCAGTGGAGCCATATAAATGAGCTGACAGGCAGAAGGAACTCAGTGCAGCTGTGAGTGATGTTTTGAAGAGGAGCTACAGACAAGAGGGACACTTTGAAGAAAGCACAGGAGCTGCAGAAAGTTTGAAGATGGCTGTTGAAAGCACTCTTGCTCTGGAGAAGCTGAGAGAGGACAAATACCCCCACTGCAACTAAGAGTGGCATTTTTGAGGAACTGCAGCCTAGAGAGGAACGTCCTGGGAGAAAGCCATTTTGAAACCAGAACTTGGAGCAGACGCCAGCCACATGCCTTCCCAGCTAACAGAGGTTTTCTGGACACCATTGGCCATCCTCCAGTGAAGGTACCCTATTGTTGATGTGTTACCTTGGACACTTTATGGCCTTAATACTGTAACTGTGTAACCAAATAAAGCCCTTTCATAAAAGCCAATCCATCTCTGGTGTTTTGCATTCTGGCAGCATTAGCAAACTAGAATAGCATGTAATTAGGAATGATAAATAATTTAAACTAGGAAAATTTCTTGAAAAAGAGCCTGAGTTATTTTAAAAAGTTATAATCTCCCTAGCTTGATGGTTGTTTTTAAATAATTTCATTTTGGCAGGTCTCTAAATCAGTGTACCAGGATTGTGAAGTTTTTAATTAGAAGGAGATGCGAGAGATGATAACACGAAATGAGACAATATAGTTAATGACCTACACCAGCAGTTCTCAAAGTGTCATCTGAAGACTGCTGGCGTTTCCTGAGACATTACATAACTACGTGAGGCCAGGTTTCTTTCTTATACTTCAACCCAAACAACATATTGCAACATACTCAATGCAGAAGCAGATAGAGTCCAACTGTCTTCTATTTAAGTCAGACAGTAATAAGATTTGCAAAAATATATAACAATTCCACTCTTCCCAATTACATTTTTTTGTTTTTAAATATGTATTTATTTTTTATAAAAGTGTTATTTATGTTGACATGCAGAAGGTTTACTACTGTTATTTTAAATGGAATCAATAAGCAAATACTTTTTAAATTTCTCAGTTTTAATAACAGTAGGAAGTGGGAAAGCAGGAATTTGAACCCAATTATAATCTACATAAACAGAAGCTTTTTGGGTCCTTAAATATTGTTTTAACTTTTGATTTTGAAATAATTTCAAACCTACATGCAGTCGCAAAAATAATACAAGATTCATACAAAGAACTCCAACATTCTTCGTACACAGATAGCTAGATCCACTAGGTATCCACAAAGCTTAACATTCTGCCACATTTCCTGTATTATTCTATTTATCAATCTATCTACCTACCTATCTATTTTCTAAACATTTGAGAGTAGGTTGTATACATCATCTTCTTTGGTCACTTAATATTTCCACATACATTTCCTAAGAACAAAGACATTCACTTACATAACCATCATATGTACAGTTATCAAGTTCAAGAAATTCAGCATTGATATCAAGTCTAAAGTCTATATTCCAATTTTTTCATGTATCCCAATAATATCCTTTTGGGCCTTTGCTTTTCTATGATTAGATCCAGTCCAGGATCATGTATTGCATTTAATTATTATTGTATCTTTAGTCACCCTTTTTTTAAAAAGTTGAAACATACATACAACATAAACTTTCCCATCTCAACCACTCCCAAGCACACCATTCAGTGAGATTAATCACACTTACAAACTTCTGCTACCCTCAACAACATCCATTACCAGGACTTTCCCATCACCCCAAACAATGATCCTCAATAATTTTTTTGAGTGAAAAGGGTCCTGAAGCCAAAAAGTTTGAGAAATACTGACCTAGAAATTAAATAATGTTAATAATGTATGACATATATATTAGAAAAAAGAAAATTATCACATGTCTTCTGGGTTTATTTGCATCATTCCCAAAAAATAACAAGGCCAGAAGTAGAGAGAGGGAGAGAGGGAGGGAGGGAGAGAGAGAGAGAGAGAGAGAGAGAGAGAGAGAGAGAGAGAGAGAGAGAGAGAATGAATTATTCATTCCCAGATGCTCATGCATTCACTCATTCAGGAAACACCATCTACATACCTAGTTTGTGCAGGTCCTGTGCTGGTTCCTAGTGACACAGAAAGATAAAAAGAGAAACTGGAAGACGTGGCCAGGGTGGACATGTACTGGGACTGAAGGTGTCTGGCTAGGAATTCATCTCAGTTACTCCAGGTCATATGTCTTCTGCAACTAGCTGTTCCCTGAGACACCAGGGGGTGCTGAGAGAACTTAATGGAGAGGAGGGGGGACCCAGTCCCCATCTCTTCTGGGGTTCTGTTTAGAGGAGTTCTAGGAGATGAGTTTCTTATGTGCATGGCCAGCCTAGTTCTAGGAAGAACTGTTTACAGGAACAACTGCAGACACTACTCACCAAAGAAGTCCCTGTCATTTATACTATGATTCACACTTAAAGGTGGAGTTTTCCAGAAGAATTTCAGCTTACATTTTGAGAAATTGCCAGAATTGAACTCCTAACAAGAACAAGTAACCAGTACAGAAGCACAATGCTGTGGAAAGAACACTGTGCGTGACGTCAGGAGCCCAGTTCTAGCCCTAGCTCTCCCTCTTCTCACCGTGTCCCTCAGCTTCCCATCTATAAAGTCAGGATGCTAGACTACATGATTTTTATCAGACTGTGTACCCCACAAGAAGGACTCTGTCACATTCATATTTGTACCTCACTACTGTGGTGGTACACCAAAAATACCTGTTGTGAGGTAATGAATCTAAGATTTCTTCTAGTTCAGATATTCTAGGATTCTCTATACTAGGCCACAAGTGCTAACAGGAAAAATTCCAGAGTGGTTTTCAAAAAGCTTGGGAAGTTGTGTTGTGCTGTTTGTAGATAGATGGAGGGTGCAGGGTTTCCTATCTGCCAGCCTAACCCATTTTTCAACTAAGGACAGATGCCATCCATAGATCTAGGTCACTGTAAGCTGCAGATGCTATAAATGGATTGGCTCTGCTTAAAACTGAGTGGATTCTTAGCTGGTATCTTCAGAAAGTCACCCTTCTCATCTGAAAAGTATTCATGGAACATTATAAGGAAAAGGTAGCTTTTAGAATTACTTACCCCCAAACCGACAGATCTTAGTGGTGAGCTGCTGTATTCAATGATTTGTAATGATTTATCCTCTGGAAAATAGTTCAGGCAGCCACTGTCTAATCTCTGTAATTAGTGAAAAGACACTTAAATTAATCCCTTCTCTGTCTAAGCACATATTTGCACAGAAAGGAGATTTATAAGGTAAACAAGGACTTTGTTTAATTAAAGAGGTTGTTCTCCCTCACAAAGAAAGAGCTACCTTACAAAATTCTTAAGGTTATAGAACTCTCACATTTCCAACAATTGGGGAAAGTATACCATAATGTTATTTATACGTGTATTTTTAAATATGCAAAATAAGATATATTTAAATGAATCAAATTAAAATACTCTTTTTAATTTGATTCATAATATAGTATGTTCATCAAATATCCTTTTTTCTAAAGCTGACTGCTCACAGTTTTGTGAGAAAAGCAATTTCTCTTGTTTATAATAATACTTTAATAAACATGAATCATATTTTTGAGATGGAAGAGCTTTTCAAAATCATCATTTAGAAACTCTATATTAAAAGATCTGGAGAACGGGGGCACAGACATTATTTGTTCAAAATTATAAGTAGGTAAGTTTCTTGACTTCTATTCTAGAATTTTCATTATACACATCTACAAAGAAGAAACACATCTTCATTGCATTTTAACAATTCTATTTTAAAGATTCAAACAAATCAATTCCACGTATTGATTGACACTGTGACTTTTTGTAAGAATTAAGAGCAGCAAAGAAGAGTCAGTATAACATTTGGTCAATGCACTAGCGCTGGAATTAAACAGAACTGGGTCTGAATTACAGTTCTATTTAGTAGCCAAGTGGCCTTGGGCACGTTGCTGTACCTCTTTAAGTTTCTTATGTAAAATGAGATAATAACTATGTCATTGGGTTTCTATGAAGATTAAACTAGCACTTAATATGTGCCAAGAATTGTTCTAAGTGCTTTATGTTGGTTAACTCATTTAATATATTCAACAATACTCTGAGATAGATACTGTTACTAGAAGAGAAAACTGAGGCATAGAGAAGTTAAATAACTTGCCCAAATTTACACTGCAAATAGGTGGCAGAGGTGAAACTTGAAAACAGGTCATCAGACTCCAGACTCCACTCTTTTGTAGACTACATGATTTTTATCACATGTCTACAAAAGCTGGTGCCTATAAAGCTCTTGGTTCAGCCTGGCAAACTGTTGATAATAAATAATAGCTACTAGTATGATTGCTAGATTCATGGTGACAGCAACACTGCAAGTAGCAGTTTCACCCTTATTACTACTACTCATAATACATATAAAACATAATACCAAAAATTCACAGAGAAGATATACAAATAGATGTAAAAGTCTGGAGGATATTAAACCTAAGCCAATTATTTGCCTTGAACAGAGTGATTTGATCATACTAAGGCTAAGAATTCACTATGTAATAGAGCAAGGCAATTTTAAATCTCAAGAACAAAGTATATGTTCTTGGATAATGTCTACATTGTTTTAATTTAATATGAGTAGACTAAGAAATTAAAATACTATTCAGTTGTCTTCTATTGTATATATTATTAACATGTAATATCCTTGAGAGGATGAATAGTGTGTTGTTCATTTTTATGTCACTGCACTGTGAACACAGCCTGGGAGAACAGATCCAAGGAAAATATCTGTTATATGAATGAATGAATAAACGTAATACCAAAATGGAGAGTCTGCTTGGCAGGAAACTTTTTAAAGACCCAACAACATAAAGGCCCTTTAAAACTGCTCAACAACAAATACTTCATGGAGCAATCACCTTGCCTCGTGCCAGATTTCAGGCCCAGAAAGACTGCAAAGTTCTTGGGAAAGCTTGTCTACTCTAATAGGGCTTTGGATGTCCCTGTTGATCTTAATGGGGCTTAAATCTCCAGACCTAATTCTTGAATCCCATGTCTGCCCCAATCTACTTTCCAAAGGCCTTGAGATACCCAGGGGTCATTCTAAACATAACTTAAATATAACAGAATTGGCTTTTAACCCTCCCAGCGCAGCATTCCTTGATATACACCAGCACACACCGAACATTATTTTCCATGAAGAAATTAGGGCCCAGAGGGTTGTGACTTGCTAAAGGTTACTCAGGGACAGCTGGGTGAATCAGACCTGGGTTCCCTGGACTCCCTGGTCCACTGTTCATGTGAATGCTGATTTCATAGCTCCCTCCCTCTTCCCAAACCTGCCAGGGCAAAAATGCACACATCCACCCTACACTCTGGGAGACCAAGCATCTGAACCAAAGCGCAAAGAGAAACAAAACCAGAGGTAGCAGCACCTGGAAGATAATCTGGTCCATCTCACAGGAGATGGACCACCCTCTAATGGTACAGACAGGGAAAGTGATGGCCAGAAAGTACGAGGGTCTTGGGGAGCCAGTATTAGGCCAGGACTCCCAATATTGCCCTAAGTACAGGGAACAATCTATGTGCAGTTTTTCCTTTTTGGCTCTTCTGATCACAAATGCCCACTCCTCTGCCTGCCCATTATGCATTCAGTCAAAGTTTATTTCTGAGGCTGGAAGAAAGGACGGGTGGATCTCCTAAAAGGGGAACTTAGTGCCACTCAGCCCAAGGTCCGCCCTCAGAATCCCCTCCCCTCTTTGGCCAGTGGGCGGATTGCGTCCTGCAGAGCGCGAGGCCTCTCACCTCCCCGGCCGCGCCCCTTCCTACCCACTTTGTGCTCCACACCCACCCTCGGCGGGCCCGGCCGGAAGCTGAGGCCAGCGTGGACGGCGAGCTGGGGGTCCTTCGCAGCAGCCTGGCTACACAGCCGCCCAACCTCCGCCCCTAGCAACGAGGCGCCCGTCGCTAGGGCGGGAGTCACCGCGAAAAGCTTCCGGATGCCCTCGCCGGCCCCGGAACCGCGGTTCCGCTCTCCTGAGGGCTCCCGGGGTTGAGCCCAGAGCGCCCCGCCCCAGTTTCTTGCTGTAACAATGCGGTGATGAGGTCCGGAGAAGAGCGGGGATGTGCCCAGGGCTACGCAGCCAGGAAAAACCTAGATAATCCAAGGAAAGCCAATACCGCTGTGCCAGCCAAGGAGGAAACGCTTTATAATAAATGTCATGTTTAAATTATTATTCGCCCAGCTAGAGGTGTTGCCTTATATCTTTGGAGTTTACCCTCATTCCACCAGGCGAGCTCTCTCCTTTGGCCACCTCCCCGGTACCCCAATACTCTACTCCTCAGTTCCTTTCATTTTTTAACTTTACAGATCAGCATCGTAACAGAGACCCCTTAGTACTTTCTTGAGTCCCAATGGGAAAGACAGTTCTAGAAGCTGACAGCTACAAGACAAAAGAATTTTTACAGCTGCAGTCACATTACTTCCATACTAATGACAATTCATCTCTGTGATCCCGAGGCATAACACAGGGCTTGGTACACAGTCGGGGCGTGTTGAATGAATAAATGAGTGAATGAATGGCAGGGATCCTAACCAACATTTCTTTTGCTTCCTAGTAGGGGCCTCCTGCAATGCTGAGCTCCCAAAAGAACCACCTTCACTGAAGACATAGAGTTTCTCAAAGTCGGGCTCCCATGGCTGGGGGGTGGGGTGGAGCAAGGGATGGTTGCCTTAAGCAGCGTTATCAGGGCTGGCCATTTGGTCTTCCCAGCCTATTAAATCTTCTTGCACTCATTACCTTATGTGTCAGTGGCCTGTTGTTGGGAGGCTTCCTCTTGGTTCAAGCTGGGGTCTGCCCCCAAGCCAGTTACAACAGTGGTCTTAGTTCAGAACTGAGGACTCTCCCTACAAATGTAATCACTCTTCCTGCATTGCTTTGCCTTCAGCTGTGGAGTTGAGTCACCAGATCCCTGCCTTCAAGTTGCTCCTGCTCTGGGAACGCAGACTGAACTGGGAGATGCCACCATACTTTAGGCTTAAGGCATCTTGGGACTCCCAAACTGGTATCTCTAGCCAGACCTCTCTCTGAGCCAGATCCATATATCCACCCACCTCCTGCCCATCTCTACCCACCTTCCACCCATCTCCACCTGGCTGTCGAAAAGACACCGCATCTTTGACATGACTCACACTGGAAACATCTTCCCCCAAATCTACTTCTCTTTTATCTCTGAGTGCTGAGAGCTATCATTTACCAATCACTCAAGTCAAGGATCTAGCAGTCATTTGCAACTTCTTTCTCATTTCCTGTTAAAAACAATCTCCAAGACCTCTCAATTCTGCCTCTTAAATACCATAAAAAAAACAAAACAAAACAAAAAACAAAACAAAACAAAACAAAAAACCTGACCACTTCTCTCTACCCAGCATCTGGGTTCAGGCCAACATCATTCCATGGTATGATGGGTTAAAAATGGCCACAAATTATTTGCAGCAATTTCCATCAGGGCTGCCTTGTAAAACTTGTTTTGACCAACAGAATGCGGTGAAAGTGACATTGTGTGACTTCTAAGTTCTGGCTTCAAAAATTCCTCCAGTTTCCTGCTCATCCTGTTGGAACACTGCCACCATTGGAAGGAAGCCCTGGCTAGCCTTTTTGAGACACCTGGTCCATCCGATAGCTGATGCTAAATGCCAGACATCTGAATTTAACTACATTAGACTATCCAGCCCTAGGTGAGCCATCAGATGACTGCAAATACATGAGTGACCATCAGAAGAACAACCCTGCTGAGATCAGCCCAATTTGCCAAACCACAGAATTGTGAGCGAATAACAGTTGTCATTTTAAGCCACTACGTTTTGGGGTGATTAGTTAGATGCAATAGATAACTGATAGACAAAGTAAAGTCCAAGTTCCTTCCTGAGGCCTACAAGGCCCAGTACACCTCTTTAGCCTCACCTTCACCTCTGCCACCCACACCATATGCTTCAATGGTCTAAAGTACCTGCAGCTTGCTAGCTCATTGTACTAGCTGTCACCTTTGGATCCTTGTATATGTTGTTCCCTCTGCCCAAAGCATCTCTCCTACATCCTCTCACCCACCTTTGTCAAGCTAACTATTACCCTCAGCTTACAGACCATCTCCCTCTCTTCCTCCAAGTCTCTTCTGGACTAGGTTAGCTGCCTTCCTCTGTGCTTCCAAAGCTCCTGGACTTCCCCAACATAGCATAATGTTTTCTTTACTTGTCTGTTTCACTTGACTGTGAGCTCCATGAGGGCAGTCTGAGTCTTATTTACACTGGTATTGCTAACTCAGTGTCTAGCACAGCCTCTGTGCAATAGAACTTCCTGCTATGATGGAATGTTCTACATCTACCCTGTCCAATACAGGGCAGATGAATTTTTAATGTTATTTCATTTTAATTAATTTAACTTTAAGTAGACTCATGTATTAGTGGCTATTGTACTGGATAGCACAGGTCTAGCACATAATAAGTAGATGCTCACTGAGTATTTTAAAATAAAGAAGGAAAAGGGAAGACCGTCATGGGTGGAAATTAGGACAAAAGATAGAATGCTATGTGCATAAACAACAGAATTTCACATACACCCCTCCCCATCCCTATTCCCCTACCACCTCTCCTCCCCTCAGCCAAACACGAGCAGTGCTGTCAACTCTTCCTTATGGAAATGAAATCCTAGTTCTTGGCTTATAATTGCCTGAGTTGGCTGTTCTCTCCTGGGTGTGCCCAGTTGGCTGCTGCCCCTGCTGTGCCATGAGCTGGTCCTGAGGGCCCTCTGGAGAGGAGATCTGGTCTCATCTGGTCTGGTCTGGCCCAAGGAGGAAGGACTGCAGCCTTGAGGCCTGACTTCAAGCCACGGGACCCTTGTGGTCTGTGGTTCTCGGCATCGGCAGGCTGCCAAGTCCCTGTCAAAGGTGACAGACGACGCCGGCCATGCTGTGAAAACGACACGGGAGGGAAAAAAGCCACCACATTGATAGTCTTACTGCTGCTCCTGGAAACTGTGCACCCCCCAGTCAGATGACTTCCAGTTCTGACACCGGAGACAACCGTGGTCTGAAAAGGAATGAGAAATGGGGACAGAGCGGGGCCCCAGGACAGGGCTCCATGGGGGAAGCAGGAAGGCTGGGACTGCAGGTGAGAAGCAGGCCTGTGGGAAAGCAAAGTCCTGGGAGGAAAGGTCATTTCAAAAAGACTTTCCAAAATATTTACTTCCAATAGGGTTTTCTTAAAATAATCATTCATTTTTGTTTTTAAAGGTCAAAAACTAAATGTAAATGGGCCAGTGAAAAAGCAAGTTACAGAACAGGATGTAGAGATATATCCCAATTTTATAAAAATAAATACTCTCCCTCCTATGGCATACAGAATGGGCTAATAAATGTTTTATTATGTGTGTGAGGATTTGTAAATACACTTGTGGCATCATTTGAGAATGTGAATTGTGTGAGGCTCTTTGGCAAGGGAAATGGATAGTTCAGTTCATGGAAAGAAAAGAAAGAAGCTCTGCACTTCCCCAGATATTCTCCTGGCTCCCTTGCTGTCTTTATCCAGGGTGAGGGTCCATTGCCACCCTCTCCTCTGGGTAACTTCCCCAAACCACATTTTCTAGATCCTAGACCAGAATCTCTTTCCCATAATGCAGGAGTCTTTTTATAACTCTTATCACTACTGACATTATATTACATATTTCTTTATTTCATTTGTCTCCGAGAGCAGACTTTGTTCTTCTTGACTATTGCATCCCCAGTGTCTTGAATAGGGT
Organism: Choloepus didactylus; assembly: GCF_015220235.1. NCBI lineage: Eukaryota > Metazoa > Chordata > Mammalia > Pilosa > Megalonychidae > Choloepus > Choloepus didactylus. The sequence goes on along the minus strand of NC_051316.1, from coordinate 109,633,188 downwards.
CTGGCACATAGCAGGTGCTCAATAAATTTGTTGAATGACTAAAATGTAACAAAGGTGTCTATTGTCCATTTCTCTGTCCTGGCTCAGGGTGTACTGCCTAGGCAAGCCCTAAAGTTCAAGTACAACCCTCACCCCCACCCCCAAGGTGGCAATAGCTTTCAAAGGTTGTTGACCATGACCCTCAGCATATTCAACTCCCACAGCTCACACATATACATATATCTGTAACCAAAACAACAAAAAACTCTTAATATGAGCAATGCTTTCTTTTCTTCCTCCCTCTCTCCTTCCTTCCCTTCTCTCCTTCCTTTTTTTCCTAGATGCTGGTCTCTATCCTTAGAATTAATTTTATCATCTACTAATGGGTCCTCACTTGTGGTCTGAAAACACTATCTTAGGGCAGTGTTTCTAGAAGCAGAGGATTGGCTCATTTGCATCCTGGTCACCCAAGGACCATTACAAATGCAGATTCCTGGTTCCACCCCAGACTCAGAAAATGAGACTCTTATCTGAGAGTCTGCAAGTTTACAAGCTCCGCCCCTGGGGTGATTCTGAGGCCCTAAAAGCTTGAGAGCCACTGGGTCCCACCTGGAGAAGTGTTATGCAGGGCCTGAGGCAAGGAATGGCTCTCTAGTCCCTGCAGAATGGGACCAATGATCCCAATATTATAAAAAGTAAATCCACTCCCATCTTAGCCTTTGCATGTGCCTGTCCGTCTGCCTGGAACCACTTCCGGGGATATTGCAGCTGCTTTCCAGACGTCATCCTCCCTCCTTGGGTCCCTGACTGCTCCACGGCCACACCCAAGGAAGGGGCCCAGTCCATCCCAAGGACCTTAACCCCTTCTCCTTCTCCCCGCCCCACCCCCTTTTCTCTTCAGCCTTCAGGAAGAGAGCACCTCCTTCTCTTATCTTTTTTACCCTGAGGTTTGAGTTCCACACCCACCCCCCACCTTCCCCTCACCCCTGGCCCTTAGAACTCAAAAAACGTCAAACCACAGTGTGGTATCTAATTACAGAGGCTTCTTTCCACCTGTACTCCAGAAAGAAGGCCAATGCCCCTGAGAGGCCTCCACTCTCCCACTGGGTCGCACTGCAAAGCTTTTTATGCTAAGAACGCTGCACAACCCCTTGTCAAAGAACCTCACACAATTCACATCAATTATAACACAAGTATCACACACTAATGCAAAGAGTTAATAATAGGAAAATCTCTTTGTTTGTGGGGGGTAATACGGGAGCTCTGTGCTTTCTGCATGCTTTTTCTGTAAACCTACAACTACATCAATTAAAAAAATTAAAAAGATGTAGTATAAGCTTGCAGCAGAATATTATTCAGCCATTAAAGGAATGAACTTCTGAGTTCTGATGCTACAACAGGGACAAATCTTGAAAACATGCTAAATGAAATAAGCCAGACATGAATGGACAAATACTGTATGATTCTACTTACATGAAATATCTTCAATAAGCAAATCCATAGAGACAGAGTAAATTAGAGGTTACAAGGACAGGGCCCCCATGAGGAGCTGGGGAAAAATGCAGAAATGTTGGACTTCCCTACCTGGGTTATTACTGATGTTCTCACAAACTTTAAGGACTAACAATTTGGTAGGATGTGCCCTCGATCTTCGGGCTTGCCCTCAAAAAGCTTGTTACTTCAAAGGAGAGCCTAAGCCTACTTAAAAGTGTGCCTAAGAGTCTCCCCCAGAGAGACTCTTTGTTGCTCCTATGTAGTGTCTCTCTCCCCCTCCCCCTCTCTCTTTCTCTCCCTCTTGGGCCATGCAGCAGGTGAACTCACTGCCTTCCCCTCTACGTAGGACATGAATCCCAGGGATGTTTTGGCGAGTGAAAAAGTTTCCGTAATGAATAGAGGTGATGGTTGTACAACAGTGTAAATGTAATCAATGCCACTAAATTGTACATTTAAAAATGGCTAAAACGGCAAAATTTTTTGTTATAACGTACGTTACAATAACATTTTTTAAAGGGTGTTGTGAGGAATAAAATGATAGAATGCCTGTAAAGAGCTCAGCAAAAGCCTCACACTTAGTAAGTGCTCAATAAAGCGTCTTACGGTCACCATTAATAATCTTTGGCATTTGTCAGAAAAACATGGTACAATGCGATTTAACTCAGCAGAGAATTCAAAAGGCCGCAGAGGGCCGAAAGGCTGAGGCGGGCAGGATCTAGACCGGGGCGGGGGTGGGGAATGCGGGGCCCGCGCCCACAGGGCGGAGGAGCGCTGGGCGGAAGCAAGACAGCGCCCCTGCGCGTGGGGGCGCCGGGCGGAGCCCGGGGGCGGCCCAGGGAGGCCCCGCCCAGGAGCCACCTGCGACAGGTGGAGCGCGAGGCCCTGGGCGCTCGGCCATGACCGCGGAGGGCGCCGGGCTGGGACCCGGGCTGGGACCCTGGCTGGGACCCGGGCCGGGGCTGCTCTGCCCGGATCACGGCCAGCCGCTGCACTGGTTCTGCTGCTCCGAGCGGCGGCTCGTGTGCGCCGCGTGCGCGGGACTGAGCGGCCGCTGCCGGGGGCACCGCATCCGCCGGGCGGAGGAGCGCGCCGAGGAGCTGCGGGTAAATGGGGGCGGGTACCGGAAGGCGGAGGGGGCCGGGCGCCGACGGAGGGGGCCGAAGAGTCTGCGGGCCCCGCGGACCGGGCGGCAGGTCCAGAGGCCCGGGCACCAGGGTGGTTGGTATTGGCTGCGGAACGAGAAGGTTCAGGGTATCGCCCCTGGAGTAATGCAGTCCTGAGTTCGAATCCCACCTCCCCCCATCCTCCGCGTGAGTCACGTAAAACTCGCAGCCGCTGTGTCTTCCTCTAGTTTGGGTGTAATCATAGCAATATTTACTAGAGTTGTTGTGAGGTATAATTAAGATAATGGGTAAATGCTGCCTGGCCATCGTGCCTGCCACATAAAAAACTCTTCCCTTGAGCTGCTGGGGGCGCTCGCGGAAGCTGGAAGTCAGCCCCGGACTTCTTGGGACCTTGGGCAATAGAGGCTTCGTTGCCCTAGGTCTTCTGGGCGAGGTATGCCCCAGCTCCCGCCCAGTGGAAGCTGACTCAGGCCAAACCCAGCCCCTGCACCTCACAGCCCCTCAGCTCAAAGCCTCTCCCCGCTCTCTCCTCCCTCCTTGCTCCCTCCTCCCTTCAGGTTTACTGGTGAGGTGATTTCTTCTTCCTTTCAGAATTGACTTTGACTGAACTTCAAGCTGGTTTCGCCTGGATAAACGGGGAGTCGGGGTGGGAGTTGGCGGAGAGGCTCTAGATGGGGAGGGGAGGATAGCAGCAGGTTCCTGATGAAGCTCTTCCCCCAGGGTTTCTCCTCACCTCCACTTCCAGCTTGGCTCCAGGCTAGTGACCTTCCCACGGCCACCGCTCCCCTGGGCTGCTGAGGTTGGAGAGGCGCTCAGGAGAGCCCCGCCCTCTCTCCCTCCCTCCTTCCAGCCTAGCCGGGGCCCCTGGGGATTTCCTTGCAATCTGATTGAACAGATTGGTTCACCCAGTCCCTCTCTGGCATTCATCTACCTAAAGTGGATTGCAATAAACACACTTTACAGGTTGCTGGGGCTGGGGAGGGATTCAGTCTTTCAGGACACCCAAAACTCCTTGTTGGTCCTAGCTGTCACCACCACTATCAGCAACAGTGGTGATGATAAACTTGCCTAATGGATAGACACTTTGCGAACTCCAAAGCACTTAAATACCATCTCATTCCATCCAAGCCCAAAGTGTTACAGATGAGGAAACTGAGGCCCAGGACAGGGCAGTGACTCCCCCAAGGTTCCTAATGTTTAGGGTCTGGACCTGGATAGTCATTGATTAGGCAAGAGGAAGTGGCCCTTCCATGGCTGGAGGGAGAAAGGGATGCTAATGGGAGTGAGAATTTCATTAAATCCTTTTTAAAAAGTTGCTGTCAGGGTTGGAGCTGAGTGACTGAAGAGATAGGGTAGCAGGCCTGGTGCCTGTTTTAGGAATGTACTTTGTCCCCCAGGCGCCTTCCCCAGATCCTCCTGAGGTCCCACTCCTGCCAGAAGGGAAGTACACCTTGCCCTCTCTCCCCCCAATTTTGAGTAGATATGTCTTTTGCACATTGTCTCCTTAATCTCTCCAGCAAGCAAAGAAATTTCGCCCCAGGGCAAAATTGTGACTGAACTGGGCAAAACACCACCAGTACAACTCCTTTCTAACCTTCTACATTCCTGCCAAATAGCTTTTCAAAAGCTATTCTTGTTCCCTCAGTCCCTTGGTGTGTGGTGATCACAGCTTCTTCCCAGTCAATTCAATTCTATGACTTGTTTGTTTTCTATTTTTATCGTGGTAACATATATATAACACAAAAATATCCATTTTAACCATTTTTTGAAGTGTACAATTCAGTAGCATTAATTACATACACAATATTGTGCCATCATCACCACCATCTGTTACGAAAACTTTTCAACTTTTCCATCACCCCAAATAGAAACTCTGTTCCCATGAAGCAGTTCAATTCCATAATTTTTTATTTGGACCTGTGAAGTGTAAGACCCACTCCTACTTGTGGGAGGAAGAATTTATGAGGGCTTCCTGAAGAGGTAGCTGGGTTGCCTTTTGGCAGATGGAATTGGCCCAAAGGTCTTAGGGGAAATAGGGGAAGGGTTGCTGCTTGGAAGGGCTCCAGCTCTTACCTGGAGAAAAGAGTGGAAAAGCAGGGTGTAGGGTAGAAAGAAAAAAATCATTATAACAGAGTGAATAAACATATGTATATGTTTATTAACATACGCATATAGACATAAATAAACATAGTAAAACATATACCCTAAATTGCATAATAAGGAAAGAACTGAAACTGAAACTATAACCATAACTTTTTTTGAAATTACCTATATAATTGCTTGCTGGGCTGTACATTGAAAGTTAACACCTTTCTGTATGTATGTTATATTTTACAATAATGGAAATAGCTGAAGTTGTGGAATTGTGACCCATGAGTTTCTTTGAAATTTGCTCTCTACATGTTAAATTGTACTTCAAAAGTTATCACCTTATGTATATATGTTAAAGTTCACAATAAAAAATGCATTAAAAAAAAGCCCACAAACATATGCATGGGAGATCAACATGGGATCAAGACACTGTGGGTATTGTTTGTGTTGCAGAACAAGATTGTGGACCAGTGTGAGAGGCTGCAGATACAGAGTACTGGCATCAGCAAGTACATGGCTGAGGTCCTGCCGGGGAAGAACCAGAGAGCCATGGTAATTCCTCCCTGTGCCCCTCTACTTTGGGCCCCCTCCCAGGAAAAGACCCCAGTCTTAGGGGCTTGGACCAATCTAGGGTCCCTTCCCACCCACACAGACTCATTGTGCTACTAGGGAAGCTGGATGCCTGGGAAGATAATTTCCCATCTGTCTGAGCCTTGATTTTACCATCTGGGCAGAGTGGGCTTGTTCCCAGTCCCACAATGGATGCAAAGACTCTGGTAGAAGACTACTTTCTTGGGTATCTTGGGGGAGGGGATTGGAAAGGGTAGCTTCCCTCTACCACCTAATTATTTTGTGCTCAGCCCTGAGATTATAAAGTAACCTAGACACATTAAAAAATTCCTGAAGACAATCTTATGCAGGAGGTAGCAGTAACCTCCCTGTTTGCTGATGGGAAAATGGGTCCCATAGAGGTTGATTGACTTGTCCAAGGTCCCATAACCTCCTGACAGAGTTGGTTCTATGACCTGGGTCTTCTAAGTCTAAGGACAGCGTTCCTTCCACTGCCTCCCACTGCTGATCCTTTATTCAGTCGACTCATTGCTGCTGGTATGCCTTTACTCCCAAATATGCCCATCAGGGGCAGGGACTGTAAAGTTCTTCATGCACATCTCCTTCCCAGTAATCCCATGATCAGTAGTCTTGGCACTGTCTTAGTCAAGCTTCTTTTGATTGTATGGAACATAACCAAGTTGTACTAGCATAAGCAAAACAGACCTCAGTACAGTGTTGTAGAAGCTAGTACAGCAAATCATGACTTCTTAGGGAATACTTCAGTGTTTCACCATTCATTTATTCAGCAGATCCTTACTGAGCACCTACCATGTACCCAGCACTGTTCTATGTGCTAAGGATTCTGCAGTGAACAAAACACGAACATTCCTATGTTTGTGAAGCCTACATTCTAGTAGGGGAAAAGGGACAATAACAAAGAAAGTATATACTCTGTCAGAGGGTAATAAATGATATGGAGAAAGAGAAAACAAGAAGGGAGATAGGATATGTTGAGGACAGGGGTTGCAGTTAAATATTTGGTGACCAAGAATGGCCTCATTAAGGAGGTCAGTTTTTGCACAGATATCATGAGGAAGTGGACCACATATCGGGGGGAAGAGTGTTCCAGAAAGAGGGAAGAGCAAGGGCAAAAGCCCCAAGATGGGAGGGTAGCTGGCATGTTGAGGAGGAACAAGGAGGCCTGTGAATTTGGAGCAGAGTAAAAAAGTTAGAAGGCAGCAGAGAGGAAAGGCATGGGGGGGCTGGATAGTATTTTCAAAGGCTGCGTAGGGACTTTGCCTTTTATTTAGGGTGAGGTAGGAAGTCATTGGAAATTTTTGAGCATTGGAGTAAGATGATATGACTTAAGAGCAAAAGGGAGCATTCTGGTTGCTATGTTGTGAATGGACTGTAGATAGCAAAGGTAGAAATGGGGACACCAATTAGGAAGCTGCTGCAATAATCCAGGTGGGAGATAAGAGTGGTTTGGACCGGAGTGAGGGTAGAGATAGTGAGAGGTGGTTGGATTGTGCATATATTTTGAAGGAAGAAATATAAGTATACAATTCAGTGGCATTAATTACATTCATAATGTTGTGCCTCCGTCACCACCACCCATTACCAAAACTTTTTCCTCACCCCAAACTGAAGCTCTGGACTCATTAAACAATAACTCCCATCCCCCCATCTCCTGGTCCCTCGTAACTTCTAATTTACTTTCTGTCTCCATGAATTTGCTTACTCTAGAGAGTTCATATAAGTGGCATCATACAATATTTGTCTTCTTGTGTCTGGTTTATAACACTTAGCATAATGTTTTCAAGGTTTTTCCATGCTGTAGCATGTGTCAGGACTTTATTCATTTTTATGGCCCCAAATGTTCCTTAGTATGTATATACCACATTCTGTTTATCCATTCATCTGTTTATGGACATTTTGAGTTGTTTCCATTTTTTGGCTATTGTGAATAATTCTGCTAACTCACATTTTTAGCTTGAGCAACTGGAAGGATAGAGCAGCCATTTACTGAAGTAGAGGGATGGTTGACTGGGTGGGAGATCAGGAGTTCAGTTGTGGACATGTTAAGTTTGAGATACCTATTAGATGTCTAAGTGGAGATGTTGAATAGGTGATTGGATGTATAATTGGGAGAAGGCTGGGCTGGAGATATAAATTGGGAATTCACCAGTACATAAATGATATTGAAAGCCTTGGGAAAGAGTGAGGTCACTAAGTGCATGCAGATAGATAGGAAGGAGCAGGGGTCTGAGGACTGAGCCTTGGGACACTGGGTACTTCACCATTTAGCTACTGAGAAGATAGGAGGAACCAGCAAAGGAGACCAAGAAGGAGCAGAGAGATACCTAAGAGCATGTGGTCTCCTGGATGCCAAAGGCAGAACGGATTTCAAATTTGTGGGAGAGAGCAAAGATATCAAATGCTGCTGAGAGATCAAGTAAGGTAAGGACTGAGGTCGTATCAGTGGATTTAATAACATGCACATCACTGGAGATCTCAAAGCGAGTTTTGTAGGGTGGTAGGAGTGGAAGCCTGATTGGAGTGGGTGTTTCAGAGAGGATGGAAGAAGAGCAATTTGCGATAGTTGGCACAGGCAATTCTCAAGGAGTTTTGCTGTAATAGAGAAATGGGATGATAGCTAGAGGTTGATATGGGATCAAGAGGATTTTTTGTTTGTTTTTAAGATGGGAGAAATTGCTGTATGTTAATAAGCTGATAGGAATGGTTCAGTAAAGTGGGAAAATTGATGCTAGATAGAGGGGTGTTCCAACCCAGATTAGCCCCAAAACCAAAGAACACACCTGGCACAGAGTTACCCATGAGTTTAATTAGGGACTTACAAAACAGAAGACATCCCAGTGGTGGCAGGTCAGGAGAGTGAAGTCAGCGTTCCACCATTCTGCAGATAGAGAGAGATGGAGGAAGGGAGGGGGAGGAGAGAGAGAAAGGAGTGCCCAAGGGGTGGAGGGTAGTTTATAAAGGTTTGTTAACAACTGAGTTTCTCCTGAGAGATTTGGTTCCTAACGGTGATTGGGGGAGGGAAATTATAATGCTTTCCTGGGGCGGGGGTGCTGGTGAGAGGGTGGGCAGTTGTCTGGCCATGTAGGCTGCTGCCTGTGTCTCAGTAGCGGAGAAGCAGTTAGGATCCTGGGTCCTCACAAGGGGAGATTTAGTATAGCAAAGGGGGATGGGATCTAGTAGGTAAGTTGATGACCTTAGGCAGAAGCATGGACAATTCATGCATGAAAACAGGGAAGGCAGAGCACGTGGGCACAGGTGCAAGTAGGTGGGTAGATGGTGGTCAGAGCTTCTGGAAATTCTCTTCTGATTGCTTCTACTTTCCATTTATTATTATATTTGCTGTAGTTTCTTAATGATGCGATTTTCAGTTTATAGATAGGTTTTTGTTCTCCATAAGTCTGTTAATGTGGCAATATATTAATAAATTTTCTAAAGCTAAACCATCTTTGAATTTCTGGGAAAAAGCAACCCAACTTGACCATATTATATATATACTTAACTTTTTATTTTGAGATAATTGTAGATTCACATGCAGTTGTAAGAAATAATATAGCAATATCCCATATATTCTTCACCCAGTTTCCCCCAAAGGAACATCTTGCATATCTATAGTACCATATTGCCAGAGAATTGACATTGTTATAATCCACCTTGTTCAGATTTCACTAGTTTTATATGCAGTCATTTGTGCCTATGTTTGTGTATTTAATTCTGTGCAATTTTATCACGTGTAGATTTGTGTGATTACCACCACAGTCAAGATACAGAACAGTTACATCACGAGAATCCTTTTATAGCTACACCTACCTTCTCTTCCCCCTTGTATTATTGTAATACAGACTTTTTAGATTTATATTGCTAATCTTAGTTTAGGGGTTTTTGTTTGGCTGGTTTTAGGATTTTTGCAGCTACTCATCAGTGAGATAAGCCTATGAATTTCTTGAAGTTCTTGTCAGATTTAGTAAATGAGTTGGGGAAAAAGGACTTTCATTTTCACTGGAACTGTTTGTATACATTTGGAATTATCTATTCCTTGAATGTTTGGTCACACTCCCTATAAAACTGTCTGGGCTTGGTGGTGTTTTTCTTGGTAGATTTTTAACCATTGATTCTTTTTCCACCATGGTTATAAGATTATTCCTTTTTTTCCTTTTTTCTTGAGTTGACTTTTCCAGGAAAATTATCTATTTCGTCTCTTTTTAAATGTGTTGACATAAAGTTATTCGAAGCCTTATTATTTTTAAATCTTTGTTGCGAGTAGATGTCCCTCTTTTACTCCTGTTTATTTTGCATTTTCTCTCTTTCCTTGGTCAAAGGTTTGTCTATTTTGTTAGTCTTTTCAGAGAACCAGCTTTTAGTATTCTTGAGCCTCTCTTTTGTATCTTTGTTTTCTATTTCGTTATTATTTCCTGTTATTGTTATTGTTTTTTTCCTGTAAAGTCCTTTGGATAGACTCTGTTGTTTACTAACTTCCTGAATTGAGCATAGGTGATTGATTTATGGTCTTCTATCTCAAGGTGAGCATTTAGAGCTTTAAATCTCCTTCCAGGTATTGATCATCTCACAGATTTGATATGTAATATTTTTATTATCATTTCAGTTGTAAGTATTTTTAAAATTTCTGTTATGATTTCTTCTTTGACTATGAGTTATTAGAAGTATGTTTTAAAATCTCCAAATCTGTGGTTTCACATTTTAATTTTTAAATTATTATTGTTGTGTTATTATTTTACTGACTTCTAACTTTGCCTTTGCAGTCTGCATGGTATCAATTGTACTTAGGTTTGTTATATATTATTGGTAACTCATTTCTTTTATCATTTTTATAGTGACTCTTTATACCCAGGGATTCTTTTTGCCTTGAAGTCTGTTTTGTCCTTTATTCATTCATACACGAGCAAATATTTTCCTGGTATATCTTTTTTTTCTTTTACTTTCAACTCTTCTAGTTCTTATGTTTTAGGTGTATTTTACAATTGGGTTTTGGTTTTTTAAATTTTCCTTTTTGTAATCCAGTTTGACAATTCTTTACCTTTTAACTAAAAATTTAACCCATTTATTACTATTGGGATTGCTGCTGTACTTTGGATTTATAGCTATCATTTATTTTTGAGTTTTATATTAGTCCACTTTTTCTATGCTATTTTCTTCCTTTCCTGCCTTCTCTTGAGTTAATCAATCCTTTCCTCCTTTTTTCCCCTGTACTGGTTTGATAGTTATACATTCTACTTAAGGTCTATTGTTTGTTTCCTTACATTTTTAACATGAATGCTTAATAATGTCTAAATGAATCAGACTTCTCTAGTGCTTCTGAATAATGCAAGGACTGTAGAGTGTTTTACTTCTCTCTGGTCTTACATGTTAATTGTTCAGTATTCTAGATAGAATAGGAAATGTTTTTCCTATTCATAGGAAATATTCCATTTTTTGTTATTTGGGGATGTCTTTCTTGTGCTCTCATTTTTATAAGATAGTTTTAGATGAATAGAAAATTCTAAGGTAAACCAGAAGCCCCAAAAGGGTAGTTGAAACAGTTGCTTTGCTTTCACTGGTTTTCAGTTTCCTTTCTATTTTTGGACCCCAGGGGATTTCCTTTACTTAGTTGCCAGAACAGTTCCAGTTTTGAAAGGATGCTTGGACTATTTTCTCAGCATCCCTGTGTTTTGTTCTGGGAGTGTTTTTAGTTTATCTGCTCTGTCATATCTGTGGAGAGGGAAGTTTTTTTCTTTTCTCTGTGATCCTTTTCTAGGAATGGCTCAAGAAACTTGTTGAAATCGACAAGAATATTCTAGGTAGGAGAGTCAGGTTCATTTTGGGTGGACCATCTTTCTGATTCAGAATCAGGCAATACAAACATAGCTGTGGAGGCCCACCCCTGTGGGCAAAGTATCAAGGTGAGAAAGCAAGAAGAATCTAGCTAATGTTGTTCAACACTTATCATGTGCCAGGCTTAGTTCTATTTACTTTATATGCATTAACTTATTTATCCTAACAATAACTTTATGAAGTAGCTACTATTATTACCCTCATTTTACAGATTAGAAAACTGAGGCACTGGGAAGATAAGTAACATGCTCAGAATTCCACAGCTATTAAGTGGAACAGCTAAGATTTAAACCTAGGCACACTGTTTCCAAAGCCTAATTTCTTAGCCACTCTGTTGTGTTGCCTTGAGAACTTCATACACTTGGATTCTAAACTCCTGGGTTCACTTGTCACTCACCCAGCCACTCTCTCCTCCCCCTGGTGAAATTGTGGGGTCTCAGTTTCTTCTGTAAAACAAGGATGATTGTCCCCTGCACTGTACAGAGCAGGTTTTCAGGGGAGGGCGCAGTTAAAGCTGCTGGCTGTCCCTGACTTTCTGGCATGAAGGAGGCAGTTTTACTCTCTCTCCTTTGTCTGGTGAAAGCACAGATGCTTCAGGCACCTGCTGCCTTTGGGACGGATTGGTTACCAGGTGGCACCTGTTGTAGAGGAGGAGCTCTGGGCTGGAGTCAAGAGAACTGGGTTCTAGTCCCAGCTCTGCTGCCGACTGGCTGTGTGAGTGCTACCAAGAGATTTTTTACTAAGTCAGGGAAAACATTCCCCTTCTGTCATTCAATAAATATTTTAGTACCTACTGTGTGCCAGGCCCCATACTAGGGAGTAGAAGAAGGCATTCGTTACCTTCATTCATTAAAGATTGACTTCAACCCTCCAGTGTGGCAGATAAGGAATTCTTCCCCTGGCACTGGTTGGAATGGACAGTTTTAGGAAGTAAGGAGCTTTCTGTTTTCAGACATGGTCAAAATGTCAGCTGGACCACCATGTGGTACAGATACTGTTGACCTGGATGCCTTTTTAGGATCTTCTGCCCTGAAAATTTATTATTTTGTGACCTTGGTCCTTTCGCCTTGGTAGTCCCAACTGTGAAATAAGCAGGTGATTCTCATTGATCTCTGAACCCTGACAAGTTCTTCCATTCTGTGATTCTGGCTCCAGGAAATATGGCCTGGATGTCTGGATCTCAAATATCCTTAGCCTACATCATATTTGAAAAGTCTTAGGGCTGGGATGGCAAAGCAAATGGCTTAGCACTGTCACTCCCCATACTGGGTCCGTGGCAGACGGCCTTAACCAATGTCAGCACTCCTTGCAGTTGAGCCCAAACCCTCCTGTTTCCAACTGGAGCTTTGCCAGAACCTGATTCCTTGTTCCATCCCTTAACAGAGCATGGCCAGTGCAGCGCGGGAGCAGGTCATCCAGCGGCTGAGTCTGGTGAGGAGTCTGTGTGAGAGCGAGGAGCAGCGGTTGCTGGAACAGGTGCACGGGGAAGAAGAGCGGGCCCACCAGAGTATCCTGACACAGCGTGTGCACTGGGCTGGGGCGCTGCAGAAGCTTGACACCATCCGCACCAGCCTGGTGGACATGCTCACCCATCTGGATGACCTCCAGCTCCTTGTAAGTCTGGCAGGGGTGGGGACCCAACCAGTTGGCCAAACTCCCCAAAGTCTGAAAACGCCAAGATTTATTGGTAGGAGGGTGGAGATGGGAATTTGGATCAGGGGTGAAGCAGTGGAATGAAATTTTATGGATATTTTTGTGCCTGATAACAATATTCTTTGAGCAAATGCTTAACTGAGCACCTACTATGTGTTAGGCACTGTGCTATCAGGTGGAGTTTCAGGATGCAGCTGTCAGCCTTAGGGAGGAGATGGATACACAACTGACAGGGTATGGAAGGATATGTGCTATGCTAGAGTAAATCACTGGGAACTAGGGGATCCCTCCAACCAGGGAAGGCTCCCTGGAGGAAGTGACTTAGAAGCTGATGCTTGAAAAACAAAAACAGTAGCTATGTTAGACAAAATGAGTTGCTATGTTAAAGGAGCTGAGGAGGTAGGGACAGTTCAGAAGCACACAGAACATGGCGGTTGGCGGTGCTGACAAGGGGTTGAATATGACAATAAGCTTGTCCTTCATCCTACAACCCAGAAATGACCATGATTAACATTTTGGTATGTATCCTTTCCAATTATTTGATATAAATATGCAAATGCCTGCAATTTTGAGGTGACAGGGTGACATCTGAGTAAAAATGGCAAGCTGAGGAATGAGAATGTGGAACAATTGTACTGTCCCACTGCAGTTTCAAGTAGGGCAGTTCCATTACCTGTCCTAGATTGTGCCTTCATTTAGTCTATGGCTTCCACGGACAGAGCACATTGCATCCAGAACACAGAGGCAGCCACTACTTATGATTCAGAAAGAGTCCCTACCGTCTAGGAGCTGACAGTCTTCATGGAGGATGCTATTGGGCTGATGGGTGATTGTCCTGAGTGGTAGTCGAGGGGCACCCAGGATGCCCCATGGGGCACAGGGGTAGAACGTTCATTCTGAATGGGTTATGAAGGAGATGTGTGATGACCAACCAACCTATAAAGCTTTGCTCTGGGCCTTAAAGAAGGAGGATTGTTCTAGAACTTATGTCCACATGAGAGCTCTCCATGCTAATAAATGTGTTCAAGTCTTGACTCCCTGCTGGGTTTCTGGTGCCAAGCCTGATGTTGTTTTCTTTCCCCACAGCAGAAGGAGCAGGAGATTTCTGAGAGGTGAGTATGGCCCCATGATTTGCTTGGGCTGTCATGGAGAACTGGGCCCTGATGCTTCTGCCCACACCACTGCATTGAGGTCCCCTGGTTCCTGGGAGGAGAGCACTTGAGTGTGCACTTGAGTGACCGCACTAGAGCCCGAGTTGGTGGACAGGGTAGTGCCTGGCCCTAGCGTGGAGAACTGCCCACATGGCAGGGCAGAGAAATAAATGCTTGTTACATTTATAAAAGCTTGTTGGAGGCTTGTCACAGGCCTTCTCAAGCATTAGAAGTCACCCTGTTTGTTGGAAAGCTTTACTCACCTCCATTTACATATGAGGATGCTGAGACTCAAAGAGGGAAAGGAATTTGCCTAAGCCCCAGAGCTTGGACCCAAACTTTCTGATGTCTGCCCTGGTACTGTTACCTCTACCTCACTGCTCCTTTCTCTGATGAATGAATCTTTGAAACTTAAATCTGCATTACCACCCAATTTGCATTTTTAGTTATGCAAAATAGAAGACTTTCACAGAGCTGAGAGCCAAGGGATGGAGGAACTGGCCAAGAAGATGCAATTTGCCAGGCAACATAAAATTCTTGAGCCTCCTATGTGAGATTTTAGAGCTGTACCTGGGGAGCACAGTCCATTCTTCTTACTTTTTTTTATTTTTAATTTTTATTGTGGTAACATACACAACATAACAGTTCCCATTTTAACCACTTTCAAGTATAATATTCATTTTCATATTTAAGTTTCAATAGCAAGAGAGACAAAATTCTACCCATACAAAACCATTTAAAATAAAAAATGTCTCCATCACTCCTTCCCAATCCTTTTCCATAGAGGTGATCAGTTTAACAGATCACCAACACGTATTAGATTTAACAGAACATGTATATATTAGTGTGCGTGTATATATATATATATATATATAAAGCTAATTTTCTTCTGAAGTATTTGAGGATAAGTTGCAGAAATCATGACCTTTCATCCCTAAATATTTTAGCATGGATCTCCTAAGAACAAAGACCTTCTCTTAAATATAACCAGAGTAAAATTATTCAATTCAGGAAATTTAGCACCAATCTAATATACATTCCATATTCAAATGTTGCCAGTCGTGCCCAGAATGCTCGGAATAGTACTTTTTCCCCTGATCCATCGTTTAATCTGTAATTGTTTCTTGGCTTTTTTAAAGAGTCTTGGCCAGTTGTTTTATAGAATGTTCCTCCATTTGGGTTTATTTGATGTTACTTTGTGATTACATTCTGGTGGTGTGGTTTTGGCAGGAATACCTCATAAGGTACATCCTGTACTACTACTAACCAACCCACTAGTTGAGGTCAAGATTAGTTTGCCCAGTTTTTTTGTGCCCTTAGGCTGAAGGTATATGTCTCAAAGTACTCTGTTCAAAAGTTATCAAGCTCCTTTTTTTTGTTTTTAATATTTTTTTATTAGAGCAGTTCCAGGTTTACAGAAAAATCATGCAGAAAATAGAGTTCCTATGTCCACCCCCCCCACCCCGTTTTCCCTGCTATTAAAATTTTGTATTAGTGTGGTACCTTTTTTATAATCAACGAATCAATATTACTATAATTACATTATTAACTAGTCTATGGTTTGCATTAGGGTTCACTCTGTGTTGTACAGTTCTATGGGTTTTTAAAATTTTATTGTGGTAAAAATATTGTGTTTTATATATATATACACACACACATAGACAACATACAATTTCCCTTTTTTAACCACTTTCATTGTCAGGCTCCTTGTTAGGGCCTCACTCGTCCAGCCTAGAAATGCCTCTGTTGACTCTTGTGTTGTTTCCACATCCACGACTGGGCTCAGCTCTGGCCTGACAGGAGAGAGGACCTCAAGCACAGACGGGGCATTCTTGTCCCAGCCAGGGCCCTGCTGTTTCCAAGGCCCAGTTCTCTCGCCACGAGTTTTCTGTTTGGTACCATGGGGTGGCTGGAGCAGCTGGTTCTCTGGAGACACTAGTGCCTGCAATGGGTCTCAGATTTGCCCTGGGATGACAGCTTAGCCCTGCTGACATTGGCTCCTCTTTCCTCCCTGCCTGATAGGCTCCTCCAGAGCCAAGCCTCAGTGCTTTGAGAAGGGGGAACAGATTGTTTCTTGTCCTGACCACAAAAAGCCTTTGTTACCAGAGCCTGCTCTCAGCATTCCCGGACCCCGCTCACCTCTTTCCTCCCGAGCCAGGATCCTCAGCGTTGGTCTTGCAAAGAGCTTGCCTCCATCAGAGAACATGCCCTACCTTCTTTGCCCCCCCTCCTTTTATGGGCAAAGTCCTGAGATTTGGGGACAGATGGTTTGTGCTCTCAGTACTGCTGCCTGAGCTCAGAGCCATCTTTCTGGATCAGAGATGGTGGGGAAGATTCTTCCTCAGAATCCACTTCAGAGGTCTGCAAAGCCCTGTGGCAAATCCCTCTTTGCCCTACACCTCATAAAGATTTCACCTCAGGTTAAGGACAAAATTATATGGAATGGTGCCTGGGTTCCAGCCTGGGTTTGTTCTCTTTTTGCATAGAGACAGGACTTGAATCCCAGCTCCCGTTTCTAACTGAGTGTCTTCTCTGACTCGGTTTTCTCTTCTGTCAAATGGCATAACATCTACCTCCCAAGTTGTCATAAAGATTAGGTAAGACTCCGCATAGCAAACAGTGGGCCAAGAGCCTGGCTGCTCGATCATTGGCAATTCTCCCCTCCCAGGGCCCACTGTGAACTGAGGAGAGGCTGTTATTCGGAGCAAAGTGCTATGACTAATTTATGGTTGGGGTGGTGACTGGTTGTTCGCTCCTGTGTGGCCTCTCTCAAGAGGTGGTTGCATTTTAAGAGAAGAGGAGTGGCTGTACCTTCAGGCCAAACAAGGGAAACATGGCTGTAGTAGGTTTGTGAGGAAGGGGAGAGAATTTTCAGACAGGATGGTAGAGTGGAAAGACCACCACATGGGGTTCAGAAGGCCTAGATCTGAATCCCAGCTCTGCGGTCAACTTAGTGAGACACTGGCAAGTCGCTTGCTCCGCAGAGCAGACTGACACTAAGCTCTGGTATTTGCTTCAAGTGCCCACCTCCTCTAAATCATTCCAATCTGTCTTGCTGGAATTAAGGCTCCCAGGGGTGGGGAGCACAAGGGGAATGTGTGCTTTACCATTTTGGCTCCAGCCCCCTTTAGGGGCCCCTGCTGTGGGGCCTGGCTGCCAATCCGGGTGTCACGCTGGAGGGAGGAGGATTTTACTTGTATCCCCATCCTCTCACCCTATGTTGATCCAGATACATTTCCAGAACCTTCCTGAATTGCCATCTCTGTTTATTCCCTACATTAGGACCGAGCAAGCAGAAAGCATTTTGGATCCCCAGGAGTCGGAGAAGTTAAACTTCAGTGAGAAGTGTACTTGGAGTCCACTCTTGACTCAGCTCTGGGCGACGGCGGTTCTCGGGTCCCTCACAGGTGAGGAGCTGCCAGAGCCCACCACCACGAGGAGCCACTGGGCTTTCGTCTGTCTGTCTGTCTGGGATTTGCTGCCGGGTCCCAGCAGGGGCCTGTGCTTATGGCATGGTAGCATAAGCAATCAGTGAATGCTGGACACTGGCTGGCCAGTGGGGCAAGGGCTCTGGAAGGAGCTGAGGCAGCTGGACGAGGTCTTTCTCATTTCCAGACCCACATGCTCTCTGGTTGGGTCTAGGAGAAATCTGATTCCTTCCTGTAAATCAGACCCCCCTTCTATGTGTGGGGCAGCTTGGTATTATTTTATAGAAAATTCCAGTAGCTCTTTATGAAGATATAAGTGGCAGCCAACTGGAGAACATCTGGACTGGGAATTAAGCTGCCTGGATGTGCCTTGCCTGTTCACTTACCACTGACTCAGGCCCACTGTGGGTCTGGCCCGGTGCTGTGTGCAGGGGCCACAGAGGTGAACGAGGCAAGGTTTCCTGCCTCCAGGAATTCCCACTCAGCAGAGGGATTCTCAAAGCAGGCTTCCCCCAAGCTGGATGGAAGCTTCCACAGTTCCAGTGGCAGTCTTTGCTCAGTCACAGAAAGGTTAAGTTAATGGATTGAATTTTTCTTTAATTTTATCCACCCTCCCCAACCCTGCCATATGATCCTTAAAAATTTGGTACAAGGTATAGCCTCTTTACTCTAGAATCTGATATCAGATAGTGCCTGATTTACCAGCAGTCCATCTAGTTAGTTTTTCAAAATAGTGTATCAGTGCTTCCTAATCTGTCCCTAGGACAAGCCTGACACCTATTCTGGGCACCGCAGAGATGTTGGAACAAAATGCTGGGTCTCCATTTTGACCCTGCTACCATCTTTGTGTGTGATCTTGGACAACCTGCTTCCTTTCTCTGGGCCTTCTTTCTGTCAGCGTTTGCAGATGGAGTCTTGGACTAATAATAACTGCTGTATCATTGCCACACTTCACTGAACACTTATTACATGCTAGGCTCTTCACATGCATCATCTCTTCTAGCCTCACTACCACCCTGCGATAAGTCTTATTTGATCCCATCTTACAGATGAGGAAACTGAGGCTCAGAGAGAGCGGATGGCTTGTTTGAGGTCACACGGCCAGTGAGTGGAGAGGGAGCCCTTTGCTACCTGGCAGGACCAGGTTAGGTTAGCTGTCCACTGGGAGTGGGCCCTGGACAACTCAAATTCTCTCTGGCAGGTGTGGAGGACGTGCGGATCGACGAAAGGACTGTCAGCCCCTTCCTGCAAGTGTCAGACGATCGAAGGACCCTGACTTTCAGCACCAAGAAGTCCAAGTCCTGCACAGATGGCCCAGAGCGCTTTGACCACTGGCCCAATGCCCTGGCCACCACCTCCTTGCAGCCCGGGCTGCACGCCTGGGTGGTGAACGTCCAGAACAGTTGTGCCTATAAGGTGGGCGTGGCCTCAGGCCAGCTGCCCCGCAAGGGCTCCGGCAGTGACTCCCGCCTGGGCCACAACGCCTTCTCCTGGGTCTTCTCCCGCTACGACCGGGACTTCTGTTTCTCGCATGCCGGGCAGCACGAGCCCCTGGGGCTGCTGCGTTGCCCAGACCGGCTGGGCGTGCTGGTGGACTTGCAGGCACAAGAGCTGCTGTTCTATGACCCGGCCTCGGGCACAGTGCTCCACATCCACCGCGCCCCATTCCCGGGGCCCCTTTTCCCAGTCTTTGCTGTGGCTGACCAAACCATTTCCATCGTCCACTGACCCTGGGCCACAGCGGGGCCTGGCCCGCCTCCCCGCCACCCTCAGATCATGTTTCTACCCAGTGTCCTTTTTCCAAACACGTGTGGCCTTTGTAAGGCAAACAGGGTCCATTCCCAGTGGGCAGTTTTGAGGGTAGAGAGTGGACCTCCATTTCAGATCTGGGTGTAACCCTTAACTGCTGGGAATCTGTAGGTAAGCTGCTACTCCCTGGGCTTCAGTGTCCCGTATCCACCCTGCATCTGTCCGTGAGGGTGTCTTGTTCACTACTTGATATCTGGCACCCAGCCTGGTGCCTGGTACCTAGTGAGTGTGCCATCAGTGTTTGGTGAGGGAGTGGATGAATTGAGTAGGCAGGCAACTTCTGGAGAAGCACTACCTGTCAGCCCCCGTCCCCAGCTTTGAGTGTATAGAAGGGTTTCTCTGGCAGAAAATCCTGTGGCTGAAGCCCCTTCATCCCCTTGGTTCAGTGCTTCTCTGTTTTTTACATGACATGGCACGTAGAGGAAATACTGTAATATTTTTCTAGCACATAAGGGAAAACTAGCAGGGATTTAGAGCTCCTGCCAGGCTGTTCCTGGCCAGAGGACTCTGGCCTGGGGGCTGTGTGACCACCCACCCCTCAGCCCCAGGAGTGGCCCAGTCCTTCCAAAGAGGGGATCATATTTCCAGGTAACCTGATTGCAACACAGCCATCTGCCACTGTCTCAGACCTGGCACCTGAGCTCTAGGTGGTGATGGGGATGAACTTTTTCCCCACACCTACTTCTACCTGGTGGCCCCTCTGACTTAAAGTGGAGACCTGGGGTGTGAGGGCTTCCAGACAGAAAGAGCTGAGGGAGAGCAAGGGCCAGCCTTCAGGGACACGTGTATTATTAAAGGTTTTCAAGGATTTAAAAATTTCTTCCATGTTCTTTGTTGGTAATTGGACATAGACTGTATGCTGGCCCCAGCCTTCATCCCCAAGTCCCAGCTCAGACCTTAGAGGGGTAACAGATATTCTCACCCTCATTCACATTCACAGAAACAAGTAGGGTGGCTCAGGGTAGCAGAAAGAGCTTTGGAGACAGTGTTCCATGGCCTTCATCACTGGGATCAGGGGCAAGTCCCTTCCCCTTCCCCGCCCTGTGAAGAGGTCATACTAGAACAGTAGTCTTCAAAGTTGAGTTTTGTCCAGGAACACTTTTCAGAGGCAGTCTTATCCACCACTTCAGGCTGCAGGGCCCAAAGGGGATGGGGGCCCGAGCTCTCCCTGCTTGCTTCGGAAGCCACAGAACAGTTTGAAAGCCACTGTTTAATTGGGGGTCACAAACTCGACGGCCCACTGGGCAATGAGTGAAACTGTCTGAAATTTGGGGACAGCTACGACTCAGCTTTAGTCATCTCTTAAAAGATTTTTCAAGAGATGCTGGAAAATCCAGATTTTTACATGAAGTGTCTTAACTTTTAAAAGTTGGCTCAATAATTTACCTGAAGCAGTGGGTGGGTTGAATGTGGCCCACGGACCTCTTTTTTGAACATCTTTTCTGGTTGAGATGACCTGAGGCCCTGCAGCTCAAAACCCGGGTGGTCACTGCCTGACACATTAATGGTGAGTCACCTGGCCTGGGGCCAGGCCCGAGGAAGGCAAACCCAGAAGAGGTGTGGCCAAGTTGGACAGCAACTCCCCTGCCTTTGCCTGGGCACAACTGCCACCAGGAACCTGGGCCACCAGGAACCTGAAGGCTGCATAACACGTGTATTAGTTAGGGTTCTCTAGGGAAACAGAATCAACAAGAGAGATCTATAAATAAAAGATTTATAAAAGTGTCTCACTCAACTATGGGTATGCAGAAGTCCAAATTCCATAGGGCAGGTAGCAGACTGGCAACTCCAATGACGATGTTCGATGAACTCCTCAGGCAGCAAACTGGCAACTCCGATGAACTCCGCAGGAAACGCTTCGCTGGTCAGCTGAAGAAGTGAAGGTTCTCTCTCTGTCTTGCTTAAAAGTCTTCAACTGATGGGATTAAATCCAGCTAATTGCATTCTCTCATTGTGGAAGACATGCCCTTTGTTGCAGCCAATTGACTGATGATTTAATAAACCAGCCACAAATGTCCTTGCAGTAACGGTTAGGCCAGTGCTTGCTTGACCAGACACCTGGGTACCATCACCTGGCCAAGTGCACATACGAACCTAACCATCAAATCATGTTCTTCCAAACCCACCAACCTACCTGCCCATAGCAGCCTTTAGGCCCCAGATATGTTCCTGCTGTCAGGAAAGCACATACCCCCCACCCTTATTTCTCTCTGCCCATCTAAATGTCACCCCCCCACCCCCAGTTTAGAGCACCCTCCCTGCTGCTCTCATGGCCCCTGAACACACCCAGTGTATGTGCCTCTCTGGCAGTGCCAGAGGTATCCCCAGTGCCTGGCACTGGGCAAGGTACGAGCTGCCTGGTAAATATCAAGTAGAAAAGTACATGCAGAGGGGTGAGGCAGGAAGAGAAAGGGAGTTTGAAAAATCCAATCTACTCTCCAGTCTCCAGTGACTCCCTCACAGCTTTTAAAGTCCCATCACCCTGAGCGCCAGTCCCTGCTCCTGGGGCTCGCCCACCACGGGCCCCTGCTCACACTGTGCAGGGTTGGGCTGCCCTTCAAGATGCCTTCCCTGCTCTCCCAGGACCACCCCTGCACTGAGTCTCATGACTGGATCCCTTGCTCCTTGGTGACCTAGTGGTGCAGCCAATGGGCTTTGGAGTTTGAATCCTGGCTCTATCACCTAATACCTGTGACCCCAACGAGATTACTTGACCTCTGAATCTCAGATTCCTCCTTAGAAAAGTAGGGCTCACAACACCTACACCCATTAAGCTTTGAAGGTTAAATGAGATAATCCACATGTGGTCGATTCAATCTCGTCCCCCCGACAAAGACATGCTCAAGTCCTAACCCGCGTTCTATGGGTGGGAGGGTTTGTAAATAGACCTCTGCAGATGTTATTAGTTAAGGTGTGGCCTTATGTGTGAATAAGATCTTTCAAGATCCCATTTAGATGAGGCCAAGCTGAATCAAGGTGGGCCTTAACCCATACGACTGAGTCCTCATAAGGAAAGGAAATCCAGACAGAGACAAATGAGCAGGAGTAGAAGGCAGAGGAGGAGACAGAATGAGGTGGGTGGTGACAGGCAGAGACTGTGCCACCACCAGACTTCAGAGACAGCACAGCCTGCCAACACCTTGGTCTAGGGCTTCTAGCCTCCAAAATGGCTAGACAATCAATTCTGGTGCTTAAGCTGACCAGTTTGTGGAATCTGTCACCGCAGCCCTGGAAAACTAAGACAGCACAGTACAAAGGTCTTGGCAGTGCCTGACCCATGGCAGGCACCTAACAGTGACTCTTAGGACTGTAATTACAGTGTTCCCTGTCTAACCGCCCACTCAGACTCTGCGGTCCTAGTGGACAGCAGCCCTTACAGCACAGCTTTAGCACCCCATTTTCAAACTAAGCTCCTCTGACACCAGGCTCCTGAGGAGGGAGTGTAGGAAGCTGTGGGGTCCTGAATCAGGCTTGGGACCTATGCTTCAACTCTAGCAATTTCTTTCTCTCTCTCTCTCTCTTTTTTTTTTTTTTTTTTTGCATATTGTGGTTCCATGTAAGGCCTCCCATGACAAAAGGGCCTTGCTGGTAAAACAAAGTTTCAAAGCACCTGGTTTTGAAGCTCCTTGGGCCCTCAGTGAATCCTGCTGGAGGTGAGGGGGGACTCATGGTGGAAAAGGGACATGGGTGGAATGGGGAGGAATGATAGGATGCAGAGACCAGGAGGTGGTTAGGGGGGCTGTGCTGAAAGCCCAGCACTCACTGCTTCATAGTCAGAGTGGTTGTAGAGGCTGCAGGGAGAGGGGCAAAGGCCAGATCTGTGGGGAAGGGAGGGGCTCCCTGTCTCCAATATTTGTCTAGGAGATTCTCCAGGGCCTTAGGACCCAATCACTTCCCATACCAGACTCAAAGCTCCGAGGGAGAGCCCTCCAGGTGGTCAAGGGCAGGCAGGAGATGGGACAGTGAGGGGAGGATGTGATCTTTGGGCACAGAAACCTTGACCTCAGGGTCCTGAGGCCCTGGGCCAGTCACCAGGAAGCCATGCATGCCTACAGCCCGTGCCCCCTGGTAATCACAGCGGTAACTGTCTCCAACATGGGCCACCATGTCAGGCTCCAGGTGAGCAAGCCGCAGGGCCTCAAGGAAAATCCGGGGGTCTGGCTTGGGCCAGCCAGCAGCCTCAGAGGTCAGCACAAAGTCAAAATGTTCCCGCAGGCCAAGACCCACCAGGATGCCCTCTAGCCGCCGGTCAAAGTTGGAGACCACTGCCAGCCTCAGACCTCGTTTGCGGCATTCTCTGAGGGTAGCCTCAGTTCCCTCCAATACCTGCCAGGTGCAGGGGCTGCTGAAGTCCTTGTACAGCTGGTCAGCGATTGGGGCCACTGCCTGGGCGTCCCGAACACCCGCCAGGTGGAAGGTCTGTAGAACCACATTCTGCCACCACTGGCGGGAGGTGAGGCCACGGCTCAGGCCATAGTTGGGGAAGCTGTGGCTCTGAGCCCTGTAGGCCTGCCCAAAGGCTTGCCCCAGGGTTGCGGCCTCTACTTCTAGCCCATGGGCCCGGGCCTTGGTGGCATACTCCTCCCCGACAGGGCGGCAGAGCCTGAGCAGCGTGTCTGTCACGTCCCATGTCAGCAGCCGTATCCGCAGCTGGGAAGCCATGGGTACCCAGGAGCAAGCTGAGTCCACCCCAGTTCCACCTGAGGATGCAGGCAAGGGCTGAGGGAAACCAAACTGGGCAGGGCCACTCTGCCACAACCGAACAGTCTCCTTCCCAGGCCTTGTGTTGGCTGATGTGGGGTGCTTGGGGAACGTCTTCACAACAAAGGATTCTGGAATGAGAGATGGCAGGTGAGGGAGAAGTGCAGGCCTTGGAGTGAGACACACTGGGTTCACATAGTGGCTCTGCCAACTCACTGTGTGACCCTGGACAAGTCACTCCATCTCTCTGAATCCCTGTCTTGTGTGTCAGGTGAGCACAATGACAACAACCTTACCAGATTGTTGGACTAAATTTAGAGCTCATTCCACAAAATATTTCTGAGTACCCATTAACTGCTAGACGCTGGGGGGACAGGACAGATTTCCAGCCCTTATGGCCCTTACAGGCAATGAAGAATAGGGGACAGATATTAGACAGATACTACAGCAACAAATAAGGGTAATGAAGCCAGCATATAAAATGAGAATATAAATCTGGGACCCAATCTGTTTTTATCAGAGGTTTTCCTAAGCCAGTGAAGTTTCAGTGGAGATGTGAAGAACGAATATGTGGGAAGAGGAGGTGGTTCAGTGTTTCTGGCAGTACAAAGAGCAAATGCAAAGGCCCTAAGTCAGGGCAAGGAGCCTGGTGATTTGGGTAGACAGAGGCCAGCTCAGGCAGGGCCTTGTAGGGCAAGGTAAGAGAACAATTATTATGAATGCTCTCTCTATTATTAGCAATGCCAAAGATGGAAGGGCCCTTGCAGACCACCTGACCAGCAGGGAAGACTGCGACAGAGAGGGGCAGACACTTGCCTAAGGTCGCACAGCAAGTCTAGCCAGGACTAGAACCCCAACTTCCAGGCTCTCTGGCCATTGCTCCCTACCATTGTACCATGCTTAACTACCTTTGGATTAAAACACATACACACACACACACAAATCAACTTTTGGTGAATCTGTTCAGCCAAGGACAATAGGCAGCAAGGAGCAGCCTGGTCCTATCTGCCTCCAAGCCTATCTGGGCCCCAGCTTCTTCACCTTTATTTACTGCCTGGGAGGAGAACCGATGAAAGGATTACCAACTCACTGCACAGGGAACTAATTACTCTGCTTACTTTCCGGAGACTGGAAGCAGCTTCTTCCCGGAGACAAAGCTGATTCCAACAACCAGAGGGACCAGGGTTCAGAGTCCTTTGGGGTTGCCGAGTTGAGGGAGGGGCGTGGCTGGTGAATCTAGGGACAGTGGTAGAGGGAGTATGTCAAGGAAATGAAGAGTCAGTCTTGAATTTAGGGAGACCCATTCAAAGACCCTCTCGCTTTGCAAGTGGGTAGATGGAGGCCCAGGGAGGGGCGAGGACAAAGACGACACAGCAAAGACGAGAACAAACGGCTCTGACCACGACCCGCAGAGTTTTCTGTTTCTAGAAGCCGGGGCTGGAGCCTCTAAGCTGCAGGCCTGAATTGCTCCCCGCTTCCTTCCAGCCCCGAAGAGTCGGTGGAGACAAAGAGCAAGTAGCCCGCGGCTCACGCATCTGCAGCCATCTGCAGCGTGATCTGGGCCGGGAGGGTCCTAACCTTGGCTGCGGCTGGGGCCGAGCTCCTGGGTCTCCTTCGCAACGCTGGCGCGCTTCGACAGCGCGGAGCCGGCCTCGCAGGGAAGCGAGTGGAGGAGAAACCCCCACCTCCCCGCCGGCCGGGGCAGACATGCGCAGGCGCAGGCGCAGGCGCAGGGACACCGGGACGGTGCGGCCGACGGAGCCAAAGAGCCCGCCCCGCGCCCTCCGTGCCCAGCGTTCCCCTCCCTGTCACCTCTGTTTCCCCCACCTCCACCGCGGCACCCTCACCTTCCTCACTTGACCCGGTCGCCCGCCTTCACCCCGCGCCCTCGCCGCCCCGTCGTTGTCTTGGTAAGACCCCGCCCCCTTTTCTGCCCCCATTGGTCTCACCGTCACCACACACCCTCTCCGCGCGCCCCTGCACCCCAATCCTTCTCCGTCTCCCGCCCCTCACCTCTCTTTCCCCGCCTCGCGGGCTTACTCTGCTCCCCACTCCCTCCTCCTTCCTTGGGTCAGGACACTCCCTAAGGAAGTGGATTTGAGTCCCAGCCAGGCTTGCTACCTGCTGTATGGACTTGGGCAAGGCTCTGACCATCTCTGGGCCTCAGAGATGACCCCAATCAGTACGTCCAGTTGGAGTCTTGTCTGACTTGAGACAATTCGCTGAAGAAAGAGGCCTCTGCATTATACTATATAGCGACTTTTAAAATCCTTTTCAAGAAGGAAAACGTGTTTTCAGAAGTAATGCATGCTCATTCCAAAACTTCAAAATGTGTGCAAAGTGAAAAGCAAAAGCCGGTTGTCCCCTCCCTCCCTTGTTTGGGCCCAGATCAATTTCATGCAAAGCACCAGTCAGTGCTGCTGCGAGACCGAAAAACACGCAAGGCACAGGAGCAGACCTAGATTGATTAGGGCTTACCAACTGGAGAGAGTCTCCGGTGGCCATGGTCTCGAGAGGCAGTCTGCAGGGGGCAGGAGTGCAAGGGGCCATATGGATATGAGTTTAGGATGCAGACGTTCTGTATATTATGAGGACCTCAGGTCTCTAGTATAATCATTAAAGGGTCTTAAGACCTGATGTTTTACGAAGATTAATGTATACAACTAGGATGCAATCCGTGCCATCCTGCTTCCTTCCCATCTGGGATTACAGTCTGCCCCCTCTGGGAAGGTTGTTTTCTTTCCTGACCTTTGTCCTGGTCTATCAGGCTGCTCTGCACTTGGGATTTCTTTCCCATTTAGGAGGGGGACGGGGCCCTGGGGCCAACCCCCACCCCCCAGCCTCATTCATTCATTCACTAAATACTTACAGATCATCTTTCTGGTCTGTGCCTGGCCCTGTTCAGAGAGTACAGTGGGAAACAAGACAGCAGGGTTCCTGCCTTCATTGCGACAGACAAAAATCAAGTAAATAAATAAGGTGATTGTGGATAGTGATAAGTGCTATGGAGGCAATAAAGCCGAATGGTTTAAAAAACAGTGACAAGGAAGCATCTTTGGATCAGGCGGTCAGGGGAGGAGTGAAGATCTGGACTGTGAGGAGCCGGGTGAAGTTCAAGGGACAGCTACTCCAGGGAGTGGGAAGAGGCAGGAGCAAAGTTGCAGGAGTTGGAACTTGCTTACTGAGAAAGGACGATGGGGGAGGGGAGAGCAAAGCAGGGCCTCCCTGCCCCCCTCTCACTCCCCAGGGGTAGCTCCGGTGAGTTGTTGTTTTTTTTTTTTAAACAACACTCCTCCCGTGTTCCAGACTGGGCCCTATTGCTTCATTTGGGACCCTCTCACCCTCGCTGGGCTCAGGCCTGGGAGGAAACACAAAGTGCCGAGTCACAGTCATAGATCCTGGGCCTGCGAGGGGGAGTCCCTGATTCCAGGGACTCAGCTGGCCAAACTGGTTTTGTGTCACACGCATGACTCCTTAAGTGGGGTTGGGGAGGGTGACTGAGAGGCCCAGAGGTCCTTCCACATTTTTCAAGAATCCAAGAAATGTCTGAGAATATCTGCTTGTCAGGGTCACCTAAACCCCAACCCCATCAGAGGGCTTAGGTTCTGGTCCCAGCTCTGCCACCTGACCCTCTGTGAGCCCTCCGTTAAATCCTTCTCCTCTCTGGGCCTCAGTCTCCTGATATGCAAAATGGAAGGGATTGAACAAGATAACTTCTAAGATCCAGGCCAGTGTTTACGTTGATGTCCATTGAGCCTCAGCTACCCACTATGTAAATAGAGCATCTCGATAGAAGGAAATCACATGGAAAAGCTCTTTGAGAAATAAAGGATGATTCTTTTTAGATGAGGAAACGAAGGGGTTAAGGGTTTTGTGCTAATAGTTTGTCACGTAACTATTTCAACCCATTGCAATGCACAACTCCAGGATTGGGGGTGGTTCCATATTTTATAATCTAGGTAAATGCACCCCTTGGAGTTGTGGCCCTGATTTAACCCTAGGTTTGTCCCCTAGGTTCTGCTTTTCAGCAGAGAAAAAGGAACCTTGTATGTCACAGAAAGGCCAATGCCAGGTCCCTGCTACCTGGGAACAAGCTTCTGCCAGTTCAAAAATGAGTACGCTTAAAGGGTTGTTTTCCTCCCTAAGTCTGATGGCAGAAATCCTCCCTGTGTGAGCTTTGGCCTAGTGATCCGTCCCGGAGAGACCTGGCATGCTCCCAGACTGGATGCTCCCTTAAGTTATTTCCTTTTGGAAAACCAGGCTTCTTTCCTGAGGGTTTTTTCCCTGAGATCCTCATACTGACAGCTCTAACTGAACTCAGGGTGGGCCCACTTGTCACACTTCTCTCTCTTTAAAGTTTTAATTTACTTTTTCTTTGGTAAATTTTAATTGAAATATACATGGAGAAAAATGTACCTAAGTACACACGTTCTTGGATTTTTACAAAGTAAACATACCAATGCAACCAGCAACCAGACCAAGAAAAAGAACCAAGAAAAAAGATCCCTAGAAGGCCCCTGTCTCCTTCCAATTGCTTACCCTTACCCCACAAAGGGTAACCACTATCCTGAGTTAATTGCATAGTTTTACTTGCATTTGAACTGTATATAAAGAAAATGGCACTTTCGTGTCTTGCTTCTTTTGTTCAAGATTTTGTAAGTATCATTCATTTTGCTCTGTGTAGTTGTAGTTCATTCATTCCCATAGCTGTATTATTACCTTATATGAATGTACCACATTTTACTGTTGGACAGTTGGATTGCTTCCAGTGTTTGGCTATTTCAAATAGTGTTGTTAAGAACATTCTTGAACATGTCTTTTGGTGAGCATGTGTACACATTTCTGTTGGGTAAATACCTAAGAGTGGAACCAGTAGGTCATAGAGGATGCAAATGTTCAGCTTTAGTAATAGGGCCAGTTTTCTGAAGTGGTTGTACCAACAGTGTCTGAGAATTCCAGATGGTCCACATTCTCACCAACACTTGGCACTGTCTGGTTTTTTTGTTTGTTTGTTTTCTTTTTTAATTTTAGGCATTCTGATGGATGTATGGTGGTATCTTGTGGTTTTAATGTGCATTTCTGTCGACTAACAAAGTTGAGCACTGTTTTCATAAATGTATTGATCAAGTTTCCATTTATTTTTATTTACACAAATACGTGGATATATCCTTGTAAAAAATTTGAAGCTAAATTAATGTAAAACTAAAGTCCCTCAAAAATTGATCCCTCACTCTTACTTACCCTTTCATAGGTTCACACTTGTGAGCACTGGATTTAAGAGTTAGGAGACCTGAATCCCAGTTCTGCACTGGTTTGCTGTGGGATTTTGGACAAGTCCCCTCTCTGAGTCTGTCTCCTTATCTATAAAATGGGAGTATTTAACTAGATGGTCTCTAAGGACCTCTTTGCTTTCTTTCTTACCACTGTTTCTGTGATTATAGGAAACTCCATGTGCTGGAGATGGCCCTTTGCTCAGTATCCATTCCCTCCCGCTGCCCTAGTAACTGAACCCCTCGGCTTTATCTGAGCACATGGCTTCCCCACTAGACTCTATTTTCCAGACTCCCTTACACAACCACACATGGCCATGTGACTAAGTTCAGGCAAGGGCTGTGCACAGAAGTGAGATGTACAACTTTTGGGCCATGCCCTTATATGGAAGGGTTATGCTCTCCACTTACTCTTCTTCTCTTCTTGTGGCTGAAGAGGACCCAATGATGGGGAACTGGACCACCCATCCTTGATCACAAGATGGAATTTGTGTGTTGAAGATGGCAGTACAAAATAGAAGCCAAGACTCCCCCACCCACCCACCCACCCACCCACATAGCTGACACATCAGCCCTGGACTTCTTAGAGAGAAGCAAATTTCCATCTGAAGCTCCTGTTATTTTGGCCTTTAATATCTTCACTGCACCTGAAACCTAATTCAGAGAGTGTCTGGAGAATGACTTTAGATTTGGTGTCAGGGCAGAGGAAGAGACAGTTAAGCCAAGATCTTAACAACAAAGAGACAGCCATATAGATTTGGGGGGAAAACATTCCAGGCAAATGGGGAGCACTGGTGCAAAATCCCTGAGGCCATCTCAGACTTTTGCTGTAATCAAGACAGACCTGGTCGATCACAGTGCCCCATCCCCATCCCATTGTTATGGCGATGGGGCCAGGACATAGGACATGTTACTTGAGCAGGGACAGAGACCCCCAGAGATTTGCTATGTGGACAATGGGACAGAAAGGATCTCTGTCTTTCTCTGGCATTAAAGCCTTAATGACCATCGAAGCCTGGAGTTATTTGAAACCATGTTGTTGACAGGTAGCAAAAAACTGCTTGAGAATAAAGCCAAACTGAAGCAAATGTAGATTGGAGCTAGAAAGGGACAGCGTCCTACATCAGAGCCTCTGAACCCTGTATCCAGCCACACCTGAAGTTATCCAAATCCAGTTATGAAAACCAATTCTTTTTTTTTTTTTTTGCTACTGAATTGGGTTTCTGTCATTTGCAACCCCAAACACCCAGAACAATTCAGAGAAAGAGGTGCTGCAAGTCATAGGCTCTAATATGTGGAATGAGCAGAGGTCCTTGTGGAGCATGGAGCAGGTCAGGTTCCTCCCTCCCTAGTTGGGAAAGTAATGATCCTTGTTTCTAGTTAGTAAAGTGGCTGGTTAAAATGCCTTTGTTTTTTGGCACCTTAAGAACATACCTACTGAGGTTGAAATTTTAGGGATCTTAGTGGAAAAAAAAAAAAATCAGGATGATGGAATGTGTCAGCTACTTATGGTGGCCTTTAATTTAAGTCCCTGCAAGAAAGAGACAAGCTACAGTCTAAGCTGGCATCTGAGAGGGAAACAAGGAAATCAAGTCTTGTTGAGAGGCCCTTAATGCTCACTAAAGGCCATGATGCCCGGGAGATAGATAATATGCCTAGCAGGGTTGAGAAAGCTGAGTTCTTTGCCCAAGAATAAAGTTACAGCCAGCAAGGGCAGGACACAACGGCAGCAGACTGGGTCCATGGAGGAGCCAAGCCCCCAACCCAAAACCCTTCCAGCTGAGTCAGGCCTGTCTGGCACTTATTACCTTTACAGACAAAGCATGGAGGGTTGAAGAGGGCACCAGGCCCCTACCCCTAGTGAGATGACAGGTCCTGAATCTGAGGGTGCCACTCTGTCCCTTGGCCTTCCCCATTACTGGAGCTAATTATAGCTTATGTTGTGTTTATTGGGAGGTGGCATAACCCAGTGGTTAAGGGCAGAGGTCATGGAGTTGGACTCTGGGGGTTTAAATCCCAGCTCTGTTGTTTTTCTGTGTGACTGGGGTTCTAGACCCAGTTCTGCCCCAAACTTGTGAGTGGCCCCAAGTGCGTCACACAACTTCTTTTAGATGGAGCTTCCTCATTGAGAATACCTCAAGCTAAACTTAGGATGCTCCCTCTGTCCTGAGCCCACCCCTGTTCCTCGTCAAGCCTTCTCCATTTCAGTAAATGACTCATCAGCCACCCAGGAGCCTGAGCCAACTTTACCCCCAGATCTACTCTACCTCCGAAACATATCCCAAATCTGTTCCCCTCTCTCCACTCCCAACATCACTACTCCAGTCTAGGCCTCCGAATCGGCAATATGCCACAGTGCCATTCAAATACTTTAATAAAATGCAGAGCAGAGCCAGTATTCCCCTGCTTGAAATCCTTGAAAGGGCTTAAATATCAGTCCCTCAGGGCAGCATTTTCCAATCCTTCAAACCAGGTCAGGCCCTAGTAACCTCTGAGAGCTTGTATGTCTTCTTCACAGCACTTGTCACCAGTCATTGGTGCTGATGTCTGCCTTCTGTCTGCAGGGAGACTCATCCTCGTTCTGCTCAGCTTTACCACATTTGCCTAAGGATGTCTGGATGCTGAGTTGCTGGCTTCCTTTGGACTGGACCTAAAGGACAGTGTCTACCTCCCAGCTCTATAACAGAACCAGGCCCCCATTGGATATTCAGTATTTGCTGGGTGAAGACGAGTCTGGGGCAGCCTTGAAGAACCTCCCTTTCCACGTTCATCATTTTAACCAACAGCAGAACTCAGGGGCTTGGAAACAGCAGGCCAAGGAGCTAAGCTGGTCAAGGGTTCTGGTTGAAGCCCTGAGGCCCATCCATGGTTCAACTCTGATTAGGGCTTTGGGCCTCAAGGTGGTAGATCCAGGCTCAGGATCCCTGGAAATTTTTTTCAAGCCCTGATTTTGGCTGGCCACCTCCCAAAAGACAGGACAGGGTGAGATTAGGTCTTGAGATGAGTTGGCCACAGCTCTGGGGAAGACTACCCAGGGGGAGTTGGAGGGGATGGTCTTACTACGGGAGCTGCCAGGACTTCACAATTCTGAATTTTAAAATGAACTGTATTGCTGTAAGGTCTGAATTGAACTTGCTTTGGCTCTAGAGTTAAGGTTCCCTGTTACTTTGCAGATGGTCAGGTGGACTTGCAAACTGGGCCTACCTTTTTTTTTTTTAATTTTTAAAGTTTTATTGAGATATATTCACATACCCTACAGTCATCCACATTGTGCAATCAGCTATTCACAGTACCATCATATAGTTGTGCATTCATCACCAGAATCAACTTTTGAACATTTTTCTTACTCAAAAAAAAAAAATAATAATAAAAAAAATTAAATAAAAAATAAAAAAAGAACACCCAGAACATTCCGTTGCCCCCTCATCCGACCCTATTTTTCATTTAGTTTTTGTCCCCATTTTTCTACTCATCTGTCCATATACTGGACAAAGGAAGTGTGAACCACAAGGTTTTCATAATCACACAGTCACACCACACCATGTAAGCTACATAGTTATGCAATCGACTTCAAGAATCAAGGCTACTGGGTTGCAGTTCCACAGTTTCAGGTATTTCCTTCTAGCTATTCTAATACACTAAAAACCCAGCGTAACCTCTTGACTTTATTTGAAATCTCTCAACCACTGAAACTTTGTTTTGTTTCATTTCACTTTCCCCTTTTGGTCAAGATTTTCTCAATCCCACGATGCCAGGTACAGGCTCATCCCCGGGAGTCATGTCCCATGTTGCCAGGGAGATGTACACCCCTGGGAGTCAAGTCCCACGAAGGGAGGAGGGTGGTGAGTTCACCTTGGCCTACCTTTTGCTAGGGGGAAACATTCTGCTGTGCCAGTCTCAGAAGAGTGAATTCAAACCACCCATCCAGTTGCTTGAGCCAGAAACTCTCAAAGGCACCCTTGCTTCCTCTTGTTACCTCACCCCCTGGATTTAAAGCATAGGCAAAATCTGCCAATTCTGTCTCAAAAGTGTATCCTGAATTTATTCACTTCCTCCCTTCTTTACTGTCCACACTCTGGTTCAGGCCACTGTCACTGCTCACCAGGGCCTATCTGTAATAGCCTCTTAACCAGTGTCTCCGCTCCTCCATTTCCCCCAGAGCAGCCGAATGTAGGAAACTGGACCACACATAACTCTTGGTTGAAATCCTACAGTAGGCTTCCCATCAGATGCAAAATAAAGTCTAAGTTCCTTACTAGGTGTCAGCTCTGGCTTTGACCTACAGCTCCAGCCTCCAGCCCTATCACCCATTACCCTCTGTCCTCCCCCTCCTCACCTTGCTGCCAGCAGCCAACAGCCCCACCAAGCTCTGCTCACCGCAGGGTGTCTGCACACATTGTGTTCTCATGGCCTCGGTGTCTCCCTCCACTCCTTATCCCTCCAAGGGCTCAACCCCTCTCTGGAGAGGCCCCTCCCCTGTCCTCTCAGTCTCTTCTTTTGTTTCCTTCAAAGCATTTATCACAACTTGTAACTGCTTTATTTGTCTGTTTTCTTGTTGTCTGTCTCCTCTATTCTCTGTGTTTAACTTCTATGAAGAGAAACTGAGGTCTGTCCTGCTGCATCTCCAGTACCGTGCACAGAGCAGAGGTTCTCAAAAAGGACCTCGTGACTAAAGAACCCTTTGGGTAGTAGCAACACCAACAGTCAGGAACTCTCTTTGCTCCTGAACTTTTATCCTCAGGCAATGTTTCTGTTTTGTTAATGAGTAACACTTCTCTGGGTTTATGGCTAAGAGTAGAAGAGTACTCAGGCAGCCTGGGAACCACTGACCTGTGTGGGAAACACCTTCCAGTGGAACTGCAGCAAATCTCACCTCTAAACCTGGGTGTGAATCCAGGTCTCAGTCTCAGTGCCCAGTTCTGCTACCAAAGGCCTGGGCTTTGCAGGGCTTCTTGGGATCCAATTGCTCTTCTCTTCCCCCAAATGCTCCAAGCCCCTCTCCCAGACTCCACCAAGCCTGTGCCCGTAACTCCTGGCTGTGTTCAAGCTGAAGCCACACCAGAGGAAAGAGATGAGGGGCAGAGGTGGGCCTCAGAACGGACCCAGAGGAGAGGTGGGGAAGCTTGGGGTGAGGATGTGGCTGCGAGGGCTGAGACCGAGCATGCTGGCAGACACCACCCAGGGCCATGGACACCTGCAAGCATGTAAGCAGGAAGAGGGCACAAGGGCACAGTTCTAAAGGCAGCATTTACTTTGGTTTTCACTTTTCCAAGGCCCCAGGAATTTTTAAAGTTCTAGTTCTTGGGTCTTGCACACTTTCTCCATCACTTCTCTTTTAGCCACTGCAATAGCTGTGGTGTGTAGTAGGTGATGATGATGTCGGCACCTGTGTGGGAGAGAAGCAGGAGGCAGAGGGAAGCAGGCTGTTAGCTCTGGGTGCACCTTCTGGGAGATGACGGCCAGGGAGGGAGGAAGGGCCTCTGGCTATCACAAAGAGCTGCAGCCCATGGGCGTGGCAGCATAAGCTGGAGCGCAGCTCTGGCCAGCTCTAGCTGTGTATGCTGTGTGGCCTTGAGTAAGTCATTCTCTCTGAGGCTTAGTTTCCCCATGAATAAAATGCATGGGAGAAGTGGTTAAAATGGGAAATTTTATGTTGTATACATGTTACCATGATAAAAATTAAAACAAAGTCTCCGTAAAACTGTACAACACAAAGAGTGAACCCTAATATAAACTATGGACTTCGTTAATAATATAATTCTAATAATACTGATTTATCAATCACAACAAAGGGACCACACTAAGGCGAAACATTAGTAACAGGAAAAACTGTGTGTGCATTTGGGGTATATGGGAACTCTGCACTTTTTGTGTACTTTTTCTGTAAACAAACCACAGCTCTAAAAAATAAAGTTTATTAAGAAAAAAAAAAGCATGGTGGGGAAAATTGTTGAGAGATAAGTTCCCTTCCCACGCTCGTGTGCAATATTAGCAAAATGAGCACCCATTTCTGGAGTGATGCACATGCAAATTATACACATCATCTCAATTAATCCTCACAACAACCCTGTGCCAGGAATCTTATCCCAAGTTTACAGACGAGGACACTGAGGCTCAGAGTAGTGGCTTGGTCAAGGCCTCACAACTAAAAAGCAACAGAGGGCTCTGCTTTCTTCACTGCTCCACATTCTGTTCTGCAGTTCCACATCAGTCTGTGTCTGTTTAGAGCTCTGGTTTTTCTGGGCATGAGACTTTGTTTCCTTACCTGGGCATAGTGCCTGTCAGTCCCTGGGGCACAGGTCAAGCACCACCCCCCACCTGCCTACCTGCTCTGCGGAAGGCAGTCATGGCCTCCAGGACAGCAGCCTTGAGATCAAACGCCCCGGCCTGGGCTCCGTGCCACAGCATGGCAAACTCTCCAGAAACGTGGTACACGGCGAGGGGGAGCTCAGGGTGCTGCAGAGAAGCAGCGAAGGGAAGAGTGGGTTGATGTGGAGGGTGGGCGAGCCTCTGGGAGGGTCCCTTCCTCCCTGCCCAATCCATGACCACCGTGCTCTAAGCCACCACTTCTGGCAGCCTGGCCCTTTCTAGCACTGGCACAGAAGCCCATGGTGGGTCAGGGACAGAGCCCTTCCAACTCTGAGGTCCCTCCATCTAAAGTCCCGGAGTCTGTGGAAAAACCCTCTCGCCTCCGAGACCCCTCCTGCCCCGGCTTCGTGTTCACCTTGTCCTTCACCTCCCGCACAACGTCCAGATAGGGCATCCCTGGTTTCACCATGAGCATGTCGGCTCCTTCCCGTACATCCCGGTCCTAAGAGATGGGGTGTAGCGTGGGCAGTCCCGGGAGGTGAAAGAGGGAGAGGGGGACAGGCTGGAGGACGGCCAATCCCCGGTCACTCACCACCGCTCGGAGGGCCAGGCCTCGAGCTCCTGGGGGCAGCTGGTAGCAGCGGCGGTCTCCGAAAGCTGGGCTTGACTGAGCTGCATCCCTGGGAAGCAGAGTGATCAGGGTGGCTTCAGCTTTGGGCTAATGGGCCAGGGATTTAACAGCAGACCCATGCCCCACCCCGACTCACCGGAAAGGACCATAGAAGCAGGAGGCAAACTTGGCACTATAGCTCATCACTGACACCTGGGGGAGACAACAGTGGGGTGAGGGGGTGGCTCAGCCAGCCCTTCACAAAAGGCCGAAGGTGACATGGCACGGAGAGAAAGGACCCTGGCTGGGCAGGAGAGGGCCTGTGTTCTAGTCTCTGCCCCACTGGGTCACAAGTCCTTTGGAGCTTTGATTTCCCCATCTGATGGGCAGAGGCTGAGATGGGTCCCAAAGGCCTCGGCCAGTGCAGTCTTCAGTTCTGCGATTCTTGGCAGATATGGTGGGCAGGGCTGGCCCAGGCTCTCTCCTCATTCCCCAAGCCCTTCCCCTGTACTCCCCGCCTGGTACCCTGTTGCCAAGTCCATGGGCCATCAGGGCCTCCTTGATGGCTTCCACGCGTCCATCCATCATGTCCGACGGGGCGACCACCTGACATCCTGAGGGGCACAGGGGGGCCTTCAGAACTCTGGGACCCTCCTGTCCACTCTGCCACCTCCCTGACCCCGAGGTGTCCATCCCTGCTGGCGACTCACTCACCTGCCTTGGCATAGGCCAGTGCCACCTGTGCCAGACGCTGGCGGCTCGCCTCAGCCTGGAATGTTCCATTCTCGCTTAGAAGCCCTGCAGGACAGATCGCTGGGTTTGGGGGAGGCTTGGGCCCTGGCCCAGCCCCACACTGAGGAGAGGTGGGCATGTGCCCTGTGAGGGGCAGCAGAGCTGGAGGGAGGGGCTAGCTCACCGCAGTGGCCATGTGAGGTGTAGGGACACAGGCAAACGTCACAGGCCACTAGGAGGCTGGGGAAGGTCTTCCGCAGCAGACGGACAGCCTCGATAGTTGGGGAGTCCTCGGAGTCGGCTGCAGAGCCCTGCTCATCCTAGGGGCAGGAGGAGGATGGAGCAGTGGGTCTATTAACAGGAAGGCTTCAAGAAGGCACAATGGGACAGCCAGAGCGCAGTCCCACCCTCTCCTTTTATCACCGCCTCAGCCCCTGGGCGAGAAAGCACAGCAAGACCATTCCCATTTTGCAGAGGGAGCAATGGAGCCCCAGAGAGGGGGCTTGACTTGTCCGGGCCGGGTGTTGTGGCCCTCTTAAATGTCCTGATCCTACAAGGATGCTAATTTTAGGGCAGGGACCATGGCCCTTCACCTGTGGTCCCAGGACCTGCATCAGGCCTGAGTGAGGATGTGGTCAGGATAGAACTTCAGCCCACCCTCGCTCGGCCTTCCCTCCTTCCCCTCTAGACCCTTCCTCCAATTCTTCACCTTGGGAACTCTGCTGGGGACCCCAAAGATCAGGACGCAGCACAGACCCTCTTCCACCAGGGGTCTCAGCATCTCTTCCAGCCGGTTCACACCATACCTAGATGGGGGTGGTATAGGGGCTGAGGTGAGGCAGGTCCTAGGCTGGTTAAGAGTCAAGTTGCACTTGGCACCACGAGGGCTCAAGTCCCGCAGTCCGGGGAGGAGAAAACACCCACCAAACAGATGGGGAAACTGAGGCCCCTAGTAGCAGAACTATGGAATTCAGCTGTGGCAGGCCCCTCCCAAGTTCTCTTGTTGAACTCCCATCTGAAGTTCAGATGTCCTCTGCAACAGACTCATGCAGCCAGGCCTCTACTATGATGCCTCTGGTGACGGGTAGCTCATTACTTCACAAGGCTGCCTCTTCTATTGTGGAACAGCTTTGACTTTGAGAAAACCCTTCTCTCCACTGAAATGAAGGCTGCCTGTCTGTATCTTCCACCTCCTGGCACCCCCACCTGTGAAATCCCCTCTCCACCTCCCCACCCTCCCCACCATGTCTCCTACCTGGCCACTCCTGGGAGGCTGGCGATAGGCTGTATGTCATCAGGAACATCCCTGCAAGAGCGTAGGATGGGCTATGGACTGGTATCTATGGGAAGGGCCGGCGGGTAAGGGGGTGACCGGATTGGGGGTGGGAAGGAATATGCAATTGGAGATGGTAGGAGAAGGTGGGATCCAGTGTCTGGTTCCCCTGCCTGGCCAAGCCCACAGCCTGAAATAATAAGGACAACAAGAAAAACAGTAACAGCAAGAGCAGCTGTATTAGAACAGGAACAAGAGCAGGGAGTCAGGTGGCTGAGAAGTTGGACTCTGTGGTCAGAGGGCCCTTGTGTCCTAGCCCACCTTGACGAGGTGACCTTGGCCAGGTGGTGTCACCTCTCTGAGCCTCAGTCCCTCATCCGTTTCTTGGGTGGTTCATTCATTCAACAAACACTTATTAGCACTTATGTGTGGGGCACTTTCTAGGCTCTGGTGATATGGCAGTCAACGAGGCAGACAAAAATCCCTGCTCGCATGGAGACGATATTCTAGGGGCTAATACCTGCACCTTCTTGACATAAATGCTGCCAGGATTGAATGAGATAATGTATGTAGGTGCTTGGCATAGTACCTGGTACACAGTAAATATGCAATAAATTTTGGCTCTGGCTATTACTAATAATCACGATCGCATCTCTTACAATGCATATAGCACTTTACAGCCCCAAAGAACCTTTTCAGCTTCTACCTTATTGCAAAAGCTCGGGAGGGCAGGCCAGGGTCACTGTTCTCATTTTTCCAGATAGGAAGAATGAGTTCTTCTTCTCCCGGTTTGTTTTGTTCCTAAGGCTGTTGTGCTTAACCCAGGAAGCCGCTTCCAGAAGGGCCATCGGAGGGCCAAGCCGACAGCCCCTGCACCACTGATGCCCACCCCACCGTGGCAGACCTGAGGCCCCGCCCATTCCTGGGGACTCACGTGACAAAGATGGGGTAGATGAGGGTGGAGGCCCGGAGGGTGGTGGTGGCTGTCTGCCAGGTCCGAAGCAGTGGGTGGAAGTAGCCGCTGTGCAGGACAGACTGTGGCTGCATGGTGCGGGCCTGGTGTGAGAACACGGCAGTCAGCCAGTTGAGATGGAGAACTACTGGGGTGTCCGTCTGCTGCGCTCTCAGCCCTGGGGGGACCATGAGAGGTTCGTGAGACACAGTTCCTGTCCCTAGAAGATGGGCCAACCTCCACCCCAGACCCTCCCAGATCCCCACATCCCCTGCCCACTAGCCCAGTGCTACTCAGAGTGTGGTCCACCAACTCCTGAGGCCCACCACGAGGAGAGCAGAGAAATCAACATAAGCCTTTAGAACCTTCCGTAGCCACTTGACAAAGTAATTTTAGGTCTTTGGACTCTAATCATACAAAATTTGGGCTATTTTGTATGGCTGTTTTTTTTTAATATATAACATTTTCTTAGTAATTTATTTTATTGTAATTTATTTTATTGTATTTTATCAAAGAATCAAACTGTGATAAATTGGAAATTAAAAAATCCTGGTGCT
Organism: Choloepus didactylus; assembly: GCF_015220235.1. NCBI lineage: Eukaryota > Metazoa > Chordata > Mammalia > Pilosa > Megalonychidae > Choloepus > Choloepus didactylus. The sequence goes on along the minus strand of NC_051316.1, from coordinate 109,593,638 downwards.
TCTCCATACATATCTTAAGAAGCACTGATCTAGCCCACATTTAAATTTTGTTTATGCCATCAAAAATGTCCACATTTAAGGCAGAAATTTCAGAAAATTATAGACAAGCAAAGATGGAAAAACAGTTCTTGCTTAATGGGTACAGAGTTTCTGTTTGGGGTGATGAAACATGTTGGACATAGATAAAGGTGACAGCTGTAGAACATTGGAACATATTCAATGCCACCGAATTGTACACTTTAAAAAGGCTAAAGTGGCAAATTTTGTATTATATATATTTTACTATGATAAAAAATAAACAGAGAGAGGAAAATCCCGTGTAATTCTACCTCTAAAGAGCTACACCTTGGTACCTGGACTTCTTGTTAGAGGTGACACACACTAAGGATCAAACAGTGCCATGCATGAGAGAGAGACGGACACCCCCTCACCCCCCAGCAGAGTGGCCTCCAAATCTCTGTCTTGGTCAGTCCAGGGAGCCTCCTGCTGATCCACAAGCACAGGCTACACTTGGCCCCCCTCCTGCTTTGCTCACCCTGTTCCCTTTACCTGGAAGGCTCGGGTACCCCCCACGACCTCCCCACACCCACATCCAACCAGCTTCTCCCTCCCTGACTCAAGCTTCTCTTCAGACCTGGATCACAGTCTTGCTTATATAACAGCTCTTGGTGGACCTATCTAATCCCAGGAGACTGAGCCTCTGCAGGGCAGAGTCCGGAGTTATTCATTTTTGCCTCCTCTGTAGCAACCTGCTCTGGGCCTGGCACACGGCAAAGGTTTAATGACATGAAGTACAAGACAATGGGCCCTAAAGGCCAAATAAGTGATGCACAATGAAGGAAGTGGGGCATCACCATCTGTTCTTTGAGTATCTACTGTGAGCCGGTCCTGCTGGAAACTCACTTGTCTGATTTCTCAGAGTTCACACAACAGTCCTGGGAGGGGGGCTCACTGTGGGCCTATCAGAGAGGACCCAGACCCTAACTGAAACCCGAGTTCATTGGGAAGAGGCCTGTGGGAAGAAGACGGGGGCTCGAACTTGATTTGGCAGGATGAGCAGATGCAGCGTGGCAGACGGAAAGGGAAGAGAACATTCTTTCCAGAAGGGAAGAAAGGGGCAAAGGTGGGGAAGAGGAATGGCTATAGCCAGGGACTGTTCTGAGACATGAAGAGGCAATCGAGGCATGGGGGGAGGTAAAGGAGGGAGGAGGAAGCGGGGAAGAGGAAGAAGGCCAGGGCTGCTGAGGACGCCACACTTCAGAGGCCTGAGCGCCAGACTGAGATCATGGAAGATTTCCTGAGCAGGGGACGGGGAGTGGCCTGATCAAAGCCTGGTTTAGGAAGATGAATCTTGTAGCTTAAGCAGAACAGACCGGAAGCAGAGGAGCAGGGAAGCTGTGGGGGTCAGAGGGGCGGAGAAGGAAAGGCCAGGGAAAAGCAGCCAGAAGGCAGTTGCAGGGCGGATGCTCTGAGCCTGCCTGACCCATGAGCAGCAGAGACAGGGACAGGGCAGGAAGAGGGTGGTGGGGAGCTGGGCTTGGAGAGGAGGTGGAGGGCTCCATTTTAGACACTTCCTTTTGGAGGTGCCTGGGGGAACACCCAGTAGCCAAGTGGGGAAAAAAGAGCGCCACCAAATGTGGGAGCTGGTAGACCCAAGTCTAACTCTCCTTGTATAAATGGGAACCTCGAAGCCCAGAGAGGGGCAGGGACTTACCCAAGGCCACACAGCAAGTTAGAGACTAAAACAGTAGGACTAAAACCCTGGTGTATCAATTCCCAGGAGAGGAGGGGGTTCTTTGGCACACTGATGCCTGCCTGTCTCCCCACCGTCTCCCAGGTTCCTTTAGCTCCCTTTGAACCAGCTCGGGAGCCGCTTTTATCGGGTCCTCCTCCTTGGCAGGGCTGGGGTTATCAGGAGCCACACGGAGACCCACCCTGCCACCACACCCCTGGGCCAGCCTTCCCACCCGACACAGGGGCAGGCCAGGCTGCCCCACGGATGCAGTCATTCTCAGAGCCCCCACCCCCAAAGGTGCACTCATTCAGCAGAATTGAGGGTCCGAGTACCCAATTTGTGTAAGACTAGCCTCTCAGGCCTGCCAGGGGTGAAGCCCACCCAGCTCAGGGAGTTAAGTCATTGCCCAAAGCCACAGCCAGTTGGTGACTGAACCAGAACTTGAGCCTGCTCTAGACTTCAAGTGCATGGTTTTATAGACTCTGCCTTTCTCTGTCTATACTGTCTTTGCCTTGGGGGCTGAAGAGATGGAGGGAACAACACAGAAATATACTGAGTGCATATTATATTATGTTCCGGGCACTGGACTGGGGACTTTTTTTTTTTTTTTTTTTTTTAATTAAATTCAGTTTTATTGAAATACATTCACACACCATACAATCATCCATGGTATATAATCCACTGTCCACAGTATGATAACATAGTTATGCGTTCATCACCACAATCTATCTCTGAACATTTTCCTTACATCAGAAAGAACCAGAACAAGAATAAAAAATAAAAGTGAAAAAAGAACATCCAAATCATCCCCCCATCCCACCCCATTTGTCCTTTAGTTTTTATCCCCATTTTTCTACTCATCCATACACTAGATAAAGGGGGTGTGATCCACAAGGTCTTCACAATCACACTGTCACTCCTTGTAATCTACATTATTATATAATTGTCTTCAGGAGTCCAGACTGCTGGGTTGGAGTCTGGTAGTTTCAGGTATTTACTTCTAGCTATTCCAATACATTAAAACCTAAGAGGTGTTATCTATATAGTGCATAAGAATGTCCACCAGAGTGACCTCTCGACTCCATTTGAAATCTCTCAGCCACTGAAACTATTTCGTCTCATTTTGCATCCCTGTTTTGGTCAAGAAGATACTCTCAGTCCCACGATGCCGGGTCCACATTCATCCCCGGGAGTCATATTCTGCATTGCCAGGGAGATTTACACCCCTGGGAGTCGGTGGACTGGGGACTTTATATATATTAACCTTATTTAGTTGCAGAGAATTGTCCCGACTTTTAGTGATAAGGAAACAGAGACTCAGAGAGTTTCAGTGACTTGCTCAATGTCATTCTGGAGAATCAAGTCAGATTTTGAAGCTAGGTCTAAGTCCCTGGTTTATTTCCCAGGCCCCTAGCTTCTGGAATCCAAAGCTGCATTCCACCGGCCTTCTGCCATTAGGAGGCTGAGGGAGCAACTGCCTGTGGCTTATCCAATGCAACAGGGCAGGGCTGTCTAGGAGCACGGTGATTCAAATTGGACTCTCAGGAGACAAGGGTGGGGGGTGGAGGGAGTGGAGGGGATACAGGAGGAAGGGCAGGGTGGTGAGGGGGAGACTGGACTAGGGCAGATCCACTTTTATCTGCTTTTTAATTTTAGAGTTGAAAAAGAGATTTGATTTGAGAAACAGAGGTCGGTGCTGAGAAAATAAAAAGTTGAAAATCACCAACCTGGCTTAATCCCTTCCTTTTTAATATGGGAAACAGGGTGCAGAGAAGGGACAGGGCTTATTCGAGACCACACAGCGAGTCAGGCGCAGAGCTAGGACTTGGCCCTGGGTTTCTTGGCCCTGTCCTTACACTACACATTGTTACAGCAGGGGCTTCAGAGTGGAAAGATGCCCTCTGAACCATAGCTGATCTCTGTGTGCAGAGCCAAATCCAGGCTGGGGTGTTGCTTTCTGAAAAGTTCCTCCAAGTCTGGGAGACTTTCACACCACAGGTTAAACCACGTGACCCTATACTGAAGACAGGAGCAAGCCCCTGGACACCAACCCTCAAGCAACCACAGAACAGCTTAGCTCTGCTGGAAGGCAGTGAAGGGCAGTGCAGAAAGAACCCAAGTTTCAGAGGCAAACAGACCCCAATTCTGGTCAATACTCTGCTGTGTGACTTTGGGCAAGGTTGCTGACTTTTCAGAGTCTTCATTTCGTGTTCTACAGAATGGGCTTGATCCTATTAAAACTGCAAAGTTGCAGAGAAGATTAGAGATAGCGATGAGATACGTGCCTGGCACCAAGTAGGCACACAGTAAACTGTAGCTATTTTTATTATTTTTAGGAGTGGAGCTGGGCTGGAACAAAATCTCCAGACTTGCCAGCACAATGCTACACCTCCACACCACACCCAGAAGGGAACACATTTACTCAAACCCGTGCAAGCTGTAGGGTCTTCCAAGATCTCTGAGGTGGGGTCCCTGCCTCCAGTGGCTTCGTGTGGTGGAGGAGAAATACGGCCACACTGATGCTAGAGTAGGGGAGTGGAGCAGGGGCTGTGGGAGGGACCTGTGTCTCTGGGAGTCAGAGTCATGGAAGGGGAGACACTGAGGCTAGGTAGCTTTTCAGATTGATTATGAAGGTTGTCTCCCTTCCTTAGAAGGCACTATCCCCAATCTGGGGTAACTAAGTCGCTGCTTGTGAGCTGCTGTTAAGGAGGGACTGAGAAAGAGCTGCAGGGCCTGAAGCCCTCTGCCCCCACTTGATATCTGGAATCAGCTGAGGATTCCAGAGGCTGTGGTCCTGGCACCAGGAGTTGGAAGCTGCTGCCAGCTCTGGCAGGCTTGCCACCAGCAGAGAGGAGGCCGTGAGGAGGGCCAGGTAGGTGGAGGGTGGCCAGGGCTGAGAAATCCAAAGTCCCCAAAGGGCCCAGGGCAGCAGCTGTCAGGCAGTTCTGTAAAGGAACCAAATGGCTGCCTATTCGTTCAACCAGCATTTCCTGAATAGCTACTCTGGTCTGTCCCAGTGCTAGATACTGGGATTAAAAAGAAAAATGAGACCCAAGCCTTGTCTAAGGCTTTGAAGAGCCCACCCCCCTCTGAGTTTGGCTATGTAGAGCCACAAGACTCCTAGAACAGACTGTAGTTCCACAGACTCCTAGAGTATCTTGGCTAAGAGGCTCCTTAAAAGCTGCGGATTGTAAATCCCATATAGAAATTATGGTGAAACTGGGCTCAGAGAAGGGCAGGCAGTGGCCCAAGATCACAGAGCTGGAAAGTGGCAGATCTGGGGCTAGAATCCAGGTCTCCAGCTTCCCAGTCCTGAATTTCTGCCATCATCCCCTTGATGTTTTAAGGACAGATCCTAAAGCGGTTTACCAGCAGAAGCTGGCCTTGAGGAAGCTCTAGGCAGGTGCGAGCAGAGGGGGAAGGTAGAACTCTAACTCCTAACCTGGCTGCAGCAAGCAGCTTGATGGCTACGTGTGTGGGCTTTGAGTCTGATAGACGTGGGTGCTAAACCTCGCTCTGTCACCGTCCAGCTGCGTGATATCAGTTTTCTCATCTGGCAAACGGAGACCTGAACGACCTCAACGGACTGTTGTAAGGGTGAATGGGCAATGCATGAAATGCCCTCACTTGCCTAGCACAAAGCGGCTGTTATTGTTGCCACGTTCCTCCCCCATTCTTGGAGGCTGGCATTGGTGGCGACTGCCCCGACGGTCTCCGAGGGGGCAGACCCCCGAGAATAGATGCGGAGCCCGGATACCTTGCCTCTGGCTGGAGCAGGACCATCTAAGAGTCCAAACTGGTGTCCCTCCGGGACTCCGTCCCCGGCTGCATCGGTTGCACCGCCTGCGCTTCAGGCGCACAGCACAATCCGGGGGCGCGGGGCTCTGGTTGCCGCAGCCCCCCATCACCCTGGAGACGCCTCCAAGCCCGCCATCTCCTTGAGTCCGGCCCCCGCTTACCTGCCTCCCCGCTGCTCCTGCCGCCACAGGCTCCCGCTCTGCGTTCCCCGGGCCCACGTGGGGGCGGGGCGCTCACCCGGAAACCACTCCCCCTCCCACGGCCCGCCCCCTCCCCGCGTGCAGGCCACGCCCCAAGGGCACTTTCCCCGCTGGCTGCTCAGCTCCGGCCGCGTCCCGGCCACACACGTCGGACGGAGCCTGGCCAATCGAGTGTGCCGAGGGATGCAGGGCCCGCCCCTTCCCAAGCCGTGGCCAGTGCTTGGGCGGGGAACAGCCAAGAGGGAGCCCACGTGGGCGGCGCAGGAACGGCGGGGGAGGGGTCCCTAGTGCGAGCCAGCCTCGGAGGCGGTTGCGGCCCAGGAGCTTACTTACAGTCCTCCTCTTCCCCGCTTAGTGTATTCTTGGCGCTTGTTAATTGTTTGTTGAAAGAATAATTGGATATCAAGGACATTAAAACAACACCGTAATACGTAACACAATAGCTAAGTCCGTTTTTGCGGACTGAAGCATTTTAAAGTAGTTGAGTTCAGCACCAGACTGCCTTCCAGTTTTCACAGAAAATAGATTTCAGCGTAATTACTTGGGGGCCTTTTTGCGCCTCGGGTTAGGAGATGTAATGTGAAAGACTCTAGACGCTTGGGCACTTTAGAAAAGCTCCAAGTCTGACAGGAGCAGCCAAAGTGCTTTGGGAAGACGGGGAGAGTTGTGTGCAGGGGCAGAGGGATTCGGTGGGGTGTATGGGCCCTGGGGGAGCTGTAGAATTGAATGGGTGGAGTAAGTATCAAGGATCATCACCCCAGCAAAGGAATGCCCTCGCAGAGGTGCATCGGGGATTATCAAAAAGGTGACTTTGAATTGTGAAGGATGCCAGCAGTTTGCATTACACTTCTCGGATTTTATTTCTCAAAATCTGTACCCCGAGCCTATTTTATACTTCTTTGTGTTTTAAAGGAGCATAGTGATTTAATGCTAATGAAATATGATACTGCTTGGTTCTCAGCTACTGGAGTTCTGATCAGTGTCCAACAAGGAAGGGGGTGGAAAGGAAGTAATACCTTATGCGTTAAAGAGTAAAGGACAGTACCACACATTTTACATGAATTCATTTAATCTTGACAATGACTATATCACCATCCTTGCGTCACAGATTTGGAACCAAACTCCAGGGAGATTGAGTAATTTGCGGAATGTCACAGTAGGCTCTCTCTGCAATTCTTGCTAATAATTGTGCTTTTTCAACTTACATGGGGTAATGTTTGCCCCCCACCGCACACCCCCATTTAATCCCCTGCTCTTTTTGTTTCCTAGCTGCCTCCCCAAAATACTACGCAATGGGTTGGCTTAAACAATGGGATTTATTACCTCAGGGTTTTGAGCCTACGAGAAGTCCAAAATCAAGGTGTCATTAAGGCAATGCTTTCTCCCAGAAGCCTGTAACTTTCTGGGGCTGGCTTCCAGAGGTCCTTGTCCTTGGCTTTTCTATCACATGGCAGTACATGGTGGCCTCTCCTTTCTCTTCCCAGTTCTGTTGACTTTCAGCCCCTGGCTGCTCCCTCTGACTCTCTTTCTCTGTGACCTAAAAGGCCTTCAGTTAGAGGATTAAGACCCATTCTGATTCAGTTGGGCCACACCTGAACTGAAATAACCTCATCAAAAGGTCCAATTTCCAAAGGGTTCACACCCACAGGAATAGATTAAGTTTAAGAACATGTTTTTCTGGGGTACATGGCTCCAAACCACTACACCTGCCCAACATTTCTTTCATACTTATTTCTTCTTTGAGTTTACTGATAAATAAAAATAAAGACAGAAGAGTAGAAAACTTTAAAATGTTGTCTGGTATAATCTATTACTCCTATGTCTTTTTCTTGTTTTTCACTGAAAGATCTGTTCCCAATTTTTTCCATGATTTTTCTTTTATCTTTCACTCTTGTTCATAAAAAAATATCGTGAATGCAACAATAAGGATGTCTGAAGCATAGGCTTGAGGAAAGGGAGTCAAACACAAAAGAGTACATATTATATGATTTCCTATAGATGAAGTACAAAACCAGGCAAAATTAAACTGTGCTGTTAGTCAGGAAAGAGGTTACCATTATGGAGTGATTGAAGGGAGCCCACAGGGGCTTCTGAGGGTGGTGGTGGTGGTGTTTATTGATCTGGGTGGGGATTACAGGGATGTGTTTCATTTGTGAAATTTCATCAATTCTACATTTTGTACCTTTTAGTATGTATGTTATACTTCAGTAAAAATAAATAAATTTAATAAAGGTATTGTGCCTCCCAGGTCCATGGCCTTGTGCTGAATGCTGTGAAAAGCATAAAAAGAAATAGAAGCAATGCAGCAGGTCATGGGAACAAGATTCCAGTTCTTTCATAAATTAGTGGGGAGACCTTGAGCAAGTCACTTCTCTCTGATGAAACTCAACTTCCCCACTGGTAAAAACAAAGGGTGGGGCTGCAAAAATAATTCTCCATGGGGAATTGAGGGGTAACCCCTCAACCCTTGAAACCAGATAATATTCTCTCAGCATGGAGGGCCATAGTTAAAAAAGATGAGAAACAATGCCTTAGCCCAGTAAGAAACAGATGGTAAACTGAGCCCTTGGAAATCCAGACACCATTACAAGAATGGTAAGAGGCGTGGCTGGGAAAAAACTGGTGGATGATCTCAAAGATCCTTAAAATTTTGTAGTTGTAACGCATAGCTTTACTCTCAGAAAACATCAGTTTTCTTAGGTAACGTTTAAACACATGAAACAATGGACAGACAACAGTGTCAAACTGTAATCGTCCTTAGAAAGCAAAGATTAGCATGGGTCAAGGGTCATTAAGATTGCTTCAAGAAAGAAAGTGGGACTTAAAATGGGATGTAGAAAGGAAAAGACTTGAGAGTGAGTCTAGGAGGAAGAGGTTGGAATGGGAATTGGAAAGCTTGGTGAAGAATGGGGGAGAATGCACTAAAGCCATAAGGAAGGAAAGTTCTTTTGGGGATTTGTGCTTTTTTTTTTTAAGTCTCATTGAGATATATTCACATACCCTACAATCATCCACTGTACCATCAACCATTCACAGTACCATCATATAGCTGTGCATTCATCATCAGAATCAACTTTTGGACATTTTTCTTACTCCAAAAAAAAAAAAAAAGAAAAAACACTCAAAACATTCCATTGCCCCCCATCCCATCCTACTTTTCATTTAGTTTTTGTCCCCATTTTTCTACTCATCTGTCCATATACTGGACAAAGGGAGTGTGAACCACAAGGTTTTCATAATCACACAGCCAAACCATGTAAATGACACAGTTATGCAATCGAATTCAAGAATCAAGGCTACTGGGTTGCAGTTCAACAGTTTCAGATATTTCCTTCTATCTATTCCAATACACTAAAAACTAAAAAGGGTTATCGATATAGTGCATAAGAATGCCCTCCAGAGTGACCTCTTGACTCCATTTGAAATCTCTCAGCCACTGCAACTTTGCTCTGTTTCATTTCACTTCCCCCTTTCAGTCAAGATTTTCTCAATCCCACAATGCCCAGTCCAGGCTTATCCCCGGGAGTCATGTCCTATATTGCCAGGGAGATTTACACCCCTGGGAGTCAAGTCCCATGTAGTAGGGAGGGCAGCTGCCCTGCAGGCTTAGAGAGGGTGGGGATTCGTTCTTGACCAGAGCACACAACCTTATGTTGGGGAGAAGCAGATTAGAATAGATGGTAAATTGAGCCCTTATGCAGGCTTTCAATAACAGATTTAAGTATGGGTTTGATTCAACAGGAAGCAAGGAGGGACTGTAACAGCAATGTTCCAGGAAGATGCACTTGGCATGTAGTACAGGACAGGATAGCGTAAGCAAGAGGCAGGAAACTGAGCTCAAAGGAAGCTGTGGGAGTTAAGATGGGACTTGAGAGCTTAGCCTAGAGTGGTACTGATGTAAATTAAGATGTTTCTGTTACTCAGGAAAAAAACTATGGGCCCTGAAGACTGTTGGGGTATATCTCTGTGAAATGTTATTTATAAATTTGCTTTAGGATTTGAAAAATATTATGTACATTAGAGAGGACTGTGGTTAAGAGCAGAGACTCTGGAGTCACACTGAGGCTTAATCCTGGCTTTGCCTTTTAGATCATGTAACTTTGGGCAAGTTTCTTTATTTCTTTAAGCATATCCATAATTGGTAAAATGAAGATAACAGCAGTATCCCCCGCTAGGGTTTAAGGGTTAATACTTGAAAGCATTTAGAACAATGCCAGGCACATAGTAGGGAATCAATAAATGTCTGGAGTTGTTCATAATCTAGTATGGTACAGGGTGCCCAGCAGAGGAGGCAGGGAAAGCTCTTGGCATGGCTAATGAGCAGCTTCCTTGCTTATGAACGAGCAGCATCTGCTGGTCATCGAAGGTGATGCAGCACCCCAAATTTAAAAAGGTCTGACCTAGTCCACATTCAGGCATGTCATCAGTGGGTCACCACAAGCACAGTAAAAACAAGTAGGATGAAACAGAAGTCATCACTTTTAACAAGAAGGTTATTTTATTTATACAATGCATTATAAATTTTTTCAAGATTCTTCACTCACTTATCAAGAAACTTTTCACTGTATTCATTTAACAAGAACAATGCCAACCTACACGTCACTACCCGTCAAACTCCAAGTGTTCAACTCAGAGACAAACAAAAAAGTGCTTGAGGCACTGAAAGGAAAGAGAAAAAGGCTAAAAGAGACCAACAGAGATACTTTAGAAGTAGTTAAAAAGGGATGGTTGGGGGGAATTAGATTCCTGAGCACCATCAGAGTTTCCTTAAGGTTCATAGGGGTTTTACAAAATCATTTTTAAAAGACACGAGATTAGAACTAAGGAATCAGAGGAACCTGCACTTTTGGATATTAAGCAGGTTATCAAAGTTCCTAGATTGGCAGAAAAGGTGAGAAAAGGAGGGTTGAGAGAACGTGGAAATAAGAAACAGAGAGGCAGACAAAGAGACAGACAGGAAGAGGGAAGCAGAGGGAGAAAGTTGTACCTAGAAGAAATGAAGTTTGGAACTTGTCATGAATTAAAGAATGAAAGCCATAGTCACAAGTCGGAGATGGACTACAAGAAGAGAAAGGCTGGAATTTTATACCTTCCAGCTGGTGAAAATAAATCCTAAAGTTGTACAGTGGCAGGCAGGGAGGTGCATCCTAGACTGAGCCATGTATTTTTGTAAGAAGACATTGGCACCCTTCCTTGACTAATTATCCTCTATACTGCTACTTTGAAAGCATTTATGTCCAGAGGACAGCCACCCCAGCAGGTCAAATGCCTACAGGCAATTCAGAAGGGCTCCAAGCCAAATGGGTTTGTAGAAATTGAGATTCAACTAATGCTACTGTCAAGTGAAGAAACAACAGAACCAGTTTCATTTTTCTCCCACACTTTTTTAGTCTCCTAAAGCCAAACCATTCTGATCACTCTTAATAAGCTGGTATTGCCAAATACTGTACAATCAAACATAGGCTGTTATGATCAAAGCCCAAATTTTTCCTGAGCCTCAACTGCCTCTGTGATTTGGAACACAGCAAACAGTATGGAAGTTATTATTATTACTTAGTTTCTGGAGGGGAAAATGGGGATAAAAAACTGCCTAACCATATATATAACTAAACAAGGGAGATCAAACTGGCTAATTCCATCAGCTGTTCAGAATCTCTTGTCAAAAAGTCATAACCTTCAGACTGATTAAGCAAAACAGGGCTACTTAGATGCTCTGAGTCTAGGAAGCCCTGGTATTGTTTGGTCAGTTTTATTTCCATTTTCTCAGGCACTTCAGCCTAAGACTACTCTGCCCACCAGGGAAAAGCTTCACATAAACATGTACCACATTTTCAGCGTGGTACCTTCCAAGGTGCCTCCATCTCCCCACCCCATTCAGTTGTCCACCTCCTCCTCCTCATTCTGTTCTTCTTCTTCCAGCCTTTCCTCATCTTCATCATTGTCCTCATCCCTGCTCTTGTCTTGCTCTTCTGAATCTGTCTTTTTGTCTCTGTCCTTCTTCTTTTGCTCTGAAGCTTCCTTCTTCCCTTTCTGCTCCCGCCTGTATGCTGTAAGGAGGAAGGAGCAGGTTAAGAGGTAGGGTTGAAAGAATGAACCAGATTCTGCTAACTCCATTCCAGTTAGCTGGAAAAACTGAGGCAGAGAAGGAAAAATAACCTGCCCAATATCACAAAACACATCTGAGATGGTGCCAACTGAACTGCTTCTGAGTCACATCTAGTAGTCCCTTGCTGGACTTAAAAGGGACCCACACTGAGAAAGCCTCAGGGCCAGGTGAGCAGGCACCCGGGAAGACCATCTTCTACGTGGGTGAGGAAAGGAAGGGTCATTACCTTCCAGGGCTTCTTTTAGGGGGGTAATGAACCGCTGGAACTCCATCTCTTCCATGGCCGAGAGCACATCACTGGCGTTCAGAGTCTTGCGCTTCCCTTTCATAGCAAAATTGTTGGCACTGAAGGAGGATGAGAAGCAAAAGGGCAGTCAGAGGTGGTCAGATCCCCTCTTGCCGCGTAGAGAGTGTGTGGGAAAGGAGCACCTTGAAGTGGGTGGGGAAACCTACATCCTAGATACATGGCTTTTTATTTCTCCCTTCCCCGTACCAAAGGCTAAAGTCTAGTTATTTAAGAGATTCTGAGAACAGGATAAGAGCTGTGAACCTCTGCCTACTGAGGCAGCACACAAGGATTGGGGTTTGTGGGCTGCAGGCCACGAACTCGGAGCCAGGGATCTCTGCACGTCCCTAATGCCTCGGCCCTAGCTGAGCTTTGGTCGGCTCTGTCCGCTCACCACGAAGTGGCGTACAGTACGAAGACGCTGGCGGCGCGGGAGATAGCGCTCCGGGCCTCCTTGGAGATGTTGACACCTTCCGGGAGCTGTGAGGAGAGAGAAGTGAGCAAAGCTGCCTGCCCAGGACCTGCTTCCCTCCAGCCCGCTCGTGCGCCCCGGCCCTCCCGCTCACCGCCTCCTTGATGATCCTGGTGATGACAGCGTTGGGCAGATTTAGGTCCTCAGGCCTCTCCGCCATGGCCGCCGCAGGGGCCCGCGCCTCCGCCTCAGACCTCTTCAGAGTGCACCCGCGTCCAGACTTCCCGCGTCTCTCTAGGTTGACCCACCGAGGCTTCCGTCGGGTCCCACACGGTCCACACTGTATCCCACAGTGCCCCGCGTGTCATACCCACCCACCTACTCCAGCCCCGCCTCTGCTCTCTCCAGCATCCGAAAGTTCCACGCCGCAGTGTTTTGACCCGCAGGGGCTTTTGTCAGGCCCCATAGTGCCCTGCGCGCTCCTCCCCTGCCCTGCCTCTCTGTTTCACACCCACCCGCGAGTCTGGAGCTTTAGCCCCTAATTGAGTATGGGTCATGGGGCTTCCGTCCATTCCCCATAGTGCTCAGCGCCGCTGCCTAGCGACGGCCTGGCCCGGCGGCTGGCTCTGGAGACGAGGGCGTGAACCGAGCCGCCTGGGCGGGGCCGTCTTTCTCCTGGCGCCGTTCCGAAACGTGTGATACCACTGAGTTTCTCCGACGCTTAGCGGTTTGGCTTCTGCATTGGTCCACCGGAGCCGCGGCCCTCCGAAGGCTACTTCCTTTTCCCGAAACGAAGCGGAGGATATTTCCCCAACTTTACCGAAGCTGACATCCATCCTTAATCTTTTCACTCCTCCCAACTTTGTGATACTCATATTAATGGTTATTATTATCTAGGCTTTATTGAACCAGTTTGTCGGCATAGCGACAAACACAGAGAAGATGGGTATGGCTAGACCTTGGGGCTCAATTCGGGCTGGGCAAATAACCAATGGGCGTGAAGCATCCTGGGGGTGGAAGAAAAATGCAACATGGCATTTGGCATTAGAAAATAACCCTGTTAAAATTGTATTTATTATTTAGTTCATTAAATTGTTCATCATACATTTTTCCCAGACAAAAGCATTACCATGGTTTTATAGTGGCGTTTGAAGTTTATTATTTTCATGTTAGATACTTAGCTATAGTTCTCAGTCTCACTGAAACGCTGAGAACTAATGCTTGCTTTTTTTTTTTGGTGAAGCATGTCCTCTCAAGTCAGCCTTTTGTTTTTCTGCTTTTGATAGAGACTTGGGTACAGAAGAGAATTTCCCTTTTATGAGAAAAATAACGGAGCAAACGCGATGATAAATGGCAACTAATTGTTTCAGTTAGAGACTATAGGATCTGGCAGGGAACTGTTCACTTGGTTATAGCAGAACAGGTTTAAAGAGGTTAGGAGTGTTCTGCTCCAGCTAATTGCCCTGTTATTGGAATTGGGCTCAGTGTGGTCAGATATTTTGATTTTTAAGAGGAGCCAGAAATCTGGAAATTAGGGCCTATTTCATTATTTAAATATTGGGTCAAATAAAGAGCAAGCCAAACAAAACTCATAGGCCAGATGCAATCCTGGGCTAATAGTTTGCTATTGCTGGTCTTAATAAGCTCTTTAGAACAGGGACTTTATCTTCTTCATTATTGTTCTCCCTGTCCAGAACAGGTCCCCTCAAATATTTGCTAGTCAAATGTGTTGAATAAAAGAAGGAAGAAATTAACACTTCCCTTATAGTTATTAGGTTAAAGTGGTAGTGATTGCTTAAAGTTTCCCTAGCGAGAAGAGGCTATTTGTTGAACTCTTATTATTTATCATACATAAATTACATTATCTCATTTAATACTTCTACTTCCTTGCTTAAGGATTATTTCCCCCTAGTTTATATGAGGAAACAGACTTCGAGAGGTGAAGTCACTTGCCTAAGACTATAAAGCCAATATATAATACATGGCTTCTGATGCAATTGCATCAAGTTTGCTGATTTGCTGTTTGAGCATACCCATCCATTGATGGTTGGTATTTGAACTACCTGCATGGGAATTGGAGCATATTGCTGCTTTTTGTGTTTTTGAGCCACCTATGGCTTTTCTCGAAATACATCTGGTGTAAATTAAAAAGCCTTTTTGTAGATGGTTGCATCTTCTTCCAAATGATTAATGAAGGGGAAAAGGAAAGGATGTTAATATTATTTTGAATTATATGCCAGACCTTCTTTAACATCTGTTAATTAATTTTTGTAATGACCCTACAAAATAGGCTTATCCTCATTTTACAGATGAAACTGAAGCTCAGATTTTTTAAGTCCCAAGTCACTCAGTTATTAAATGGCCAATGAGGAGATCTTCTGAAGTCAATCTGCTCCCAATTTCTTTTACTCTGATTCATGCCGAGATGTTTTTATACTTGTTTCGCAATCCTTAATTATGCTATGACCACCATGTACCTTGATAAGTTGAATAGAAATAGTTTATGCTCTGAGTCCAAATTAAGATCAAGCCTGCATGGCTCATGTACAGTGTTCCCTAATTATGTGTGTGTTCTTTTCTCCAGAGTGTTAGAAAGTTGCAGGGTTGGCTTTCGAACCAAACCATTCGTAGCTATGGACTTGCCAGATGAGAGCCAGTGGGATGAAACCACCTGCAACTTGCCTGTTTGTCAACATCCACAATGCTGGGAAGCTCTCCGTAGGATCGAGAGGGGCCATCCTCGCATCCTAGGCTCCTGCAAACCTCCCCTGGACACTGAAGGTGAATCAGCCAGCCTGTCTCTGTCCTCACAAGGTCCTTCAACTGTTCCTGTTTGGCCTCCTTTATCTAGGTAACATATCACGTGTTCTTCCGGTCTGCTTTCTCAGAAAACCTCCCAGTGCTCACCATTGTAAACATCTCAAATTCCTGCTTGCGGACCAAGAAACTTGCTCACCGTCGTTTATCAAGACTTACCTTCATTAAGACTCGCTCGTTATTGTCTCGGGGTTCGAAGTTTGACTCCAAATTTCAAGGCAGGTAGATTATCATGGAATCTTCCTTTAGGAACGTACTATGTCAGAATTCTGGGTTGTGACTTCCCTTATTCATATAGAAAACTTTGAGAAAGCTAGATTAAAAAGAAAACGTTAGTTCATTCAAAAAAGTGGTGAATAGGGAATGGAAACAAAAAGAAAACATTCCTACTTGTGTTCTAGGAATTTGTTAATTTGGGGGATAGCTCATCGAATTCAGTAGGTCATCAGAAAACTGTGTCCATACCTGCTGCCTTTCCTATTTTTAGGTGTAAAACTTTTTGTAAGCTCCTCAAGGTAGAAGAAATGACTTTTCCTTTTGAACCACCTACAAAGTCTAGGTACCAATTAGTGCTTATTGAATCGACTTTTTCATATAAGCATCCAGTTAGAGCTTATTTGAAGCTAAGGTGTCTGTGGAAACTTTAGACTTTAAAAATCTGAAGACCCTGTTTCCCCAGTGGTGGCTCTCATAGTGGTTTGTTTTTTCCTGTTCCATTTAAGCACTCCTAGATTTCTCTCTGGCAAGAAGTAGAATAGGAAAGCATAAGGCTCCTTTCAGGTTCTCTAGGATTTGAGTCCAGGGGAAACAGCTGCATCTACCAGTCAGAACCTTTAATGTACTTCACATCCATCCACAAGCACACACTTCCAGCCCCCACCACGCCCACAGGGTATAGTATAAAGCTGTGAGCCAGCTGCCTCCTCCAGTCAGCTCCTAGTTCCTATGCACTCTTCTTTTAGTGTCTCTTGCTTTCTGGTCTCACTCCCTCTATCCTAAACCAGGCTCTTGTTACTTGATGTGTGGGTTTTTATGGTGGCTTCTGAACTGGTCTCCCTGCCTCTTCCCCTCCAGACTACCTTACATACTTCCTACAGCTTAATCTTCCAAAAATATCGCTGGACTCCTATCATCTTGTTGCTCAAAAAAACTCCTTCATCGGTACTTCATTTACTATAGAAGAGATCCAAACTTCCTTATTCTGGAGTTGAAGCCTCTTTACCATCTGGCTCTTCTCTAATCAGTCTTCTCTTCTTTGACACCTTGGCACCAAACTGGTCTTCTGATTGTGCTTTTCTGTCTCCAACACTGTTCATGCCATTTCTGAACCTTAAAGATTCTCTTCCGTTTCTGCTTCACTGACTCCTTGTCATGACCTATAAGACCCTATAAGATCCTGCCTTCCTGGTGGCCCTCATCTTGCATTCTTCTCCTACTTGTTACTGGGCTCCAGTCACACTGCCCTTTCTATTCCTCAGACACTCCACACTTCCCACCCCAAGGCTTGTGCACCTGCTAGTTCCTGTGAGAGGTACTCTTTTCCCTAGATCAGGTTTCTTAGCCAGGCATTACTGATATTTTGGGCTGGATGATTCTTTGTTGTGTGGCTCTGTCGTGTGTATTACAGAATGTCTAGTAACTTCCCTGCCCTCTACCCACGGGCTGCCAGTAGCATCCCACTCCCCTTGGTGGCAGCCAGCATTATCTCCAGACATTGTCAGATGTCCTCTGGGGGGCAAAATTGCCCCTGGTTGAGAAACACTGCCCTAGATCCTTGCATGGCTAACTCTCCTGTTATTCGGGCTTAAGCTTAAAAGTAGCCTTCTCACTGAGACTTTCCTTGACCACCTATTTTGAGTTTCCCTATGCCCTCACTATCATTAAATCTTGTTTATTTGGTTTTTTTTTTTAACTCGTTAGTTCTTACCATGTTCTGAAATGATTTTGTTGATTTGTTTGCTTGTTCATTGTTGTCTCCCCCTCATTAGAATGAAAGGTCCACAAGAGGAGGGACCATGTCTGTCTTGTTTACTGCTCTACCTCCTGTGTCTTTAATAGTGCATGGCGTGTAGTGGGAGCTCAATAAGTATTTGTTGAATAAATGGATAAGTCCTCCTCTGGCAAGGTTGAGTTTCATCTGCCACTAGCCCTGGATACTCTCTCTTCTAAACTACTCTAGCACTTGTTGTCCCCTGGCATGTTTATTGATGCTTTTATGCCCGTGCCCTATTTGTCCAGCAGAATTTTAAGCCCTTTGAAGGCAGAGGTCATGACTTCATTCATTTAGTCATTCATTCAATTAATAAATGGATCTTAGCTAAGGTTTCTGTGCTTGGTGCTGGGGATACTACATTAAACAAGATGCAGTCTTTACCCTCAAGGGGCTTTCAGCCTAGTTGGGGATGCAGACAAATAAGTAGGCAAGGACCATTCAGCATGATGTGCAGTGTGAGAGGAGTGTTCCTGGTGTGTGTGTGAAAGCACACAGGTTGGGTTCCTAACCTAGAGCCCTCTTCTGTAGAAGTAACATCTGTGCCTAGACCTAACATTTGAGCAGCTTAGTGAAGTGAGGGTTGCAGTTGGGAGGTGGGGCAGGAAGAGAATTCCAGACTGTAGGAATAGTATGTGCAAAGGCCTGGAGACAGGAGGAAACTCTTCTGGTATCAGGCAAATAGTTCAGTATGTATGAAACATAGAATAGGAATGGGAGGGGGTCAGAGATGAGGCTTGGGGCCTGGAGTAGAAAGCAGGGACCTACATCATGAATGGTTTCATAAACCAGGCTAAGGAGTTGGTTCTTTATCTTATACCTCTTTGTTATGCATTCATTCATTCAGCATATTTTTGAACATCTGCATCATAGGTGCTTAATAATCTTTTGTTGATGGTGATGCAACAACCTCTAGCTGGAGAGAGGCATAGGCTATGAATTCAGTTTGATGCTACAAATAGTTAGATGTCTTATCTAGGAGAAACAAACAAAGCCTAAGGAGATGGTGAGACCCTACACTAATTTAATAAGTATTAACCCCAAGGCTTTTGGTAGATAAGTAGAAGGGCTTTTCTATAGCATAACCTTATTTTCTCAAGAAGTCTTTTGTATCTCTGTTTCATTTTGGGAAGCTTTCATTTTTTAGGACTCAGAGGTATGAAGGATTTACCTGACAAAGGTTTGATCGACAGTACTGGTAGACCTCCAAAAGTAAGTCATAGATTTGAAAAAATATTTCCTCAACATTTTATCCTTACTAGTGAGAACAAAGTATTTTGCATTCATTTAACATTTTTCCTCTGGATTACTATAATCTGAATAATGATGATAATCATGATGATGATAAAGAGAACTACTTTCTATTGGGTCCTCATTGTATGCTAGGCTTTACATGCCATCTTGCTTCCAGAGATCTCAGGCACAAATGGGATTGATTTTTGGAGGTCTGGTAAGGTTGAGAATTTCTTGTCTCTTTCCTACATCGAGCATGTTCAGCCGCTTAGTAACCACTGTCATCTCATAATACAGGGAGGTTAGAATGTGGGAATGTCAGACCTAAAATGAGACTTAAGGTCATCTAGTGTGATGGCTTTCAAATTTTTTTAGCTATGATCCATATTTTACAATAAAAATATCATGAAACATTCCTTATCCTTATTCACATGTTTTCTGCCCTATTTTATCCTATTTCACTTTTAAACAATTGGGCTGTGATTCACCAAATTTTATTTCATGAGCCATGCATAAGTTGCAGTTGCAGTTTGAAGAACATTAGTGTGGTCTACCTTATGCATCTAACAATTGAGAAAACTGAGGCCCAGATGGGAGGTGCTTTGCCAAAGCACACAGCCTGTTAGGGGGTGGAGCCAAATTAGGGCTTTAGGAAGAACAACCCTCCCACTTATCTATGGTAAAGAGAGATTTTCTACCATTTTCAGTCCCACTGGAGTCCTTTTTTTTCCCTCCCTGAGATACTTCACTTTTCATTATCATCTGGTAGAGAGCTTAAGGGACTGAGAGACCGTAGGTGGGTTCAAATGGATGAATGAACAAATTGCTTTACCTCTTTGATCGCTTTCAAACAACAGGGTTGGATTAAATTATTCTTAATTAATTATTTGAATAGATATGGTTCTAACTTCGGAAGGCATAAAAGGGTTTTCAATGAGAAGTCTCCCCTGTACCCCTGCTCCCCCACCCCCACCCCCAAGACAATCAGTTCCTTTTTTCAGGGACAGTATTATTTTTAACAGTGCTTTTGTGCATATACCCACCAGGGATATGGACTAGATAATTTACAAGGTCTTCTTTAGCTCCTTTGTTCTAGGATTGTAAATAGTTAGGTGTGAGAAGAGTTAGCACTTGAATTTTCAAATAGATGCCTATAATTGTAGACTGGCTGCAAAAATGGAAAACTTGCTTCTATCTTTACCAATTCTCTCCGTCCTCCCAAACTGCCAGTGGTATTATCTGCAGGGGACATAAGTTCATATTGGACTGGGCAGAATGAGTAACATCTCCATAGGTGAGCCCTGAGGCACCCTCATATGGGATGGAGTTGGGGTTGCTGAATGTCATCCTACTGTCATAGGGAGGTGGGGGAGATTATTCCCTTACAAATGCTCACTCTTGTAAAGATACTGGACTGCTATCTACAAAGTATTTCTTGGTCTGGTACAGAATGCCGTCAGGAACTGGAACTTTCAAGCCATACCTAGGCTTTATATCTTTTTCTTAGCTTTCAGTGCTGAATTTGAATGAGACCCAACTTCCCTGCTCACAAGATATTAAAAATATGGTTGTAATGTGGATTCCAGAAAAGCCAGAGACCCGTGTGAGAGGGTGAGTATCATGTCTCGAACTCAGGAACTTTGAACTCTTATCTTCTACAAATCCCTAAGCGTTTCCTCTGCAGGCCTTTCTTGTGATCTCCCTTTAGCCACCTCATTGCAAGTAGCAGGAGGCCAGGCAGAGAAAAAGCTCATGGTCTCTTGCATCTGCTTCTGGCTACACTGGATTCTATTTTAATGCACTTTGAAATTCCTGCTATGGAATTTTCTACATCTAATTCTACATGTCAGTAAGTAGCACACAAGATAGGATCTGATGTATTCGTGAGGTTTGGTTAAGAAATAAATGCTTCTTAGTTTTTCTTATTAGCCACCAGCAACTAGAGAGAAAGTTCTCAACGAAGCAGATCAATCTCAGATCTTAACCCCAAGGCCTGGTAGAGTAGAACAAAATGACTAGCATATAGAACTTGTTGACAAAGCAGAGTGTTTTGGCAGAGATCATTTGGTGAAGACCCAAAGGTTGCTAATATTCAAAACCATTGGTAGAAAGTGGTTACTCTTTTGTGACAACTGAGGCTTTCAGATACGTAAGTGACTGTTTAGAGATGATGAGACTTAGAATTTCTTTTCATTTCATTTTATGATCCTGTGAATACTTCTTTATATGTGTGTATATGTATTATTGAGATTGTTCACATACCATACAACTATCCAAAGATCCAAAGTGTGCAATCAGTTGCCCATGGTATCATCATACAGCTGTGCACCCACCACCACAATTAAATTTTTTTTTCAATTTTTAGAACATTTTCATTACTCCAGAAAAGAAATAAAGACAAAAAAAGGACACTCAAATCCTCCCATACCCCTAAGTACCCACCCCTCCATTATTGATTCATAGTTTTGGTATAGTACCTTTGTTACTGTTGATTCAAGAGTGTTAAAATACTACTAACCATAGTATATAGTTTGCAATAGGTACATATATTTTTCCTATATGCCTCTCTATTATTAATTTTTAGTTATAGTGTCATACATTTGTTCTAGTTCATGAGAGAGATTTCTAATATTTGTATAGTTAATCACGGACTTTGTCCACCACAAGATCCACTGTTTTATACATTCCCATCTATTAACCTCCAGCTTTCTTTCTGGTGACATACGTGACTCTGAGCTTACCCTTTCCGCCACCTTCACACACCTTTCAGCACTGTTAGTTATTCTCACAACATGCTACCATCACCTGTCAATTTCCAAACATTTAAGTTCACCCTAGTTGAACATTCTGCTCATAATAAGCAACTGCTCCCCATTGTTTAGCCTCATTCTATATCCTGGTAACTTATATTTCATGTCTATGAGTTTACATATTATAATTAGTTCCTATCAGTGAGACCCTGCAATATTTGCTTTTATGTGTTTGTCTTATTTCACTCAATATAGTGCCCTCAAGCTTTTTTCATCAGCCTATTTCTTTTAAGACCGTTTTGTTAACACACTATACATTCCATCCTAAGTAAACAGTCGGTTCCCTGTATAGTCATGTATTTGTGTATTCAGCACAATTGCCACTATCTATATAAGGACATCTCCATTTCTTCCACAAAGAAGGAGGAAGAGGCAAAGAAGGCAGAGAGGCAAAAGAAAAAGAGAAAGAGAGAAAGAAAAAAAACAAAAGCAGAAAAAACAAATGACAGCTAGAAAGCAACAGAAGGAAAGATAGCATTAACCTAAAGTAGAATAAAGAGTCAGACAGCATCACCAGTGCTGTCCCATACCCTTCCCCTAGTCCCCTGCTCCCCCCCACATATGCGTTTAGCTTTGGTATGTTGCCTTTTTTATATTAAAGGAAGCATAATACAGTGTTTCTGTTAATTATAGTCTCTGGTTTGCATTGATTATATTTTCCCCCCAATCCCACCCTATTTTTAACACCTTACAATGTTGACATTCATTTGTTCTTCTACCTCATGTAAAAACATATTTGTACCTTTTATTAAAATTGTTGAGCACCCTAGGTTTCCCTGAGTTATACAGTCCCAGTCTTTTTTTAAATTAATTTATTTTTAATTCATTTTTATTGAGATATATTCACATATCATGCAGTCATACAAAACAAAGCGTACATTCAGTTATTTACAGTACCATTATATAGTTGTGCATTCATCACCAGAATTAATTTTTGACATTTTCATTACCACACACACAAAAATAATAAGAAAAAAAATTAAAATGAAAACAATTAAAGTAAAAAAGAACACTGGGTGTCTTTTTTTTTCTTGTTTTTTCTTCCCCCATTTTTCTACTCATCCATACATAAACTAGACAAAGGGGAGTGTGGTCTATATGGCTTTCCCAATCACATTGTCACCCCTCATAAGCTACATTTTTTTACAATCGTCTTCAAGATTCAAGGGTTCTGGGTTGTAGTTTGATAGTTTCCGGTATTTACTGCTAGCTATTCCAATTCATTAGAACCTAAAAAGGGTTGTTTATATTGTGCATAAGAGTGCCCACCAGAGTGACCTCTAGGCTTCTTTTGGAATCTCTGCCACTGAAGCTTATTTCATTTCCTTTTGCATCCCCCTTTTGGTCAAGAAGATGTTCTCCATCCCATGATGCCAGGTCTAGATTCCTCCCTGGGAGTCATATTCCACGTTGCCAGGGAGATTCACTCCCCTGGGTGTCCGATCCCACGTAGTGGGGAAGGCAGTGATTTCACCTGCTGAGTTGGCTTAGCTAGGGAGAGAGGGCCACATCTGAGCAACAAAGAGGTATTCGGGAGGAGGCTCTTAGGCACAATTAAAGGGAGGCCTGGCCTCTGCTTTGCAGCAACAGTCTTCCCAAGGGCAAGTCCTGTGGCAGAGGGCTCAGCCCATCAAACCACCAGTCCCCTATGTTTGTGAGCACGTCAGCAACCATTGAGGTGGGGAAGCCCAACCCCCTGCATTCTCTACCAGCTCCTCAAGGGGGCGCTGCATATTTTTTCATTGTTTTTTTTAATTAACTCCTTTTTTTAAGTCAACTATATAAAAAAAAATTAAACATACAATAAAAAAGCATTTCAAACAAACCATAACACGGGAGTAAGAAAGACAACTGACCTAAGAAACTACTTTACTTCCAACATGCTCCTACTCTACCCCAAGAAAATAACCTAATATAGCAACATTTCTGTGAACTTGTTTCTACCATACCCATCAGAAATTCACAGACCATAGTCATTCCTGGGCATTCCCAGAATGTTAAATTTACCCACGATAGCTTGTCTGTTCTTATTGGGTTATCATTCCTCCTTCCTTAATTGCTCTCTATCGCTAGTTCCCCTACATTCTACATTGTAAACCATTTGTTTTACATTTTCCAATGTTCGCATTAATGGTAGCATATAATATTTCTCTTTTTGTGCCTGGCTTATTTCGTTCAGCATTATGTCTTCAAGGTTCATCCATGTTGTCATAACGTTTCGCAACATCGTTCCTTCTTACAGCCGCATTGTATTCCATCGTGTGTATATACCACATTTTATTTATCCACTCATCTGTTGAAGGACATTTGGGTTGTTTCCATTTCTTGGCAATTGTGAATAATGCTGCTATGAACATTGGCGTGCAGATATCTGTTTGTGTCACTGCTTTCAGATCTTCTGGGTATATACCGAGAAGTGCAGTCTCTGGATCGAAGTTAGGTAATTCTTTATCTAGTTTTCTAAGGAAGTGCCAGACTGACTTCCAGAGTGGCTGAACCATTATACAATCCCACCAGCAATGAATAAGAGTTCCAATTTCTCCACATCCTCTCCAGAATTTGTAGTTTCCTTTTTGTTTAATAGCAGCCATTCCAATTGGTGTGAGATGGTGTCTCATTAGACAGATGGCATCTCTCTAATAGCTAGTGAAGCTGAACATTTTTTCATGTGTTTCTTGGCCATTTGTGTTTTCTCTTCAGCGAACTGTCTTTTCTTATCTTTTGCCCATTTTATAATTGGGCCGTGTCTGTACTTGTGTCATTGAGTTGTGGGATTTCTTTATATATGCAAGATATCAGTCTTTTGTCAGATACATGGTTTCCAAAACTTTTTCCCATTGAGTTGGTTGCCTCTTCACCTTTTTGACAAATTCCTTTGAGGTACAGAAACTTCTAAGCTTGAGAGGTTCCCATTTATCTATTTTTTCTTTTGTTGCTTGTGCTTTGGGTGTGAAGTCTAGGAAGTGGCTGTCTAATACAAGGTCTTGAAGATGTTTCCCTACATTATCTTCTAGGAGTTTTATGGTACTTTTATATTGAGATCTTTGATCCACTTTGAGTTAATTTTTGTGTAGGCTGTGAGGTAGGGGTCCTCTTTCATTCTTTTGGATATAGATATCCGACTCTCCCAGCCCCATTTGTTGAAAAGACTTATTTCCCAGTTCAGTGGCTTTGGGGGCCTTATCAAAGATCAGTCAGCCATAGATCTGGGGGTCTATCTCTGAATTCTCAATTCGATTCCATTGATCGATATGTCTATCTTTTTGCCAGTACCATGCTGTTTTGACAACTGTGGCTTTATAATAAGCTTCAGTGTCAGGGAGTGTAAGTCCTCCTACTTCGTTCTTCTATTTTAGAGTGTTTTTAGCAATTCGAGCCACCTTCGTTTTCCAAATAAATTTGATAACTAGCTTTTCCAAGTCTGCAAAGTAGGTTGTTGGAATTTTGATTGGGATTGCATTGACTCTGTAGATGAGTTTGGGTAGAATTGACATCTTAATGACATTTAGCCTTCCTATCCATGAACATGGAATATTTTTCCATCTTTTAAGGTCCCCTTCTATTTCTTTTAGTAGAGTTATGTAGTTTTCTTTGTATAGATCTTTTACATCTTTGGTTAAGGTTATTCCTAGGTACTTGATTTTTTAGTTGCTGTTGAAAATGGTATCTTTTTCTTGAGTGTCTCTTCAGTTTGCTCATTTCTAGCATATAGAAACATTACTGACTTACGTGCATTAATCTTGTATCCCACTACTTTCATAAATTTGTTTATTAGCTCTAGTAGCTGTATGGTCGATTTCTCAGGTTTTTCCAGATATAAGATCATATTATCTGCAAACAATGACAGTTTTACTTCTTCCTTTCCAGTTTGGATGCCTTTTATTTCTTTGTCTTGCCGGATTGTCCTGGCTAGCACTTCGAGCACAATGTTGAATAACGGTGACTGTGGGCATCCTTGTCTTGTTCCTGATCTTAGAGGGAAGGCTTTCAGTCTCTCACCATTGAGTACTATGCTGGCTGTGGGTTTTTCATATATGCTCTTTATCATATTGAGGAAGTTTCCTTCAATTTCTACCTTTTGAAGTGTTTTTATCAAGAAGGGGTGTTGGATTTTGTCGAATGCTTTTTCAGCATCTATTGAGATGATCATTTGATTTTTCTCTTTTTGATTTATTAATGTGTTGTAATACATTGCTTGATTTTCTTATTTGAATCATCCTTGCATGCCTGGAATGAACCCCGCTTGGTCATGGTGTATGATTTTTTTTAATGTGTCTTTGGATTCGATTTGCAAGTATTTTGTTGAGAATTTTGCATCTATATTCGTTAGGGAGATAGGCCTGTAGTTTTCCTTTTTTGTAGCATCTTTGCCTGGTTTTGGTATTAGATTGATGTTAGCTTCATCAAATGAGTTAGGTAGTGTTCCATTTTCTTCAATGTTTTGAAAGAGTTTAAGTAAGATTGGTGTCAGTTGTTTTTGGAAAGTTTGGTAGAATTCCCCTGTGAAGCCATCTGACCCTGGGCATTTATTTCTGGGAAGCTTTTTGATGACTGATTGGATCTCTTTGCTTGTGATTTGTTGGTTGAGATCTTCTATTTCTTCTCTGGTCAGTCTAGGTTGTTCATATGTTTCCAGGAAATTGTCCATTTCCTCTACATTATCCAGTTTGTTGGCATACAGTTGTTCATGGTATCCTCTTACAATTTTTTTTTAATTTCTTCAGGATCTGCAGTAATGTCACCTTTCTCATTCATTATTTTGTTTATATGGGTCCTCTTAGTCTAGCTAGGGGCTTGTCAATCTTGTCGATCTTCTCAAAGAACGAACTTTTGGTGTTATTTATTCTCTCAATTGTTTTTTTGTTCTGTATGTCATTTATTTCTGCTTTAATCCTTGTTATTTCTTTTCTTCTGCTTGGTTTAGGGTTGGTTTGCTATTCATTTTCTAGCTTCTTTAGTTGATCCATTAATTCTTTTATTTTAGCTCTTTCTTCCTTTTTAATGTATGCGTTTACTGCTATAAATTTCCCCCTCAGTACTGCTTTTGCTGCATGTCATAGGTTTTGGTATGTTGTGGTCTCATTTTCGTTTGTCTCTATATATTTAGCAATTTCTCTTGCAATTTCTTCTTTAACCTGCTGATTGTTTAGGAGCGTGTTGTTTAACCTCCAGATATTTGTGAATTTTGTAAGTCTCTGATGGTTATTGATTTCTAATTGTATTCCATTGTGGTCAGAGAATGTGCTTTGAATAATGTCAATTTTTTTTTTTTTTTTAATTTATTGAGGCTTGTTTTATGTCCCAGCATATGATCTATTCTGGAGAAAGTTCCATGAGCACTAGAGAAGAATGTGTATCCTGGTGATTTGGGATGTAATGTTCTTTATATGTCTGTTAAATCCAATTCATTTATCAGATTGTTTAGGTTTTCAGTTTCCTTATTGGTCTTCTGTCTGGTTGATCTATCTATAGGAGAGAGTGATGTGTTGAAGTCTCCCACAATTATTGTGGAAACATCAATTGCTTCCTTTAGTTTTGCCAATGTTTGTCTCATGTATTTTGTGGCACCTTGATTTGGGTGCATAAACATTTATGATTGTTATTTCTTCTTGTTGAATTGCCCCTTTTATTAGTATGTAGTGGCTTTCTTTGTCTCTCATAACATCCTTGCATTTAAAGTCTATTTTATCTGAGATTAATGTTGCTACTCCTGCTTTCTTTTGGCTGTAACTTGCATGAAATATTTTTTTCCATCCTTTCACTTTCAATTTCTTTGTGTCCCTGTGTCTAAGATGAGTCTCTTGTATGCAACATATCAACATATTGATGGTTCATTTTTTTTTTATTAAATTCAGTTTTATTGAAATACATTCACACACCATACAATCATCCATGGTATACAATCCACTATCCACAGTATGATAATATAGTTATGCGTTCATCACCACAATCTATCTCTGAACATTTTCCTTACATCAGAAAGAAGATGGTTCATTTTTTTTTATCCATTCTGCCAATCTATATCTTTTGGGGAGTTTAATCCATTTACATTCAATGTTATTACTGTGAAGGCATTTCTTGAATCAACCATCTTATCCTTTGGTTTATGTTTGTCAGATATATTTTTGCCCCCTCTCTCTTAAAGTCCTTTAATGTACCCATACTGAATCTCTTTAACACTGAACCTTTCTCCATCTTTCTCCTTTCTTTGTTTCTCTGTTGGTAGGGCTCCCTTTAGTATCTCAAGTAGGGCAGGTCTCTTGTTAGCAAATTCTCTCAGCATTTGTTTGTCTGTGAAAAATTTAAGCTCTCCCTCAAATTTGAAGGAGAACTTTGCTGGATAAAGTATTCTTGGTTGGAAATTTTTCTGTCTTAGAATTTTAAATATGTCATGCCACTGCCTTCTCGCCTCCATGGTAGCTGCTGAGTAGTCACTACTTAGTCTTATGTTGTTTCCTTTGTATGTGGTGAATTGTTTTTCTCCTGCTGCTTTCAGAACTTGCTCCTTCTCTTCAGTATTTGACAATCTGATCAGAATATGTCTCAGAGTGGGTTTATTTGGATTTATTCTATTTGGAGTTCCCTGGGCATTTATGATCTGTGTATTTATGGTGTTTAGAAGATTTGGGAAGTTTTCCCCAACAATTTCTTTGAATACTCTTCCTAGACCTTTACCCTTCTCTTCCCCTTCTGGAACACCAATGAGTCTTATATTTGGACGTTTTATTTTATCTATCATATCCCTGAGGTCCATTTCGATTTTTTCGTTCTTTTTCCCCATTCTTTCTTTTGTTCTTTAATTTTCTGTTCTGTTGTCCTCTAGGTCACTGATTCACTGTTCAGCTTTCTCTATCTTGTACTACAAGTATCCAGAACCTATTTCATTTGGTCAGCAGTTTCTTTTGTTTCCATGAAATCATCTATTTTTTAATTTACTCTTGCAGTTTCTTCTTTATGCTTTTCTAGGGTCTTCTTTATGTCCTTTATATCCTGGGCCATGATCTTCTTCATGTCCTTTATATCCTGTGCCATGCTCTCTTTGTTTGTGTTTAGTTCTTTGATTAATTGCTCCAAGTACTACGTCTTCTCTGATTTTTTGATTTGGGTGTTTAGGCTTGGGTTATCCATATCATCTGGTTTTTTCATATGCTTTAAAATTTGCTGTTGTTTTTGGCCTCTTGGCATTTGCTTAACTTGATAGGGTTCTTTAAGGATATGTAGACTCTAATTTGTCAGATCTACAGCTTCGTGGAGTACACTTTCTCTAATGAACCAGCAGTTGGCGTCCACGAGACACCTGTTCCACTCAAGCCAGTTCTCCCACACTTTGTCTTTGTGGTGAGTGGGGGTGTGAGTCTTGTGGGGTCCAGTTGGTGCACTAGGCTTGCGTGTGTAGTTGATGTTGCCCATCCTGCATATGGGGCATGTGTCTGAGCAGTTAGGGAGGGGGGGTGGCTTTAATAATCAAATCTCCCAGGTGTTCCTGGAGATTTGAAGCTGTTGCAATAGTCTAATCCTTCAGTTCAGTCTTGCCACAGTTTGTCTCTGCCTTTGACCCACAAGTCCTTGGTATTGGCGTATGGTCCCTGGCACTTGAGAGTGGGTCCTTCTTCCAAGCTGTGCACTCCTAGGTCCTCTGCTGAGGGGCCCACAGTCCCAGTCTTTATCCTTCCTCTTTTGTTCTAGTGTCCCACATGGTCCCAACCTTCCTCTTTCAACCATACTCACAGTCATCTTTGTTCAGTGTACTTACATTGCTGTTCTAGTATCTCCCAAAATGGTTTTCCAAACCTCCCACTCCTGTCTTTTCCTTTCTGTCTACAGTGCTTCCTATAGTGTTTCCTGTAGAGCAGGTGTCTTGTTCACAAATTCTCATTGTCTGTTTGTTTGAGAATATTTTAAGCTCTCCCTCATATTTGAAGGAGAGTTTTGCTGGATATAGGCTTCTTAGTTGGTGGTTTTTCTCTTTCAGTATCTTAAATTTATCACCCCACTTCCTTCTTGCCTCCATGGTTTCTATTGAGAAATCCATACATAGTCTTATCAAGCTTCCTTTGTATGTAATGAATTGCTTTTCTTTTGCTGCTTTCAGGATTTTCTCTTTATCTTTGAGGTTTGATAATCTGATTATTAAGTGTCTTGGTGTAAGCCTATTCAGATCTGTTCTGTTTGGGGTATGCTGTGCTTGTTGGATCCGTAATTTTATGTCTTTCATAAGAGATGGGAAATTTTCATTGATTATTTCCTCTATTATTGCTTCTGCCCCTTTTCCCTTCTCTTCTCCTTCTGGGACACCAATGACATGTACATTCCTTATTTTTGTTTTGTCCTTAAGTTCCCAGAGATGTTGCTTGTATTTTTCCATTCT
Source organism: Choloepus didactylus (assembly GCF_015220235.1). NCBI lineage: Eukaryota > Metazoa > Chordata > Mammalia > Pilosa > Megalonychidae > Choloepus > Choloepus didactylus. The sequence goes on along the minus strand of NC_051316.1, from coordinate 109,563,883 downwards.
TTTCTCTATCTGTTCTTTTGTGTGTAGGCTTTCAGTTTCCTTGTTTTCCAGTTTCTGAGTGTTTTCTTCTGCCTCTTGAGATCTGCTGTTTCCATTGTGTCTTTCGTTTCCATAGATTCTGCCAGTTGGTTTTTCAGACTTTCAATTTCTGCCTTAAGTACGCCCAGTGTTTTCATTATACGGTTCATCTCTATTGCCATATCTTTCCTAAACTTTTTGAATTGACTTAGTATTAGTTGTTTAAATTCCTGTATCTCAGTTGAAGTGTACGTTTGTTCCTTTGACTGCACCATAACTTTGTTTTTCTTAGTGTAGGTTGTAGTTTTCTGTTGTCTAGGCATGGTTTCCTTGGTTAGCCCAATCGGGGTTTCCCAGACCAAAATGGGCTCTGGTCCCAGAAGGAAGAACTATTCAGTATCTGGTTTCCCTGAGGGTGTGTCTTAGAAAATTGTTACACCCTGTGGACCTCAGGTCACTGTGCTTTTCTGCCCAGCAGGTGCGCCTGTCAGCCTGTAACTCCAGACTGGTGTAAGGAGATGTGGGCTGTGGCTGTTTTCTCCCAGGCTCCGGGTTCTGGTTCTGAATGGAAGGCGGGTAATAGAGCTGGGCCTCACTTCTTTCCTTTTAGGAAAGATAGACCCCCTAGGGAGAGATCATTAGAATTTGAATGGTCTCTCTCTGCCTTTGCTATCTCCACCCTTGTCTGGGTCAGAGTGCTGGAAATTGAAAATGGCTGAGTTTTTCTCCACTGAGCCAAAACAGGGACAGAAAGCCCCCTTCAGGGCCAGTCTGTGGCCACCCTCCAGCATTCCAAGGTCAGTCATCACCTGAAGCCTCCGTCTGCTTGTTGGGGTTTCATAGCTTGTATCGTGCAGTCCACGTGTGTTAATTAAAAGCCCAGTTGGAGCTCAGCTGAGCTGTATTCACTTGCTCAGAGAGAGCTGCTCTCTAGCACCACAAGGCTTTGCAGCTCAGGCTGTGGGGGGAGGGGGCTTCCAGCTTGGAGCCGCAGTTTTTACCTACAGGTTTTATGCTGCGATCTCAGGCATTCCTCCCAATTCAGGTTGGTTTATGATGAGTGGACGGTCACTTTGTCCCCCCGCAGTTATTCCAGATTATTTACTAGTTGTTTCTGGTTGTTTATTAGTTGTTCCAGGTGGACTAACTAGCTTGCATTCCTCTCTCTGCTGCCATCTTAGATCTCTCCTATATGTGTGTTTTTTTGTAAGTGTATGGTGTAATCAAACAAACAAACAAACAACAACAGAAAACCCAAAACAACTGTTAAGAGTTTATTTCCTTTCATGTAAAAGAAGTCTAGAAGTGGAAAAGCCAGGGCTGGTTTATTAGTTCTATAAGGTAATCAGAGACCCAAGCTGCTTCTAGAATTTCTGGGCCATCATCCTTAGCCCATGGCTTCCCTCTTCAAGGTGCTTCGTGGGTGTCTTAAGATCAAAGTTGGCTGCTAGAACTCCAGCCATCATATCCATGTTCCAGGCAGGAAGGAGTTAGAGGAGAGAGCAAAAAATATTTCTTGAGCACCGCCTCTGTGCTCAGCAATGAAGATTCAGCAGAGAACAAAACAGGCTTGGTCTCTGCCCTCCTGGAGTTTATAGTCATATTGGGGAGTCAGATATGTTAAACAAACAAACAAACAAACAAAAACCTTTTCATACAATTTAGGACCTCACAGCTTTATTGAGTGATTTAAGAATCAGGCCACATCCCATTCAGAAAGTAGAAGGGAGCTCTGACTAAGGGGTGGAGAGGGGAAGCTTATAGGGCAAATGTGGAAGCAGGTAAGGAGATGTTCTGATTGGTTGACATTAAGTTTCCATAGTTTCCGTTTTACACAGGGGGATCTTAGGAGTGGGAAGCAGATATACATTGGTTAGTATGGTGTGCTTGTCCATTCTGATAAGCTATCTTTCCTGAACCTTAACTCATTTATCACCAGATGTTGCTCATCTGCAGCCCTGTAGGGTGTGTGCCATTTTCTCGGAAAGTCCCTGCAGGTCAGTTGTTTTTTTCTTCTGGCAGATGGTTTCTCAGAAATGGGGTCCCTCCAGGCAATGCCCAATGCCAATGACTATTTCATTTTATATAATAGATACTACAAACATAACCACACCTAAGAATACTAACTTGGATTAAGGCTATGAAAGTAACTGGATTATATAAGTGAATAGGGAGAACCTAATTTTGTTGATGAGGATGAAGAGTTGTTTTTAGCAGCCTTTGGGCAACAAGTACTGCTGGCCTCTCATTCAGCCATCTTTGAGTACTGATTAGAGAGAAATCTTGGTGATTATCTTTCACAAATCTCCTTGGTGCTTCTCTTTAAAATATTTGGGAATAAGCTGTGGTTATTCTTATTTCAAGTCCTGCTGAGATGCTGCCTATTGTCACCAGACAATATTGGAAGGAGAAAAGAAAGTTATCTGCCATGGTGAGTTATATGTTTTGGCCAAACCTTTATGATACTACCCTCCAGTGTTTATTTTTGTTTTCCCTTAAGGGCTTCCTCACCTCCCCCCCCCGCCACCTCTTCTCCATTTTCTCTTTGATGAGCAAAATCTGCAAAAGAGAATTGCTCTTTAGGAATAATTATAAACCATTTCTATTCAAAGACTCTCTTTTTTCCCTATAGGGAGGTAAGGAGTGTCTTTGAAGGGACAGTTGGTCTTGAAGAGATCATGGGTATTCAGGAGAATTTTTGGTCAGTTAAAAATTAACCCCCATGTGCATAAGTTACCACACGCATAAAACCCACAGGACTGTACAATAGTACGCTAAAGTTAATAGCAGAATTATAATAATATTGTTTCATGAATTGTAACAAAGATTCCACACTAATGTAAAATGTTAATAATAGGGAAAATTGTGTGTGTAAGAGGAGGGTATATGGGAACTTTATACTTCCTGCATGATGTTTCTGTAAATCTACAACTGCCCTAGTGAAAAACAATAACAGTACCCAGTGTGATGGGAATAAAATTTCAGTGGACCAGGAGTTATCAGATCTGGGGTTCTAGTTCTAATTCTACTTTTTATTGGGTACATATCACCTTGGATAAGTCACAGAACTCTAAGATTGCCAAGTCCTGAGAGGAGCATCTTGGTCCATTTTATTCATTGCTGAATCCACAGCCCTAACCTGTGCCTGGCACATAGTTGGCACAATAAATATTTGTTCAACTTGTTGAGTGAACAAATGAATAAGCTTTCTGGAAAAAAAAACAAAGCATCTAATGTCCATATGACCCAAACACAACAATAGGGTTGGGGGGCCTGAGAGGGGAAATTTTGGTGGCCTTCATAGTACAGAGGGGACAGGGACTGCTGGAGTGGGCCTGGAATTAACACGGCAGGGTAGTGTTGGGCAGCTGGAATATGGATGGGAAGAAATGGGCTTGAAGAGAGTGCTTCAGGGAGTTGTTTCCACTGTTTCTTTTCCAGAAGAATAAGTCAGCTCTGGATGCCTCTGGAAAGCAGTACACAGAAATACATTTGAAAACTCAAGAGGTGGTCGTACCTCCTCCCTCCCCAGTGTACTTGTTTGAGCAATTAAGTCCAGAAACCGGACCTTCCTTGGCCCGATTTGACATGCTGCCTTCAGATCTGCTGAAAGAGTAAGTATCACATAAGTGCTGTGGGAGAGCCAGAGCACCTGCAATTTTTTGAAGCTTGAGAAGGGTCTGAGTAGAGAGGAGAGGAAACCATTACCTACTTGTTTACTGAGTTCTCAGACTTACCAATAGGCAGTGATGACAGTTATAACCGCCACCATTTATCAGGCACTCACAGTCCACCAGGCCCCATGCTAAGCACATTCCATGTGCTTTCTCATGTAAACCACCACCATTACTCTCTTCTTTAATAGATGAGGTATGGGGGAGCGGGAGGCATAGTAATATAGGTAGTTTGGGATGAGATGACTTTTGAACTTTGTATTGAAACTTACTGGCTTTGTGAATTTTGGTAAATTCATTTAGCCTCTTTAAGCCTCATTTTCCTCCTTTGCAAAATGAGGGTAATTGTGCTGGTTTGAAACTGTTATGTACCCCAGGAAAGACTATATTCTTTACTGAAAACTTGTGGAGGCAGACTTATTATGGATGGGATTTTTGATTAGGTTGTTTCCATAGAGATGTGACCCACCAAACTCTGGGTGGGACCTTTTGATTAAATTATTTCCAAGGAGGTGTGACCCTTCTATTCAAGGTGGGTCTTGGTTAGTTTACTGGAGTCCTTAAGAGAGCTCAGGGGCCAACAGAGACCCAGACACTTGGAGATGCAGACAGAAAGACGTTTGGAGATGCTAAGCTAAGAGATGAAGCTCAGAGTTTGCCCTAGACAAGCTGAGAGAGGACCCCCAGATGCTTACAACAAGCAGGGATGCACAGGAACTGAGAGAGAGAAGCTAAGAGAGACAGAACCCAAAGACATTTTGGAGAAAGCCATTTTGAAACCAGAACCGAGGGGCAAGCAAAGGACCAGCAGACACCAGCCATGTGCCTTTCCAGCTGACAGAGGTGTTCCGGACGTCATCAGCCTTTCTTCAGTGAAGGTATTCTCTTGTTGATGCCTTAGTTTGGACACTTTTATGGCCTTAGAACTGTAGATTTGTAACCTAATAAATCAGCTTTATAAAAGCCAATCCGTTTCTAGTGTTTTGCATAACAGCAGCTTTAGCAAACTGGAACGCATTTTGGTACCAGAAGTGGTGTGCTGCTGAGTTTTCAAATACCAAACCTGTTGGAGTGGCTTTTTAAACAGATAAGGGGAAGATTCTGGAAGAATTGTGAGGAGCTTGATTGAAAAGGCCTAGATTGGTTTGAAGAGACTGTTGGTGGAAGTATGGACTCCAAAGATACTTCCTAAGAGGCCTTGGACAGAAATGTTGAATGTGTCATTTCTAGCTGGAAGAAAGGTGATCCTAGTTTTAAAGTGGCAGAGAATTTGGCAAAATTGAGCCCTGGTGTCGGATGGAAGGTAGAATTTGAAAGTGACGATCTGGGATACTTAGCTGAAGAGATCTCCAGATTAAATGTGGGAAATGCAGCCTGACTTCTCCTTGCAGCTTATAGTAAAATGTGAGAAGAAAGAGATGAGCTGAGAAGTAAACTCTTGGGTAAAAAGAAACCAGAAAAGGATGGTTTGGAGGATTCTGGGCTTCCAGAAAGTGGGACCCCAGAGGCTAGTGCTGCGTGTGAATATTTAACAAAACCTGGAACCAGCCAGCCATTTTAGTACAAGCCAGGATTGGAGATGGAGTTATCCAGAACAGAGTTCTGGAAAGCCCCGTTGTCTGATGGTTTTGACCCATATATGCTGCATGCCAAGTGTTCTAGTTTGCTAATGCTGCCGGAATGCAAAACACCAGAAATGGACTGGCTTTTATAAAAGGGGGTTTATTTGGTTACAGAGTTACAGCCTTAGGGCCATAGAGTGTCCATCAGCAAAGAGTACCTTCACTGGAGGATGGCCAATGGTGTCCAGAAAATCTCTGTTAGCTGAGAAGACACGTGGCTGGCATCTGTTGCAAAGTTCTGGTTTCAAAATGGCTTTCTCCCAGGACGTTCCTCTCTAGGCTGCTGTTCCTCAAAATGTCACTCTTAGTTGCTCTTGGGGTGTTTGTTCTCTCTTAGCTTCTCCGGAGCAAGAGTTCTGCTTTCAACAGCCGTCTTCAAACTGTCTCTCATCTGCAGCTACTCTCTCAGCTTCTGTGCATTCTTCAAAGTGTCCCTCTTGGCTGTAGCAAGATTGCTTCTTCTGTCTGAGCTTATATAGTGCCCCAGTAATTTATTTCAAACCCACCCTGAATGGGCAGGGCAACACCTCCATGGAAATTATCCAACCAAAGTCATCACCCACAGTTGGGTGGGGTGCATCTCCATGGAAACACTCAAAGAAACAATCTAATCAACACTGATATGTCTGCCCACACAAGATTACATCAAAGATAATGGCGTTTTGGGAGACATAATACATTCAAACTGGCACACCAAGCAAACAAATTTTTTGTGAGATCTGTATAAACAAAATCACTGCCGTTCTGGACTAAAAGGGACAGAAAAGGGGCAGATTGAAGGAAAAACTTCTTCAAAGGCAGAACCATGGAATCTAAGGTCTGGAATCAAGAAACCTTGGTCAGGAGAGCAGACCCACCTAAGCACGTGGATGGGGTGATTTTACTCCCCCCTGCCCAGAGTTTAAGAGTGCTGCCGCCTAAGGGTTCTCAGAGGGCTGGGGAATTGAGGGGAGCTTCGTCGCTCCATTGTTCAGAAAGACTGCTGGTGCCCCAGGTCTCAGAGAGGGTGGAGCACATTTCCTTGGGATTGGGGAGAGCCTGGCCACCACCCCACTGTTTGGAGAGGGGAGAGCCTGGGCCCAAGAGATGACAGAGTCCAGGTGCTGCCCTGATACTTGAGGAGGGTAGGGCTGAGAATAAGGTGGTCTCCCCAATGCGTGGTTATTTTGGAGCAATCACCCCATCGTTTGGAGAGAACAGGGCTATCGTGATGGCCTTGGAAAGGTTGAGACACCTGCGTTCTCAAGCTCTGAGGATAAAATGTCATTCTATAAATGTCTCAGACTTTGAAATCTAATGAAGTATGCCTTGCAGGTTTTTGGAACTGTTTCAGTCCGGTGACCCCTGTTTTCCTTCCAGTTTCTCCCTATGGCAATGGGAATGTTTATCCTATGACTGACCCTCCTTTGTTTATTGGAAGCAGATAACTTGTTCTGAGTTTCATAGGTCCATAGCTGAAGGGGAATTTTGTGTTAGGACAGACCATGCCTGTAACAGATTTTGATAAGACTTTGTACTTACCTGTTGTTACTGGAATGATTGAAGCTTTTGTGATACTGTGATGGAATGAATGTATTTTGCATTTGGAAATAACATGTCTTTCTGGGGTCCAGAGGGTAGACTGTGCTGGTCTGAAATTGTTATGTACTCTAGGAAAGACTATGTTCTTTAAGGTTCTCTTGTGGGGAGAAACTGATAAAAAATCTAGGTTGTTTCAGTGGGAGTGGGAGATGTGACCCACCCAATTGTGGGTGAGACCTTTTCATTAAATTATTTCCATGAAGGTGTGACTCCACGCATTCAGGGTGGATCTTGATTAGTTTACTGGAGTCCTTAAGAGAGCTCAGGGGCTGACAGAGATCCAGACTCTTGGAGATGCTAAGCTAAAAGATGAAGCCCAGAGTGTCCCGGACAAGCTAAGAGAGTACCCCCAGATGCTTAGATAGAAATGCCCTGGGAGAACAAGCAAGGATGCACAGGATCTGAGAGAGAGAACCTAAGAGAGACAGAAGCCCAAAGACATTTTGGAGAAAGCCAGTTTGAAACCCAGACCTGGAAACAAAGGGCCAGCAGGCGCCAGCCACGTGCCTTCCCAGCTGACAGAGGTGTTCCGGATGCCATCGGCCTTTCTTCAGTGAAGGTATCCACTTGTGGATGCCTTAGTTTGGACACTTTTATGGTCTTAGAAATATAGATTTGTAACCTAATAAATTTCCTTTATAAAAGCCAATCCATTTCTGGAATTTTGCATCACAGCAGCTTTAGCAAACTAACAATAATACCTGTTCCTCGGGGAGTTCTGAAGATTCTGTATCATAAAGAACATGACTCTGACATATAGTAAATAGTCAATAAATGCATCTGTGATTCTTAGAGGTGCTTCCAAAAGGTGTTACTGCATGAGCACCTTTTGGTGTAGGCCTTTTCAGGCCCAAAATGGGAAGTTCTTCACTTGTGGAGGCCCCTTCATGTCTTTCTCCTCAGCCACACTCGCCTACAAGAGCCATTGCTGACTGCCTGGCTGTCTCTCTCCCCTTCAGCCTTCTGTCAGATGGAGAGAAAACCATGCTTTGTCCAGAGATGAAGGCACAATTGGCCAAGATGAAAAAGCATCTTCCCCTGGAAAAGAGCCGACCTAGCAGTGTCATTTCTACTAAGATGTTTTTGTCCATACACCGTCTCACTCTGCAGGTGCGAATTGGGGAGCCTCAGAGGAAGATGCCTCCATGATAACCCAAACTCATCTCTCCTCAAGGATGGCAGAGTTGCCTTTCCATTCCTTCTTTCTCTGCTATCCTTCCACTCTGAACCCAAGCCCTACAGAAGGGCTGAGCTCTATGTAGGTGAAAGCGAATCTATGGGGAAGGATTTGAAGCAAACAGGTTCTCTCTTTCTTCTATTTCTTTCTCCACACCTTTTCCCTCTCTCCATAGCCCTGGTAGAATGCAGCATAACACCAGGTTCTCAAAACGCACAGGTCAAATAGATGAATACATGCATTGGGGAGAGGGTAGGTTTTGGGAAAAATAAAGTTACTACAGCTTTTCTTCTTTTTTCTTTCTTTCTATAGAGACCAGGACTGAGATATCCTGAGCATCTGAGGAAATTACATTATAGTCTGAAGATAAAAGGTAGATTTCCTGCTGCTGCCAGATCTCTAGGCACCATCCTTCCTTAGCCCATGTTTCCGCCACTTTACTTGGTCCCAGTTCAGTTATGTTTGTAGTCACAGCCATGCAGGATGACATACAGAACTCAGGAAACTGCATTTTCAGGAAGCGGATCCCTGGCTTGGTCCTGACTAGAGGGAGAGAGTCACTGTTGTGGAGCAGGGCAAAGCAAGCAACCCCGGGGCAGGGTGGGAGCAGTCAGTGAGAAGAGGACTGAGCTGGCTCTCTGGTTGCCAGGACCCAGGAAGCAGCAGCAGCAGCAACAGAGAAGGGTGAAAACACCCACCAAGAAACAGGTAGAGTAGCCGCAAGGGGAGCCTTGGGACTTGCTGGGACTGGGCGAAGCGGGTGCAGCATGGAATGGGTGGGGTATATGAGAGGTGGGATTCTCCCTGTTCTCTGGAGAGGTCTCCCTTGTCCAGTTGTAGATGTTGAGCTCCTTCTCTCAGACTCGTTTTGAAAAGTTCTGTTTACCAAACTCCTGATTCAGTTCCTTCTTATGTGGGTTTCAGGAGCTTAAAAAGAAAGGCAAGAGAGATCCAGAGGGTCAGAACCCTGTGCGTCAAAGTTCAGTTGTCATCATTTGTGATCCTCTTTCTGGTAAGGAGAATATGTGTCTTGGAGTGACAGAATCCCTGGATGTTGAGGGAAGGGGAATTTGAACATGTTTTTGCCATTTGGGTCCTGCCTTTGTCAGTGCACTCAGAATTCTCCTTGGAATGCTTTGGCTTGGCTGATCTACTATGCATCATTCTTCCATAAAATATTTACCAAACAAGCAAGCTATGTCAGATGTCTGCTTCATGTAGGGATTTGAGAGATGTCCATGAACATGAGTCATAGTCATTTTTCCCATAGTTCTTACTTTAGAAAAGATAGAGTAGTTTTAGAATCAGAAGCAGGGGCAAGCCCAGGTTACTAAAGAGAAGATTCCTGGGGGCCCATTGGTGGGGAAGAGGTGACCCCTCACTACTGCCTCAAAAGATTTCTGTGGAAGCAGAGCTTTGGGACTCTCCACCTTCCCAGCCACGATTTAGAGGGTCCCTGTAGCCTCGAATGAAATCAGCACACCATCCAGCCCCACCTAGGAGGCTGGTCGCCAATTTTTGACCGGCGATCCTCTTCCTCTAGTGTTCGCGCTGGAGATGATAATGAGCATCTCTCCTTTCTGGAGTTCTTATCACCTCTGAGCTGAGGGAAAGGACTTGTTCTGGTCCCTCTGACCTGTTTCTCAGCTTGGGTGGGGAATGTGAAGGAGGAGAAACAGTAACCATAAACTCTGGCAGATTGTTCTCCCCTGCTCACCTGCTCAGACTAGATATTGCTGACTTTAATGTGAAAATAATTGTTTACTCTTCAGAATTCACTCTCAGTCCTGGTGTACTAGGAGGGCTTGGGTAAGATACTTCCTGAGAAGGATGCTGCCCTTTTGGTTTACCTCCCATTCCAGTTGAGCTCTGTGATACCAGTGATGTCCTTTAACTTGAAGATCTAAGAAGGTTCCTGACCTTCACATGCGAGGTAGACAGAACCAGGACTATGGCCCAGGGTGGGAAGCCTGGTTAGCACCCCATCCGGGGTGAACACTGCCATGCCTTTCAGTTCTACTCCAGTGCCTTTTGTGTTTCATGATGCCTCCAATAGGAGCAGTTTTGCTTAGGTGACAGGGCACCCCTTTGAGTCATGTACTTAGAACAGTGCCCCTTTCGCACTGAGTTGAGAAAGGTCTTATGGAAGAAATGATTTTTGCACTGGATCTTCAGTATATGTGGGAGTTTGCCAGATACGGAAGAGAATTCCTGAAGGAGAACAGCCTGTGCAAAGGTATAGCATCTTGTCAGGCATGGCCTGCTCAGAGCATATTGAGTGGTTCAGTGTGGCTGTGGTGTTGGTTATTTAAGGGAGAGTGGTAGATCAGGTCGAAGAGGTGAATAGTGGCTTGAATAGAATGCTAAGACATTTGACCTTTATCCTCTAGGTCAGTGGCTCTCCACCTAGACTGTATACAAAATCGTCTGGGGAGCTTTTAAAACCCTGGCCAGGCTGTCAGAATCTCTGGTGTTGGGACCCAGGCACCAATGTGTTTTCTAATGTTCCCCAGTGATTCCAGTGTGCAGCTAAGGTGAAAATCACTAAGGGTAGGGAGCCAACAGAGATGTTGAGTAAGGAAGTTCCTTGATTGGCTTTGTCTTTTAGCACATTATCTCTAGTGGCTGCTTGAAGGATGTTTAGAGAAAGGAAGACTGAGAAAGGAAAGAAAGTAAGCATTTAAGGAATCCTGTATTTTATGCTTGATTGTTCTGTAAATCCACAATTTCTCTGGTTAAAAAAAAACAGAAAGCATTTAAAACTAGTTGGGGGAGCAGCTGATGCAAAAGAAATAAAACAGAACTTTTTATTTTCTTTTTTCTTTTTTTTTTTTTTTTTGTTTGGTTTGTTTTTCAGAAGCCAATGTGGATTCTTTAGAGGTAGCGCAAAAAAGTGAATCACATTCTGGTAAGAGGAATATTCATAAACTGAAAAGGTAGAATTAGAGTTTGGTTTGCTGCCATAATGTGCAGATACCTACCCTTAGGTTTCTTAGAGGAATTCTGGGTCTTTTAACACTACATTATTTTCATCTCTAATTCTGTATTAGATGTGGCCCAGTCTCAGGTGGACAGAATCACAAATGGACTCCCTTTTATCTGCCACCGGGGTCCTCTCTTGTCTTGGATGAGGGCTAACAGTCAACTAGTAGACTAGGGATGGGATATGAAATGCCACTAAGAGGATTGAATTAACCTTGTGATCACTAGGTGACAGAACTCTGCCAGATCAGGAAAGTGACACAAAGCAGAAGCAGCAGATGGAGGTAAAAGGACCTGCCCCCAAACAGGTGAGAGTATATCAGGGCCATACTGTTAGGGTCCTGTTCAGATTATCTATTGCAGGATAACAAACAGCTCCAAAGCTTAAACCATAGTGATTTGTTATTTCTCATAATCCTGTGGGTTCACTGGACAGCTCTTCTGGTCTTGCTTGAGATCACTCATGTAGTTGCATTTAACTAGAAGCTGGACTGGGGCTGTTGGCCAGGTTGCCTTGTTTTCTGTCACATGACCTCTCCATGTAGCTAGCTTGGGCTTCTTAACAGCATAGTGGTCTTAGAGTTCCAAGAAAATGAAAGCACTTTCTTAAGGGATAGGCATGGAATTGGCACACTACACTTCTGCCATATTTTATTGATCTAAGAAGTCACAATTCAAGAGGAGGGGAAATAGACTGTTGATGAGAGGAATAGCATGTGTGTACAGGAAGGGGAGGAATTGTTGGTAGCCATATTTGGAGGCATCCTACCACAAGCCCTTAATTGACTGCTGGGAATGGGGAGAAGTGGGTGCTGGCTTCATCTGGACAGCATGGAAGGCAAAGAATATGTGATACAAGCTTCTCTTCAGACACAGGAGGTAGCTCTTGGTCCTGTCTTAGATGTTAATTTCTCCAGGGAAAGCATCTTTTAGAGAAATGTTTTGTTTCCTAAAGTCTTAATTCAAGTTTCCTTACCTCAATGAATTTCAGGATGCTACGGAGGGGCCAAAGATGGACTACCTTGAGAACTACCTGGATTCCTCTGGTAAGGAGAGTAAATTCTTATGGTGGAGGAGCCTTAGTGATAGTGACTGAGGACAGGGAGGGCTGAACCTGGGTTGACCAGGATGGTTTACTTCCCTGGGGGGCACTGTCCTCAACTTTCAGAGGGATCCTAAAGACATCCCAGCCCTTGTTTTTTATCCCCCATTTATTACAGTTAGTTTGGAGAAGACTACAAGTGCAATTAATGGCAGAGTCTTCTTTTAGGTTCTGAATTAGCCAGGACAGAGCCAACAAAGAAGGACATCAATGCTCAGGTGGAGGTTGTGCTGGAAGCACAGGCTGCCAGCCAAGAGAAGACCCCCAAGGACCTTTTAGGCAATAAAGCTGGAACAAATTGGAACCATGATCTCAAACTTCTAAGGATTCTTCAGGCCACTGAGGATGAGGACAAGGAGGAACAACTCATCTAGGCAGAGAGCAAGGTCTTTCAGGAGGCAGAGGCCAAAGGCATCACCTGGGGCAGCCCCAGTCCAAAGGAGGACACTTAATCCTGAGGACAGCAACCTTTGACATAAAAGACAGAAAGGAGAGGAGACTTCTGATCTCTGGAGCCTCTGCCATGGCCTGAGCTTAGGGATTCTGTTTTGTTTTGTGTTTTTTACCCTTGTTCACTTCTGTTTGCCTCTGAAATAAATAAGAGAGAAAAAGACTCGCCCCTTTGAACTTAGATTATTTCTTTTCCATTAGGGCCAGAATATTCCCTTGATTAAACACAGCTGCTTCTCAATCAAAAGAGCCATTCTCTGTTTCTGGGAGGAAGAGAGAGACGTTTCTTGGTATCTTGTTTTCTGAGTCACTTTTATTTTTTTATTTTTTTTTTCCATTTTTATTGAGATTGTTCAGATACCATACAATTATCCAAAGATCCAAAGTGTACAATCACTTGCCCCTGGGTACCCTCATACAGCTGTGCATCCATAACACTTAATTTTTGTTCAATTTTTAGAAACTTTTCATTACTCCAGACAAGAAATAAAGTGAAAGATGAAAAAAGAAAAAAAGAAAAGGAAACTCTAAACCTCCCCTATCCCTAACCAACCCCCCCTCAGTTGTTGACTCCTAGTAGTGATATAGTACATTTGTTACTGTTTATGAAAAAAATGTTGAAATACTACTAACTATAGTATATAGTTTGTAATAGGTATATAGTTCTTCCCTATATGCCCCTCTATTATTAACTTCTAATTGTATTGTCATGCATTTGTTCTGGTTCATGATGTGATTTCTAGTATTTGTACAGTTGATCATGGACATTGCTCACCATAGGATTCAGTTTTATACATTTCCATCTTTTGAGCTCCAACTTTCCTTCTGGTGACATATATGACTCTGAGCTTCCCCTTTCCACCTCATTCACACACCATTCGGCGCTGTTAGTTATTCTCACATCTTGCTACCAACACCCCTGTTCATTTCCAAACATTTAAGTTCATCCTAATTGAACATTCTGCTCATACTAAGCAAGAGCATCTACATTTCTTCCACAAGGCAGGAGGGAGAGTCAAAGAAGGTAGAGAGGCAAAAGAAAGAGGAAACAAAAAAAATGACAGCTAGGAAGCAGCAAAAGGAAAAATAACCTTAAATCAAAGTAGAATAAAGAATCAGATAATACCACCAATGTCAAGTGTCTAACATGCCTCCCCTATCCCCCCCTCTTATCTGCATTCACCTTGGTATATCACCTTTGTTACATTAAAGGAAGCATAATACAATGATTCTATTAGTTACAGTCTCTAGTTTATGCTGATTGCATCCCTCCCCCAATGCCTCCCCATTTTTAACACCTTGCAAGGTTGACATTTGCTTGTTCTCCCTCGTAAAAGAACATATTTGTACATTTTATCACAATTGTTGAATACTCTAGATTTCACCAAGTTACACAATCCCAGTCATTATCTTTCCTCCTTTCTTGTGGTGTCTCACATGTTCCCCACCTTCCTCTCTCAACCATATTCATAGTTACCTTTGTTCAGTGTACTTACATTGTTGTGCTACCATCTCCCAAAATTGTGTTCCAAACCACACACTCCTGTCTTCTATCACCCTGTAGTGCTCCCTTTAGTATTTCCTGTAGGGCAGGTGCCTTGTTCACAAAGTCTCTCATTGTCTGTTTGTCAGAAAATATTTTGAGCTCTCCCTCATATTTGAAGGACAGCTTTGCTGGATACAGGATTCTTGGTTGGTGGTTTTTCTCTTTCAGCATCTTAAATATATCACACCACTTCCTTCTTGCCTCCATGGTTTCTGCTGAGAGATCCAAACATAGTCTTATTAAGCTTCCTTTGTATGTGATGGATTGCTTTTCTCTTGCTGCTTTCAGGATTCTCTCTTTGTCTTTGACATTTGATAATCTGATTATTAAGTGTCTTGGCATAGGTCTCTTCATATCTCTTCTGTTTGGAGTATGCTGCACTGCTTGGATCTGTAATTTTATGTCTTTCATAAGAGATGGGAAATTTTCATTAATTATTTCCTCTATTATTGCTTCTGCCCCCTTTCCCTTCTCTTCTCCTTCTGGGACACCAATGATACGTACATTATTGTACTTTGTTTCATCTTTGAGTTCCCGAAGACGTTGCTCATATTTTTTCATTCTTTTCTCCATCTGCTCCTTTGCGTGTAGGCTTTCAGGTGTTTTGTTCTCCAGTTCCTGAGTGTTTTCTTCTGCTTCTTGAGATCTGCCGTTGTATGTTTCCATTGTGTCTTTCATCTCTTGTGTTGTGCCTTTCATTTCCATAGATTCTACTAGTAGGTTTTTTGAACTTTTGATTTGTGCTGTATACATGTCCAGTTCTTCCTTTACAGCCTCTATCTCTTTTGCAATATCTTCTCTAAACTTTTTGAATTGATTTAGCATTAGTTGTTTAAATTCCTGTATCTCAGTTGAAGTGTACGTTTGTTCCTTTGACTGGGCCATAACTTTGTTTTTCTTAGTGTAGGTTGTAATTTTCTGTTGTCTAGGCATGGTTTCCTTGGTTATCCAAATCAGGTTTTCTCAGACCAGAACAGGCTCAGGTCCCAGAGGGAAGAAATATTCAGTATCTGGTTTCCCTGCGGGTGTGTCTTAGAAAATTGCTCCACCCTTTGATGCCTCGGGTCACTGTGCTTTTCTGCCCAGCAGGTGACACCTGTTAGCCTATAATTCTTGACTGGTGTGAGGAAATATGGTGTTCCCCAAGGCTCTGGGGTCTGGTTCTGAATGGAAAGGGCCCCACCCCTTTCCTCCTAGAGAAGACAGACCCCTCAGGTGGAGGTCATTAGCATTTCAGTGGTCTCGCTCTCTGCTTGTGCTGTCTCCGCCCTTCCCAGAGTCACAGCCCTGGAAACTGAAAATGACTGGGGCTTTCTCCACTGAGCCAAAAAAGAAACAGTCCCCTTCAGATCCAGTCCAAGGCAACCCTCCGGCTCTCCCAGGTCAGTCGTCACCCAAAGCCTCTGTCTGGTTTTTGGGGCTGCGTACCTGTAGTGAGCAGTTCACACTCGCTACTTAAAATCCCAGTTGGAGCTCAGCTGAACTGTATTCGCTTGCTGGGAGAGAGCTTCTCTCTGGCACCACGCGGCTCCACGGCTCCGCAGCTTGGGCTATGGGGCAGGGGGTCTCCCGACCTGGTTCCGCAGGTTTTACTTACAGATTTTATGCTGTGTTCTCGGGCATTCCTCCCAATTCAGGTTGGTGAATGACGAGTGGATGGTCTCGTTTGTCCCCCCGCAGTTATTCTGGATTATTTACTAGTTGTTTCTGGTTTTTTGTAGTTGTTCCAGGGGGACTACTTAGCTTCCACTCCTCTCTATGCCGCCATCTTGCCCAACTCTCTGAGTCACTTTTATCTCTGTGTCTGAAAGGTTTCCAGTTTTAAGAAGCTGAATTTGGCCTATGGGAAAACCTACTGTGTTTCTAGCTTTTTCTCTCATTCCCTGGAAATAGTTTCTTCTGGGGACAGGATCCACATCATTGATCTAATAATATTCATTGCATCCCCGTGTATGTGGTACTGGACTCGTATTAACCTGGAAGAGTCTGAAGCTCCCATTTCCAAGGAATTGAGTCTGCAGGAAAGTTTCAGTGATGCTCATAAAGACTCAGAATTTGAATCTCAGGGGACTTGGAACTCAGTGTTCGGAAGAATTTTTTTTCAGGCTTTAGTACTTGAAACAACCTTTTTCTTACAGAAAATTTCAAAATTACATAAAAGTAGAGAGAATAATATGATGAAACCCCAAAGAGTCCAGTCCACCCTTAGATTTGGGCAAGAAAGGCCCTTTCCCTGGACCCTAAGCTTTAGAAGGTCCTGCTCTGGCCCTCTTAAGTCTGCAGGTCTAAGGAGATGTAGGCTCACTTGGAGCCTGTATCCCCCTTCTAGACTTTGCTCCTGGTAATTGGAACCCTGGAATTCCCTGTCCTTATGGCCTCAAGCCTGCTTCTAGGGCCTGTGTAGTCCTCTTCCTTGGGTCCATACTTTCAAGGGTACCATTGCTTTTGAGATGGCTGTTTAGAAGGGGATGTGCCAGAGCTTGGACATGTGGGCTGGGGCATCTGTATGTGTAGCCTTTCCCAATAAAGGTGGGAATTGGGGGTGAGAAGGGTGGCCGGAGACTCTGGGGCTGGTTCTTCCCATGCTGCATGTCAGGTGTGGAGCTATAAGGAATCTGTGAATGCTAAATTTGAACTTGGCCTTCTAGGGTTTTTGTTTGTTTGTTGTTTTTTTTTTTTCCAGTTAGGATAAATATTTATTTCCACATAACATTTCTCAAACAGAAGCTGAGCTTTTCATTTAAAAGATGTTTTTCCACAACATGCATTTAATTAAAAAGTGGAAAAGAGCCTTGCAGAAAAAAATTATAATTGGAGAAACATCAGTCTAATATTAGAATATGATTCAGAAACTGGCATTAAGCAGTGCATGGTCATTAGCAGCAGAATAACTAACTGTACAGGAATGGAATTTCATGTGCAATGATTGACCATGTAGTATTCCACCAGTGTGTATACAATAGGTTTACCTGGAAAACATTTTTTGTCAATGGGAGAGAAATTTAATACCATATTTCTGATAAAAGTTTATATTGAAAATCTCATAAAACTGCTATAAAGATTTTCTAAAGGATTTCAGACAAGCCTAGTATTTGATCATATAATCAAACTTGAATTTTAAGCAAATACTACTTAACTCCTTGCATTAGTGTCTGATTCTTTCTAAAAAGTTGTGAATAGTTTTCCGTATATTTTTTCAGATTACTTTGTTTTAGTTCCATGTAAATTAAGTATTAAATGTATCATATTAAATCAAGGAATTTTATGAATACAGTTACTTAAAAAAGCTTTCAAGCTAACTTTTTCATTTGGGTCTTCTGAAATAACTCACTACACAAAGATATAAAAATAAGTAAGACTGCCTTTCAAAAATTCTTCTGAGTGCAATTATGGTCACTAAAGTAGGAAAAGACAAACTGGATAAATATGACTTAACTCTTTAAGAAAGCTATTGCTCTCATGAAACTGATGATGAGAATCTAGTGTTTACTGATGTCTAACATATAGCAAGGAACACACAGATTCCTGCATTAGCTTTTGAGTAGGCTCTCATGGGGTGTCTCACTACTCAGAAGTTAAACACAGAAATGAAACAAGTATTGCACTACTTACAGTATGGAGGTGGATGTGGGATGAGAGAATTTGCAATACGTGATCAAAGCAGGTTTATTAATAATTGTGGCACTCTTCTCATATATTTATAAAGAATAAATTCAAGATCAAGTCGTAGATAAGTCTCCCTGTCAACACCTTTCCCCGAGTCAGCTTTCTTCTCTTTTCGGCTTTCAGTTCTTCCAGTGGGAGTTGTACAGTGCCTTCATCTTCCATAGCTAGCATACTTTGTTCTTCTCTTTCAGCATCTTCTAGTTTCTTTTTCTTATCTGAGGCGTTAAATCATCCAAACAGCTGAGTTCCTTTTTGGTAAATAACGAGTCCATCAACTTTCTTACAAATACCAGAGCTAACACCGTCATGGAAAGACAATAGCAGCTCTTGAAACTTTTATTATCCACAAAAGGCCAAGGCAACTCATCAGAATAATTGTGAAGAGATGGATTTTTCACAGTGGTTCATACCTTAGATATATAAACTCTGGTTGATGTTTTGCAGGCATCCAGAAAAACCTTACTCTATCAAAGAGCAGACCAGGCTCCCTTGAGAATGCAAGGCTAGAGGAGAATCCTCCCTTGCTCTTCCAGTTCCTGGTGGCTTCCGGCAATCCTTAGTTTATGGCAGCATAAATCCAATCTCTGCTGCCATCTTCCTAGGTTCTTTTGAAGGTATATTTGTCAAGGTAGGAGGTTAGGACAGTTATATTTAACAATTTGTTTTATTTATAATTTTTAATTGTTTAGACCTATGGTTAGTGGGCCTACTTTTGTACTCGTGTTCCGGATCCTGAAAAAGTTAGTTAGTCCTGCATATACCCATCATTTGGGAGGAATTTGAAGGAGAAAGAATTTAACTTCACAGCTTAGAAATCACCTGGTTTGCAGCCTTGTTTTGAAGATGAGGACAGTGAGGCTGAGAGAGGGATATATCTTGCCTCAGGTCATTAATTGGGAAGTGGTGGAATTGAGTTGGAATCTGGGTCTACAGGCTCCAGGTCAGAGCTTTTTTCATCAATCCACTCTACTCCTCTCTCACTTCATTCTCCAGAAACCATGTTAGTTTATTCATAAGAATGTTTAACCTCAGACTGAATTCCTTTCCCTCCTGGGGTACTGCCTGTCTTCCTCCATTACTGTGTGTGTATCAGTCGGAGTTTGCCAGAGAAACAACCGACCCGCATACACACACACATAAATATTAAAAGAGATTTATTGTAGGAATTGGCTCACATGACCATAGAAGTGGGCAAGTCCAAATTCCATAAGGCAGGCCGTAAGTGGAAACTCTGATGAAGGTTTCTATGAATTCTCCAGGTGTTTTAGTTTCCTGGGTTGCCTAAGCAACTACCATGAAGTGAGGTGGGTTAAACAATGGGGATTTATTTGCTCACCATTTTGAGTTTAGGAAAATCAAGACATCATCAAGGCAATGCTTTCTCCTCGAAGACTGTGGTGGTCTGGGGCTGGTTGCTGGCAATTCTTGGTCCTTAGCTTGTCACATGGCAGTGTCTCCTGGTCTCTCCCTTCTCTTCTGGATTCCATTGTTATTCAGCTTCTGGCTGCTCCCTGTAGCTTTCTCTCTCTGTCTGAGTTTCATTCCACTCATAAAGGACTCCAATAATAGGATAAAGACCCATCCTGATTAAGGTGGGCCACACCTTAACTGAAGTAACCTCATCAAAATGTCTTACTTGCAATGGGTTCACACCCACATGAATGGATTAGGTTTAAGAACATGTTTTTCTGGGGGTACATACAACTCCATACCACTACACCAGGAGAAGGTGGCTGGCTGAAGTAGAGAGAAATTTTTCTGACTGCTGAAATCATTTCACCCTTTAAGGCCTTCACCTGATTGGATGAGACTTCTCTCATTGCTGAAGGCAATCTCCTTTGTTGATTGCTGATATAATCAGCCATAGATGCAATCAACTGATTAATGATTTAATTCCATGAAATGTCTTCAAAGTAATAACCAGACCAGTGCTTATTTGACCAAACAACTGGATACCATAACCTAGCCAAGTTGACACATGAACTTAACCACCCCAGGGATACCAGATCCCCTCTTTTAAATTAGGAAAATGTTAAACATACACAAAAGTTAATGAACTCCTATGTATTCATTACCTGACTTCAACAATGATCAACTTATGCCCAATCTTGTTTCATCTATACCCCAGCTGCTTCTCCCTACTTCCCTATTCTCCCTGCCCTGGGTATCATAGAGTTACCAGATGACCCAGCAATCCTACTCCTAGGTTGATACCCAAGAGAGATGAAAACATATGTCACACAAAAATTTGTAAATGGATATTCAAAGCATCAGTCACAAGATCCCAAAGATGGAGACAACCCAAAAGTCCATCAACTGATAAATGGATAAACAAAATGTGGTATAGTCATACAAAGCAAAATTATTTGGCCATAAAAAGGAATGGAGGACTGATAAAAGCTAAAATATGGATGAAACATCATGCTCAGTGAAAAAAACCAGTCGCAAAAGACAATCTTGTATATGATTCCATCTATATGAAACCTCGAGAATAGGCAAATCTATAGAGACAGAAAGATTATTGATTGCCTAGGGCTGGGGCAGATGAGATGGTGGGGGGGGTGATAGGTAAAGGATATAGGGTCTCTTTTTGAGGTGATAAAAATTTTCTAAAATTAACTATGGTGGTCATTGCATAACTCTGTGAATATACTAAAAACCATGATTGTAGATTTTTAATGAGTGAATTGTATGGTAAGTGAATTATATTTCAATAAAGCTGTCTCTATGAGTTTGCATATTCTCTGATATTTTCTTTGTAGTTACCATGGGGTTTAAATTTAACATCATAAATCTGTAACAAATTCATTTGCATTGATATCAACTTAACTTCAATAGTCTGCACAAACTATGTTCCTATATTCCTCCATTCCCCAACCTTTAGGTAGTTCTTGTCACAAATTACTTGTTTATACACTGAGTCCAAAACCACTGATTTCTCATTACATTTTATGCATTGCCTTTTAGATCCTGCAGGAAGTAAAAAATGGAATTACAAACCAAAGATACAATAGTACTGGCATTCATATTTACCCATGTTGTTACCCTCTCTGGAGATCTTTATTTCTTCATGTGGCTTCAATCTATTGTCTATTATCCTTTCCTTCCAACCTGTAGAAATCTCTTTAGCATCTCTTGTAGGGCTGATCTAGTGGTGATGAACTGCCTCAGCTTTAGTTTATCTGGGAGTGTCTTAATGTCTCCCTCATTTGTGAAAGACAGTTTTGCCAGCTATAGAGTTCTTGGTTATAAGTTATTTGCTTTTAGCACTTTAAATATGTTATCTCACTGACTTCTTGCCTCCGTGGTTTCTGATGAGACATTGGCACTTAATCTTATTGAGGCCTCCTTGTATGTGACATGTTGCTTCTGTCTTGTGGCTTTCAAAATTCTCTCTTTATCTTTGGCATTCGACAGCTTGATTGTAATGTTTTCCTTTAGCTCTTTGAGCATAATTAGGACCATTTAAAAAAATTCTTTGTCTGGTATGTCCCAAGTCTGGGGTTTTCTGATTGACGGTTTCTAATTCTTTAATTTTCTCCTTTGCCTGGGCCATCACTTCCTGTTTCTTTGTATGTTTTGTAATCTTTGTTGAAAACCTGGACATTTTAATATTTTAATGTGTTATCACTGGAATTTAAACCTTGAGGCATCTGCTCCTTAAGTTTATATCCAGCTAGTGTTATGATAGAGCTTTCCTTGAATGCCAGGAGCTAATCAAAAAACAAGAACAATAACAAAACACCTTCCGCAGTC
Source organism: Choloepus didactylus (assembly GCF_015220235.1). Lineage (NCBI taxonomy): Eukaryota > Metazoa > Chordata > Mammalia > Pilosa > Megalonychidae > Choloepus > Choloepus didactylus. Next base: position 109,542,309 of record NC_051316.1, on the reverse strand, counting down.
TCTGCAGTCTTCTCTGTGAGAGTGCTCCCCTTCAGGACTTACTTCACAAAGAGTTTAGAGAATAACTCCAGGCCAAAACCCAGGGGCCTCCCTGATCTTTTCTGCACATGGTCTTGTTTTAGGCATGCGGGTGTGGCCCTAGGAATGCCCCCATTTACACAGGTCTGAATGTCCCCTCTTCCTGGGAAACAATTTCCTCATAGTCCCAGGCACTGGTTGTAATTACTGCCCTACAGCCAGTAATCCCTGGCCCCAGGCAGCTCTACTTGACTGCTCTCTCACAGCTTCTGTAGGAAAGTTCCATGAGCCCCGTCTACATGTAGGGCAAGTTCTGGGACTGCAAGTCCCTCAGACCACCACCAGACAATTGTGACAGACGTATATGCTCTCAGTGTGTGCATCAGCGTTACTTGAATCCCTCTGGAACTGGAACCAGGGACCCACTCTGGGATCCTGAGCTGGCTCTGTGCCAAGCCAGTGAGCGGTAGGGGAGGGGCCAGCCAGGGCACTGGGAGATCCTACTGCTTTTTAGTAGCCTTTTGCTTGATTTGGCACTTGTCCTGTTACTGCAACTTTTTTGGAGCTTTGAGAAAGATGTTTCTGCTAGTTTTTGCTGGTTGTTCAAAGCTTTGTGGGGGAACAGAGCCCTGAAGTGTCTCACCAACTTGACCAGGGTGGACATGTTAATTTTTTTACATTTGATATATTTTAATTAGGATAACAAACAAGGTTCATAAATTGTATTTGGTTGATAAACTCTAATGTCTATCTTAATGTATAGGCTCCCCTTCTTTATTTCCTTTTGTTTTCTTGCAATTTGTTGAAGAAACTGAGTTGTTGGGTCTACAGTTTACTACGTTCGGGATTTTGCTGATTGTACCCCCATAGTGTTGTTCTGTATGTTTCTCTGCTCTCCTTATTTCCTGGAAACTGTTAATTAACTCTGGAGGCTTGAGGTGATTCAGGTTTGTTTTGGCAAGAAGACTTGAGATGGCACTGTGTACTTCCCTCAGGGAGCCCATAATGCCTAGGCATCTTTTCTCTGATCTTAGTGGCCAATTTGATCATGTATGCACCTATATTTCATTCAGGGTTGGCAAAATGATAGTATGCTGTCAATCCTTTGCCATTTATTAACTGAGATCCTTTTTTTTAAATGACAGCTTTATTGAAATATAATTCACTTACCATACAATTCACTCATTAAAAATCTACAATCATGGTTTTTAGTATATTCACAGAGTTATGCAATGACCACCATAGTTAATTTTAGAAAATTTTATCACCTCAAAAAGAGACCCTATATCCTTTACCTATCACCCACCCCCCCCACCATCTCATCTGCCCCAGCCCTAGGCAATCAATAATCTTTCTGTCTCTATAGATTTGCCTATTCTCGAGGTTTCATACAGATGGAATCATATACAAGATTGTCTTTTGTGACTGGTTTCTTTCACTGAGCATGATGTTTCATCCATGTTTTAGCTTTTATCAGTCCTCCATTCCTTTTTTTGGCCAAATAATTTTGCTTTGTATGACTATACCACATTTTGTTTATCCATTCATCAGTTGATGGACTTTTGGGTTGTCTCCATCTTTGGGCTCTTGTGACTGATGCTTTGAATATCCATTTACAAATTTTTGTGTGACATATGTTTTCATCTCTCTTGGGTATAAACCTAGGAGTAGGATTGCTGGGTCATACGGTAACTCTATGTTTAACCTTTTGAGGAACTGCCAGACTGTTTTCCGAAGTTTCCACGCCATTTTGCATCCCAAGCAGTAGTGTATGAGAATTCCAATTTCTCCACGTTTGTCAGCATATGTTCTTATCTGACTTTTTTGTTCTAGCTATTCTTGTGGATGTGGAGTGTCATCTCATTGTTTTGATTTGATAACTAATGACATTGAGTATCTTTTCATGTGCTTGTTGGACATTTGTATATCTTTTTTTGGAGAAATGTCTATTCTGATCCTCTGCCCATTTTTAAATTGGGTTGTTTGTTTTTTTGTTGAGTAGTAGGATTCTTTCAATATTTTGGATACTAGACTCTTGCCAGATGTGCCTGTTTGGATATATTATGTCCCCCCAAAAGCCATTTTCTTTAATGCAATCTTGTGGGAGCAGATTTATTGGTCTTTTTGATTAGGGTGTGATCTCTTGATTGAATGTTTCCATGGAGATTTGACCCTCCCCATTCAGGGTGAGTCTTGATAGGTTTACTGGAGTCCTTTAAAGGGAGCTTGCACAGAGAGCAGAGAGATGAAAAACACCCTGGGATATGCTAAGCCAAGGCCCAGATGCTTGCAGATGCTTTGGGATGCCAGCCCAGAGTTTGCTCTGGAGAAGCTAAGAGCACCTGAGAGAGACTTTTGGAGAGATACTTGGTTGCTGATGCTTAGAGATGCAGACAGAAGCACATTTGGAGATGCTTATCTAAGAGATGCTAGCCCAGAGTTTGCTCCGGAGACGCTAAAGAGACAATCCCAGAGACATTTTAGAGAAAGCCATTTTGAAACCAGAACACTGGAGCAAAGGATCATCACATGCCAGCCACATGCCTTCCGGGCTAACAGAGGTTTTCCAGACGCCGTCGGCCATTCTTCAGTGAGGGTATATTCTTATTGATGCCTTATTTTGGACACTTTTATGGCCTTAGAACTGTAAATTTGTAACTTAATAAATTCCCTTTATAAAAGCCAATCCAGAGAAGTGACATCATCAACATGGTGTCATAAACAGCTACCGAAAACTCGTCTCCAGAGATTGAATGAAAAAAGGACAATTGTGAATTGTTTGAAACTCTGGAGGAGGATACAGACTGGAGAAGGACCCTGCAGATGCTGAACTGAAGAAAGAGGAGAAATATCAGGTAGGAATTTTCCATTCCAGACCAGCTGGTTCTTTCCTCTCTCCCTCACTCGGTCTTTGTGTGGGAAAGGCACAGAAATGGCAGACTGGAACCTTCCCACCAGGGATATAGATTTTAAAATCTCTCACAGCAGTGAAAAATACAGTCACTGTTTGAAGACCCCGTGGATAGGAGAGGATATTTCGAGGCCCAGAGCAGTGAGGGACAAAGAGACTGAGAAAATGTGGACAGAGACTGTTTCCAGCCCTGGATCAGAAAGCCCTTCCCCCACCCTTGAGGGATGCAGCAGCTGGTGGCCATTTCCTTGCCTTGGAGACAGCTGTAGTGCTGGTCGGCTGCGGGAGTATTTTGCCAAAGTGGGAGCCCCACACTGAGCCAGATTTTGGTTGGTAAAGTGAGGGCATGGGAATCCCACAGTTTCAGCCTTGCTGGGTCACACAAAGCCTGTGCTCAGAGGCAAAGCAGCCTCTGAGGACAATTAAGTTACCTAACAGTGCCATCTGCTGGAAAGTCCAAAAAGTGCAAGGGAAGACCTACTTTTTAAAAGATGCTTCAGACCCTTTCTTAGGAGCACAGGAGCTGGTCTATATGCCCTGTACAAAAACCCAGCCTTGTTTTGGCTGAGAAATAGGGAAGACCCAACTGTTAAAGCAGGGCCCCAAAACAAACCCAGGTCTTGCTAGCCAGTGGAAAACACAGCACCACTGAAAGCCAGCAGATTTATATTACCACATGCAGTGAACTTGCTGGGGTGCCTAGTGCCTACCTCCCAACCCTGTGGCAGGCCATGATGGGTACCTGATTTTGAGGGGAAGACTGGGGGGTGGGGAGGGGAGCAGAGCCAATCTGACAACTGGCCAGGGAGAGAAACAAAGAAAAGTTAGAGATCAAAGTCAACCAAGAAGAAAACTTTAGGCAAAAGAGAGAAAACAACCTCCAGAATAAACCAATCAAGAAAATCAGATGCTGAGACAGCAAAAAAAATCATGCACCACATCAGGAAACGGGAAGATATGGCCCAGTCAAAGGAAGAAACTAACACCTCAACTGGGATTCAGGAGTTGAAACAACTAATTATAGATGTTCAAGTAAATCAATGAGTTGAGAGAGAATGTGACAAAAGAGATGAAGGATATAAAGAAGACACTGGGCGATCATAAGGAAGAATTCATAAACTTGAAAAAACAGATGCAGAACTTATGGGAATGAAAGACACAATAGAAGAGATGAAAAACACAATGGAGACATACAACAGCAGACTTGGAGAGGCAGAAGAAAGGATTGGTGAGCTGGAGGACAGGACATCTGAAATCCTGTACACAAAGGATCAGATAGGGAAAAGAATGGAAAAATATTAGCAAGGTCTCAGGTAAATGAATGACAACATGAAGCACATGAATGTACATGTTATAGGTGTCCCAGAAGGAGAAGAGAAGGGAAAAGTGGCAGAAGGAATAATAGAAGAAATAATCAATTAAAATTTCCCATCTCTTATGAAAGACATAAAATTATAGGTCCAAGAAGCACAGCATACCCCAAACAGAATTTATCCAAATAGACCTTACAATTGATCCAAGACACTTACTAATCAGATTTTCAAATGTTAAAGATGAAGAGAGAATTCTGAAAGCAGCAAGAGAAAAGCAATCCATCACATACAAGGGAAGCTCGATAAGACTAAGTGTGGATCTCTCAGCAGAAACCATGGAGGCGAGATACATTGAAGATACTAAAAGAGGAAAACTGCCAAAAAAGAATCCCATATCCAGCAAAACTGCTCTTCAAAAATGAGGGAGATTTTTAAATGTTTACAGATAAACAGATAAAGAGTTTGTGAACAGGAGACCTCCTCTACAGGAAATACTAAAAGAAGTGCCACAGATAGGAAAAGACAGGAGAGAGAGGTTTGGAGAAGAGTGTAGAAATGAAGATATTAGGAGATAGAAAGAGGGTAGAGATTGGGCATTTGATGTTGAAGGAGTAGAATGTTGTAGAGGATTGATTGTATAGATCCAGAAATAGATAGCACAATACTGTCTGATGGTAGCACAATATTGTCTGATGGTAGCACAATATTGTAAGTACGCTGAAAAAGGATAACTGTCAACATGGTTGAAAGAAGAAGGTTAGGGGTCTGTATGACACCAGAAGGAAAGATAGAAGGTAAAAACTGGGACTGTATAACTTAGTGAAACCTAGAGTGGTCACTGAGTGTGATTAAATGTACAAATATAAGAATGTTTTTGCATGAGGGAGCAGCAAGAAGGAATGAAGTTGTGAGGTATGCAACTAGGTGAATGGACCGTGAGGACAGTAGGTTGAGTGACTAAGACAGAAATGAAAAGGCAAACATTATAATGCCCCATTAATGTGGACTGATAATAATTTGTGGGTTCTGAGGGTTGGGTCTGGGAGCATGGGTCGTTAGGGGAAGGCTTATGTGGAGGTTCCTGGATTGTGGGCTGTTACAGCAGTCACATCTATTCATGAGTTGTAGCAGTTATTTCTAAAGTTTGAGATTCTGAGCTGTTTGTGTGTGATGTGGTTGGTCCCTGGAGCTTTGGGTGTCTGTGTGGTGCTTGGGACTTGGAGCCAGGGTTCAGCAGCTGTGAGTGTCAGCATTGCCCCATGAATCAACTGTTAAGGAGGCTGAATGGAGATCAGACTTTGATTGGAGATGTGAACAAAATGGGCTTGGTTGAAATTGGGGAGGATCAGACTGGAGGGTAGAGGATGATATTAATTGTGTTTTAGAACTTTGGCTTCTGTGTGGGGCCAAAGAAAGAGATGTTTATTTGGTGCAAAATCTATATTTTCTGTAGCACACTGTATGGTTTAACTTGTATGGTCACTTTACTCAAATACCATAATTACATGGCACCTTGACTAGAGAGTGAGATCTTGTTGGTTTGTACAGGTTGGTGTGAAGCCCCAATGCAACCCAGAGTAATTTGAGCAGAGAATAAAAAGTATTTGTGGGACCCCCTTGAGGGACTGGGGAAAAATACAGAAATATTAAACCTTCCCAGCTGGGGAGTTCCTGATATTCTCACAGGCACTGGGAACTACCAGCTTGGTAGGATGGGACCTTGATCTTGGGGCTTGCCCTTTTGAAGCTTGTTGCTGCAAAGGAGAGGCTAAGCCTACTCATAATTGGCTAGGAGTCACCCCCAGAGGGCTCAGATGTGGCCTCGCTCTCTGGGCCAACTCAGCAGGTAAAGTTGCTGCCCTCTCCACTGTGTGGACATGACTCCCAGGGATGTAAATCTCCTTGGCAATGTGGGTAGTGACTCCCAGGGATGTGCCTGGACCCTGCATCATGTAATTGAGAAGGACTTCTGGACCAAAAGGGGGAAGGGAAGTGAAACAGAATAGTTTCAGTGGCTGAGAGATTTCAAATGGAGTCGAGAAGTCATTCTGGAGGTAACTCTCATGCGTTATATAGATATCCCTCTTTGGTTTTTACTTTATCAGAATAATTAGAAAGAAATATCTGAGACTGTTGAACTGCAATCCAATATCCTTGATTCTTGAAGGTGAGCATCTAACTATATGGCTTATATTACGTGACCGTGTGATTGTGAAAACCTGTGGCTTACACTCCCTTTACCCACTGTATGGACAAATAAGTAGAAAAATGGGGACAAAAAATAAATAACTAATATGGGGGAGGAGGGGTATGGGACATTTTGAGTGTTCTTTTTACTTTTCTTTTTATTCTTTTTATTTTTTGGAGTAATGAAAATGTTCAAAAATTAATTGTGGTGATGAATGCACAACTATATGATGATACCATGAACAATTGTTTTACACTTTGGATGATTGTATGGTATGTGAATATATTTTTTTAAAAATGGAGAAAAAAGCCATTTTTTTTTTTGCATAACATTAGCAAACCAGAACACCAGATATATGATTTACAAATATTTTTTTTCCATTCTGTGGTTTGATTTTTCACTTTCTTGGAAGTGTTCTTTGAATCACAGAATTTTATAATTTTGATGAAGTCTAATTTTTCTATTTTTTTCTTTTGTTGCTTGTTCTTTTGGTGTCATATCTAAGAATTCATTGCCCAATCCAATGTCATGCAGATTTACCCCTATGTTTTCTTCTTTAAGAGAGTGATGCTTTTAGCTCCTACATTTAGATCTTTGATCTATTTTGAGTTAATTTTAGTAAGTGGTATGAAGTAATGGTCCAATTTCATTATTTGGCATGTGACTATCCAGGTGTCCTGGTATTATTTGTTGAAAAGACTTTTTCCTCCATTGGATGGTTGTTTTAGTTTGCTAGGCTGCTGAAAGCAGATACCATAAGATGGGCTAGCTTCTAACAGTGGGAATTTATTAGCTTACAAGCTTACATTTTCGAGGCTGAGAACAAATCAAGGTATCATCAGGCAATGCTTTCTCCTTGAAGACTTGCTGCTGGCAGTCCCAGACTCTTCTGTCAACGGCAAGGCACATGGTGGTGTCTGTCGGTGTCTCTCTTCTCTTCTCAGTTTCATTGCTTTCAACTTCTTGATTCAGTGGTTTTTTTCTCTTTTTTTTTCCTCTGTGTTAATCCTGTTTATAAAGGACTCCAGTAAGAAGATTAAGACCCACCCTGGGCCATGCCTTAACTGAAGTAACCTAATCAAAAGATCCTACTTAAAATAGGGTTACACCCACAGGAATGGATTAGCTTTAAGAACATGATTTTCTGGAGTACATTTTTGAGGCTGAGAACAAATCAAGACCGCAGTGGTCTTCGCACTCTTGGTGAAAATCAGTTGAACGACATATGGGTTTATTTCTGGACTCTCGATTCTATTGCGTTGATCTCTATGTCAACCTTTATGCCAGTACCACACTGTTTTTATTACCGTTGCTTTTTAGTAAGTTTTGAAATTGGAAAAGTGTGAGTTCCCCACTGTCTTCTCTTTTTTCAAGATTGTTTTGGCTATTTTGGGTCCCTTGCAATTCCATATGAATTTTAGGATCAGTTCGTCAATTTCTATAAAGAAGTCAGCTGGGATTCTGAAAGGGATTGTGTTGAATCTGTAAATCAGTTTGGGAAGTGTTGCCATCTTAACAATATAGAGCCTTTAATCCATGAGTATGGGATTTTTTTTTTTTTTGGTTAAGTTTTTATTTCATAATCATATACTTAACTCTTAATTCCAGCTAGACTTGGAAGGGGAGGATAATGTGGAACCCCAAGAACTGCAGCAAGAGCACCAAGATGATAGGATGCTGAGAGCAGGCCATGGATGGTAGGGTGCTTTCCTGAGCTGTGGAAGGAATAGTCGGTGGTTAAGACAAAACACAAATCAGATTTGCTAGACTTGTCCCCAGTTGGCAATGGTGATCTTGTTGCTGGTCTTGCCATTGCTGGACCCAAAGCATTCCAGGGTTTCCCCAATGTTCATACCCTCTTTCACCTTACTGAAGACCACATGGTTGCCACCCAACCACTCAGTGGTAGCCAAGCAGATGAAAAACTGGGAGCCATTTGTGTTGGGTCCAGCATTGGCCATGGACAAAATGCCGGGACCTGTATGTGAAGGTCTCATCAGCAAACTTCTCCCCCTAGATGGACTTGCCACCAGTGCCATTATGGCGTGTGGAGTCACCACTCTGGTACATAAACTCAGGAATAATTCTGTGAAAGCAGGATCCCTTATAACTAAATCCTTTCTCCCCAGTGCTCAGAACACGAATACTGCTCTGCTGTCTTCTGAACTTTGTTTGCAAACAGCTTGAAGGCCATTGAAGGCCATGTTGAAGAACATGATAGGGTTGACCATGGCTGTACGGAGGAGTGGGCATTGTTGTCTGCCGAATACAGGATGTTTTACCATTTATTTAGATATTCTTTAATTCCTTTCAACAATGTTTTGTAGCTTTCAGAATATAAGTTTTCTTCTTTTGTTATATTTATTCCTAAGTATTTTATTCTTTCTTATGCTTTTTGTGAATGGAATTATTAAATTCATTTTCAGATTGTTCATTGCAAGTGTATAAAAATACAATTGAATTTTTACATATTGATTTTATATCCTGCAACCCTGGCTGAACTCATTTGTTTGCTCTAATGGTGCATAAATTGCTTCACAGACTAATCCAATAAAATTTGGGCTCCTCTGAAGGGATAGTTCCTAAGGTTAGTGTTTGAGATTTGTTCTGACTTCTGAAGAGTCCTTAGCTGCCTTTCCCCATTTCTCTATGGAAAACTAGCTGACCTACAGTTTTAACACGGATCTCACTGAGCTGGGGCGGCGGGGGAGGGGGTAGAGAGGGTATGGGTCTTGGTTCAAATCCACAGACTCCTGGAAATCTTACCTAGTTTTAGTAGATTTTCTTGAATAAATGTGTCTTTAGAGCCATTTCCAGAGACTTTAAATGGTTGCTTTATATATATATATATATATTTATATAATTTTCACCAGTTTCACTGGGGAGCTAGTCCATGCCCTCAGGCTGTCATGCAAGAAGTGGAACTCCAGGCTAAGTCTCAAATCTTTTATAAAAAGAAGCCTTTCCCTCATCAATTATTTGATTACCTGAAGTATTTTTCATACTTACAGTTCCAGTTTGTACAGGAAAGGCAGATTACATTTTTAGTTCATTTTTTAACATTGTGTCACAACAGACCAAATTAGAAAGCAAAATCTACTGCCTACCCATTCTTCCTTTTTATCAAGCCAAATCAAAATTACATACATCATTTGTGTTACTAGACTGAGCTATATTTAGTTCAATCTTCATGGTGAGAGGAATCAAAGAGGTGTTATGTGGGCTGTTTTCCTGAAAACAAGTATTTCTCAAATGTACATCCTGTTGCAGAATGACTTCTGTAGGCTAACTTAAGAAATTTACAACCTTTCTCAAATCTCCCTGGTGTACCCTCAAACCTATCCATCAGAGCAAACCCAATTTCTAATGGTCAGTAGTGGAGGTGTGGATGGGGCAGGGCTTATGTTTCATTTTCCATTTTCCATTTCATCTGAAGACTCAGGCAGAGACAAGAAGGTCTTTCTATTTTTAACTAAGTCTACTCCTTTATTTACTGAGTGCAGCAACCCTCAGAAATTGGAACCTTTTTTAAGTCCCCATTTTATATATTAGGAAACTGAGTCTCAGAATACAGGTCTGATGACAGCCCATTTGAAGCCTTTGGAAAAGACACCCCAAAGACACTTTATTATCATCTGCTGCAAAATTGTCTCAATGAATACACAAATCAACAATGGTTACAATGTAAGCAGCATCTCTATAGTTGGATGGTCTACAACCTTTACACCAGTACCTGGTGGCCCTGCTAGAAAGGGTTAAATACTTTGCTAAAAGTCCAGGGCCAGCAAGTGTAGGGGGCTGGGCTTAGAACCTGGGTCTGATTTCCCCTCCTCCAGTATCCTGATGCCTCTCCAGCTCCTTGTCATTCATGGACAGCCTTAATCAGAAAGGAAGGATGAGGCCAGGGAGAAAAGGATTGACTAAGGGGGAGGAGTCCTCCTGAACCCCTTGCTTCAGCCTCCCGCAGTTCTGAGAGAAGAGGAGCCAGGTAACTGTTGCCAACTGCCATTTCTCCACCATCTGAGCCTTGGGAATCGGGAGTATTCAGGTTTATTAGAGCCAGAGCCTCCTGGAGATCTGCTCTGTGTATTTAAGCAGATCTCCAGGAGGACTTAAGGCCTAGCTCATTGGAATATTGTCCTAGGATCCTTATATTCCCAAGAAGCTAGCCTCCTACTTTGTTGTTGTTGTTCTTTGCTACTTACTTTGTGATCCCTACCAGGGACAGTCCATTTGGTTTGGGTCACCGTGGTTTTCTGAGCACACTTCCCAATGACACCTGGCCCAGTCTGGCCTTTGTGTAGAAGCAGTTGATGAAAGTGTCTTCATTCGTTCTATGCCCACACTCTCCTTTCTTTTGGTACTGGTCCTGACATCTGGGGTGACAGAGCCTTTTCATCATTGTCATTGGGTGATAGAAAGCTCCGTGAGCTTCGTGGGAGGGAGTCAGGGGTTTCATCCCTGATGGCAATGACCCTTAAAAACAATTCACCTTATTCAAATGAGCCAAAAGGGATTGCTTGGTAAATTAATGACAGAAATGCCTCTGGCCTTTAGATAGAAAGGATTAGAGGTCCTTTGGAATCCAGGTGAATCTGGGAAAGAATTTCTAAATTTTCTCCTTCAGTTGCCAAAAGGTATCAGGGTATGGAATTAATTTGCCTTTCTGTTTATAAATTTATTTAATAAATATTTATTGAGTACCTATTGTATGTTGGATAGAGAACCAACCCTTAGATTATCTTGATAGTGAAAGGAAAAGTTCTAGAAGATGATGGAAGTTATTTCCAGGAATATTAGCTCTGCAGGGAATTTTCCTGTACCCATCAGTAATGTTGTTTGGGACCACTAGGTGGTGGTCTTACGTTATGAAAGCAAAACTTCTTTGGCACCCTGGAGAAGACTGGCGGTCTCTGGTTATATCTGAGGCCAGTGTCTACACAGCAAAAGAGACTTCTTTGTCAGGAAATGGAGAAAAAGAAATACATTTCACCATTTATGTGTGCAATCTAATTTAAATGCCCAAGAGGCATGGTAGGTCCTTGAGGGATGGGGCTGTGACTATTGATTTCATTGTTATAGCCTTAATAGCATGTAATAGTTACTCAATAAATACTTGACAAATGAACCAATCAGTTTCTGAGCACTTTAAATTGTAATTGACAGAGCCATTTCAAGAGGTGGCAAATTCTGGAATGTATCCAGAGGCCTGGGGTCTGGGGGAGTTGGGAGCTACTGATGGTCCTGAGAGTTGGGCAGAGACTCAGGAAGGCAGCATATAGAAAGACAGACAAAAAATGATCCGAGGCTCTTATATTTCTTTGTAGCCCCTAAATTTATCTTGACCAGATTTTTCCTGTTTAAAAAATACAGGGAGGGTACGAACCAATAAATTCTGATACTTTTTTTCCTGAGTCTATATTACCTCTAAGGATGGCTCTGCGCTGGAAGGGATCTCCGAAGTATTTTAATCTACTTTTCTATGCCTCATATTCATTGGTACATTTGATCATTCATTCATTTGTTATTCATCCATTCCACAAATATTTATTGAGCACCTATTATGTGCAAAGCAGTCTGTGTGATTATCTCTGACCTTTTCCTCTTAGTGGCCTCTTTGAGTTCAATTAATCACTGAATCATATTAGTTATACCATCCACTTGCTCCAGACCTCAGCCTTCTTTTATTTGGGTTACTGCATCGACCCCTGATCTTTACCCTGTGTCATCCATTCTCCCATCTTTCCAACTTGCAAGTATGATTATGATACTCCTTTGTTTAAAATTCTCCCTTACCCTCAGGATCAAACCCAGCCTCTTTGCTTACTTCACAAGACTCATAATAAGGTGGGCTGTGATCGGCTGGGCCCTGCTTATTTGCCCAGCTCCAGTTCCCTCTCACCCCCATCTTGTTCCATGTGCCCTAGCCATGCTTTTCTTCTTTGGTTCTTCTGTCTTACCTTGAGACTTTGGTCATGCTTTCCCTTCTCCTTTCTTCCTTGCTACTTTTTACTCATTCTTTAGGTGTCAACTTACATGTCACCTATTTAGGGAAGTTTTCTGACCACTGTCAAGGTGAAGTTCCCTTCTTCCACTTTGCCTCTCATAATTTCTATTGGGGTCAATGGCTTGTTCTGTTGCCACTTACAGGCAATGAGTTCTGTGAGTGGCAACACCTTCTCGCTTTTCACTGCATATCCCTAGCATCTAGCTGAGCGCCTGGCACATTGAAAATGTTCGATACATTCACATGATTCCATGATTATGAGTGCATGTATGAATGAAAAATATAGATGACATGTATCCTTTCTTTAGGGTACTTTAAATCTAGCAGTGCAAGCCAAGTGGTACAAAGGCAGCAATAGTGATGAGGACAGGTCAGTTTGGAGGCTACCATTTGAGGCAAGTGGAGATGGTTGTGGAGGTAACCTTTGAGGTGGGGAGCAGTGACATAGTGGGAAAACTTTGGGGGATAGGCAAGGAGCATGGTATTTCTGTCTGGTGAGGGTGGGAGGTAGGACTGGAGAGGGCTTGAGACTTGATTATGCAGGACCTTGAATGCCAGACTGGACTGGCAGAGTGTGGACTCTGTGATAGCCAGTGGGGAGCCAGCGACGGCTTTTGGACAGGGGAGTGATAAGACTAAGTCAGGGCTTTAGAAAGTGTTAATCCAATGGCGGCATGAAACAGACTGGAGAGGGAGTAGCAAGACCAGTTGGGAGGCTATCACAGAAGTCAAGATGGGAGGTAATCAGAGCCTGCGTGATGTAGGTGGCAATGAGAGTGGAGACAGAAGGACATTGTGCAAAGGAAGAATTAACAAGAACCTAGAAGCCAGAAAGAAAGGGTGAGGGAGAGGGGACAGTCAAAGGATTTTGGCCTGATTCAGTGAGGTGCTAGCATCAGAAACTGTGAAGTCAGGAGGAAGAACCAGTCAAGGGGAAGACAAATGAATTTATTCACCAAACATTTACAATGGAGTCATGGTTATATATGCATTTAACTTTTGGAAATTCAATCAACATGCAAGGCACAAAAGGAAGCACGTGTGGGAGTGACAGAATATAATGCAACTAATGAGGGCTGTTCTAGCTCTCCCACTCAATGAAAATACATCCCAGAGGGAGTGCGAGATGGGGAAGTAAATCTGCAGTTTCCTTTTGTATTTACAAAATCATGTGTACTTTATGGGTGAAATAAGGGATTTCTTTTGGGTAATTTTTGGCTGTTCTCAAGTGATGCTTTACTTGCTGGTTTTGGAACTGAATTCCCTGGCAAGATTTGGCTTTCTAAAATGTGTGCCAGTTTTGGTAATGGATAGTGTTGATGGTAGCACAACACCGTGAATGTAAATTAACACCACTGAATTGCATACTTGAAAGTTGTCAAAATGGAAAATGTTATATGGTATGTATGTTACCACAGTAAAAAAAAAAAACAAAAAAAAAACCCAAAGAATTGTACAACACAAAGAATAACCCTAATGTAAACTATGAACTTTAGTTAATATAATTATAATAATATCGATTCATCAGTTGTAACAAATGTACCAACACTAATGAAAAGTGTTAATAATAGGGAAAACTGTACAACTGTGTGGGGGGGTATATGGGAACTCTGTATTTTCTGTAAGACTTTTCTATAAACCTACAACTGCTCTAAAAAATACATGCTAGATACTAGGCTGGGCACTAGGCAGATACTAAGAAGGTACATCAGGGACACTGCTTTGGTCTAGTTGAATGGAAAGATAGGGAGGCAGACCATTAAAGCTACACTTTAGGGGAGCAACAAGGTAGAAGGGTCGGTGCAGAGAGGAAGGAGATTGATGTTTGGTGTGTCAGCACAGAGGTGACCCTGGGCCCTGGGGTTGAAGGGAGAGCTAGGAGACATCATCAGAACAGGTGAGGGTGGTAATAGGCGTGGGTGAGATCACGGAGGGAGAGAATATTGAGGAAGTAGGGGCTAAAAAGCACAACTGAGGAACATATTCTCATTAGAAGGCAGGTAGTCATGAAACAGATGAATTGTCAGAAAGGCGGGAGGAAAACTAAGACAAGACGGATGAGGATGGAGACAGGCAAGTGATTTTCACAATTAGGAGATCATTGATGACTGTTAAGTGAAGAGTTTCAGTAGGTTGGAAACTGAAAAGGGATCCAAGAATGAGTGGTAGGAAACTGGAAGCAAAGGGAATACTGACTTTTCTCTCAATTACAGTAAAACCAACGCATATATGTCCCCTCATTCCCAGTGAAATTTCCCTGGAGAATGTCTGGGATCTCTGGATGCCATGACCTCTGCCCCTGGATTTCTTCCCACTATGATCTTCTGCTACTGTCCCCTGAAAGGGCACTTCGCCATCACAGCCCACTTATCTGGAAGTATACTTTGCTCTACATAAGCCTTATATTCAAGCTTCAGTGCAATCCAGCTGAGCCACAGATCTCAGCTGCAGCTGTTGCATTTTATACTAAACATATCTATATTATTTTCTTCCATAAGTAGAATCCACATTCCCACATGAACTGCAAATGCTAGCTTGCTAATAGCTTCCCTTGAGGTTGCTTTTTGCAATTATCTCATCAGAATTTAGATAAGACAATGTATAACAATTTATTCTAGTACACAGGAAGTTCTGGGTGTTTTTCAGTCAATAGTTTCTTATCCTAACTGTACTTTTCTTTTAAAGAGATTTAAATAATAAGAAAAGAGTCTTTTTCGTGTACTCACATAGTCACCAGTTCCAGTGTTCTTCATTCCTTTGTATAGACCCAGACTTCCATCTAGAATCATGTTTCTTCTGCCTAAATGAATTTCTTTAGCTTTTCTTGTGGCACTGGTTTTGGAGATAAATGCATTTGGCTTTTGTAAGTCTGAGAAAATCTTTATTTCATTTTTGTTTTGAAAGATATTTTTGCTCGATAAAGAATTCTAGGTTGGCAGTTTTTTCTTACAGTACCTTAAAGATGTTGCTTCACTCTCTTTTGGCATACATCGTATCTGATGAGAAGTCTGATGTCATTCTTATCTTTGTTCCTTTCAGTGTAATGTGTCTTTTTTTTTTTCCAGCTGCTTAAAATTTTTCCTATCTTTTTTATGTAATTTTTTTTATTAGAAAAGTTGTAGATTTACAAAAAAAAATATGGAAAATACAGAGTTCCCATATACTCTCTGTATTATTTACACCTTGCATTTATGTGGTAACTTTGTTACAATTGATGAAAGAATATTATTATAATTATACTATTAACTATAGTCCATAGTTTACTTTAGGGTTCACTGTGTGTTGAGTCCTATTGTTTTTTTTTTTTTTTTATCATCATTTTATTGAGATATATTCATATACCACGCAGTCATACAAAACAAATTGTACTTTCGATTGTTTACAGTACCATTACATAGTTGTACATTCATCACCTAAATCAATCCCTGACACCTTCATTAGCACACACACAAAAATAACAAGAATAATAATTAGAGTGAAAAAGAGCAATTGAAGTAAAAAAGAACACTGGGTACCTTTGTCTGTTTGTTTCCTTCCCCTACTTTTCTACACATCCATCCATAAACTAGATAAAGTGGAGTTTGGTCCTTATGGCATTCCCAATCCCATTGTCACCCCTCATAAGCTACATTTTTATACAACTGTCTTCGAGATTCATGGGTTCTGGGTTGTAGTTTAATAGTTTCAGGTATCCACCACCAGCTACCCCAATTCTTTAGAACCTAAAAAAGGTTGTCTAAAGTGTGCGTAAGAGTGCCCACCAGAGTGATCTCTCGGCTCGTTTTGGAATCTCTCTGCCACTGAAGCTTATTTCATTTCCTTTCACATCCCCCTTTTGGTCAAGAAGATGTTCTCCGTCCCACGATGCCAGCTCTACATTCCTCCCCAGGAGTCATATTCCACGTTGCCAGGGAGATTCACTCTTTTTGTTTTGAAAGATATTTTTGCTCGATAAAGAATTCTAGGTTGGCAGTTTTTTCTTACAGTACCTTAAAGATGTTGCTTCACTCTCTTTTGGCATACATCGTATCTGATGAGAAGTCTGATGTCATTCTTATCTTTGTTCCTTTCAGTGTAATGTGTCTTTTTTTTTTCCAGCTGCTTAAAATTTTTCCTATCTTTTTTATGTAATTTTTTTTATTAGAAAAGTTGTAGATTTACAAAAAAAAATACGGAAAATACAGAGTTCCCATATACTCTCTGTATTATTTACACCTTGCATTTATGTGGTAACTTTGTTACAATTGATGAAAGAATATTATTATAATTATACTATTAACTATAGTCCATAGTTTACTTTAGGGTTCACTGTGTGTTGAGTCCTATTGTTTTTTTTTTTAATAATTTTTATTCTAGTAACATATACACAAGCTAAAATTCCCCATCTTAACTGTATTCAACTATATAATTCAGTGCTGTTAATTGCATTTACAATGTTATGCTACCATTACCATCATCCATTATCAAAGCTTTTCCATTACCCTAAACAGAAATTCTGTACCAATTAAGCATTAAATCCCTGTTTCCTACCCCTACCCCTGCCCCTAGTAGCCTGTATTCTGATTTCTGATTCTACAAATTTGCTTATTCTAATTATTTCATATCAGTAAGATCATACAGTATTTGTCCTTTTGTATTCATCCATGTTGTCACATGTATCAGAACTTTATTCCTTTTTAAGGCTGAATAATATTCCATTTTATGTATATAAATTGGTTTATCTGTTCATTTGTTGATGGACACTGGGGTTGCTTCTGTCTTTTGACAATTATGAATAATGCCACAATGTACATAGGTGTGCAAGTCTCTGTTTGAGTCCCTGCTTTCGGTTCCTTTGGATATATACCTAGAAGTGGTATTGCTGGATCATACGATAATTCTATACTTAACTTTCTGAGGAATCACCAAACTGTCTTCCAAAGCAGCTGCACCATTTTACATTCCTACCAACAATGAACGGTTGTCCCTATTTCTCCACATCCTCATTAACACTTGTTATTTTCCATTTTAAAATAGTAGCCATTCTAGTGGGTTTGAAATGGTACATCACTGTGGTTTTGATTTGCATTTCCCTATTGGCTAATGGTGTTTTTTTCTGAGCATTTTCTAATTTTAGCTCTTATACTTTGGTGGTTGATCTATTTTGAGTTAATTTTTGTATATGATGTGAGTTAGAAATCCGCTTTCATTCTTTTGCATCTGGATATCTAGTTTTCCCAGCACCATTTGTTGAAGAGACTATTCCTTCCCCATTGAGTGGATCTGGCACCCTTTTTAAAAATCAATTGGCCTTAGATGTAAGGATTTATTTCTACACATTGGTCTCTCCTTTTGTCAATAACACACTGTTTTAATTACTTTGTAGCTTTATAATAAGTTTTGAAATCTGGAAGTATGAATCCTCCAACTTTGTTCTTCTTTTTCAAGTTGGTTTTGGTTATTCAGGGCCCTGGGCCCTTCCTTACAAATTTGATGGTTAGCTTTCCCAATTCTCTGAAGAAGGATGTTGGAATTTTGATTAGGATTGCATTAAATTGCTTTGGGTAATATTGACATATTAACAATATTAAGTCTTCCAACCCATAAGGACAGAATACAATAACTTTTTAATAACCTTGTCTACTAATTCCATCATCTGTGCCATTTCTGGGATGGTTTCTATGATTGATTTTTCTTCTTCTTATTTTCCTGCTGCTTTGCCTGGCAGTGTTTTGTTGTTTTTGTTTTTTTTTTTTTAATTGGATTCCAGAGATTGTGAATTTTACCTTTTTGGGTGCTGGATATTTTTGTAATCCTATAAATATTCTTGAGCTTTGTTCTGGGATGCAGTTAAGTTACTTGGAAACAGTTTGATCCTTTTTGGTCTTGCTCTTAAGCTTTATAAAACAGAAGTAGAGCAATGTTTAGTTTAGAGCCGACTGTTTTCCACTACTGAGGTAAAGTCTTTCTGATTATCTATCCAATGCTATGTGAATTGGGAGGTCTTCCACTCTGTTGCAAATAGGAACTATTCCCTGGCTGATGTGAGCTTCAAAATTTATTCTCGCTAATCCTTTTGGGTGATCCCCCCTAGGTTTGGGGTAGTTTCCGCTCACACGTGGTCTCATCAGTACTTAGGTGAAGATTTGAGGGCTGCCCTCTGCAGATCCCTGGAGCTCTCTTTGTGCAGTTTTCTCCTTTCTGGTACCCTGTCCTGTGAACTGCTTGCCATTTAAACTGTGCATGATGGAACCAGAGCATATGAATAATGTGGGTTATTATTTATATGGGTGCAGATATGAAGAAATGCTAAGTGGGGTTGATTAATTCCAATAGTGACTATCATTAGGCCAAGCTGGCTTGAGGTTGAGAAAGCTGCAACTGTTTTTGATGTCATTTTGTGTAAGAGCACAGATTGCAGTGCTCCAAGGGCTTTGGCCTCCCTGAACTCTTCAACTCAGAGGTGTGGAATTAGCCTCTGGAATTTCCCTCTCCCTTTTTAAAAGTCTGTCTAGGCAGTAAGCTGAGGTAATCATAGGATTGACCTTGTTTGTTTTTCATTTGTCATTGATCTACTTCGTTGCTTGATGTCCAATAGGGTGAAAAACATTGTTTTATATATTTTTTCTGGTTTTCTAGTTGTTTCAGGTAAGAGGGAAAATCTGGTCCCTGATATGACATCTTGGCTGGAAACAAAAGTCTACACTGTTCTTTAAGTTTGAAAAACTTTTTGAGGGCCTGCTGAATGCAAGACTATGCCAAACCAAGTTGCATTTTTTTTTTTTTTTAATTGCACTTTATCAATAAGGGGTCCTTCTTGAAGAGGCTGAAAGGGCTCCCAACATAACTGCTAGATCATTGAGCTAGTCTAGGACAGATGGGATGCTGTGCTTTTCTTTTATGATTCATATTAAGTGTTTGGCTTTTATCTTTGGATCCAGTTTATTATTTCACATTCCTTTGATGGTGATGATTTTGGTCTTTTCCACTTTGGAACAATATGTCTCGGCTCACACTTGAAATCTTGAATATTTTACCTGGTTCCCACTTAGACCCTGTTCGCATATTTAGGTCACCAAAGGCTTCTACATCTGAGGCACATTAAAGTTTCTCAGTGGTATTTACAGTAACCAGTATCTACTCCTGTGGAGAATGCTGAACTAAAGAAACTTCTACCTTGAAGATGAATTGCAGACATACTTTTAAAAGGTAAAGCCTTCCTGTCAAGGGCAAATAAAATACCACTTCACAAAGTATTCCAGCCAGTTAAATTTAGGACAAGAAAAAAACCTGACCCAAAAATATTCTAAAATATTTTTCCTTTTAGAGTGAATTGGGTACATTTTCATTCATGTGGAGCTGTTGCCTCCCAACATTTTATTCTGGAATGGAAAGTCAACAATGACTGCCTTGTTCCTAAACCCAATGGGCACTTCTCAGTTAATAACCCACTTGATCTCTCAACAGTATTCGACATTGTTGACTTATCTCCTGAATACATTCCCTGGGTTTCCTTCTTCCCTTCTGACCTTTCTTCCTCTGCCTTTCTTTTTGGTTGGCACTCTTCTTGGTTCTGTCCTGAGCCTTCTCACATTCAACATTCTCCTTGGGCTATCCTATGCACACCCATGGTTTCATTGAGAATGCCTAAATATATTTTTCTAGCCTATTTTTCCTGAGCTTCTGTCCAGTATATTCACCTATCCACTTGACATCTTAGTTGATTCAACTTTCACCTCAGTTCAACCCTTCCTCCCATGTTCCAAACTTCTAAACACCTAATTTCTCAAGCCAGGAATCTTGCCTTCCACGTTCCAAACAATCACCAAGTTCTGTTGATTCTTCCTCTCTCCATCCTGACTGTGACTGCACTTGTTTGGCCACTGTGCTGATTTGAATGTATTATGTCCCCCAGAAAAAGCCATATTCTTTGATGCAATCTTGTGGGGCAGACATTTTAGTGTTGATTAGATCGGAATTCTTTTGAGTGTTTCCATGGAGATGTGCCCCACCCAACTGTAGGTGTTAACTCTGATGAGATAATTTCCATGGAGGTGTGGCCCCGCCCATTCAGCCTGGGCCTTGATTACTAGAGCACTATATAAGCTGAGACAGAAGGAGTGAGCTTGCTACAGCCAAGAGGGACACTCTGAAGAATGCCCAGGAGCTGAGAGACGAGCTGCGGATGACAGACAGTTTGAAGATGGCCATTGAAAGCAGACTTTGCTCCGGAGAAGCTAAGAGAGGACAAAAGCCCCAAGAGCAACTGAGAGTGACATTTTTGAGGAACTGCAGCCTAGAGAGGAACGTCCTGGCAGAAAGCCATTTTGAAACCAGAACTTTGGAGCAGACTCCAGCCACATGCCTTCCCAGCTAACAAAGGTTTTCTGGACACCATTGGCCATCCACCAGTGAAGGTGCCCAATTGCTGATGTGTTACCTTGGACACTTTATGGCCTTAAGACTGTAACTGTGTAACCAAATAAACTCCCCTTTTATAAAAGCCAGTCCATCTCTGGTGTTTTGCATTCCGGCAGCATTAGCAAAGCAGAACAGCCACCATCATATTTTACCTGGACTACTGGAAAAGACATTGCCTAACGCCATTTTCTGCTACCAACCCTTCTGTCCTTCCCATCCTGCCAATTCATCTTCACACTCTAACCAGGGTGATCTTTCCAAAACACCAATCAAACCTGTTGGGATCTTGCTTAAAATCTTTCAGTGGTGGCCCCATCCTCTTAGGCTAAAGCCCAAGCTCTATTTTTATAATAATATATTAGGCCCCGCATGATTTGGCCAGTTAACTTTCTTGCATGTTACTCCCAACCTCACACTCTAAATTCCCCTTCAGTTCCTCAAATGTACAGTGCTTTTTCTCTGACTTTCTGGTTTTTGCATATTTTGTTCTTTCTGTCTGTAATCCTTCCTTCACCTCCTTTGCTTGGCTAAATCTTCCATCACGTCACTTTCTTTGGTAAGTCTTCTCAGACCTCCTTTAGCATCTTGGTGTAACCAAGTCCCCAGATTGAGTGAGATGTTATTTTGTGCTTTCATAAGTCGTCGTGTTTCCTCTATTGTAGCACTCATCCAGTCTCCTACTAGACTGTAAGCTCCATTTTGTTCAACACCTGCCGAATTGAATTTAAGTGTGTTAGCAGCCAGCGAGGTCTCAGTCCTCCTAGTCTGTAGCCAGCCATTCTGTTCAGATGAATTCTATACTGGTTCTTTTGCTGGAAGCTGGATTCTTGTTTCCCCACTATGTATTTACCAGTTTAGCAACTTGATTCAAAACCTAGTTGCCTAATCTGTAGACACAAATGCTTAAAATCCTTGAGGACAAATGGCTCGACCAGATGATTTTTCTTTTTCATGTCTTTGATTACTTGTATTTTATGCATTAGTCAATCACATTTCCTCCCTTGTGCAATTGTTATTCTTGTCCTTTGCCTATTTTTCCTTTTGGAAAATTTATCTTCTTATTGATTTGTAAAACGTCTTTGTATATATATTTGTATTCATAATATAGTCACAAATCTTTTTTTTTTTTTTAATCATCATTTTATTGAGATATATTCACATACCACGCAGTCATACAAAACAAATTGTACTTTCGATTGTTTACAGTACCATTACATAGTTGTACATTCATCACCTAAATCAATCCCTGACACCTTCATTAGCGCACACACAAAAATAACAAGAATAATAATTAGAGTGAAAAAGAGCAATTGAAGTAAAAAAGAACACTAGGTACCTTTGTCTGTTTGTTTGCTTCCCCTACTTTTCTACACATCCATCCATAAACTAGACAAAGTGGAGTTTGGTCCTTATGGCATTCCCAATCCCACTGTCACCCCTCATAAGCTACATTTCTATACAATTGTCTTCGAGATTCATGGGTTCTGGGTTGTAGTTTGATAGTTTCAGGTATCCACCAGCTACCCCAATTCTTTAGAACCTAAAGAGGGTTGTCTAAAGTGTGCGTAAGAGTGCCCACCAGAGTGACCTCTCGGCTCCTTTTGGAAACTCTCTGCCACCGAAGCTTATTTCATTTCCTTTCACATCCCCCTTTTGGTCAAGAAGATGTTCTCCGTCCCACGATGCCAGCTCTACATTCCTCCCCAGGAGTCATATTCCACGTTGCCAGGGAGATTCACTCCCCTGGGAGTCACAAATCTTTTAAACTCATTTTTTAACTTAAAATTTTTTCTATTTTTTCATGGCCATAGAGAAGGCTTTCAGTTTCGTGTAGTCATAGTTTTTCCTTTAAAAAAGAATCTTCTTTTGTTTTTGCTTTCATGCTTTTTCCCTCCTGGGAACAGATAAATTATCACTAGTACTTTCCTAGTCTAATGTTTAGTATTTAACTCCACACAGAATTTATTTATTTAAATGCTTATTTTTTTAATTGCAAAATTATCCCATGTACAAATATATTCAAACAATGGAATAAAATAAACAATAGAAGTCATAAAGTAAAAAGTGGAACATATGTTTCCAAGCTTCCGGTTTATCACTTTTCTTTTATATTTATTTATGATGTCTTTCACCATACAGCTTTAAAATTTTATATAGTTTAATTTTTTTCCTTATTTAAGTATTTTTTTATTAGAGAAGTTGTAGGTTTACAGAAAAAAATCATGCAGAAAATACAGAGCTGCCATATTTATTAACACTTTGCATTAGTGTGTTACTTTTGTAGAAACTGATGAAAGAATATTATAATTGTACTATTAACTGTAGCCCATAGTTTACATTAGGGCCCCCTGTTTGTGCTGTACTGACCTCTTTTTTTTTTTTTTTCTAGTGGCATATATACCACCTAAAATTTCCCCTTTTAATCATATTCACCACCACATGATGTACTAACTAGAAATTTACTTTCAAATATCCAAGTACTTTAAAAAACCAATAAAGAAAAACCCTGGAACCAGGGAGCCAGTCAAGTCAGGCAGGGGACTAAAGGCTTAGAGCAAAGAGGAAAAGGTCCCACAACTACCTTCTAGTCTCCTTAGTTAATCCGCCATGCGGCTCACTCCACCTATTCTTGCTCCCTAAAACTAGGTTTTATGTTTTTGTTTTCCCTACAACATCTAGACCATACCAGGTATATATACTGAATGCCATGAACAATCCATATTAGCATATGTTAATCTGGAGGTTTTATAATAGGTGTAGTTTTTTTCAGAAAATGACAGTCCCATAACTTGTTTATGGAATGGTCTATGATGGTACGTTAAATTGCAGTGCACAATTTTTATAACTTATCAAATTCTAAGTTAAAAAACGCATTTTGTTTGATCCTTCTAACAACCTGTGAGGTTGTTAGGGCTAGCTGTTATTAGGAGTTTACAGGAAGATAGACACAATACTCCCATATTTAGTACAAGACAGATCTGGGACATAAACCTTTTGGCTTCCATTCTCACAACTGCTTCTTTTCATTGCTTTGTGTACATCATTTTAAGGTAATCTGATTTTGTAGTGCTTTATAATATAAGTAACATCTACAACAAATCTATTCGTAGCAGGTTAACTTTTGAGCCAATCAGCCTAATTAACTACCTCATAACCTGGCACACTTTAAGGTATTGTTATGCCTCTAACTCATTTTCACAGCTATGTTTGAGGGCCCTATGAGCCAAAGCTGCAGCAAAGCAACTTTGCTTTTAAAGGATCAGTGAACACAATGATTAAGCACGTTTTCAAGTCTTAATCTGGGCCTGGTAGATCCTCACCAACAGATTAGATGGGAAGTTAAGGTAATGGCGTGATGTCAGCACAGGGAAGGTCCATTTAGGGGTGGACACAAGCAGGATCAGACCCTATTTTCAGTTGTAATGTCTCCAGGACATTAGCAGCATGTTCATCATTACTAGCACAGCAGAGGGCAATACTTCTGCAGTACAGAACATGCAAGAAAACGGCAAAGCACAGAAGGGTCCAACTAAATTAGTGCCTGGGGCTTAAAAGGTCAAACTGCTAATTTCATTCACACCCAACCAAGAAAATGGTTCACTCCTTCATGATCCAGGTTTTATACAGAAGGCTTACCATCAAGGAAAAATAAAATTCCATCCTGAAGCCCAGGACAAACAAATGGTGGGCATTTCCCCGTGTTACAGATGGTGCCAGGGGCTTTAGCAATCCACCATGGTGTTCTTATATGAAACACCCGGTTGGCTTGAAGGGAAAAAAGCTATCTTTATAGCTGCAAGGAACCAGAGACTAGCAAGGGCAGGGCCTGGGTGACCAATCGTGGTGGAGCAAGACCTCTGCACATTAGGTGCATAGGTCCCTGAGGATAAGGGTCTACAAACACTCTAAAATTCAAAGCTAAATTTTGAGTGGACTTACGTATTCCTGGGGAAGGGGTCTTTCCCTTCTCATAGATCCTCGACAGGGTCTGTAACACAAGAACAGATTAAAATACCAGAGGAAAAGACTAAGTCAGTTGCAGGCTAGGAGAAGGAAGCCACCAGATACTCTTAGAGCCAGCTTTCAAAAGTTGTCAGGGGAAGGCTGAAACACAGACTCACAGCAGAGATAACTGAGCATTCATTTTTGTGTTCTTCTAGCTGTATTTTAAGTTCTTTCTAAAACAAAGCCCTAGGAATGAACCCCTGGGTTCAGGTAGGCCCTGGGCTTGGTCCACTGCTACAGTGTGTCAGAAGCCTGGTATACAGACTTGAGTATTCACCAACATTAAACCCAGTACAGAAGACGTGACAGCAGAACTCCCGCCTCCATGGCAAATATGTGTCCTTTGCTGATTTCAGAAGAGGTAGTGGCCACATGGAAAATACACTGAAACTTTCCCTTGGAACAAGGCTGTTCTATGAGAGGTCCTGCCATGCCCATCACCCACTGTCTTTTGCCTGATCCTTCCCCTCCAGTTTGTGAAGACAGAGCAGAAAATAATCTTCTCTGAATATACTTGATAACAACTCAGAAAACAAACATATGCCTCCAATGCCACGTGCTTTCAGAGATTCTGGGTCTCATTCAGCTGTCGGATGAGTTGATTGATGCTTTCACCCTGATAGCCAGGTGAGCCCATCTCCTTGAGAAAGCCGACTTTATTCTTGGTAGCATGACGGGCCACAAGAACTGGGAGATCCTGTCACGTACTTCCCTGGGAAGGCAACTTCATGAATGAGATCATCCAAGCAAATGACACCAAACCTCGCCAGGTACTCCTCAATTACTGTGTTGTCTGTTGATGGGATTATCTTTTTCTTGACCTTGGCTTGTCCATGTTTCAGGATGAGTTCCTGACAGACTTCAGATTGGGGAATCCCCAGGTCACATAAGGTTCCATGGTATGCAGCATTGTTAGGGTTGTGGGGGTCATTTTCACAAATACACGGCTGAAAATCTTCCTCAAGTGAAGTCTTTCAGTGGCTCTCCGCACCAGTAAACCTATCCCTTTGATCCTTTGGATGCATATTACAAAGGCCAAGGAATGTTCATCTGGCACTTCCAAGCCATGAGGTTTCACTCCTAGCCGTTTGAGGTGTATCCTGTCACGTTGCTGCCACTGAGAATCAATTAAAAACGATTCCAGTTGCTTAAGCCTGCTCTGTTTTTCTTCCCTCTGCTTCTTTTCCAAAAGTGCCTGCTTTGCCTGGGTGGCTTTGAGGGCCTGATAAGCCTTCCTCTTTTTCATGAGATTTTCTGGAACCAAAGGAATCTTTTTTCTTAGCTCTTCCTCCTATAGCTTAATTTTTAATCTTTTCATTAATGGTTTCTGGGATTCATGCTATGTTAAGAAAGGCTTTTTTTAGTCTAAGTCATGGCAATATTTTGATATTTTCCTCTAGTACTTATTTTGCTTACAAAAGCTCAGGACTTTAATCCATGTGGAATTTGTTTTGGGAATGATGTTGATCTGGAGTCTCTACCTTAATTTTTTTCTCAAATAGATGTAGATTGTCTTGACAACATTTATTCCATGATTTCTCCACTGATTCAAAATACCATCTTTACATCTATTCATTTCATGCCCATATACACGGAACTATTTTTCAGTCTTTTATTTCATTAAACAGATCTGCTGTCTATTTCTGTGCCAGTACCATATCATTTAAGTTACTACTGGTCTATACCTTGTACGTTAATTCTTCCTCTTTTTATTTTCCAGAAATGTCTTGACTGTTACTTTTGTAAATGAAATTTGGAATCAAATTCTTGGAGATTTTGATTGGAATTTCATTGAATTGATAGGTAATTAAAAATAAAAAAACAAACCTACTTCTTTAGAGTAATGAGTATTTCCACTCAAGAGCATGGTGTATCTATTTATTCAGATCTTCCTTCACATCCTTCAGAAAAGTTTCGTAGTTTTCTTCACATAAGTATTCCACACATTTTTTTAAAGTTTATCCCTAGATGTCATAGTTTGCTTGCTGTTGTGAATGGAATCTTCTGTTTATTACTTTTTCTAAATGATTATGGTTGGTGTATAAGGTATGTGCGAAGTTGCACAGTTATATCTTATCTGTATTCTCTCAATAGTTTTAATACATTTTCAGTTGATTCTCTTGGATTTTCCATTTAGAAAACCATGATATCTGTGAATAATGAGGGTTTTGATTCTTCTATTTTATTACTTATGGTTTAAATTTATTTTTCTCTACGTGATTGGAACTACCAGAACAATGCTGATTAGTAATGATGATAACAGGCATTTTTGTCTAGTTCCTGAGTTAATTGGAATTCCTGTAGTGTTTCCAGCATTATCTATAGTATTTTCTGTTAGTTTCTGGTAGATAACATTTATAAGGCAATTTCCTTATATTTAAAGATTTTTGTTTTGCTTATCCTTTATCAGAATGGAGTTGAATTTAATCAAGTTTTTTTTTTTTTGCAATCTATCATGATGATCACATAATTCTTCTAAACTATTAATAGAATGCATTACACTAACATGAGGGTCAGCAAACTTTTTCTTTAAAGGTCCAGATAGTAAATATTTTAGGCTTTGTAGGCCATGGGGTCTCAGTAGCAACTACTTAACTCTCATTGTAGCATGGGAGCAGCCATAGATAATATGCAATAACATGTGAATTAATGAGCATTGCTGTGTTCCAATAGAACTTTATTTGTAGTTTATTCTACATTCCTTATTAAGTTTATTCCTAGGTATCACATTATCTCTTGTTATTGTGAATGGGATCTTCTTTTTATTACCTTTTCTAAATGATTATGGTTGGTTTATAAGATATGTACTAAGTTGCATAGTTATATTGTATCTGTATTCTCTCATTTGAATTTCATATAATTTTCATATGTCATGAAATATTCTAGTTTTGATTTTTTCCCAACTGGTTGAAAATGTTAAAAGCATTCTTAGCTCTCATACTGTACAGAAACAGGTAGTGGACCAGATTTGGCCTGTAGAACATAGTTTGCTAAACCCTGCACTAACAGATTCATTAATTCTGGACCATCTTTGCATTCTTGGAGTAAATACCACTTAATCATGAATATAGTGCTGAATTTGACTTGCTAATACTTTATTTAGGTTTTTTTGCATCAATATTCATGAGTCAGATTGATCTATCCAGAGATTTCAAAATAGTTATGAGGCACAGATATATTTTATTGGTCTGCAACATACTCTTAAATATTTAAAAATGGGAGTATTTAATAAAAATTGAGATTTCTGGCTTTTCTTTTAAAAAAAACACGATCTTTTACTAGATCTTCTCTATTGCATGTTTCTTTTCAATTTAATTAATTTCTACTTTTATTTTTAATTTTTGATCCTTAGTCTATAGTTTTCTGTTTCTAATGTGCTTTTTGTCTTTGCCTAACCTTGTTCCTAGAACTGACATATCGCCTCACTTTTGCTCGGTTCTGGAATAATTTAAACTACGTAGGTGTAATCTCTTTCTTGGAGGTTTCATAGAATTGACATTTAAAAGATCTTGGTTTTACATATTTTGTCAGATAGAGTTTTGGTTTCTTTTTCTAGTTTATCTGTGGTTAGTGATCTATTAGAAATTTCAACCTGTAGTATCAATTTTAGTAATTAACACTTTCTAGAAAATATCTGTTTTTTCTAGCCTTCCAAATTTATACAATAAAATTGCAATGGTTTTCTCTTATAATTTAATAAATTACTTTTAAAACTTAGCTATCCTTTTTCTTTCCTAAACTTGTTTGTGGTTGTTTTGTAAAATTTTCCAGAGTTCTGTTTTACTGGTCTCTTCAAACAACCAGACTTTGGTTTTATTGTTGAAGTCATTTTTTTGGGGAATAAGTTAAAACTTTAACTGTATTATTTCATTTGAATTATATTGTTTCTCTTCTAATTTTTTGAAATGAATCCTTAGTTCATGTATTTTCTAAATTTGTTTTGTTTTCTAAATAAAATAATTTTTTTTACCTTGAACTTTCTATTCTGTTCCATTGATCTGTTTGCCTTTTTACTTTTATTTTTTTTGGTACTACACTATTATAATATTATTTAACATCTTGTAATCCAAATCTCCTTTATTATTATTTTTCAAAATGTTCTTAGATACTGGACCAGATGATATGTTAGGCACTAAGAGTCTTTGATAGTTAATATGAAAATGTGACCAAATAAATCCCTTTAGTCCCACCCCTCCAATCCCAAGTAGTCCTTATTCTTCTAGGTACAGTCTTTAAAAAATGGCTGCCATCAATCTATGTGTGTATGTAAATGTGGTGTATGTACATGGTGCATTTAGGTGTATTTATGTGTCTGTGTGGTGCGTGCATGTGTGTTTGTTTATGCTTATAGGATGCACGTATAGTATGTGTGGTATGTTTGTATATATGTGTGAGGTATGTATATGGGTATTTATTTGGGTGGTGTGTATGTATATGATGTGTTTGTGTATGTATGTGGCATGTATATATATGGTGTGTATATGTGTATGCATGCAGAGTATGTGCAATGGGTATGTTTGCGTGTGTGTGTGTGTGTGTTTGGTATGTTTATGTGTGTTTGCAGGGGTGGGGGGGCATGTGTAAGGTGTAAGAGAGATACTGACTCTGGTGGCCAGGGGATGCTGGACTTCTCAGGGTGAGTAGAAAGCTGGGCTCAATCCTCAAACTCCTTCCTTCTTGGGGGAAACAGGGCCATAACCTGCCCCTTCTGGATGTCTCCTGTAGGCAGCAGTGTGGGGAAGTTAATAGGGCCAATCTCTTCTGCAGGGCCGTTGCCTGGGCCCGCACTTGCCTCTGCCTGCCCACCTCTGAGAAAAGGGAAACCTGTCCCTTTGAGAGAAGGAAGCCTCCAGATCCCCCGCTAAGCCAAGGGGCCTTGCTGCTAGTGCTGGAGGTGGTGCCACCAGAGGGGTCAGCTCAAACTCAGGTTGGCCTTGGGGTCCCCAACGGAACAAGTTAGCTGCTGCATAGGGCAGCAGGAGTCAGGAGGGCAGCTGCAAGGCAGTGGAAACTTTGTCCTGAGCAGAGGGTGAAGTGTCCAGAGTGGGGCTTGATCTTTCCTGCCCTAGGCCATGTTCAACAGTGCAACGCTGCCCAGCTAGCTGCCTTGCCAGGTCCCGACACCCTCTAGCTCCCCTGCATGGGGCAATTGCAGCCCACTTGCAGCCTCTTGAGTGGCCTTCCCTAGTGCAGGGCTCTTCCCCAGTGCAGTGGTCCCTGGCAGAGCTGTGATGGGGTGACTCTCCCCATGGACACCTTATCTCTCTCTCCCTGGAGACTTCCATTTGCCCTGATTCCAGAGTGCCATGCTTTGCAGTTTCTCCTGGGAGTGAACCCCCCTGGCAGAGGCATCCTCAGGCCACTCCCAACTCATGTCCTGTTCCTGCTTCTGCAGGTCTGTACCACCTCCAGCCTCAGCATCTTCTCTGTATCCTGTGCCTTGAGTCCTGGCCGGATGGAGTGGCCAAGCTGGGAAAACTCCCTACCCAAAAAAGATGCCTGCACTCAGACTTCCCCAGTCAGGAGGAGGATCAGGAGCACTCACGTCCAGGGTGCAGGTAAGTCCATCTGCCACTAGGTTGGGGCCAGGAGAGTGAGCTGTCTGGGCTAGGGACACTTCTCAGGGTGGGGAGGTCGTGGAGCGAGCAAGGCAGGCTTCACAAAGTACCAGGATTCAAACTATCAGGCCTTCTTCTAAGTTATTGGCACTCGATAACTAGTTTGCTGATTTCAGGGCTCCTTTTTCAGACTCTGGTCCCTGCTAGTGCCCAGCTGTCCCTGTGGCATCCGGTGTCCTTACCTGCCTGGGGGTGGCTGATCTGCTATTTGCACCTTCTGTTGGCCATGGGGCAGGTGTGGGGAGGCCAAGGAAGATCGGAAGGAGGATGGCCTCTGGAGCAGACAGCCTGGTTTCAACTTTCAGCCCTGCCTCTTTCCAGCTGTGCAAACTATGGACAGGTCTCCCACTCTCTGCCTGAGGGTCAGATTTATCCCTGGTAAATTGAGCTCATCCTTCCTAGGGATACTGGGAAATTAAATGAGATGATATGTATAAATTGTACTGCCTAGCCCCTAGCAAGAGATTTAACTTTTCTCCCTGCTTTCTCTCTTGTGTCTCCTAACCTTGACTTGAGTGGATCACTGAGCCACAAATGTCCATTTGGCATAATGCCAGGGGGAACAGGGACAGATACCAACACTTCACATTTTGAGACTGGCACAAGATCAGCAGTGTTCCCTCCCACAGTGGCACCAACAATCAGATCTGCAAAGCAGATGTCTTGGTGTGAAACTGCTCCCTGGAGGTGTCCTGTGAATGTTTGCCGACAACAACGCAGCCCAGGGCTGACCTTCTTCCAGCTCTGCCTCCCCCACACCAGGCTCTGGAGATGGAATATGCCTCCTCCGCTCCATGTCCTGTGCATTTCTGTCCCTTTAGATACTGGGGGCCTGTCCTCTTGTCCCATAGCTCCAGGCTGCTGGTGGGGGTCTGTGGGGCTAGCTGGGACAAGCTGCTCCTGTCTGGACTTGTGCCAGGCTGCTCTCATCCAACAGAAGGCTTAAGAAGGCGATGGAGCAGGATTTGGGGAGGGCCCCCAGTCTGGTGGGAGTGGTCCCTCCAAGTGCGCAGGACAGTTTTCCAAACCTCACTGCCCTCGGCGAGGGTGCTCCTTTGCGCTTGCTTGGGCCCTTGATTACAGCTTCGAAGCATGTTACAAACCCGGCTAATTGCCGGCCTCCGAGAGCTGGGCGAGCAGGCCAAGCCCGCCTGAGTGGGCATGCCAGGGGCCTCTCGGTGGGGCTGGAGCTAACATCCTGGAACCAGGAGCCCTGCATAGCTGCCCTGTCCTGCTGGCCTCCCGGAGGGCGAGGACGCGGCTGGCTGCCGTCTCCGGTCGCGGCGCCGGCGCCTCCTCCCCTGCGGCCCCGCGGCGGCTGGGTCAGGTGGCAATCGCCCCATTCAAACCAGCGCGGGCCAATCAGGGCCCGGCGCGCTCGGGCCCGGTTCAAAGCGCGCGGTTCCAGCCCGGCCTCCCCTTTTCCCTCCTTGGGGACACGGCGCGGCGGGGCGGGCGAACCTGCTCCCTGGGTTACTGGGGAGCAACACAGACGCCTCGGGTTGCACGCGCTCCCGCCGCTCCTGCCCGCGCCCGAGCAGGGACAGCCATGGAGGCGCGCTCCCTGCACCGCGTCGTCCTGGGGAGCCGGCGTGCCCACCGGGACTTGTCCTTCTACCTCACCACCTTCGGTAAGTGCCCCTCTCGGGCTGGCTGCCAGGGGCTGTGCCACCCTGCTCTGACTGCCCAGAAGGGGTCAGCCCCACGGTGCTAGGTGAAAGGCAGGGCTGGGGCCAGGTGCTGTTTCTCTCTGGGGCAACTTCTCTGGCCCTCTTCCTCCTGTGGTTGCCCAGATGGGGCTCAGGGCTCACGGCCCAGGCCCAGGCCCAGTGAGCCTCGGGGCACCCCCTACCGCCCAGGCACTGGTGCCAAGGGCAGTTGGTTCTGCCTCGCTTGGCTGGAGTAATCGTACCCCAGTTAATCTCCTAGAGGCCTGGTTCGTCACCACTGAGTTTCCCATTAACAAGCAGCTCAGGGTTAAATCAAGGTCTTGTGACTGCATCTGAAGAGCTTGTCCACTCTCCTTTGACTCGGGGATGGGACAGGTCCAGTTTAGCCCAGGTAGCCTTGGCTCCTTGGGGGTTCTCCTTGGATGCCACAGTCTGACTACTCCAGTGATAGCTGACCGCCGCGGAGATGGGAGAATTCTCTACCCGGGGAGACGCTGGGCTCTCGGGAGGTCACCAGGCTGTCCTGGAGCCCGAGGTTGGAAGAAGTGGGCAGTGAGCAGCCTCTGCCAAGCCCTTCCATGGCGGGGCTGGCTTCGCCCAAAATAACAGAGGGCACATCCAGCCTTCCCAGTAGCCATGGTAAAGATAACCACCCATCCCTAGAACACAGCTCTTCATGGCTCTTCGTTAGCCCACTGCTCCTCCCACTCCTGCGGGGAGAGGGTTAGGGGTTATTTTTCCTGTGTGGAGGCTTGAGATTCCCGAGAGAGAGGACGACCTTACAGTGAGCCAGAGGCAGAAGTGGCACCTGACTTCAAGCCTTCCAATGACCTGCTCAGAACATTTTGTTTTTTTTG
This sequence comes from Choloepus didactylus, assembly GCF_015220235.1. NCBI lineage: Eukaryota > Metazoa > Chordata > Mammalia > Pilosa > Megalonychidae > Choloepus > Choloepus didactylus. The sequence continues at coordinate 109,509,322 of NC_051316.1, read as the reverse complement.
AACTTGTGTATACAGCTTTCTTTATGAAGGTTGGGGCAGTGACTGCAGCGTAACTGGACTTTGCCCGGATTTCATGGGAATCCCCCCCCCCCGCCACACACACACACACACACACACACACACACACACACACACACACACACACACACACACACACACACACACACACACACACACACACACACACACACACACACACACACACACACACACACACACACACACACACACACTGTCCAGCACGCCTGGCTCTTCACAACCTAGAAGGGTGGGATGGAAGAGCAGTGGCATGGCCCAGGGAAGTGGCCTGTGGTCGGGTATCCGGGACTTCCCCAGGCCGGTTGGAATCATGAGAGTAATGAGCCAACCACCATTCATTGAGCACTTGGCATGTGCCATGTGACCCACATCCTCCCAGCCCTAAGAGGCAATTTGTGTTAACCTCACTGGGATGTGGAGCCCTACTGGGCAAGGTGGCTTCCCAGGATGATCCGGGTGGGTTGGTGGGGATGGGGGCAGTCAGGATGAGGCCCTGTTTCCTTAGCTTGTCCTGATTAAAAAGTGAAATACATTTCATTGTTTTTTCCCACCTTATTATCATGGTAAGATGTGCTCATTGTTGAAATCCTAGTGAACGGAAGAAAGTGAGCATATTGGTTTATATCTGTGTGTGTGTGTGTGTGTGTGTGTGTGTGCATGTGTGTGAGCTAATTTTAACCAAGTTGAGATAATAGTGTGTGTATGTCGGAAATAAAGTGGTACCTGTAAGGGAATAAACGCTCTCTCGGTTCTGGAGGAGAAAAGAATTTATTTACGATCTTGCAAGATGGGGCATCCAGCCAAACACGCGGAAGGGCTGGCGCCCCAGAGGAAGAGAATGGCGATGTTTAAATCTCCTACTCCTAATTCGCAAGTCCCTCCCCTGTTTCCCCATTGACTGGGTACTACAGAGGTTACAGCCTATCCGAGAACACTAACTAATTCATCTTTTGAGATTTTAATTTTGTACAGCCAATCCCAGAGAGCCAACTAGCTCATTATTGAGATTTTGAACTGATTAGCCAATGCCCCCCCAAATTTTTATTTTTTTTGCTGTGAGTTCCCACCTCTGATACTACCTCATGTCTCTTTACATCAGGCAGATTCTCTCTTCTCTTTGTCTGGGGCTTGTTTAAACTGGTTTTGCCTCCATTTCCCTTATTCCATGCTGTCTCTATGTGAAAACGAAACTTATTCCTTTCTTACAGATTCCCTCCTCTTTTTTTTTAAACACTTTTAGTTTTCACATTTTAGATTCTCAAATTTGCTAAGGGCTTTTTTTACATTCCTCATCATAGGGATCTTTCTTATTTTGATTCTAGTGGTTTTGATGGCTTTCTGAACTAGCCCTTTGAGCACACGGGATTATGTAGCACTCAGCTGTTATAAACATTTTGGCTGGAATGATAAGGAAAATTAAAATAGATGTTGGCAATTCCTTTCCATTTCTCGAACCAATTTTCCAACCATTCTATGACTGGGTGTTTAATGCTAGAATTCTTTTCTAGTTTTCTGAAATAAGGCTGTTAAGCCTTGTAGGGCTTTGATGATAGTTCCATTAGGCGCGGTATTATAGGGGATGAATGTGCGACAATTTCCCCCAACTATAGCACAGACGCTCCTTTTCAGCTAGCATCATGTCTAGGGCCATTCTGTTTTCCCATGCCATTCGGCTAGTGGCATCTAACTGTTCTGCTATTTCTTTAATGACATTCCTGGTATAGTTGATAAATTTTAGCTGATGATTGACATTTTTATTGATGGTGACCCACCAGAATAAGGACGATTTAAATTTTGCAGCTAATTGATTTTTAGCTTTAAACTCATTAGGAACTTTCTGGGGAACCCCTATACTATCTACAAACATTTTTTATTGAAGGAACTAGGTACACTTTGTACATTTTTCTTTTCTCCTTTGCCTTGGGCTGGTACTTTATTACTTTCAAATGCCAGGGTAAATGAGATAGCCAATTGAACCAGAGCACAGGTTCCTCCCCACCTTTCAGGTAGTGTTGGCCAGAGGATGCCCTTCCCACAGTACCACCAGAGGTCTGCTCGGGGTATAGTTAGGCTGGAGAAGTTGCCAGTACTATCCTTGCTCACATTCCACACCTGTGTACACAGAGCCATGGTACCAAGATCCTGGAGCCCTTCTTCCCATCTGGAGAGACAGGCAGAGTGGTTTCCGGGACCGAGGTGAGACGCTGGTATGGCTTTGACACTTCCCTCCTGGACTGGAGGGAAAAGGGAGGACAACGTACTACAACTTTCACCAGGAGTAGCATTTTGAAAGAGGAGTGTTATACATTTAAACTCCCTTTCATGCTTTTTCATCCCCAAGTGGAAGGGCATAATCTGAACAGTGGGTTGTTTGGTTGTACAAGCATAACAGTCACTTCTGTTTAGACTCTGGATGGTATGTTTGCCCCATTCTACCCAGGCATTTGTATTTCCATAACCTGTCTCTATTTCTGTGGTTTGCTCTAAGTCTTTGGTCTAAGTATTCTAATGACCTTGGGGTCAATTTGTACTGGAGAGTTAAATTCCAGCCAAGTTTCCCTTAATGGTTTTTTCCTCCAACCTGGGTAAGACCCATCCCTCATACTGTTGTGGTCCACCAAAGCAGTGTTCGAAGAATAACAAGGGTTAGGTGTCTCATAAGTTATACTCTCAAGATGTTCGCCCCCCAACAATCTTGCTTTCTATTTGAACAGTCTGCTTACATAAATGCTTATATTCCTCCCCTCAGTTGTTGCTGATGTTTTAGATTTTTACAGCTCATTACTTGACAACATCAAATTGTACAGTTTGAGACTTTAAGCCTTTGACTACACTTATACCAGCTTAGCAGAACCTGTTACTCCTTGAATATAGAACATTATGATCAGCATAAGCAATTTCATCATTAAGCTATACACAGAGCACAATGCAAACATAGGGTTTAATCCAGCCCTTTCTCCCTTCTAATATGTTCCTTTAACTGTTGCCTATTTAAAGTGATCCTTAGGGGATCTGAGGTAGGAGTCACTTTCCAGGATTCAGGTTGAGTTGCTGGATACTTATCGTCTGGTTCAGGCACCGGTCCCTTCACTTGTGTGTAATGAGTCCAGCCTCTTTCTGCCATTCAGACTGCCGTCTCAGTTGTCAGCAAGACTTGATAGGGTCCTTCCCAGATCGGTTGAAGTCTGGATTCTTTCCACGACTGGATCAGACCCAGCTGCCAGGCTGATGTCGATGGGCAGCAAATTCAAGAGGCGGGGTCTGAGCCAGCAGTCCACGGTGCCTGAGAGATGATAAAGTAGAAGACAAGGCCAGTATATAATTCTTAAGAAAAAGATCCTTTGTGTCTAGGGAGGGGAGCTCTCCAGTCCTCCTGGGGAAAGGCAAACCAAAAACCAAAGGCCTACACCTTGTAATTGCCTAAGTACTAAATTACACATGGCTTGCAACCCCTCTAATGACTCCCCTAGTGTAAAACTGCTAATACCTGCTTTAGGTACAGACACAACTTACCAACATTTCAGGCTAGAACAATTAGACTAAAGGACAACAATAATTTACAATAACCTAAGATTAATGAACATAAAAAAGGCTTACCACTCTTAAATGCTAACTTAAAATTCAGTTTTTAGTACACCTAGTTTAGTGATGCTTGAATATACGTGATTCACATATATGCATACCCTGAACATACACACAAGTTTTGCTGTTAGATGAGTAAAAACCCACTCTCCAGGGAGAGGAGGACAAGCCTTGGTGTGTAGTATTTGACAATATATGTGGTGTCTTTATTCCTATTAGACTTAATGTTAAGATAGCAACCTGGCATTACCAAATGGAGACCTGGGAAGAGATATGAACCATTCACTGTTCTAAGTTTGTTTAATTCAGCTTTAGTGAACCTTAAACCCTTTTATAGGAACATTTACTTGCACTTTGAGTATGGACCTTTTGCTTTTGCCCAAAATATATCAGAAAAATTATTCTGCTTTTTACAAGAATACACAGTCTCATATATCTGGAATACAGACACATATAACTTATATACACACTCATAACCATACGAACAGACATACATTCCCATTTACAAGCATGTATAGCCAATACACTACTGTTACACATACATTAGAAAACTTTTACACAGTTTTCTCACTTTTTTTCATTTTTCACACTATTGTGAAACTGCACACAATTTGCCCAGCTTTAGAGTACACACAAACTAGTATACGCTATAAAGACACAAAGAAATAGCTTCAGTTTACTATAGATGAGTAAAAAAAAAAAAAAAAAAAAAAAATTTTGCCAAGTTTTAAATTACACACTGACAAACTTTAACAGTTTGAAAGACTCTTACGTAATTATATTACATGCTTTTATTACATACAAATACAACTATCCACCATTCCTGTGTAAACATACAACTTAAACTCCCATTAGATTCATGAAGTTTTAACTCTCAGAATGCATCCAAATACAGTCCTAAAAAATGTGCATTTAACTTTCTATATACCCTGATACACACATTAAGGGACTTTAAATGTAGCTTCCACATGCCTTAGACTTAATTACACAGCACACTAAAATATGTAAATGTATTTATTAATACCTGTTTTAGCCCCACATAAGTATATGAATAGAGAATCACACAAACCCCATGCTACAAATTTCCTTCCTCCTTTTTTTTTTTTTTTTAAAACTGCTCCAATTACTTCTCTATCTCACTTTTGTCTGTTTCCTCCCTGGCTTGTTGACTCTCTGAATATTTCCTCTAATGGCTTATTCAGCCATTCATCGATTTTTGGATCTTCTCTGAATATTAGGCTAAAATTCCTTTATATAGCTGACCTTTTAAAGTCTGAGTTATTAACAGAATGACATTGTATTCTTGGGGCTTGAGGGAGTGGGAGTCCAACCCTTTTCAGAGGCTTTTGTGGCAGCCCTTTTCTTTTCAAAGTCTGGGGTGATGTTGGGGAGATTACCTTTTTGGCCCCACCCTTCTTAACATCGGGGTGCCACCCAGACTCTGCCTCTTCGGGGTAAAGGCTCTACCTAACAGTGGGTGGCAGCCAGGCTTTTCCCATTCCCCTGGGAATGTGCTCCACCCTCTGGGTCCTGAGGCGGCAAAACTTTTCTAGAGCATTGAGGCGGAAGGCCCACCCTCAACCCCCCAGGGCAAACGCACACCCTTTTTCATGCATGTGGGCCACTCCACTCTCCCAGCCTGAGACCACTTGACTTCAAACCTCAACTTTCATCGTTCTTTGGGGATATGGGTACAGCCAATTTTATTTTAGGTGGATGCAGTCTCTCTCTTTCTCTCATAGCCGCCCTCTTTCCCATTTCCCTTTCTTCTCCCAAGAAAGGGATATTTACATAAACCAGATTTTAAGAATCAAGTTAATTGTTATTCAGCTAGCCTTGCTAGGCTTTTTATTAATGATTCTTACCTTCCTTTCTTTAAGAGCCTTTAGAAACAGAAACTTTTGGAAATCTCTCCATTTTTTTTTTTTTTTTAACTTTTGGTGGGTTGTAATTACTGGAGCAGTCAGCATTAACTGCTCTCCAATTGCCTGGGGGAATAGACTGCTTCCACCAAAACCTCAGGCTTAATGGTTCCCCGCCCCAGTGGGGGAGGGGAAACCATAAAGGTGGGGGAATGCTTATCCCAGGTTTTAGTTTCTTTTTCCCTGCAGCCACCACATGGCACAGTTTCAATTCTGCCTTGGAAAAAGGTTTATTTTTATTAACATGACACACGAGGTCAGCACAAAGCCAACTCTTATCTGCCTTATATTTTGGCCAGAATATATTTGGCAGCAAAATGCTTTTTTTTTTTTTTTTTTTTTAAACATAACAATAATATTTGATCATTTTGTTTTACCCTTTCCCTTGGTCCAATTACTTTTAGCCCAATGTTTTAACATGTTTCCCAATGGATTATTTAGAGGAATGTTCCCCGGGGACCCTAAAGGTACCCCCTTCCCTTTATTCCCGGCCGGCTGACTGCCTCTATTCCCCATTCTGAGTCTTGCCTGAGCATCTTTCCCTTAGGATCAGCTCTAGGCTCATCAGAATGTCCCCATTCTGAGTCTTGTTTGGGCATCTTTCCCTCAGGATCAGCCCCAGACTTTCAGAATGCTTTAACCACCAAGGTAATATAATATTTCTTTCCTTACCTTGGTCCGTGCACGGACTTGCCTGGTTAACCAGAGGCAGGCCTTTTCTTTTCCCCCTTTTCTCATCCACAACCGGCAGATCCAAGCGTCTGGTCTCGGGCCCTTTAGCTGCCGGAGATGGGCCCCCAATGGCGGAGTCCGAGACCGCTCAATCAGCGGGGCGCGCCTTCCCTTTGTCCACCTCGGGGGTCCCCCTCCGAAGCTTTGGATCCCGGACGAGCCCCCAAGTTGTCGGAAATAAAGTGGTACCTGTAAGGGAATAAACGCTCTCTCGGTTCTGGAGGAGAAAAGAATTTATTTACGATCTTGCAAGATGGGGCATCCAGCCAAACACGCGGAAGGCTGGCGCCCCAGAGGAAGAGAATGGCGATGTTTAAATCTCCTACTCCTAATTCGCAAGTCCCTCCCCTGTTTCCCCATTGACTGGGTACTACAGAGGTTACAGCCTATCCGAGAACACTAACTAATTCATCTTTTGAGATTTTAATTTGTACAGCCAATCCCAGAGAGCCAACTAGCTCATTATTGAGATTTTGAACTGATTAGCCAATGCCCCCCCCAAATTTTTATTTTTTTTGCTGTGAGTTCCCACCTCTGATACTACCTCATGTCTCTTTACATCAGGCAGATTCTCTCTTCTCTTTGTCTGGGGCTTGTTTAAACTGGTTTTGCCTCCATTTCCCTTATTCCATGCTGTCTCTATGTGAAAACGAAACTTATTCCTTTCTTACAGTGTAGAGTTTTGCAACCCGTTTCTTTTCCGTACAGGTGTGACGTGAATATTTCCTTACGTCAGTCTCTGTTGTTCTATCTTACACATCTCTCTGCCTGATCTGGAAAGTTAAGGAGGGTCTGGGCCCAGCAGGAAGGGGCTCTCCTGCCTAGCCGTGACCTTAGGGTGGGTCTGGTGGTTATCAGTGAAGGTTGCTGCTTGGACCAGTGACTAAGGCCTGAGCATGCAGGCACGGGCAGGAGGCTGGGTCTACTAGGGAGCCTCTTTTTTTTTTTTTAATTCATTTTATTGAGATATATTCACATACCATGCAGTCATACAAAACAAAGCTTACATTCGATTGTTCACAGTACCATTACATAGTTGTGCATTCATCACCAAAATCAGTCCCTGACACCTTCATTAGCACACACACAAAAATAATAAGAATAATAATTAAAGTGAAAAAGAGCAATTAAAGTAAAAAAGAACACTGGGTGCCTTTGTTTGTTTGTTTGTTTTCCTTCCCCCGTTTTTTTACTCATCCATCCATAAACTAAACTAAGGGGAGTGTGGTCCCAATCACATTGTCACCCCCCATAAGCTACATTTTTATACAATTGTCTTCAAGAGTCATGGGTTCTGGCTTGTAGTTTGATAGTTTCAGGTATGTACTGCTAGCTACTCCAATTCACTAGAACCTAAAAAGGGTTGACTAAATTGTGTGTAAGAGTGCCCACTAGAGTGACCTCTCAGCTCCTTTTGGAAACTCTCTGCCACTGAAGCTTATTTCATTTCCTTTCCCATCCCCCTTTTGGTCAAGAAGATGTTCTCGACTAGGGAGCCTCTTGCTCCTACTTCAGCAGTGTTCTCTCACCTCTCACCCAGGATACCACCCAGGATGTTTGAAAAGTTTGCTCCCATTGCCAGCACTCACTGTGATTTTCTGGCCACCATTTGCTGTGGTGCTCCTCTCTCAGGCTGCTGATTTGCTTCATACATCGAGTGGTCTTTGTTCATCTACTTGTGAAGGAAGATTCATATCAGTGAATCTGATAGGAACCTGGACAGTTTTCATAAGCATCTGGGGAGCCTGTCAGAAACCCAGATTCCTAGGATCTGCAACCAGAGATTCTGGTTTAATAAGTCTGGGGCGGATCCTGACAATCTAGCATTTTAAGATGTCCTGGAAGTATTTGGATGATCAGCCAGTTTTGAAGCTATGGATGCAGAGTCAGTTTTGGTAGCCAAGATGGGCTCCCTTAACCGTGAGGGTCTTTGCTAAGGTTCCCCAGCTGACGGCCTCTCCCCAGCATGGCCGGTGGCCCCTGGATTTCAGCAGTGGGCTTTGCCCAGGTAGAACCAGCTGAAGGTGTTGCCCAGTTGGTAATTTCCTGAACACAACCGTAAAGAGACAGAAAATTGTTTTGACCAGAATTCCATTCAGGGAGCATACTATACTGTATATTTTTGGCAGGAATATGTTGATAAGTTCCTTAGACTTTGGGTGTGTGTGTGTGTGTGTGTGACCCCTTTTTCCCCAGTAAGAGGGATGTTCAAGTGACATTAGTTGGACATAAGGAAGTAGTCCATCTTCAGGGGACAGAAGGTAAACTGGGGCTAGGACCCAACTGCCTGAGCGGGATTCATTCGTTCTTTGTAAGAAAATACTTATAATTCAAAGACACTATTAAAGGTTTATGTAATATTTTCTCAAGATTTTATATTTTAATTTTATTAGGATAGTTGGTAACTTTCTTTGGTAACAGCTTTATTGAGATATAATTCACATACTGTAAAATTCACCCATTTAAAGTATACAATTGAATGCTTTTTAGTATATTCACAGAGCTGTGCAACCATCACCACAATCCATTTTAGATCATTTTCATACCTCAGAAAGAAACACCGTATTCTTTACCTATCACTCCCTAATTCCCAATCCTCAGTCCCCTTCTTTCCCATCTCCCACCCTAAGCAACCACTAACCTACTTTCTGTCTCTATAGATTTGCCTATTCTGGACATTTCATATTAATGAAGTGACTGGCTTCTTTCACTTAGCATAATGTTTTTGAGGTATATCCATATTGATTCATCATAAAAAGCATGGATAGTGCTTCATGCTTTTTAATGGCTAAATAATATTGTATTTTATGGACATGCCACATTTTATTTATCCATTCATCAGTTGATGAACATTTGGGTTGTTTCTACTTTTTGGCTCTTATGAATAAGGCTGCTGTGAACATTCATGTACAAGTTTTTGCATGGACACATGTTTTCATTTTTGTTGGGTGTAGAAGGAGCAGAATTGCTAGGTCAAATGGTAATTCTATGTTTAACTTTTTGAGGAACTGCCAGACTGTTTTCCAAAGTGGCTGCACCATTTAACATTCTCACCAGCAGAGTATGAGGTTTCTGTTTTCTCCATATCCTTGCCAACACTTGTTATCTGACTTTTTGTTTATAGTCATCCTAAAATGTGCCCAGTGCTATTTCATGGTGGTTTTGGTTTGCATTTCCCTGATGTGTAACGATGTTGAGCATCTTTTCATGTGCCTATTGATCATTTGAATATCTTCTTTGTAGATATACTAATCCTTTGCCCATTCTTAAATTGGGTTATTTGTCTTTTTGTCATTGAGTTGTAACAAAGATTTTTTTGTACTTTCTAGGTATAGGACCCTTTTGAGATATATGATTTATAAATATTTTCTCCCTTTCTGTGGGTTTTTCTCACTTTCTTGATAGTGTCCTTTGAAGGACAAAAGTTTTAATTTCAATGAAGTCTAATTTATCATGTATTTTTTCTTTTGTTTCATGTGCTTTTGGTGTCAATTCTAAGAATCCATTGCCGAATCAAGGTAATGAAGATTTACCCCTATGTTTTCTTCTGAGAATTTTATATGGTTAGTTCTTATATTTGGGTATTGATCCATTTTGAGTTAACTTTTATAAATGATGCAAGATAAGAGTCCAAATCCATTCTATTGCGTGTGGCTATCCAGTTGTCCCAGCACCATTTGTTGAAAATGCTATTATTTCTCTGTTGTAGGGTCTTGACACCCTTGTCAAAAACCAATGGACCATAGATGTGTGGGGTTTATTTCTGGGCTCTCAATTCTATTGAATTGATCTGTGTGTCTATCTTTATGCCAGTTCCACACTGACTTTGTTACTTTTTCTTAGAAAGATTTGAAATCATGAATTTTGTTCTTCATTTTCAAGATTGTTTTGGCTATTCTAGGTTCCTTGAGTTTTCATATGAATTTTAGGCATATTATTTTATATAGAAAATAAAAACACAAGTTCCACCAAGGGAAGGGATGCCAAGGATGACAAGGGATGAAGGGAACCAGATTTTTAATGTGCCTGGAGTCTGTGGTCCGGGGCATGGGTGTGGTAAGTGACCAGGGGAGAGAACAGGTTGCCTTTCCTCCCAAGTACCTGGGTAGGAGGTGACAGGCAGGCTAGACATGTTCCGAGGGCTGCAGGTAGCTGTGTACATTGAGCAACACAACCCAGCACTCTATGAACAGTCGGCCCCATGGGAACCCACAAGTTGAAAGCTGCAGGTAGCAGCTTTGTGTGCAGGCTCTAGAGGGTGCCTGGGACCTTCAGTTTGCCTGCGGGAAGTCAGGAAGACGTGGTTCTGAAGGTGGAAGGGACTGAGGAAGGTCATTCATTTGCTGAGCATTTTCTTTCTTTCTTTTCTCATGTTTTGTGTGGCAGCACAGTGTTGGCAGAGGCCCCATTTCACTCCTTTCTCTGCCCCAACCTCCTTCATTTGAAGCTGCAGAGATAAATAACCCACTTTCTGTAGTGAGAGCAAAGCCTGGGAACAGATGCCAGCCAGCTGCTCAATGTGTTGGCAGTGTCAGGTCAGGCCCTGAACTGGTGGCCTTCAACATGTCCCTGCCAGCTGCCCCGGCTCGCCCTTGGTCCCAGACCTGCTGCTCGGAGCCTGGGAGATTCCCTTGCCTTGGCTGGGAAAACCCATCCAACAGTCTCTATGGAGCTCATCCTCTGCTGCTTGGAGTCTTCATACTTACTCGTTTTCCTGTCATTTGGAGTCCATTTGCTGGGGAGCATCCAGAAATTTCTCAAGGTTTCTGGCCTGTTGATAACTCTTTGACCTCTTTCCTATTCTGTTATGTATTTTTTAGCCTTTTTTTTTTTTATTATGAAATATAACACACATACAGAAGAATGTCCCCCTAAATATTGTGCAGTTCAGTGATTTATCACAAAATAATACCTGTGTAACCTTCACCCAGGACAAAAATGGAACATTGCTGACATCCAGAAGCCTCGTATTTGATATGCAGTTTTTCCTTATCATTCCATTCAAAATATTTTCTAATTTTCATTGTCATTTCTTCTTCTATCCACCAGTTATTTGGAAGTGTATTTCTTAATTTCCAAACTTCAGGGTTTTCTAGTAATATTTTTACTCTTTTACATTTTGGTCAGAGAGCATACCTTGTATCCTTCCAACCCTTTGAAATTCATGAGATTTGCTTGATGGCTCATATAGTCAGTTTCTGCAAATGTTTCATATGTCCTTAAAAAATGTTCTGCAGTAGTTGGGTGCAGTGTTCTTTGCATGCATCATGTTTAGGTTAAGTGTGCTAATTACATTTTTCAAATCTTTGGTATCTTTGTTGCTTTTCTTCTTGCTTTTCTATCAGTTCTCGAGAGAGGTGTGTTAAAATTCCTACTATGATTATAGATTTGTTTATTTCTCATTGTAGTTCTGTCAATTTCTCCTTTATATATTTTGAAACTATGTTAAGAGCATACAAATTTAGAATTATTGTATCTTTCTAAATTTTAATTGGAACTTTTATTATTATGAAGTCTTTTTATCTCTAGTAATGCTTTTTTGCTATCAAGCCTACTTTTCCTGATATTAACACAGCTACTCAGTCTTCTTTTGGTTAAAATTTGCCTGGCATAACTTTTTATTTTCTCCATTAGAGAAGTTGTTGGTTTACAGAACAATCATGCATAAAACACAGGATTCCTATATACCACCCCACTACCAATACCTTTCAATGCTGTGAAGCATTTGTTACAATTGATAATAATACAGTTTTATAATTGTACTATTAATTAAAGTCCATGGTTTAACTTAGGGTTCTCTATTTGCATATTGTTGTTCCATGGATTTTTTTTTTAAAAATTTTATTCTGTTATAATATGTACAATCTAACATTTCCCTTTTTAGTCATATTCAGATATATATATTTCAGTGCTATTAATTGTGCTCACCATCTGTTACCAAACCATTTCCATCATTTCAAATGCACATTTTAAGGCTAAACTTTCCATTCCCTCTCCCCACCCCATCTCCTAATAACCTATACTCTAGATTCTCACTCTATGAGTTTGCTTATTTCAATTGTTTCAAATCAATGAGGTCATACAATATCTGCCCTTTTGTGTCTGGCTTATTTCACTCAACATGGTGTCTTCAAGGTTCATCCATGTTGTTGCATCTGACAAAACTTTTTTTTATCCTTTTTCTTTCAACCTTTCTGTATCTTTACCTTTTTGATGTGAAATGTCTATTACTAACAGCACAGAGTTGTTATTTTTCTTCTTAATGCAGACTGACAATCTTTGTCTTTTACTTGGGACATTTAGTCTAGTTATATTTAATATGTAATGACTAATACATTTGGGTTTCAGTTTATTATCTTACTATTTGCTCCTATTTGTCCTGCCTATTCTTTGTTCCTTTTGTGTTTCTTCTTTCTTGCCTTCTTTTGGATTGAGTATTTTTTACAATTCTCTTTTGTTCCTATATGAGCTTGGAAGTTATATGATTCTACTACTCTTCACTTAGCAAAGTCTAACAAGAACAGCAACTTTTACTTGCTTCTTGGAACAGGAGAAATTTTAAAACATTTTAATGCCGTTTATCTCCTCCAAATTTATGTGCCATTGTTCTCATGCATTTATATTTTTAAATGCAATGTTTCAGCTATGTACTATTGCATAAGAAGCTTAGTGGCTCGAAACAACAATGCTTTGTTAGTTCTCTCAATTCTGTGGGTTGTCTGGGCTCAGCTGAGTGGTTCTTATGCTCCATGTGGTATTGACTGCTGTCAGTGATGTGGCTGCATGCCGCTGGGGGCTTGGCTGTGGCTCGAGCGTCCAGAATGGCTTCATTCACATGCATGGTAACTTAGCTGGGGTGGCTGGAATGGCCCAGGCCTCCAGGAGAGCATAGGTAGAAGCTACAAGGTATTTTAAATGTCTAGGCCTGGAACTGCCTCAGCATTACTTCTGCTGTATTCTGTTGTTAAAGCTAGTCACTTGGCCAGCTCAGATTCAAAGGGAGGGAAAACAGACTCCCCTTCTTGATGGGAAGGGCAGCGTACACATATAGGGATGAGAGGAATTATTGGCAGCCCTCTTTGGAAGACAATCTGTCACACCCAGTAACACATTTTTATTCTTCTATCTAATGAGAATTCATTTAGATCTATCTACGTGTTTTCCATTTATATTGTTCTTCATTCCTTCCTCAATCTCTGACCTTCTAGCTGGGATATTTTTCTTCTATCTGGAGAGCATACTTTAATTTTTGTTTGCCTGAAAAGGTCTTTATTTTATCTTTATTTTTGGAAGATATTGTCACTGGATATAAATTCTAGGTTGGCAGTTTTTTTTTTCCCTCCAGCACTTTGAGGGTATCTTTCTTTAAATTATTGAAAGAAAATTTTAAAAATCTTATGATTTCAGTTGTTTCTTTTGAGTAGTCAGTTGTTAGCCTAATTTTTGCTTCTTTGAAGGTAATCCATATATTCCTCTGGCTGATTTGAGATTTCCTCTTTGTCTTAGAGTTTCTGCAATCTTCCTCTAATATTCTTAGGTATAACTCTCTTTTTATTTACCTTCCTTGGGGATTCATATGTTTTTTTTTAATCTATGGCTGGATGTCCATCAGTTTTGAAAAGGTCTTAGTCATTATCTCCTTAAATATCATTTCTGTTCCATTCTTACTCTCCTCTCCTTCTAGGGCTCAATTTGTACATGTTAGACCTTTTCACTTTATTATTTATGTTTCTGTCTCTCTCTTCTGTGTTTTCTATCCTATGTCTCTCCATGCTTCATTCTGGATATTTTCTTCCGACTCAACTTCCAGCTCGCTAAGGGACTCTTTAGCTAGGTTTAATCTGCTGCTAAACCCAGCCATTCTGAATTTTTTAATTTTTAATTTTATTTTTCAGTTCTAGCATTTCTACTTCTTCTTCATTATATTTTTCAGTTATCTAACAAAATTCTCAATCTTATCTTTAACCTCCTTGAATATATAAGCTTGGATATTTTAAAGTCTATGTCTAATTGCTCCAAAGCCTAGAACCCCAATGAATCTGTTTCTATTATCTGATATTTCTCCTAGTTTTTATTTATCTTGCGGTCTCCTCATGTTCCAGTTTATTTTTTACTGTGGACTAGAAATTGATTTATAACATTGTTTATAGAAATAATTCGAGGTCCAGGATGAGATATTCTTCCAAAAAGATTTTCATTTGCTTCTGTCAGGTGTTTTGGGTCACTGGAAATCTGGGATGATTTCAATTCAATGTTAGGAACTGAGATTATTTGAAGTTAAGCTGCAGCCCCATTGAGGGACTCTCTCTGATTATGATTACTCTATTCCTAGGGAGTAGCCCTTTGGGGCCCCAACCCAAAAGGTGAGGCCTCAAAAGGACCCCACTTCTTGGCAGGCCATGGCCTCCAATTTCTGTTCCTCTAGCCCTGAGAGACTGGCAGAAACTCTTCTCAGCCTCTCAGCTTTTTGGTCGCTCTGGACTGAAAACACAGCCAGGGTAAGTTAGCTCCCCAACCCTGGGTTTCACTCCATGGACCTCCACCACACCCCCTCCCACCTCATCCTGGCCTGGAAATTTCTCCCTATTTTGTTCTATCTCCAAGAAGATACTTTAAAATATTTTGCTGAGTTTTTCTAGTTTTCTTCACTGAGAGGGTTGGTTCAAATTACCTGATCTGTCATTCCAGAAGTGGAAGTCCTCTACATACGTTTTCTAATTTTTCTGTTTTTTCTTTCCCTCGATAGTTATTTAAATAGAAGAGGTACACATTTGGGCTCGATTTATATAGAGACTCTTGTTTGGATGGCAAGCTTGTAGGGTGAGAAGTGCTATATTATTTTTGATCTAGGATAGGTGGTGCTTAATCAAGATGCTTTGTCTGTCTGGATTATTATTTCTGCTAATGGGTACTATTATGAAACTTTGTTTTCCAAAAGTACTATTTCTCTGCTAAAAATAAAAATGATTTTCCCCTATTGCATTATCTTTTATATATGGATTATAAAAATGCTACTCTTTATTGAGTGCCTTCTATATGCTAGGTACTTCATGTATATTAGTTTTCATTTTTACAACAACTCTGTTAGAGCTGTATTATTATTATTCCAGTGGTACAGCTGTGGAAATGAAGTGGGAGTGTTTAAAGATAAGCAGTGGTGAAAACAGAATTCAAACCAGGTCTTATGGACTCCAAAACCCATGCTTTGTTCATAGTTCTATGATGCTTTTCTTGTGCTTTCCATATGAAACTTGTTCTGCTGGAAAATTTTATTTAGTAGTGAAAAAAACCCACAAATGTAAAACATGAGGAAAATAAATTATTGATTCTGTTGTGTGGTTATAGCCATCATGAAGCATGCAACAGAATCTCAACATTATAAAATAACACATAGTTACTATGGAGAAAAGATCTGAAATATGAAATTGATAATGCTGAATAATTTATAAAGAGGCAAAATTGATAATTTTTAGAATAAAATTGTAAGACTATATATATGATTTTAAAAATCATTATGATACAATCTAATGGAAAATTGTGAAATGCAGAGTGATGTGAATTTTGTACACATAACAGTATTTGTGGGTACAAATATGTGTACACAAATATATAAAAAAGAACACCATTCACTCTACAGGTGGAGCATTTGCTGTGGAGTTCAACTGATCTGCCATGATTTTTGTCCCAACCCACTACCCCTGCTCACTTTTGGTTTGCAGGTCTCCTTCTGCCAGTGGCACCATCACAATCCAGGGCGCTGTTTCTCTGAATTGAGCTCAAGGTAGCACCAATAGATTCTCCTCTTCAGCACAGAAGAGGTACACAGCAGGCACTAGACACTCTCCAGAATCATGTCCCAAGAACCTTGCAGCTCCTAGGTTCCCAATACTGCTGCAGCTGACCATTTCTCCCTTGTGGGCAGAGTGTGAAGTTGATGAACTCACCTAACCCTCTCAGAGCCTTCATGAGGGCTGCTGGGTGGATGAGATGGCCAAGGACCGCTTGTAGGGTGAGGGGTGGGGGGTGCACCTGGCAGTCACTGGGGCTTCCTCCCTTTTGCACATAAGCCTGGAGGTGCAGACTTGTCCTCACATAGGAAGGGGAACTTTAGGGGTTGGCTAGGCTCCTTTTAGACCTGTCCTCCTTTGTTTATTCTTTCAACACGTGATGGTTCTTGAGTGGAGAGTTGCTTTCGGGGTGAATTGGGTTTTAGGATGACTGCAGCTTCATGCCTCCCAGGCAAGCCCCTCATGGATGTATTCTCTGCACAGCCCCGGGTGGCATGGGCTCCCCCTGGGACACTTTCCTGCCAAACCCCTAAGCCCAGTTATGTTGTGCAGCCATTATCTTCTTGCTTCATTTTCTGATTATGTCTCTTCCTGATTGTGACCTGAGATTCAGATTTCATCTTGCTGTGGTTCTCTGTTAATGTCTGCCGGATTGAATTTCTTTAGCTGGCTTCCATACGCTTTTTCCACAATGCCCAGTGAGTCACAAAACCCCAATCCTGTGCCCAGCAGAATTTGGGTTCTTTGCCTTCTCCATACTTAACTTGGATGCTCACTTTTATCCAGTATTTTTCCTGCCACATGGGGCCCTGTCTTCCCTCCCTTTGGTTCTGGGGCCCAGCTCCCTGGCACCCCTCTGCAGCCAATCTGGGCACCTGTTATTACCATCCTTTGCAGACAGAGTTGGTGTCCCACTGCAGGCCCCCTGGGAACTGGGGACATGCCTTCTCCAGGGCCCTGCACATCCCCAGTGAGGATGACTTCAGTTCCTTTAGCCTGAACATCCCTGGGCCCTCTCATAACCCACACCCTGAGCCTGGGGAGGAAGTGGGGATACTGAAAAGGCCAGTGATTTGGGGGACCATTAGGGGCTCAACTAGCTGGTACCTAGACCACCCAAAGGCTCCAGGATTCAGCCGACTTCCTCTTCACTTGGTGGTTTATTTCTCCAGATTTGGAGACATTTCTTGGAGCCTGCCCTCTCTTTGGCTTCCTTTTGCCTTCTTGAGAAAATCTGTGGCACCTTATATGTTCCTGATGCCTCTCTCTGCTCCTGAACCCAAAGGTTTCACCTACAGGGCTGGGTCTACCTGGTGGCACCCATTAGAGGGCCAGGGGTGTTCTAGAAGGCTGGTGTGGTAAGTGGCAAAGAGTGCTGGAGGGGAGTTCTGGTCACTCCACGGAAGCAAGTCAACTTCCGTCTCTGGGTACAACTATTCCAGCTTCCAAATGAAGATGACTTCAGGGGCCTGGAGTCTCAGACATTGGATGGAATGGGCAGATGGGGAATATGGGTGGGCAAAGGCGGGACCCAGGAAAGGATCTCAGGCCTCTTCATATCCTCATCCATGAGCCCGAGGGTGGGGCTGGGCAGGGTGCACCCTGCACTGGGGAGCCTGGACCTTGGTCTGCTGGGGTTGGTTTCTCTGCTGGAACAGGGTGTAGGCACCCTGGCCCTCCCCGAGAAGCCCCTGCTCATCTGGCCAGGGAAGTGGGGCTGCGCCAACTCATCTGATTTCCAAGGCAATTTTTGTCCCAAGCCCATCCTGTGCTGCAGAGGCACCCTCGGCCTTGCCGACACCCTGTGCTAGCTGGTGGGGTGTGAGCTCCCTGAGGGCAGAGCTTTGGGGCCCTGGGCAGGTGCCCAGCAGATCCTTGTCAAAGGAGTTAGTGACCGTTTGCCTTGGAAGCTTCTCCATCCTGATTTCTGTGATCTGGTGGCTGTTTGGTGATGGGTGTCCCTCACATTGGTTCCCCTGGCTTTAGAAATCCAAACTTGTTTGGGGAAGAGCTGGGTTTGCACAGGTAATGGCTTCAGAAAAAAGTGTTTCTTGTTAAACATAGACCCTTTGGGTCAGTCCACCCCGTGACTGCTGGCCCTGTCATCTGTTTCCAAACCTCCCTCTCCCACCCTGCCCTGGACGGAGCACAGTTTCTGTGGGAGGTTTCTTGCTTAGAACTCGAGCTAATATTACTGTGGCTTCTCTTGGTGCCTCTAGTCCAAGGAACCCTTGGCCCTCCAGTGTTACCTGATCCCTGCAGAGCGTGGAGAGTGCCCTCCCCTGTCACTAGTGCCCTGGCCGCCTCTCAGCCAATGGCATTGTGGGCGAGACAGGGAGACAGAGGAAGGTAGTTGGGGCTGGAAGTGGAACACGCCTCCTGGGCTTCCGAGACCCGTGTCCGAGACCCGTGTCCTGGGCAGGAGAGTAGGGATCTCCGCTGGGGTGGAGAGCTGACCAGGGCTTGCTGGTGTCTGAACTGCTTTGGGCTGTAGCTTACACACCCCGAAGTGTGAGGATCGAGTGGTTGCCAGGTCACGGTGCTGGGTGGGCTCACGCAGACTGAGGAGACATGGAGGTTCTGCTCTTCCAACCTGCCTGCCTTTCTCCAGCAGCACAAGCCCCCAGCCTGGCCCAGTTGCATGGGGCATGGCCAGAGAGGAACGGCTAAGATGCTGTGGGGATATCTTACAGTGATGCAAGGAAAGGCAGAAGGACTTTAGACTTTAGGTCTAGAGGAGAGGGAGTCCATAGACTGCAGTCAGTGAAAGTTACCGAGAAGTTACTTTTGGCTCAGTGTAAAACAGACCACTGAGCAATCAGATCTGTCTCCAAAGGGAACAAGCTCCCATTGTAGGAAATGAGTTCCCCATCACCAGAGGTAATCAAGCAGAGGTGGATACCTGCTAGACAGGGCTGTTACAGACAGCAGATGCAAGGACTGTCTGGTTGCTGTGCTGGGTTGCTGCAGGTTGGGGGGCCCTCCCTGGTCTCCTTTCTTCCCCACGGTGTGTCCACTAGGTGGCTTGAGTTCATCAGCTTCTTGAGGTTCCAGGGAAGAGTCTGCCCAATTAAGAGAAAAATGCTCCACATGTCAGCGAGGAAGAGGAGTGTGGACCACCTTCGCCTCTGTCCCTGCTGGAGGGACATTGGGAGGTTGTGAGATTGACCTGAAGTTTTGTTTTGTTTTGTCTTGTTTAGTTTTTTTCAAGGGAAAATCCTCTCCCAGACCCTCATTGTTCACCTGCTTTCCAGCCTAGGCCTTCTGCTGTCTTTATGCTTCTCTCTCCCTCTCCCCCCGACTTTCCTTTTTCCCCTCCTCCATCTCTCCTCTCTCCCTCCTCTCTCCCCACCTACTCTCTCCTTCCCTCTCTCCTTCTCCTCCTCCTGTCCTCCTCTTTCCTTCTTTTCTTGGTTCCCTTTTTTTTTTTTAAATATATTTTCCTACAATTTTATAGAGTTCTATTCACATACCATACATTTATCCACAGTGTACAATCAGTTGTTCATGGTATCATCATAAAGTTGTACATTTATCACCACAATCAGCATTTGAACATACTGATTACTACAAGAAAAATTGTTTTTTTTTTTTTAGCAATAAGAAAAAATGATAAAAAGAAAAATAACATGTCATACATACAATATACTACTAAGGACAGCAAATAACACCACTACCAAGAATCCCAAATTACTCCCCTATATCCCCTTCTCATATACATTTAGCATTGGCATATTGCCTTTGTTACATTTAATGGAGGTATATTACAATGTTACTGTTGACCATAGACTCCAGTTTGCTTTGATTATGTTTTTTCCTGAATAACATCTCTTTTTCAAATTTCCACATGGTTGACATTCATTTGCTTTCCCACATGCAAAAACATTTTTATATTTGTATATTTAGTAACAGTCATTGGCCACTCCAGTTTTTGCCACGTTATATAGTCCCAGTCTTTATCATCTATCTCTACCTCTGGTGTCATACATTCTCCTATCCCACCTCTTTCAGCTTTACTCACAGACATCTTTGTTCAGTGTACTTGCAATACTGTGCTACCATCACCCAGTATTATGCTATCTATTTCTGGATCTATGCAATCAATTCTAAACATTCTGTAGTCCTTCAGCATCAAATGGCTGATCTCTGCCCTCTTTCTATCTCCTGGTCGCCTGTGTTGTCAGCTTTTAACTCCCAAAGTTTGTTCATTAATGTCTGTTCATATTAGTGAGACCATACAGAATCTGTCCTTTTGTTTCTGGCTAACTTCACTCAACATAATGTCCTCAAGGTTCATCCACATTATTACATGATCCATGTCTTTGTTCTGTCTTACAACTGCATAATATTCCATCATGTGTATATACCACAGTTTGTTTATCCACTCGTCCTTTGATGGGCATTTGGGCTGTTTCCGTCTCTTGGCAATTGTGAATAATGCTGCAATAAACATTGGTTTACAAATGTCTGTTTGTGTCTTAAGTTTCAGTTCCTCTGAGTATATACCCAGCAATGGAATAGCTGGGTCATATGGCAAATCTTTATTTAGCTTCCTGAGGAACCTCCATACTGTCTTCCAGAGTGGTTGCACCATTCTACATTCCCACCAACAATGAATAAGTGTGCCTCTTTCTCCACATCCTCTCCAGCACTTGTCATTTTCTGTTTTTTGGATAATGGCCATTCTGGTAGGTGTGAGATGATATCTCATTGTGGTTTTGATTTGCATTTCCTTAATAGCCAGTGAAGTTGAGCATTTTTTCATATGCTTTTGAGCCATTTGTATTTCCTCTTCAGAAAAATGTCTGTTCATGTCTTTTGCCCATTTTTTAATTGGACTGTTTGTCTTTCTGTTACTGAGATGCAGGATTCCTTTATATATTCGGGATATTAAACCCTTATCTGATATGTGGTTTCCAAATATCATCTCCCATTGTGTAGGTTGCCTTTTTACTTTTCTGACAAAGTCCTTTGATGTACAAAAGTGTTTAATTTTGAGGAGATCCCATTTGCCTATTTGTTCTTTGGTTGCTCGTGCCTTGGGTGTGAGGTCTAAGAAACCACCTCCTTTCACAAGATCTTTAAGATATTGCCCTACATTTTCTTCTAAGAGTTTTATGGTCTTGGTGCTAATGTTTAGGTCTTTGATCCACTTTGAGTTAATTTTGGTATAAGGTGTGAGATGGACATCCTCTTTCATTCTTTTGGAAATGGATATCCAGTTCTCCAAACACCATTTATTGAACAGGCTGCTCTTTCCCAGTTGCTTCGGCTTCACTGCCTTATCAAAGATCAGTTGTCCATAGATGTGAGGGTCTACTTCTGAACACTCAATTCGATTCCATTGATCAGTATATCTGTCCTTATGCCAGTACCATGCTGTTTTCAGCACTGTAGCTTTGTAATATGCTTCAAAGTCAGGTAGTGTGAGACCTCTCACTTCACTCCTCTTTCTCAAGACATTTTTGGCTATTCGGGGCACCTTACCCTTCCAAATAAATATAGTTATTGGTTTTTCTATTTCTGTAAAGTAAGTTGTTGGGATTTGAATTGGTATTGCTTTGAATCTGTAAATCAGTTTAGGTAAAATTGCCATCTTAACTATATTTAGTCTTCCAATCCATGAACATGGTATGTTCTTCCATTTTTTCAGGTCTTGTTCAATTTCTTTTAGCAGTTTCTTATAGTTTTCTATGTAAAGGTCTTTTGTGTCCTTGGTTAAGTTTATTCCTAAATACTTGATTCTTTTGGTTGCTATTGTAAACGGGATTTTTTTCTTGATTTCCTCCTCTTGTTGCACATTACTTGTGTATAGGAACACTACAGATTTTTGCGTGTTGATCTTGTAGCCTGCGACTTTGCTGTATTCATTGACTAGTTCTAGTAGCTTTGCTGTAGATTTTTCTGGATTTCCTACATATAGAATCATGTCATCTGCAAATAGTGAAAGTTTTACTTCTTCCTCTCCAATTTGGATGCCTTTTATTTCTTTTTCTTGCCTAATTGCTCTAGCTAGAACTTCCAGCACAATGTTGAATAGCAATGGTGATAGTGGGCATCCCTGTCTTGTTCCTGATCTTAGAGGAAAAGCTTTCAGTCTCTCCCCATTGAGTGTGATGTTAGCTGTGGGTTTTTCATATATTGCCTTTATCATATTGAAAAAGTTCCCTTCTATTCCTATCCTTTGAAGTGTTTTTATCAGGAAAGGATGTTGAATTTTGTCAAATGCCTTTTCTGCATCAATCGAGATGATCATGTGGTTCTTCTGCTTTGATTTATTGATGTGGTGTATTACATTAATTGATTTTCTTGTGTTGAACCAGCCTTGCATACCTGGAATAAATCCCACCTGGTCGTGGTGTATAATTCTTTTAATGTGCTGCTGGATTTGATTTGTGAGTATTTTGTTGAGGATTTTTGCATCTATATTCATTAAAGAAATTGGTCTATAATTTTCTTTTTTTGTAGTATCTTTGCCTGGTTTTGGTATTAGGGTGATGATGGCTTCATAGAAAGAGTTAGGTAGCTTTCCCTCTTCTTCAATTTTTTTGAAGAGATTGAGCAGGATTGGTACTAATTCGTTCTTGAATGCTTGGTAGAATTCACATGTGAAACCATCTGGTCCTGGGCTTTTCCTTTTTGGGAGCTTTTTGATGACTGACTCAATCTCTTTACTTGTGATTGGTTTGTTGAGGTCATCTATTTCTTCTTGAGTTAATGTTGGTTGTTTATGCTTTTCTAGGAAGTTGTCCATTTCATCTAAGTTGTCTAGTTTATTAGCATATAGTTGCTCATAGTATCTTCTCATTATCTCCTTAATTTCTGCAGGGTCGGTAGTTATATTTCCTTTCCCATTTCTGATTGCATTTATTTGTATCTGCTCTCTCTTTTTTTTTGTTAGCCTAGCCAGTGGTCCATCGATTTTATTGATTTTCTCAAAGAACCAACTTCTGGTTTTGTTGATTCTCTCTATTGTTTTCCTGTTCTCAATTGCATTTATTTCTGCTCTAATCTTTGTTATTTCTTCCCTTCTGCTTGCTTTGGGGTTAGTTTGCTGTTCTTTCTCTAATTCCTCCAGGTGAGCAGTTAACTCTTCAATTTTTGCTCTCTCTTCTCTTTTAATATAGGCATTTAGGGCAATAAATTTCCCTCTCAGCATCACCTTTGCTGCATCCCATAAGTTTTGATAAGTTGTGTTTTCATTGTCATTTGCCTCAAGGTATTTACTAATTTCTCTTGTAATTTCTTCCTTTACCCACTGGTTTTCTAAGAGGGTGTTGTTTAGCCTCCATATGTTTGTGAATTTTATGACCTTCTGCCTTTTATTTATTTCCAACTTCATTCCATTGTGGTCTGAGAAAGTGTTTTGTATAATATGAATATTTTTAAATTTGTTGAGACTTGCTTTGTGACCCAACCTGTGGTCTATCCTAGAGAATGTTCCATGAGCACTTGAGAAAAAAGTGTATCCTGCTGTTGTTGGATGTAGTGTTCTATAAATATCTGTCAAGTCTAGTTCATTTATCATACAATTCAACATCTCTGTTTCTTTAGTGATCCTCTGTCTAGATGTTCTATCCATTGATGAGAGTGGTGTATTGAAGTCTCCAACTATTATTGTAGAGGTATCTATTTCTCCTTTCAGTGATCGCAGTGTTTGCCTCATGAATTTTGGGGCATTCTGGTTTGGTGCATAAATATTTATGACTGTTATGTTTTCTTGATGAATTGACCCTTTTATTAATATATAGTGTCCTTCTTTGTCTCTTTTAATTGTTTCGCTTTTGAAGTCTAACTTGTCTGATATTAATATAGCTACTCCTGCTTTTTTCTGGTTGTTGTTTGCATGAAATATCTTTTTCCAACCTTTCACTTTCAGTCTATGTTTGTCCTTGTGCCTAAAGTAAGTTTCTTGTAGACAGCATATAGATGGGTCCTGTTTTTTAATCCATTCTGCCAGTCTGTGTCTTTTTATTGGGGAGTTTAATCCATTTACATTTAGTGTTATTACTGTAAGGGCAGTACTTTCTACTACCATTTTGTTCTTTGGAATTTTGTATGTCATATCTTATTTTTTCCTCTCCTTTTACCTTTCCTGATAATCTTCATTTCTGCACTCTTCTCCAACTCTCTCTCTCCTGTCTTTTCCTATCAGCCTGTAGCACTCCCTTTAGTATTTCTTGTAGTGCCGGTCTCTTATTCACAAACTCTCTCAGTGTCTGTTTGTCTGAAAATGTTTTAATCTCTCCCTCATTTTTGAAGGAAAGTTTTGCTGGATATAGAATTCTTGGTTGGCAGTTTTTCTCTTTCAGTATCTTAAATATATCATGCCACTGTCTTCTTGCCTCCATGGTTTCTGCAGAGAAATCTGTACATAGTCTTATTGACTTTCCCTTGTATGTGATGGATTGCTTTTCTCTTGCTGCTTTCAGAGTCCTCTCTTTGTCTTTGACATTGGACAATCTGACCAGTAAGTGTCTTGGAGTAGGTCTATTGGGATCTATTCTATTTGGGGTACGTTGTACTTCTTGAATCTCTAATTTTCTGTCTTTTATAAGAGTTGGGAAATTTTCAGTGAATATGTCTTCTATTACTCTTTCTGCCCCTTTTCCCCTCTCTTCTCCTTCTGGGATACCCATAACATGTATATTTGTGCGTTTCATGTTGTCACTCAGCTCCCTAAGACCCTGCTCATATTTTTCCATTTTTTTCACCATCTGTTCTTTTGTGTGTATGAATTCAAATGACCTGTCTTCCAGTTCACTGATCCTTTCTTCTGCCTGTTCAAATCTACTGTTGTGTCCCTCCATTGTGTTTTTCATCTTCTCCATTGTGGCCTTCATTCCCATGAATTCTGCCATTTGTTTTTTTAAGTTTATGAATTCTTCTTTATGGTCAGCCAGTGTCTTCTTTATATCCTTCAGCTCTTTTGCTGTATCTTCCTTCATTTCATCAAATTTATTTAGCATTAGTTGCCTCCACTCCTGTGTCTCAGCTGAGCTATTAGTTTGTTCCTTTGGCTGGTCCATGTTTTCGTGTTTCCTGGTATGGCTTGTTATCTTAAGTTGTCTAGGCATCTGATTCTCTTGATTAGTTTATTTTGGAGCTTGTTTTCTGTCTTTTACCTAGTGGTTTTCTTGTTGGTTGGCTTTGTTTTCTGGCCTCTGTTATTCAGTTCAACTTATTCTAGACCTCTAACTTAGGTTCTATTCAGTTGATCAGAATTTTTCCCCTCTTGTTTTTTCTGTTTCTTGCTCTGCCTCTATGTAACCTTTTTGTGAGTGGGTCTCCTCAGATATGGTCGACCCTAGTTAGATTTTCCCAGTCTAGTGAGGCCCAGGTCTCATTGGGAGGGTATGGAGTTTTCCTGAGAATGAGACCCTCCTATGAGGCCTTTAGAATTGGTGCTTTTCCTCTCCTGTCCAGCAGGTGGCGCTGGCCAGCCCGCAGCTCCCCCACCAGTGTAAGGAGGTATGGAGCCTTTAGTTCTCCTGGTGACTCTGATCTTGTCAGGGGCGTGGCTGACTGAAGTTGGAATCTGAATTCCAGCCCCTGGGGTCTGAATTCCCAGAAGGAGGACTGCCAGTTAAGCTGGGCCTCCCTCCACTCTCCCAATCCTCAGAACTCCAGTTGTTTCTCAGGGGCACTATTCCCTTCTCCCCTCTCCTCTTTGGGGCCTCTCCGGGTAGATTCCTTGGTCAGCCTGAGTTGCCAATTAAAGACGGGGCTGGAGGCCTTCAGTAGTGAATACGGAATTCAAAGACACTGTGGGTACTCTGTCTCCCCCAAGCCCAGCCTAGTCTCCCAACCTGGGCCCTCCGACAGAAAATAACCACATATATTACTTTTAGATTTAAAAAAAAAAAAAAAAAGAAAAGAAATCAAGAAAAAGAAAAAAGGAAAAAAAAAACCAAAAAAATGAGTCTCTTTTAAAAGTCTTTCCCCAGCCTGGAAGTTTTGTCAGTGTCAGAATAGAGCATTTAAAGATATGCTTTGGGCTATTGTCTGATAATTACTCTCCAACCGCTTCAGTTCCACCCCTGCTGGGGGCTATTGAAATGCAAAAAGATAAGGGATCAGTGAGAAGCCAGAAGGGACAAAATGTAAGGGAAAAAAAAAAAAAATGGCTTTTTTGGAGTCTGGGAATGGGTGCCCGCTTTTACATGCCCCCACTTCTTGGAGCCCAGCCCTTCTTTAGCACCCCAGCTCCCAAAGTTAGTTAATTAATTTGTTAATTAATTCTGCAGTTGAGGCCGGGTTGAGCCTCCCTTCTTGCCCTCAGCAGATTGCTGTTTTTTGGTTTTTTTCCCCCCCTTTCAGGGAGCCGGCAGCAAGACAGTCTGTGAGGTCTGGGTGGGGAGGGGTGCCAGACCCCTGGTCCGGGGAACTTACAATGTTTGCTGCGATCTCAGCTTTTCCTCCAGTTCCAAACTTGTGTCCAATGTGTGACTCGTTACTGGAGACCCCGAAAACACTGTTTCATATAGTTCTTGGGTAATTGCCAGCTGCTCTAGGGGAGAGACGAAATTCTGCTCCTCACCACTCCGCCATCTTGCCCCCGCTTCCTCCTCTTTGTTTTTAA
This sequence comes from Choloepus didactylus, assembly GCF_015220235.1. Taxonomy (NCBI): domain Eukaryota; kingdom Metazoa; phylum Chordata; class Mammalia; order Pilosa; family Megalonychidae; genus Choloepus; species Choloepus didactylus. Next base: position 109,482,677 of record NC_051316.1, on the reverse strand, counting down.
TTATAGAAGTGCAATTATTGTACACAGATATATTCATATACAACAATAGTGGTAAATAGAAATTGCTCTTGACCACCCTCCTTCCACTTCCCAGTCTCTCCTGTAGAGGGATCACATTTTTACTCCACCTCCTTTCAGAGCTTTGTCCTTTCATGCACCCATGTGTGTAAGTATACAGCTACTGCCTGGTTGATTTAACCATTTCCGTAAGGATGGACATTTCCGGTGTTTCCAATTTTTCGTTTTAGACACTGCTTTAGTGCCAGCCTTTGTGCACAGGTGTGTTTTTGCCCCAATAGTTACCTGGCAGTAGGACTGCCAGCTTGGAAGATATATACATTTAAATTTTAGTAGATAATGCCAGAAGTTACCCTCCATTCACACTCCCTCCGAGAGTGTCTCCGAATACCTGTTTTCCTACCCCTTTACCAACCTTTGACCATCTTTTCAATTATTTGCCTATCGGATTGGTTCATAAAGGTGTTTGACTATTTAAATTTGCATGCCCTCCTCTCTGTGAGGCTGAGCAACTGCGTATGTTTATTAGCCCTTTTGTCTTCCCTGAATTGCCAGTTTATGTCCTTTGTCTATTTTTCTACATAACTTTATGATACCCTTAATTGTAACAGACATCTAAAAAAATATGGAGTCAAACTGATCTTTTCCCCACAGCCTCTGCCTTTTGTGTGTTGTGAGAAAAAAGCCTTCTCCAAGTTTGTTTGCATCTTCAGAGGCTCTTTAGCGTTCTCTGCTCAGTGCTCCCCAAATTTTAACGTGCCTGTGAATCACGGGGGCTCTTGTTCCTTTGTAGATTTCACTTTGGTAGCCCTGAGGTGGGGCCTGCTGGTTTTTAGGCCACATATTGAGTGGCACGGCTTAGCTTTCTCTAGGAAGGTCAGGATTCTGGAAGGTTTGGGGGGTAGCACTGACTTGGAATGATCTCCCCTCCCACAGCTGGTCTCTTCTCTTTGGCTTTCTTCCACAGTCTGATTCATCCAGTGTCCTTGTGTTGGCACTGCCTCTGTAGAACACAGCTAGCTGGGTCTGTCACAGCTGGAAAGCTTTGGCTGACACTCCCCCCCCCCCCCGCCCAACACACACACACACACACACACACACACACACACACACACCATGGCTTCCTGACCAAGGCCCAGGATACTTAACTCGACAATCCAGGCTCACCATGTTGTGGATGCAGCTACCCTTCCAACTGCCTAACAATAGGAGCTCTCCAACCTGGGCTGTCTTGTAAAGTAGTGAGTTCCCCATCACCAGAGAGATACAAGCTGAGGCTAGAGAACCACTGCTGGAAGTGTTGGAGGCTGAATTACGTGATTTCCAAGATCCCTTCCAACCCAGACTGTGGAATGTTTGAATTGCTTCATATAAGCAAAAGAGTATTCCTCTCACCACCGCTCCATTTTTTTACCCAACAAGGAGACAGAGTTGCTTCCATTGTTGTTTCCTTAGGTCAACTGAAGCTGTCGATTGAGGCCCAGGCCCAGGTTCTGCTGCTCCACAGTGAGTACAACTGTGAGCCCAGCTCACCGGGGAAGGGGCAGGTCACAACTCCTGCTTGGAGCCAGGCCCAGGGGGCGGTGTTGCCAGGGACCAGGGCTTCTGTTCTCATCTTCCATAGAGTCCGTTAAAGAAATATGGCTATTTGCTTGGGGCTCTTTCGGAGACCCTTCCCTGTCCCAGTCCTGCCCCGGATGTGCTGGGCCTTTCTCCTCTGCGGACTGGAGCTGGCTTTGGACACGTCGCCATCGCCCTTGGCCCTCGTGAAGCAGGCCTGAAGAAGAGCTTTCCTCCCCTCCCTCCCTCTCCCCCTCCTTCTTCCCTCCCTCCCTCCTCTTTCTCATTCCTTCATTCATTCACTGACAGACAGCACAGGTTGTGGTTAAGATCAGTCTTTGCAGCCACTGCAGTGTGAATCCTGGCTCTGAAACTTTACTTGCTGAGTGACCTAAAGCAAGCCCAGTTTTTCCTTAGGTAAAATGACTGTAATACTAGTACCTGTCTTATGGGTTGTTACAAGGATTAAATGAGTTAATGTTAGTAAAGCACTTAGGATAGTGCCCAGCATGTTTGTTAGATAGCATAGAAAACCACAGATTCCGAAAGTAGTGATGAGCATTGTCTCTGTGCTGGGGGTTGGGGACACCAAGAAGAGGTGCCTACCCTTGTCTAGGGGTGCTGGTGGGATGCCAGAGAAGACTTGGCAGAGGGGGTGAGGTCCACACTCCATCCTGAAGGAAGAACAGGACTTAGCTGGGTGGAAGGGAGCAGGGGCCGGGCAGTCCTGGCAGGATAGTGGCAAGTGCAAAGGCCGAGAGGTCAGTGAGAGCATAATGCCTTGAAGCGCCGTTGAGCTCGGCACAGGATAGGGTGGAGGGGTAAGCTGGGGCCATGCGATGCAGGTCCTATATGCTTCCAGAGGATTTTGGACCTTACCTATCCGTCCATCTGTTTGCCTGTCCTTCCATCCAGCACATCGATAGTTACTGAGCTTCTGTCGTGCACCACTGCCTGGGCGCTTCCCTTTAGCCCAAAAGGCCCTGCCTCTCCCTTCAGTCCCCCCTGGCTCTAGCTGCTAAATATGCCCTTCCCTGCCTGGTCTGCCCAGTCCCTTGTGCCCCCTTGAATACATCAGTCCTGCTCATGCCTCTGTGCCTTTGCACCTGCTGTTCCTTAGGTCTGGACTATCCTTCCTTCCTTTTTGAACTTCTTTTAAAAGCTTACTTTCCCCTTTCTGATCTTGCAAGAAATAGGCCCACCTTCATCGTCATGAAAGATTCAGCTTAGGAAGGGAGGCTCATCTTACCCACCAGCCTGGGCTGAGTTTGTTGCCACCTCCTCTGTGTCCTCATCACAGCTCTGACCACGCTGCTGTCCCTGTTGGCTCAGGGGACCTTCTGCCCCATGGGCTGGAAGCCCAGTGAGGGCCATGTGCCCTGGCCTCTGTGTCCTTAGCACTCAGGCAAGGGTGAAGGAGTTCACCATGAAGCCCCCCATTCCTGAATCCTGCCCTCGGGGACCACACTCTTGAGGGGCAGACGTGCACAGGAAGAGCAGACCAGCCGGCACCCAGGATCCTCCGGGCCTGGCTTTTGGGGGACCCACGGGGAAGTTCCCAAGGCCCAGGAGAGGGGTGTTCTTTGCCCTCCAGGGCCTGACTCCAGCTGTGCAAACAATCTTTGCAAAATGCCTCTTGGCTTCTGCCACTGCATTTGTCCTGCACAGTTTGCTTTGGCTTCACCCCAGCCTCAGGCCCAGTTCCTCCTTTGGCTTCCCAGGCCTCATGCCTTAGACAACTGGGGGCTCTGCCCCTCCGAACCCTAGGGCCCAATCAAAACCAAACAGAAAAGAATGTAGAAAAGAGGCTTGGCTTCTCTCAGGTCTGCCATCTGATTTCTTTAGACCTCAGGCAAATGGGCCATGCTTGCTTTCACCACCAGACCTGCACTGCACCCCCCCAACTCCTGCCTTGCCCATCCCTTGCCTTTCTTTTTTTAGCAAACATTTTTTGAGCAGTTACTTACTTGTCAGGCACTGTACTAGGCATTTAAATCCATTATCTCATTTAATCCTCACAACCCCCATGGGAAGTAGACGTTATTATTACTCACCCACGAAAAAATGGCAAGCCCAGTCTTGGAGAGGTGGAGTGACTTGTCCCAGCTCACACAGCCTATGAGTTGCAGAGGTCCCACTCTTGGGCCTGGCTACCTCTGGAGCCCCAGCTTTTGACCGCTGTGCTCTGCTGCCTTGCCAGCCCCAGCATGGTTCACTCTACGGGGTGAGTTCTCCCGCTTGGCCCTTCCATTTCTGGAAGGCAGCCTGGGGTGGGGGAAGGAGCACTGGACTGGGAGTCGGAAGTGTGTGTTCCAACCCCATTAAAGGAGCGGTTAGGCTCAATGCCTTTTACATTTCTGTCCACCTTTAAGAGTCAGGGAATTGTCTGGACTCCTGATGCCTTGGTGAGGGGCCACCCAAGTGTGGGAGATGGTGGGACTGGACCAGACCAGGGAGGGGTTAATACCCAGTGGTTGTTGTGCAGATTGAGGGCCTGGTAATAATCCTTCCCACCCACTCACCCCTACATTTTAATTCTCTGTTTTAGTCATAGAAGGCAGAGGACTGATGAGCAGAGAGCCTGGACTCTGTGATGCCTATGTGAAGGTTCGTGATGGGCCTGGGAGGGGCTGGCTCACTGGGCTGAGTCCCAAGGCCCCGGTGTACCCGTGGGCCAGGGGCCATTTGAGGTGGCAGCCACCCTCTCATTCATTCGGTCAGTGGGCGTGTGATGGATGCTGTGAGGAGGCCTTGGGCCAGAAGAGAGCCCTTCCCTTAGTCCAGCCTGGCTCCTGGGGCTACTTGGAAGAGCTGGAATCTTAAGAGCGATTTTGGTTGTTCGCACAGGTGAGCATAGTGAGCAGGTGGATAACTGAAATCCACAGAGAGCCCCTACATCTTCACTTCTCTTGCCCAGAGCTGTGCATGAGGAAGCAGACTGGGCAGGTCTTGGTGGTAGAGGGGAAGGGGAGTCTCGGAGGGCTGGGAGAGCTGTCTGGGCTGGGCCCCTTGCAGGGAGAATGTACCACTCTGCGTTCCTCCTGAAGCCCCTAGGCTGGGCCAGAGCCCCTGTGGGCTGGGGAAGAATGGGCACCAGGGCAAGGGTGTGGATTTGGGGCCTTGGCCCAAGGCTGACCTGTAGCCTCTTGTGAAGGGAGTACTCAGAGCACCTGGCTGGGAACCTGGAAGAAAGAAGAGAGGAGGCCTTTTGCTTATTGGGGAAACCTCTCTGCTTAGAGGAGGAGTGGAGATGATAAAGCTGTACCCCATCTCTGGCTGGCCCTGAGGCTGCTTTCTTAGGAGCATCCCCCTGAGGCCCCATCCTGCCTTCTGACTCCAGTGCCTGTGGCCCTGGGCTCCATGTTCTTTTCCAGCACTGGCTGAGGACTCCTCTCTGCCCTCTGCAGGAGCGGTCTGAGGACACTTGGGAATCCATTCACTTGGAGATTTGCAGCGGCAGCTGGTGGGTTTGGGTGACTCTCCAGCTGCAAGATCAACTACTGTTTACTTTTCTCTGTTTCCAGATTTCTCTGATCCCTGAAGATGACAGACTATACCGCCAGAAGACACGGACAATTCCAGACTGCAGAGACCCAGTTTTCGATGAGCACTTCTTCTTGTAAGTGGGCCCTCGAGAGAAGAGGGAAGGAGTGCTTTTCTGGAAACAGCCCTCTTTGCCAAACCCAGAGCTAGATCCAAGCAGAAAAGCCATGACTTCTAAAGGATGTCTTTGTTTGTCCTCTCTCTGGTGCCCTGGCATCCATGGCACTAAGGTGCCGTTTGGCCAGTTCTCATGACTCCACGGCCAGCCTGAGGCCGGCAGCCCCGAAGAGAGTGGGCTGGGGGCCACACTCCCTCGTGGCAGAAGGGATTTTCCAAGCTGAAGAGTGTTTCGTGGAGAGGCTCGTTGACTTCTCTGAGCCTCAGCTTCCTTATTTGTAAAATGGGATTAATAACAGTGCCAACCTCAGAGAGTGGAGGTGTAGCTGAGCCCGGGTAACATGGAACAGGCCGTATGGGGGCGAGGAGGGCTGCCATGATTGTTTCTTTCCCTCCTCTCTGGACTCTGGGGCCAGAAGCCAGTAGACATTTTCTCTTTTCCTCTTAGTGAAAATTAATAGTAAAATTTTGGGTTTTTTCCTGACTGTACAAGGTAATTGCATTTATTGTAGAAAAATAGAAAATATAGCTAAACAAAAAGAAGAAAATAGAAAACACCCATAGCTCTATTACTCATGGACATGTCCGGCTGTATTTGTTTTCAGGTCTTTTAATTTATATGTCTGTATGTGTGAGTGTGTGTATATATATATGTTTAAAAAAATGGAATTGTTCTATGACACTGTGTTGTGACCCCCTTTTTGTCCTTGACAATACCGTATATAATCTTTTATGTCTGCAAATACTCATCTTCGATGCTGTTTGTCCCATAGTTTATTTATCCAGCTCCATGTGGTTGGACATTCAGGGTTGACCCCATGGGGCTGGCCTGGAGCTCGGCCCCGCTAACGTGCCAATGGTCTGATTTGCTTCGCAGCCCTGTCCAAGAGGCAGATGATGAGAAGCGGCTTCTGGTTACCGTGTGGAACAGGGCAAGTGACTCCAGGTGAGAGAACTGCGGAGGTGGAGGAGCTCCTGCGTGGGCCAGCGGGAGGCAGCCAAGCGCCTGCTGCACCCCTGGGGTATGGGTGGTATTTCTGGGATGAGCGTGTGATAGTAGTGACGCTAAATTACAGAGTCTGCCAGCCCCAGATCCCCTTCATTCCGGGTGATGCCCAGGATCGGGTTGTCACAGAGCACTTGGTATCAGCCAGGTACCGTGGTGGGCACTGGGCGTGCCAGGCAGCCCACACATGGACTCAGGGCACCTCCTGTTCAGGCGCCACGTGGAGAGGAGGCACAGGAACAGCATCCTCAGTTCCACAGGACCACACGCTCCATGAAAACGGTGATTCCCCCTCAGTCACCCTGCATCCAGTGACTAGCAGGTGTTTAGCAAATATTGCTTGAACGAATAAAGGAACAAAAAAAGGAGTGAGTGAGTAATAAGGACAGCAAGTGTGGGAAGAGGGAGCGTTTGCTCTGGGCTGAGCTGATCAAGGAGGGCTTCATGGAAGAAGTGGGATTCTGAGCTTGGTGCAGAGATGACAAGGAGAGATGGCTGGAAAGGGTATTCCAAGCAGAGGCCCGGCTCGAGCAAAGGCAAACAGGCAGGGACGTGTGTGGTGGGCTTGGGGAGCTGCAAGGAGGCCTGTTTCAGGGGTGCAGGAGTTTTGCATAGGAGAATCCAAACAGGCTGATCTTCCAGCAGCCTGGGACACGGGAGGGAGCTGTGGCCGTTAGTGGTGGTGGTTAGTACAGAGGCGGGGAGGAGGGCAGGGCGGTGAGGGTGAGAGTTGCCTCCTGAGGTAAAGGGGGCTCGAGCAATTGACCGACTGCTTAGGTCGCAGAGATAAAGCCTGGAGGGGCCGTGTCTCAGGCTGTGGCCTGCTGGGAGCAGCTGTTGACCCCAGGAAATCTGAGACACCCTGTGGCCGGTAACCTTTGCCGAGACTCACAGAACCAAGTGTGACTGAAAATGGGTTCAGATGAATGAAAATCATCTCAACTCACAAGCTCAGACTCAGAAAATATTCTGGGGTTGAATGCTTTTTTGGGCCTTAAATTTATTACCTAGAATGCTTTTAACAGTTGGGTCCTATTCAACGTTGAAAATGAAGAATTTGTTTTTTTAACAGAACGTCTGCTTTTCATCAGACAGTGGTGCTTATGGTACTATACACCTCACTCATTCATTCATTCAGCTGCCATTTCCAGGGTACCAATGTGGCAGTATTGTGCCAGGTGCTGGGATACTTGGGGTGCATTGGAGACTATCCTGCCCTCAAGGGGTTCACTGATAGAGAGTTGGGTGTGGTGGGGAGGAAGGCAACACCTCAGTAACAAGGGCAGCCATTTACTAGGTGCTTACCAATGAGCCAGCTCTCATTTAACTCTCACGACAACTTTCAAAGGACTGCGTTTTTGTCCTTGGAAATTTAGTAACTAGTCCAAGGTCACACAGCCAGTGAACAGTAGAGCCAGGATGCAAATCCAGAGTCCTCACTCTTAACACTTCTGCCTCTGGGTGCAAGCTGAAGGGCAGGAGAAGAACAAGGCATACAGCCCTGGATGGGGCAGAGGTGGAGTGGGGAGGGGTCTGCAAACTCATTGGTATCGCTGGAGGGTCAAGTACAAAGTAGGTAAGGGCTAGACAAAGGAGGGACTGGTTAGATGAAGAGGTTGGCATAAGATTCTAGGATCCCGTAGGTTCTGTTAGGAGTGGTGGGTTTTCTCCTCGGGGCCAATGGTTCTCGATCCCAGCTAGGCATTGGAATCACCTGGGATGCTTGTGAGAAACACAGGTTCCCAGGGCACCCCAGACTGATTAGATCCGAATCTTCATGAGCAGAGTCCAGGAATATGACTTTAAGCATGTTGTAGGGGGTGATCCTCATGCAGCTAGCTTGGCGTTTAGGAATCTGTTTGGCAGTGGGGAGATTTCAGAGGGTTTTGAGAAGGGGAATGACAAGCCCAGAAGTACGTTCTAGATCTATTATTTCTATAGGTTTTTGAAGAAGGATTGGATTGAGGAGGAATTAGGGGATTCCCTTGGTGATCTGGCAGAGAAGTAATTTAGGGATAGAGAGGAGGGAAACCAATCCAGAACCTACCTAGGAGATTAGCTCCAGAGTGCTTAGTGGCTGTGAGAGCAGTGGAGAAGTCGGGTTAGCCACTAGGTGGCTGCTGATGTCCCAGACTCAGGCAGAGTGTGCTGGAGGGAAGGAGAATCAGCTCTGGACACGGGGATGGCGGTGCCTGGGTAGAGGGTGGGTAGAGCTGGGTAGAGGGTGGTGGCCTTTGCCAGCCTGGAGCTCAGGGTGGGGAGACGTCTGTGCCAGCGATGCAGATGTGGGGGCCGTCCTCCCAAAGGCAGTGGGTGAGACTTGGTGAGCAGTTGAGGCAGCGGAAGAGCATCGAGCATCAAGGACCAAGGCTCGCCTTACTGTCTTTGGAGGGACAGGCAAAGGAAGAGGAGGCCCCGAAGGTGACAGCGGAGGAGTGTCAGAGGGACAGAGTGCATCCTGGTGGGTCCCCTGGGCAGAGGCAAGGATTGGAACAGGTGTGGAGGCAGACGCCAAACTGTGGGAGGAGCTGCTGTCTCCACTATGGTCTCCTTTCTGCAAGACCCAAGCGTGCTGGGCAGGGAGTTACTGGGGAAGAAGCCAGTAATGCAATTCACGTTTTCTGGAAAACGAAGTGAGGCCAGGGAAAGTGAGTCAGCACCCAGGGAGGCAGCGTGACCGAGGCAGTGTCTCCGCTTGTTGCCTATTTTGGGAAAGTGAGATTCCTTCTTAAACAAATCACAGTTAAACTTGTGGTCACGGTCCCGACCCAAGGCTCAAGAGGGACGGAGCAGGTTCAGACAGGCTTGCTTTCAGGCCCGCCGAAGCAGTCAGCACCCCCAAGGCTGGCCCAGCCGGTGGGAAGGGTAGCCTCGTCCCATTTCTGAACAAGAAGGCCTCTGAGCCGGAGAAGGCAGGCAGAGGGAGTGCAGGAAACTTCTGAATGCTCTCAAATCAAATCTGCTTCTCTGAAGGGTGGACGTTCAGCTTACCAACCATGAAAGACAATTGCGGAAGGAAGAAAATCAACACTTACTGAACTCCTCTCTGTGCCAAGCACTTTACATGCATTATCTCATTTAATCCGCATAGCAACCCGAGAGGTAGGCATTATTATTGTCCCTCTCTTAAGAGAAGAGGAAACTGAGGCTTATGGAGGTGAAGGAACTTGCCTGAGGTTATATAATATAATCAAAGCTCATATTTATTGAGCACTTACTATGTGTGGACATGAATCTAAGCACATTTTATGCATTATCTCATTTGATCATCACAACACTGTATGGGGTAGGTATTATTATTCTTTTTTTTTCCCCCCACAACTGAAGAAAGAGGCACAGAGAGGTTAAGTAACTTGCCCAAGGTAACACAGCCAGGATGCAGTGAAAACAAGGTGCAAATTTGGGCGGTCTGGTGCCAAGCCCATGTAATTGTTTTTTTCGGTTGTTTGTTTTGTTTTGTTTGTTTATTTAAATGTATAAGCATATCACTACTTTTATTTTCGCTTAAGTCCAAGAAGCCCGTGTACTTTTAACCAGATTACAGCACACGTGATTGTCTGACATGGGTGATAAATGTCTCCACACTCTTTCTGTGTCAGGACACTGACATGGGTGATAAATGTCTCCACACTCTTTCTGTGTCAGGACACTTCTTCCTCGGGCCTTGAGCTACAGCTACTTCCATGGGATTTATAGTGTAGTTTTATGTAAAGCACCCAGCTGAATGTGTGGTGGTCACACTTCAGAACCAATAGTAGATAAAATGGAAGCTTCTGTTTCATTAGTTGTCACAATCCTTCCAGTGATGGCTGTAAACTTTGCTTAAAGAACCAAGATAATGGGCAGAGAAGCTGGGCCCTGACTTGCTGTGAGATCGTGAGTGAGTCCCTTTCCCTCCTTGGGCCTCTGTTTCCTCATCTGCAAGCTGCAGCCATCTCCAAGATCTCCTTCAGCATCCAGGTCCTGTGAGCTACAGAAGTGAACTACTTTTTATGTTTTTAAAAGTTGTAGACATTTTCAAACATGTGCATGGATAAAAGTATTGTATAATCAATCCCCATATACCGACAGCCCAGCTTCATCGATTATCAGCATATGGCCAATCTTATTTTATCTATGCCTCCACCCACTTTCTCCTTGCGCCCCGTCCAGTGGATTGTTTTAAAACAAATCTTGAACATCATCTCCTCTCATCTATATATGTCTCTAAAAGATGACTTAAAAAAAAAAACACAACGCCATTATCACACTTAAAACATTAGCAGTAGTTCCTTAATATCATTGAATGTGATTCTGAGCTATTTAAAAGTTCTGTTTGATGATATGATGAAAGCTAAATTGAAGCTTCTGTATCAGTCACAGTTTTTTCAGAACTTATGGCTAGAGAATGATCTTGGAGAGAATTGTGATGTTATGTACCAAGTTTATAAAATCAAAGAGCATAATCTCTCCTGCTTCTGGTAGCGGCATTGACGGAGGGTCTGTTTACTGTGTGCCTGGCACTGTCCTGGGCACTGTAAGTGCACTCTCTCATTTAATCTGTTTCATAAATGAGACCTCAGTGCCAAGTACAGTTGCTGAATGCTAACAGGCTTTTGACCAGAGGTGGGTACTGAACCTAAAGAAAGAAAAGAATGGGAAAAATACATGTTCAATCTAAGCCATCAAATCCAAAACAAATTGAGATGACATGGTATAACACTGCAACAGGAATAATTTAAGGCCCCCTGGAGAGAGGATTAAAGGGTATTCCCTCGAAATGATTCATTTTCATTTTGCAGTGGGTCTAGGCTTAAAAGTAAACTGAACCCTGTGCTGTTCCCTTTGTGTATTCCAGAAAGCCTAACCTCTGAGCTTTTGTACTGGCTGTTCCCTCTGCCTGAAATGCTCTTCCTCTCATTTCCTGTAGCTCATCTCATTGGTCTTCCCTGAGCCTCTCAGCCCTAAACTACCTCTCGCCTCTCCAAGCTTTCAGCATTGTTGCCTGCACTATTCATTTGTCACTCTCGCCCTGTCTTTTTACATCTCCTGCCCTACTGTCTTGAATGTCTGTTTAAATTCCTGCCTGTTTGTCTTGTTTCCTTGATGTTCGGTGCCTGCCAGCTGTAGGTATGATGGGGTCATCCATTCGTCAAGGCTTCCCCCTAGAGCACTCTGCCCTGAGCTCAGGATTGGGCGTTCAGAGTAACTAAGGCTTGGGCCTTGGACAGTCTTAAGCAGTCTTCAGGGTGAGCGTTAGTTCCCAAGAGTAAAAATTGACCGGGATCTTCCCGAGTACTCAGGTTGCATGTAAAAGAGTTTTTCTTCCTCCCAAGATGTTTGAAAAGCAGGCTTCAGAGATAGCTAATTGAGGAACACTTAGAGGGAGGTTCCTGCTTATGGACATTAATTGTGGCAGTTTACTCTGCCTGAGTTATCGTGAAATCATTGGAGGCCCCTTAGCAGGAAGCAAAGCTCAGGGGAAGCTATTAACCATTTAACTTTCTCCAAGCACCAGGGAATGAAAAATTCCGCTTACTGAAGAGCAGGGAGAGGCAGCATTTATTACAGCTAAATCTCCGTGCCCGTAGATTTAGAAGAGTTACAGCCATGCCCATTATGTGGTGTGGGCACCTAGGCACCAGCTGGGTTTCTCTTGAACATGTGGACAAACATTAAATCGGTGACGAGGACTTTGGCAGCGTCTTGACAAGACTTTTCTGGAATGGCTGCTCAGATCGGTGTCTGCCGCTTGTGCTGGTCACTGTGACTGCCCCACATTGGTGCTGACTTGGTGGTGGGAGGGGGAGGTGGATATGGCTGGGTCACTTTCCCTCATTGTCCTCTTTGAATACATTATAAAGAGGGAGTCTTGATTGATGGGAGGGTCAAAGAAGAGAGGAGAGAAGATGGAGCTGAGGCTGGAGGAGACGGGGGCTGGGGAGAGCAGGGGTGAGAGGCGGAGGGAGAGACGGCTGCGGTTCCAAGGGTGGATTTGCAGGGCAGGTGGGGCAGTCCTGAGGACCAGTCCCCAGCATTCTGCATCCCCACCCCTCATTTGGCTTGGCTGCCTGTTTTGTTTTGCTTAGGACTGTTAGGTGGTGAGCTGCTACCCTTTCCGGAGAATCCAAACAATATGTATTTATAGAAATCTTCTAGATCACTGGCCCTTAATTGGGATGGGCATCTGGGGTGGGGGGCGAGGATGTGCCCTGTAGGAGTGCCTGGAGAACTTTCTAGATTCCCATACCTGGACCCCGTCTTGGACCCACTGCATACGGGTCCCCAGGAGCGGCCAGGGGGCCCAGCCCTCAGATTCCAGGTGGTTCAGTTGTGCAACTCTGACCAGAACTGCTATCCTAGCTCAGGCCCCCGAAGACCAGATTCCCTGGGAAGTGGTTCCCCAGAGAGTTCACAGGCAGCCCACCTGTCTTTAGACCCACCTTTGACATTGTGCCTTTCCCAGGGCATGTGAAATCCCTCTTTTTTGTGGGTCCTTCAGATATTGAAGTGAGCTGTCAGGCTTAAGCTCTAGTCTAAATATCCATCTTGTTTCTTGATCACCGGCTATTAAAGCAACCTATGAAGGGGTGAAGGGGAAGGGAACAGAATTAGCACAGAGTTAGCATAGAGCAGGATGTGATAGAACAGAAGTGCTTAAAAATACCTCTATACACCCCCCCCCCATAACAAAAATAGTGTTTGTTCCTTGTGAAATCTTTAGAACACTGGAACCCAAAGAAGAAAACAAAAATCCCTTATTATCTCACCTAGTATATACAAACATTGTTCATATTTTCATGGGTGTCTTATTAAACTATAGATATGTAAATTACCTTTTCTCTAATAGTAGCCAAGTTAGTTTTTGCATTTCGTTAAGATCAATTTATGCCATTGTTATTGAAAGCTGAACGGTGGAGATTCTTCAGTAGTGTTGAATTCCTCCAGCCAAGAAGAACCAGAGAGAACTCAGTCCCTCCCCGCAGCTTGGCATTTCCCCTGAGGCTGGCCCGGCTCACTCCCACCCGCCCAGATGACAGCCAGGCCAGTTGGGCCTGGGTGACCTTTGTGTCAGGTTGATCTGGGGCCACCTGAGAACTTCCCAGGTCCTGCCTAGACCTGAGACAAAGCTTCTTGAGCTCAATATCTCAAAACTGTCCTCCCAGATTAAGCACAATTCCTTGTGCCTCTCAGCTCTCCAGATACATCCAGCACCAGAAGAGTTAAAACCTTGCGAGGGAATATGACTCCGGGTGATGAATCTCTTCTTGACCAAAAGGGGGATGCAAAATGAGACGAAATAGTTTCAGTGGCTGAGAGATTCCAAATGGAGTCGAGAGGTCACTCTGGTGGACATTCTTATGCACTATATAGATAACACCTCTTAGGTTTTAATGTATTGGAAGAGCTAGAAGTAAATACCTGAAACTACCAAACTCCAACCCAGCAGTCTGGACTCCTGAAGACAATTATATAATAATGTAGATTACAAGGGGTGACAGTGTGATTGTGAAGACCTTGTGGATCACACTCCCTTTATCTAGTGTATGGATGAGTAGAAAAATGGGGATAAAAACTAAAGGACAAATGGGATGGGATGGGGGGATGATTTGGGTGTTCTTTTTTCACTTTTATTTTTTATTCTTGTTCTGGTTCTTTCTGATGTAAGGAAAATGTTCAGAGATAGATTGTGGTGATGAACGCATAACTATGTTATCATACTGTGGACAGTGGATTGTATACCATGGATGATTGTATGGTGTGTGAATCTATTTCAATAAAACTGAATTTAATAGAAAAAAAAAAGTACAAGCACTAAAAATGAGATACCTAGTATATAGACGTCATTTAACAATTTTGATTCATTTAGCAAAAGAAAATTTAACAGAGATCCTTGAAACCTTAGGGATAAATAATAATTTTCTTTTGTTACTGTGATATAAAATGCCAAAACACAAAACATTTAAAAAGTTATCATTCAGTTTTGAAAATGGCTGGAGTATTTTCTTTGAAACAAATGAGAGAAATAAAAATAAGGAATTTAAAAAAAAAAACAAAAAAAACACAACAAACCCTGCGAGGTAGCTCTAAGCTTCTGTGCTTGGTGGAAAGAGTCAGCAGGCATGCAGGCCTGGGATGCCCGGATTTCCCATGGGACCCCATTACTAACCAGATCTGTGACCTTGGGAAGGGAAGCAACTCTGAGCCTCAGTTTTTCCCTCTGTGAAATGGAGATAACTCTTCTCCAGCCTCTCAGCTTGGAAGGATCAAGGGCGATGATGTGGATAAGAGAGCTTTCTTTGTGAACTGCTGTGCATCGGGCAAACCTATGTTATACTTGATAATCGACCTACTGATTCAGCCCAAGGAAAGGTGCTGACTCAGGTCTCGGTTGTCCCCCTAGACAGAGCAGACTCATCGGCTGCATGAGCTTCGGAGTGAAGTCCCTCCTGACTCCGGACAAGGTGGGTCCTGGGGAAGCTTCTGGATCAGGGCTGGTCCAAGCAGGGGCCTTTCTCTGGAGCCCTTGGGTGGGGCCTCTGTCTGTGAGCTGGTGTCCCACAGAGAAGGGTGCCCAGTGGCCTGATAACAGCACTGTGCTTATCACCTGGGTTCTCTTCTTGGTCTGTTTTTGTCAGAGAGTGGTGACAGGAGGCTCCAAGTCCTCCTGGAGGTTTTGGGTCTGGTGTCTGCCATTCAGGTCACTGGCAGGCCCTTGGGGCTCACAGCATTCCTGGGCCACCCCTGGAGGAGGAGGGCCCAGTGCTTCTCATCCTGACGTGGTCTGCCAGTCTGATGTTCTGGGTCTAGCCTGGGCTTGGGGATGGATTGTGTGGTGCCATCCACTACGGAGCTTTCCTTCAGGCTGGGTGAGGGCTCTCTGGGATCTAGAGGCCACTCCTTCTGGATGTCCCATTCCTGATCCATCTCCATTCGCACTGCACCCCCCAAAATGGAGGCTTTTGAGCAGGGAAGGAACATGCTCCTTTTGCACATCCCTGGAAATGTCTTGGTGGCCCTGCTGCCCAACTTTGTGTCCTGGTAGTGCAGGCTGGGGTGGGTGGCTGAGGACCTGTTACCTGCATGTGAATCACGGTTGTTTCTTTTAGCTGCAACCTCAGCTTCATTCCCCCTTGAGAGAAAATATTCCTCCGTGGGGACTGCACAGGAGCCTTAGGATGCCTGCTTTCTGACTTCCCCATACCTCCCTTCCTCCCTCCTTCCCATTCTCTCAGCAAAGCATCTATTGGGCTCCTAGTGTCTACCAGGCACATTGCCAGGCACGTCCAGGAGCCTGTGCACAGCTTAGTGGAACAGGCAGGTGTGTGAACAGGTGGTCTTCCGGGGGTAGAGCTCTGGGGGAATTGTGCAGAAGGGAGACATTCCACCTCCATGCTGGAACATCAGGCAAGGCTTCCTCGGGGTGCAGGCATGGGAGCATTTGGGGCAGGGAGGCCGGGGTGTCTGTTTCTGCGGAGATGCTGCTCCTGGCCTGGTCTGCGCCCTCTGCCTCTATCTGACACATGTCACTCCCTGTCTCATAACAGGAGATCAGCGGCTGGTACTACCTTCTGGGGGAGGACCTGGGCCAGACCAAGCACCTGAAGGTGGCCAGGCGGCGGCTGCGGCCCCTGAGAGGTGTGTCATGCCCCTTTTCAGTCCCCATGTTTTGTGACACCTGTCACCCCATGCTGTGATCAGACCACTGGGTCCAGGGATTACTTCTCACGGGCAGCCTGGTGAGAAAGCAGGCTGCAGGAAGCCTCTTGCCCGTGATGCCATTATTTATCTGGTTGGGCTTTCCCTGGAGGGGGTGATGGGCCTGACCCCACGTGGCTCAGCTCCCCCACCTCTTGCTCACGGAGGGCTGAGCTTTGGAAGCTTCCGAATGGCCCCTTCCCCGGGCTCTGTGGTGTCGGGGACCACCTCTGGGCTGACGTCAGGGCCACCACTTCTATGACCAGGGCATCTGGTGCCTGCCATGAGTGTGAGACTCAGGGCCTGCATCTGCGTCCGCTTCAGTTCTGTCCTCTCTCCCTCCCACCCCCTGCAGCCCTGGCTCCCGAGCCCTTGCCTGGGCCGAGCCTTGGGCATCCCCACGCCCTGATGCCAGAAGCGGCCTTGGTGGCTACCCGGCCTGGCATTCCAGCCCTGCCCGCCAGATGGTCTGTGAAACGGTCCCCGACATGCCAGCAGAAACTTTCTGACTCTCTTCTGTTGCCTTCCAGACCCGCTGCTGAGAATGCCGGGAGGTGGGGACACCGAGAATGGGCAGCAACTCCAGGTACGTGGGTGTCACCTGGCTGGAGGGGCCCGAGCCCTGCTCGGGGGGCTCAGACCTCTTCTCAGGTCCTCGGCCCAGCAGACCTCTGAACAGGGCAGCATTTGGTGCCTGCGGCTCTGGTTTACTTGGTGCAAACTCAGCAAGTCATGGATTCTGAAGGGGTTATTTCTCGATGTTCCTAAGTGGTTTTTCAGGTTATCCATGGTTGGGGCAGGGCCGGGACAAGAGCCAGCCCCACCTGGGGATGAGGGGCCTGGACCTCCCTGGCCTTCAGCCTCTAGAAGCCGAGTCCTCCCCTTCCCATAGGCCCCCCTCGGGCCCCCAGATTCCCCTGGCACTGTGACTAGACCCCCCTCAGCCCAGGCCCGTCTGGTATGAGGAAGCAGCCGTGATTCTGAATCTGAGGCCCCTGGGTTTCACTCCACTAGGACTTTGAATTTGGAGAGGAACCTTCACTTAGGGATTTGGGAGAAGTCTCTGAGATTCACTGCATCTCTTTGCAGGGTGTGGCAGGTGATCCTGGGTTTTCTCTAACAACAAAGAGGGAACAGCAAAATTCCAGTGACTGAGTATCCACTCGATGCCAGGGGCTGTTACTGTCTAATTGAATCCTTGTGTCACCTCTGAGGCAGTTGTTATTTGCCGATTTTACAGATGAGGGGGGCATGTAAGAGATGCAAGGTTCCTCTCCAAGGCAACACAGACAGCCAGCAGGGGAGGTGGACCCAAGCCCGGCTTGTCCATCTCCTATGTGCACCACCTCACATGGCTTGCTATGCACAGACTTGTTAGGATATGATGTTATATTTTCAATAATATCTTGCATGTATTATATTATAATCTACAAAATATTTTCTCTTTCATTTAATCAATTCATTCATTCACTCACTGAGTAAATATTTACCAATGACCTACATGGGCCAGGCCCTGGGCTGGGTGCTGGGGTGCAGCCATGAACCAGTCAAAGGCCCCCACCCTCACGCAGTGTCGAGCTGTGCTGTCCAGTGTGGTAGCCACTGTCTGCCAGGGGTGACTGAGGAGCTGAATTTTAACTTTTATTTTATTTGAATTCATTTAATTTTACTTTGCCCCATGTGCCTGGCTACCATTTTGGACAGCAGAGTTTTAGTGTGTATTAATTAATCAACACAGTATTAGAGTATTAAATTGCTAGGTTTCTCCTTCCTGTGGCTCCGTTATCCCAGTGAGAGGGTCAAAGCTTTCCTCTGGCTTCAGGGCAGGGGGAGAGCTGCAAAGACCTTTCTCTCTTTCTGTCTTCTTGCTGAGCACAGAGAGGACAGAGCCCAGGGAGCCTCCCTGGTGACATGTGGGAATTACATGGACATCAGGTTTTTGGCTGACTTGGGACAGTCCTGCTGCCTGCTGGATTTTGCACAAAGGGCCCTTCAGTTTTCCTGGGTTTGCAAACTCAAGAGGTGACAGTAGGGCTCAGCAGATAGGGGGTAATGACCAGAAGCTTGGCCGGGGCCAGGGGAGAGCCCCCAGAGGTCACCCGTTCCACTCCCTCATCTTACAAATGGGGAGATGGAGGCCCAGAAACCTGGGGGAGCAGCCCATGGTCCCACAGCAACCAAAGCTGGGCATGCCCAAGGGACACTCTGGCCTCAAGCATGTGAGTGGATGGGCTGCCCCAGGCTTGGGGTGCGGCCTGGAGAACTGGGCCTGCCGTGTGCTGCTCTTTAGGATGAGCCCTGGGACTGCAAGGCAGAAAGCAAGATCTGGTCCCGGCCCCAGCTCCACCACTGCCCTGCTGTCGCCTGAACCCCTCCAGGCTGCCCGCTCCTCCTCTGTGACATGAGGAGGCTGGGCCGTGCGATGATTTGGAAATCCCTTCCAGATTGGATTTTATGGTCTATGGACCATCAGATCCTGGATGCAGCCCACTGGTATGGGTGAGGAAACTGGCTTTGAAGTAGCTTCCAAATGGCAGGCAGGTCCTGTGTCTCTAAATGCTTCTTGTTCCCTTTCTTGAGAGAGGATGCTTGTGGGGACACCCCCCCTCCCAGCCCCCAAGGCCTCCTTTGGGCTGGGTTAGCCCCCGGATTTGCCTTGGGGACCCTGGGACTTGCAGGGAGGTGGCGTTGTTAGAGAGCAGACCTGCTCTCTGCCTGGGTCCCCATCCGGCGAGGGGTGTTTGTGAGAACGCTGGAATCACCCAGTGGCCCGTGGTGGAGAATGCAGCCAGAACAAAGCCGCCCTCTCCCCGCTGGGGCCTGGGGAATACTAACGAGTTGACAGGAATTTTAATATAAAACTCTCCCTCTTCCTTGTCATTCTGAGGTTTCAGGAAGCCTTCGGGCTTATCGTGCAGAGGCACACAGTGCAGACAGGGCTCAGGGAGGTGAGAGGTGATTTCCTGCCATTCTTCTGCGGGGCGGCTTCCCAGGGCGCTCATGCCAGGCTGACGGGGCGCAGTGCGGGCTCCCGCTGCTGGGGGAGAGCTGGGTTTTCATGGGGCGGCGGCCGAGGCAGGACTCACAGCCATGAACCGCTTCAATGGGCTCTGCAAGGTGTGCTCGGAGCGCCGCTACCGCCAGGTGGGTGCTCAGGCCCTGGGGGCGTCACGGGGTATCCTTGGGGGATGGGGGTAGGTGCTCCCCCGAGCAGGACCTCTCCCCACACCAGGCCTCCCGTGCCTCTTCCCACTCCTGGTAGGTCCATTTTGATCTAGTGGAGGGTAGAGGCAGGAGCTGGACCCGAGGGCTATCCTGTTACCCACTGCCCCTCTTCGGGGGCGAAGGAGTCTGGCCTGTGGGTTTCCCTCGCCACTGACGGGGGCTCCCGGGTGAAAGTATCTCACCGATTTTCTCTTTATTTTGATTTAGGGGTGGAGGGTAGGTTCAGAAGAGCATCCAAGCCTGAGATTGGGAAGGGCTCGGTGGTTGAGCAGCTGGGTGTTTTTGGAGGAGGACTGGTAATTTGCTAACTTGATCCCCTACTTCTGATGGGATGGCCATACCTGTTCAGTGTTTTGTGAGTCTGTGAGTGTGCAAGTGTTTTTTGTAGGTGTTGGTGTGTCTGCCTGTGTGTGTGGCAGAGTGTGTCTGCATCTGTGTGTGCACACCTGATTTTCCTCCCTGTCTCCCTGATGCCTTGAGGTGGCTCAGGAGTCCTTTGGCTTTGGAGCCCTGCTTCACTGAGAGGGGCTGGCCTCTCAGCCCCCAGACTTGCAACGTGGGGCAGAGGGGGAGCAGTGAGTCCCTCTGGAATGATGATGAGGTAAGGGAGGGCCAAGCCAAAAGGGATCTCAGGAATTGTTCCAATTTTTAAAATATAGGAAAATCCCTTTGCTTATCGTAGTGACAGCCAGAATCTAGGCCTCCGACTCCTTCTGGCAAGCAGTGCTCAGATCCTGGGTTGATGCCCAGAGGGTCCCTCCTGCATCCTGGCACCCACCTGCCAGGGGACCTGAATGTTCTCCCTCCAGCCCTCCCCGGCTCGTGGGTCCTGCCCTGCACAGCCCCACTTTGTGCTCCCTGCCCTTCAGGGCGGGCAGAGTAGCCCGTGCACATCAGCAATCGTGTGGTGGAGTGGGGAGGCAGATGAAACATCCAGGGGTCCTTAGGACTCTGGGGCCAGAGGACCAGGGACACAGCTGGCAGCCGGAGTGACTGGGCTGAGCTGGGGTCGGACTGAGGGTCTGGGACCAGAGTTCAAGGCCAATCCTCGGTGAAAAACCAGTGTGGGTTGAGAACAGCAGGTTTGTGTCAGATCTGCGGTTCTGCCCCCTTTAGTGGTGGCTCTTGAGCAGGCCGCTTTACCTCTCTGAGCTCCAATTTCCTTGTCAGTAAAAGAGGGATAATAATATCCTGCAGATGGGAAGCTATACATTAAGTGCCTGTATGTACAGACCAGGGTGTTCACTAAATGTTGGCCCTAGGGGATTAGTCGGTGCTTTAGTCCAGGCGTGATGCAGGCTCAGGAACCAGACAGGAGAGCAGAAAGCGGCGCTGGCACGGTGAGGCCTGGGAGCACTGGCAGTCCCAGCCTTGGACAGGAAGGAGCAGGAGCCACCCCAGGAAGGCGGGCCTCTGTCAGGAGCCGCCAAGGCCCGGAGTCAGGGCGGGGCCACTCCCCTTGCCTCCTGACCCAGCCCGAGGTCAGAGAGGAGGGCTGAGCCCTGGGCCCACCCTTTACTCACTTCAGGCCTCAGTCTCTTTCTCTGTAAAATGGGCACAATAAAATGAGCCCTGTGTTCCTCTCAGGGCCCTTTGGATGGTAGCATTCTCTCAATGTGGTCATTGATCACGGTGGACAGGGCGTGATTTTGCTTCCCTCACGCTGAGCCAGGACTCGGGCTCACCTCCTGACACCCTCGCCCTTCCCTTCCTCCACCTCGGGCAGGGTTGGACGGTTGTCTGCACTGGTTTTCCGGAGGCTGGTGCTGGGGCGGGGGTGGGGTGCATGGAGGGTTTCTGCGGGGTCTCCTGTCCGTGGTCCCGCCCGGATGAGGTAAGCAGGCTGTGGGAAGGGGAGCTGTTTTGCTGGAGCATATTCCTTCTCTCCAAAATTGACTCCATGGCCAGTACCCCAAGTTAGCCCTGGGCGCAGGACTGCTGGGACCCTTTCTCCAGAGCTGGTACCCCAGGAGGAGAGGTAGTGGCCCGTTAGTGGGCTAGGACTGGGAAAGTGCTAGAAAGGCTTTGGAATCTTAGCATCTGCTTGGGTTGAGGGGTGGGCTGCGAGGCCCCATGAAAATCCCTGCTGGGCCCAAAGGACACCTTGCCCTCGGCCTTAGGCTGGGCCCGGCCACTAGAGTTGCTCCTCTCCTCTAGCTTTCCATGTGCACTCCAGAGTTTGTTTTTCTTTCTTTCTTTCCAGTTTTTTTCTCTTCCTGTCTTAACTGCGTGTTTTCCCAGAATTCTTATGGGAACAGGGTATTTTCCTGCCCCCTCCCCCTTCCCCTTGTCTGTCAGGTTTCCTGTTTTACCAACTCGCTTTGAATCTAGGCCCAGGGCTGGGGGGAAGCAGAGCCTCGGGGCCCCAGCAGCTTCCAAGGCCGGGGGTCACCCTGGGCCCCTGGGGCCCTCTCCTTCCTCATGCCTGGCCTTTGGGGCAGCCCACGGGTGATCGCCAGAAGCCCAGCCTTGACAGGACTGCTGTTGAGGAAGGAGACCAGTCTCCTGCAAGGCCTGCCCTTGACCTTCCCCAGGCCTGCTGAGCTGGCATCTTCCTCAACCTGCCGGGGCCCACTCCAAGTCCCTCTTCTTTTTGAAGTCTCTTAGGACCCCAATAAACCTCTTTTCTGACGTTGGCTCCCTTAAGTCTGCAGCTCTCACACCCCTGCTCCAAGCGATCTTGAGCTGCTTTTTGGGTGGACAGGCGCTGGGTCTTCTGCACCCCCACCCAAAGCATAATTAGGGGTAGCCGCAGAGGGGGAGTGCATTGAGGCTGAACTGGGCCGAGCCAGGGGCCACACTGCACCTTGGCAGTTTCCTTCTTCTGGCAGGACCTGGACAGGCTGTCCTCATTAACATGGCCTTCACTGAGTCCCCACTGTGTGCCAAGCAGGGTGTCTGAAGTCTGACACTCTCATCTCATCCAGCGCAGTCCTTGTGTTTTGCTCTAGTGTTTGTTGTGTCCTCCTCGCTTTGGCGAGGTCTGTGTATCCTCATGTCCCTCTGGGAACCAGAGACCAGGCCTCACACCTCTTTAACTCAGCAGAGCCTGGTATGCAGTAGGAGCTCAATAAATGCCTATTGCATTGAATACAGCATCCAGAGAGCAAGACCTTTCATGGGACTTCTGGAAATTGGGATTACAGACCTACTGTGCCTGCGGCCTGAACAGGCACAGTGAGGCCAGGGGCTAGTTCAAGTCCATCTGGGCCCTGCATCCCCTTACCTGGCAGCCTCACTCAAAGCCTGAGTTGAGAACCCCAGCCCTCTGAGATAGTGGCTGTGTGCCCCTGTCTTTGCTCCTCTGTGCTCAGGGTGGGGGGTGGGGGTGGCAGCCCAGCCTGCTTTGTCTCTGGGGCTCTAGCCCTCAGCACCTGGCCAGCACTGAGCCGATGCTCTGTGAATCCCTAGGGGGAAAGGAGGAAGGGACCAAAGCTGGCAGTGGGTCACAGGTGAAGTGGAGATGTACAGGTCCCGTGGCCCCTTTGGAAAAGGGCTGGGCTGCGTATTTGCTGGAGCTGAGTAAGGTGAGGCATGCCTTTCCCAGGTGTCTTCCAGGCCCTCCCCATGTCAGCCTGGGTTTACTCCCTGCTTGGCCCACAACCCGGGGCTGAGATAGGGACAGCGAGGGGCTGGCCGGCCTCCTCCTTGGCTCTGGTTCCCTTGGGAACCCCAGGCTTCCTGACCTAGCAGCAGAGGCAGCGTGACCTCGCAGCTTCTGGAAGTAACCGGGCAGGGCTGTGTCCTAGATCACCATCCCGAGGGGGAAGGACGGCTTTGGCTTCACCATCTGCTGCGACTCTCCGGTCCGAGTCCAGGCCGTGGATTCCGGTAAGTGAGCGTGGCCTTGGTTGGTGCGCAGCTCCGCTCTCCTGCCATGCTCCTGGGAGCCCCAAGCTGGGGCAAAGGGTCTGGCTTTTCAAAATGAAAAGAATAATATTTTTCAATGGCCACAGATGAAACTGAGTTTTATGAAAATATATCCATTCCTTTTTCATTTTTATCAAAATGAAAATAAGTTTCTGTAGTCTGGCTCCCTATCATTTTGAACAGGAACGAAACCTGCAACGGAAAATGAGAGTAGTGTGTAAACTCTACTTGGAATCAGTATTTGAATCTATTTCAAGCCAGATGAGCACTTAGAAAAGCCATTCCCTCCCTATTTTTCACAAATAAAAGATGTGGCCTGGGGCTGGTGCTCAGTTAATGGTGTGAAAGGAATGAATGAAGCCCAGCCGAAGGAAGGGTTCTCGTGGGGCTGGAGGCCCTGGGCAGAAAATGAGGGACCCAGGCAGAGGGGTGGACAGCGGAGGGATGAGGCAGGCAGGGGGAGGTGAGGGCTAAGGAGAGTGTCCCTTCAGGGCCCCCCACCAAGCCCAGCCCCTCACTCCACAGATGGGGAAACAGAGAGCCCAGCCCTTGCCCGAGACACTGTGGAGGCAAAGACTCCAAATCCTTGGAGGGTCGTCTTGGGCTTCAGGAGCCCCTGAGTGGCTTCTCTTTGTCCCGGCAGGTGGCCCGGCAGAGCGGGCAGGGCTGCAGCAGCTGGACACGGTGCTGCAGCTAAACGAGAGGCCGGTGGAGCACTGGAAATGCGTGGAGCTGGCCCATGAGATCCGGTGACAGGGCAGCGGGTGGCCGAGGCCTCAGGCTGGCAGCACGTCCTCCCCACTCCAGCCCTGCTCCTGCCTCTCCCTGCTTTGCCCAGCTGTGAGCAACTCACTTTGCTCCTCAGGGAATCAGGCTCTCGTTTTGGATCCCAGAGCAAACAGCCTGGCAGAAGTTCTCCACCAGCCCCATGGGTTCATGACGTGGCTCCAGGAGGGCGCGTTCTATTTTGGTGCATTGTTTCTGCTACTAGGAGCTAAGCTCACTGTTTTTTAACTGAAGAATGTGTAGATATTGCAAATGTTTAAATTGTGCAATTAAATTGAATATTTGGGGGTCCCCTAAATTTTGATGCCCTGGGATAAAACCATAGTGGCCCCACATTAGGTTGGCCTCGAGAATTGAATAGACAAGGGCTTGCTGGCTCCTGCTTGCTTATATTCTGCCCATGGCAACACCTCTAGTTGAGCATGGCATTCTTTCCTATCTAACCCGGCCTTGGTGTGGGGGTCCTTCTTGGCCACTGCCAATTGATTGGAAGGGACCAAAGATACCCTTCTGCCATCTCTGCTTTAGATGGCCTCTTACAGCCCTTCCTGCCTGTCCCCTTTGCAGAGCTTCTCCTTTGCACCTGCTTTTTCCTCTCCCCCGCCTGCTTCCTTCTCCCCTCCTCTCCTCTTCTGTCCCTACAGACCCCCACCCTGGCTAACTTTTGTCTCCCCCAGGCTTAACTTCGCTGTGTGCCCCCCAACTTCCAGGAGCTGCCCCAGTGAGATCATCCTGCTTGTGTGGCGCATGGTGCCCCAGGTCAAGCCAGGGCCGGATGGCGGCATCCTACGGCGGGCCTCCTGCAAGTCGGCACAGGACCTCCAGTCACCCCCCAACAAGCGGGAGAAGAACTGCATGCACGGGGCCCAGCCCCGGCCCGAGCAGCGCCACAGCTGCCACCTGGTGTGTGACAGCTCGGATGGACTGCTGCTCGGCGGCTGGGAGCGCTACACTGAGGTGGCCAAGCACGGGGGGCAGCACACCCTGCCTGCGCTTTCCCGGGCTACTGCCCCCACCGACCCCAACTATATCATCCTGGCCCCACTGAATCCTGGGAGCCAGGTATGGGCAGCTGGTTCAGGGGAAGAAAGGGGCATTGGGTCACCGTGCCAGCCCAGGAAGACCCAAAGGCTCAAAATTGTGTTGTGGGGAAGGGTTTGGGGGTATTGAGCCAGGAGGCGAGGAAACCCAGGCATGGTGTGTGTGAGCCTGGGCCTTGGCGGGGCTTTCCTGGGCAGAGAGAGCAGATGGGTGTAGGTGGCCTCAGGGCACAGATCCAGAACCAGTGTGTGCGTGCGAGGGGATGTCCCAGGGCGGAAGATTTCAACTCAACAGAAGGGAAGAGCTTTCCAGCCATACGTGCTTTTCCACAGTGGGGTGGGCTGCCTTGGAAGGCAGTGAGCTCCCTGTCACAGGAAGTCTGAAGGCAGATACTGGATGATTACATGTTGGGATGATGTAGTACACTTCCCAAAACATTAGTCCCACGAGGTATTCTGGGAAATATGCTGTACTCTCTTCCTCTGCTGGGAGATTCCCGTTGCCCATTAGCCTATTCCAGGCTCTAAGGGCCATCCCTCAGTAAAGAAGGTGGATGACTTTTTTTGACCCAGCATTTCCCAAACTTACCTGACAGCAGCACTCTTTGTGGCCTGGCTCTTAGTATCCCATGGAACCAGTGTTCCATGGAATGCACTTTGGAGCAAGCTGCTGAAAAAGATGTTGCAGAATTGCCCAAGGGGTTAGACTTGATGACAGCGAAAGCCTCTTTCATCTCCAACTGTCTGGGTTTTTGTGTTCCCTCCAAGTCCCTGTCTCAGCTGTTTTCCTGTCTTACTTCCAGGTGCTCCACTCCCTAGCCACCCCCCACCCCCAGGCCTTTCTCTGCTCAGTGTCCAACAGCCTCTTTGGCCTGTTCTGCCCTCCTCCTGGGGCTGAGATGGTTCTCTCTTTCCATTGCAGCTGCTGCGGCCCGTGTACCAGGAGGATACCATCCCCGAAGGTGAGTGTGCTTTGCTGTCGTGTCCTCTTGAGCCCCAGAGAGACAGTGGTTGTCCGCTGGGTGTCCTGGGCAGCCACCACCTCTTATGTCAGAGGCCTTCCCAGCAGAGTCAAGGAACATCCCCAAGCATATAGACGGAGGCTCTCTTTCCGCTCGGTATCTTTTCTCCCTCATTGAACCAGTGTCTTATTTCCTTGGATCGTGAACCAAGAAGGAAGAGACAGGTCTTACCAGAGCAGCAGAGGAGCCAGGGTCTTCGAGATGCAAGCATTCAGTTGTGATTCATTCCATTTTGTTGAGCAACCAGCATATGTTAGGTGCTCTAGGCGATGCCATCGGGCTTGCATGGAACGGAGGCATGGGATTTGGAGCAGAAGGTCTCAAGTTTGAGTTTCAAGGTCTCAAGTTGACATTCCGTTGCTGAGCCTCAGTTTCGTATCTGTAAAATGGGACTGGTAATTCCTGTCTCAGAGGATGGTTGGGAGGATTAAATTAGATGGTTGTGAGTAGGAGTCTGTGCACTGTCAGCTGCTATGCAGCAGGCAGTTGCCCTTGAAGTGCAGAGATGCCTTTGCTGATTGAACAGATTCTTCTCCCAGGGCCTTCAGGAGAAGGCTGTTCCTGGCCAGGGATAGAAGCTGGGCTCAAAAACAGTTCCTCCTCCCAGGAAGCCTGAGATATCAGTCTGGATGTTGGAGCTGGCTGGGCGCTCCTACAAGCCCTTTACCCGCCTGCCGGAAACCTCTGCCACAGGAGTCCAGCTAGTATCTGTGAGGTTGAGACCGGCCTTGGCCGGTGGCCCATGGTGCCCGCTCTGGGTGTGCTCGAGCCCCTCCTCTGGTACCTTCAGAATGCCCTTTGACCTCTTTCCTTGAGTGGCTCTTCCCAGCCCCTGCAGACTTGCTTCCTTGACATTTCCCTCTATCAGTAGCGTGGAGATTATGCTTGCTTATGGTGGGTACTGGCAAGAGAACCCATGCCATTTTGGGTGGAAAGGGCTCCCATAGGGTTCAGGGTCGCTGACGGAAGCCCCCTCCTTCTCTCCAATTTGGGGCATTTAGGCAGTTGGGCCTGGTCTGTTGGAAATGAATCTGTATTCTTTCTAGGGAGGTGTCTGCTAGTAATTCAACAATGAGTTTTAAAAAAAGCCTTTAGTTGGTGTGTTGGTTAGAACAGAGATGCCACTGCTAAATGGTGACATCACGACGGGCAGGGCCTGGACCTGACTCATTTCTGTGTATCCAAGGCCTGACCCAGCACCTGGCAGACAGTAGTTCTCCATAGATTAAAAAAGATTTTTTTTCATTAGGGAAGTTGTGGGTTTACAGAACAGTCATGCATAAAATACAGGATTCCCATATACCGCCTTTTTGTTAACATCTTGCATTGGTGTGGTACATTTGTTACAATTGACAAAAGCACATTTTCATAATTGTACTGTTAACTATAGTCCATGGTTTAACTTAGGGTTCACTGTTTGTGTTGTGTAATCTCATGGATTTTGTTTTCTTTATTCTTATTCTAGTACCACATAGATAACCTAACATTTTCTCTTTTAACCATATTCAGATACATGTATTTCAGTGCTGTTAGTTATGTTCACAGTGTTGTGCTTAACTGTCACCACCATCCATTCTCAAAACATTTTCATTGTTCCAAATAGGAACCCTATACATTTTAAGTCTTAACTTCCCACTCCTTATCCCCACCCTGTCCCCTGGTAAACTATATTCTAGATTCTGACTCTAAGAGTTTGCTTATTCTAGTTATTTCTTATCATTGAGAACATTTGTCCTTTTGTGTGGCTTATTTCACTCAACATGATGTCTTCACAGTTCATCCGTGTTGTCACATGTATCAGGACTTCATTCTTTTTTATGGCTAAATAATATTCCACGGTATGTATAGACTACATTTTGCTTATCATTGGTGGATGGACACTGGGGTTGCTTCTGTCTTGGCAGTTGTGAATAATGCCACTATGAACACTGGTGTGTAAATATATGTTTGAGTCCCTGCTTTCAATTCTTTGGAGGTACATGTTGAGTAGTGGGATTGCCGGGTCCTGTGGTAATTCTATCCTTATCTTCCAGCAGCTGCACCATTCTACATTCCCATCAGCAATGCATGAGTGTTCCTATTTCTCCACATCCTCTCCATCACTTGTAATATTTTTTTAATAGTAGCCATTCTGGTGGGTGTGAAATGGTATCACAGTGTGGTTTTGATTTGCATTTCCCTAATGGCTAATGATGTAGAGCATCTTTTCATGTGATTTTTGACTCCATAGATGCCTCTAAGGGCTTGGAGGCTGGCCCATGGCATGAGGATGTACTCTGTCTCCTGAGAAGTGGGGAGCTGTGTCTCCTGCAGTGGGCGAAAGCACACGGGCCAGGGGTCCGAGATCTATTCTCTCTTGGCCCAGGTTTCCTTGTCTCCCTGGTGTCCCCTGTCCTGGATCCAGGCCTTGAGCCTCATCTGAGAATACAATACTTTTGAACCAAGAAGGGCGCAGTCTAAACTGTGGCAAAAGAGGCAAATAAGGAAATGATCACAGTGTTAGTAACAGTGGCAACTTTTGGATGCATTATATTGAGATCTTCACTTGGCTTTATCTGTTTTTCATGGTAATGCAGGTACCCAAGGATATCGTTGCTCTTTACCAGAAATCAAGTCTTCTTAGCTCCCAGTCCTGGGATGCAGAAGAAGGGGTGAAATTCAGGACACAAGGCTTCCCTCAACCCCGCTTGGGGTCCTGCAGAAATTAAGGCTCCACCAGGGCTGCTGACCTCTCAGTTCCCCTCCTCTGGCTGGGCCACTTGGCTTCCTTTCAGGAGGGAGGGTTGAGCCTCCCGGAGTTGAATAGAGTCTGGTGCCCTTCCGGGGCCTGGAGCTGCCTGCCTGCCATAGTTGGCATGTTCCCCGGGGTCTCTGGTGCCCTCGGCATTGTCCCCTGCCCTGTCAAGGCGGCCTGGCCTCAAATTCTCTGCCACCAGGGCAGGATGGCTGCCAGGGCTTGCCTCGGAAGCCATGAGCAAAGCCATGTAATTACTGTGTTTGGTCAATGAGGCAGGTATTAGAGGAAAAGGGGTGATATGGAGATTTGGATTGAGGTAGTTAGTAAGAGATAGCAGGTGGGAAATAAAGGAGCTTGGCTTCATAGAGCTCAGGAGCTGAGTTATAACCTGGTCTGTCTTTTAAAACAGATCCCTCCAAAATTAGTTTTGGAGTGCCACGCCCACCTGCCGCAGGGATGTGTGGACATGGGCCCTGGGGCATGGCTGCCACTTGGGTTGGGTAGGTTCCGCCTTGTACCATTTACTGGCCAAGTCACCCCACTTCTCCAGGCCTGGGGTAAGCAGACCGCTCCTACCTAAAGGCAGAGGTGTAGGTCAAGGTCAAGTGTATGACTCTCTAGGCCCAAAGCTAAGATCCTATGGCAGCCCTGTGCATGTGGGCTAGGAAAGGGGAGGCAGAGACTCTTTTAAGAGCCCAAGACTTGGGGGCATAGGGCCCAGATTTTGGCATCCACAAATGGTACCCTTCTTTAATTTTGTGCTCTGTTTTGCCTCAGCCCCTTGCATGGGTTTGCCTTCTCTGTGCTGAGCTTGGCCCTGT
This sequence comes from Choloepus didactylus, assembly GCF_015220235.1. Classification (NCBI taxonomy): domain Eukaryota; kingdom Metazoa; phylum Chordata; class Mammalia; order Pilosa; family Megalonychidae; genus Choloepus; species Choloepus didactylus. The sequence goes on along the minus strand of NC_051316.1, from coordinate 109,453,254 downwards.
TAAAGTAGACCGTCTAGTTCCAGGCTGACCCTGTGGCCCTTTTCCAGGATGGTTTGAGGCCCAGCAGCCCTGCCTGTCCCACAGGCACAGCCGTCAGGTGGATGATCCAGCGGCTCAGGGTTTGTAACCACACCCTGCATACTCACGGTCCAATACAGCCCACAGAGCCCTTTCCCATCTGATCTCTGGTGTGAGCTTCCCACCGGTCCTGGGGCAGGCAGAGCAGCAATCCGTATTATCTCTGTTTCTCAGTGGAGAAAACTCTGGAATGGGGGCGGAACCGGGGTGGAGGGAGGAACTGTTCAAGGTTGCATGGGCAATCTCTGGGGAAGTCAGTGCTCAAGTTCAGGTGTCTTGTCTAGCTCAAAATGCAGGGCATGCCTTGAGACCCGGGCAGGGTTCTTTCAGCCAAGAGGTAGGGCTGTGGCTGCCCAGCCCTTCCGGGGCTGATGTCCAGGGCCAGATCCAATGAGGGGCTGCCGAGCTCCTTCCTTGCATCTGCCCCTCCTGCCCCTGTCCTGGGCTCATGCTCCTTCCCCTCCTCTCTAAGTAAGTGACTTGCTGAAGAGGCAGGAAGTGGTTTAAGTTATTGTGGGTTGAGTGCAGCCCCAAGATGCCAGTGGGGTCGGTGGTCACTTGTTGGGGGAGGGTAGTCAACTTGTTTTTCTCACCCTGCTCTATGAGAAGGGGCATGGGGTGGGCGGAGGAAACAAGTGTGAAACTTTCTGAGCTGAGTTTTCCCTCCGAGGCTGTGGGCCTTGCGTTGGTGGGGAGCTCCCCCAGATGGGAGTGGGGTCAGGCCACCTGCTCACCAACTTGGCTGCCAAGGCTGGGGGTGGCAGGAGGAGGCCCAGGCCCCTGGCTGGGTACCCAGTTTGGGGAGGATGTGGTCAGTTGCCTGCTGGCCGCAGGAGCCCTTTGGAGGGGGGTCCAGGTTCATGTGTGGCCCAACTGCTCTGGAGTTTGCCTCTCACCTGCTCAACATCTAAGAATCCCTGAGCTACTCTGTGTTTTGCTCCTCTGCCAATTTGATGGGACGTGATCTAGACCTGCATACCAAGGTCCAGGATGAGGGACAGTGATGTCCAGGAGTGTCCCCTTAAAGAGGGACCCCCTGTCTTTGCAGCCTCTGGTCTTCCCTGGGGGTAGCCCTTGTTTCTCTCTCTCTTCCCTGCCTCTCTCTCTATTTATTTTTTCTGATTAGAATAATTTGTGAATTGGTGGCAAGCCAGGAGTACTTCCTGGAAGAGATGTAGCCCAGATTTCCCAGAGTCCCTTGGGGCACCAGGTTAAACCTCTATTCCAAAGGGAGGAATCAAAACAACAAAAGCAACAATAAGCAGCTAACTTTTATTGCACACTTGCCAGGTCCCAGGACTGTTCTATGGGTTTTACTTAGGGAATGTCATTTGATAACAACAACCTGAGGAGCTTGTACTCCTGTTATAATGGAGGAAACCAAGACTCTGAGGGTGAAGTAAGTCACCGCGGGTCACAGAGCTTGTACCTGGGGGCGCAGGATCTGAGCACAACCATCTGGCTCCAGGGCCTGTGCTCTCTACCCAGAACTGGAGCAGCAAATGCCCAGTCCTTCCAGCCCAACGTCAGTGAGCCAGGCTGCTTCAGCAGTGCATCCTGGGGGAGCCTCTGACTCTGCAGCTGCTGCAGGAAATGGAGCCCCAGTCCCTCTGGCCGTGGGACCTGGGGGTGGTGGAATGGGCGAGTGGGCTGGGAGTGTTCAGGGCCTGCTGGGGACGGTGGCAAGGGGGAGATCAGGTGCCCTGCCACCCGAGGCAGTCGCTTCTCTGCTCCAACTGATGGCTCCATGTGGGAATATGAGCCCAGGGAAGTTGGGGCTTCTGATTTTCACGTAGAGATTTCCTAGTTTTTAAAAGTGTGAGGCCAAACAAAACACACCGAGGTGTCTGATCCAGGACCTGGGCCGCCAGCTGAGGACTGCTGCCTCTGGCACAGTTGGTGGTTCCCAGCTCCATCTGGGCCCTGGGGTTGCTTGTTTACTTGTCAGTATCTCTCACTAGAGTGTGAGTGAATTCCTTGAGGTCCCAGACCCTGTCTGAAGCCTCCCTGTGTTCTTAGTGTCTCGTCCAGGGCCTGGCACACAGTGGATCCTCTGCAAATGGCTGTTGATGGAATGGGTCTGTGTTCCCTGTTTCCACAGAGGGGACGCCTTTGCTGGGCTGATGGAAATGCCTCACAGCCCCTCATCTCTGTTCTGCAGAATCAGGGAGTCCCAGTAAAGGGAAGTCCCACACAGGCCTGGGGAAGAAGTCCCGGCTGATGAAGACAGTGCAGACCATGAAGGGCCACGGAAACTACCAGAACTGCCCCATGATGAGGCCGCACGCCCCACACTCTAGCTACGGCACCTATGTCACTCTGGCTCCCAAGGTCCTGGTGTTCCCCGTCTTTGTCCAGGTGAGCTGGTGGTTGGCCCGAGGTTTCCCTCAGGTGGAGAGGGGAGGGGCCCTTGTCCCAGGAACCAGGGGAAGGTGCCTCTCCCCGGGGCTGAGGCCCCTCTTGGGAAAGATAAGTAGCCTCTGATGCTCAGGTTCTGGGGTTCAAGGGACCAGAGGTTTCCAGGAGGACCAGGCAAGTGGGGGCCTCTCCTCCCGCCCCCCTTTCTCTGGGACAGGGCAGGTGCTCTACAGCTCCCTTGTTAAGCAGCCGTCCACTTCTCGATGTAAGGCCACCAGGCCTGTTTTCTGAGGCTCCCGTTCCCTCGCTCATCCCGTGGCTTGCTGTTTGGAGATGGCAGAGGCAGAGCCTTGAGGTTTCATCCCCTTGATTTAGCAAACACGTCTGGCCAGCGTTAGCCTGTGGCCTGAGATTCTTTTAGATCTCTCTTCTACTTCTTCCTCCCTCTACCTGTTTCTCCCTCCTTAGAAATTCCACCACCAGTGGAAAAATTTAGATGTCCTGTCTCCCATTCTTTTCTTCAGCACCTGCACAATTAAAGACAAACAAACAACTTTAGAAAGTTGTCTCTTTCTAAACAAAAACCATTGGGTGAATGATTCCCATATCGTGAACATTCTTTGAGCCCGTGTTTTATAGCCTTATACACTATTCTCTTAAATGATGTACTGTATTCTTTTGACCAGTTCTCTATTCAGGTACTTACCTGATGGCTACTTCTTTTCCTATTGCAAATAACCCTGGGATGAAGATCCTTGTTAATGAATAGCCTCTGGGATGATTTTCCTTGGGGGAAATTCCTCAAAGTGAAATGACTGGGCCATGGGTCCTAAACATTTTAAAGGCTCTCTATACATAATGACAAATTGATTTCCAGAAAGGCTCTGTTGGTTTACCCTCTCCTCAGCAGCACAGAGGGGACACAGCCCCCAGATCTTTATTTCTGGCTGAGCCTTCTTTGTCTGGTCCCCTGGCACCCCAGCCTGAGCCTGTCACCTTCCAGTGGATCTTGGAACTCACGCATTGTCAGCACGTGGGCGTGTCTGGCAAGCTCCACGCTTTTCTGACAGCCTCTTCTCTTTCTCAGGACAACACAAGGATCTTGGTACCAATGAGGGTTATCTTCTGTTTTCATTTTTAAAATCCATATAAAAAATGAAAATTAGTTTTTAAAAGAGTCATAAAAACTTTTAAATTGTGAAATATGTAAACCTGAAACGGCATAACATTTAAATGCACAGTTCAACAAAAAACTCTATAGCACATCTCCACCGAGATGAAGGAACAGCCCGTTGTCCCCATTCCAGAAACCCCTCTAGGTCTGTCTCTCCCCGACCACAATGCCTTCCTCACCACCAAAGGCGCCACTGGCCTGACTTCGCGGTCATCACTTCCTTGCTTTGCTCTAATTTTACCTGCTGTGTATGCTTCCCTAAATAACATGCTTTGCTTGGCCTCTTTTTTGTTTTCAAAATTTTTTTTTTATCTTATTAGAGAGGTTGTAAGTTTACAGAAAAATCATGCAGAAAATAGAGTTCCCTTGTTGCACCCTTCCCAATTTTCCCTATTATTAACACTGCGTTAGTGTGGTAACTTTGTTACAATGGATGAAATGATATTATTATAATTATACTGTAAACCCTAGTCCACAGTTTACATTGTTTGGCCTCTTTTTGGATGTTATTTAATGAAACTGTGCTGTGTATATTCTTCTGGGTCTTGCTTGCTTAGCTTCACAGTTTGTCAAGTTCCTCCACCTCACTGGTGGGCCTGCACTTTGTTTCCTTGTCTTTCTTCAAGCACCTTGCTCATTGTTAGGTGCTGGGAAGACACCTTCATGAGCATGAGCCCTGCTAGGTGATCCTGGGCTCTGGGCTGGGCCGGATGGGGCTCCTCCGGGGTTGTGGGGCAGGATGCTGGGGGCGGTGAGAGGTTTGGGTGAGAACTGGTCCCCGGGAAACTCATGGCTGAGAAGGACTCCGCTTGGGTGTGCTCTGGAAGCAAAGCAGGGACCAACCTGGCTTTGAAGGGGCTGCAGTGACCGAGTCTCCTGGCATGGGTGTGTCTGGGCAGGAGGCACCCCCAGGAGCTGGGGCCCGACTTTGGGGACCTGCCCGTGAAGCGTGAACAGGACAGTGAGGTGCGTGGGGGGCCGGGAGGCCCAGGCGTGTGGTTGGACTTCCTGTCAGCCTGTGCAGCTCCCACCGCGGGCTTGGTGGGGAACCTGGCAGCAACAGGCCCACGCAGGACAGAAGCGTCTGTCTTTCTGTTTCCATCCTGGGCTTGTGGGTTTTTGCTGGGGCGGAGGGGAGGCGGGCTGGCGGCCTTCTCTCTGTGGGGAGGGTTCTCGGTGGCCGGCTTCGACAGGATACCCCCTCCCCTCCCTGCGGTCCCCACTAGCCTCCGAATGGCCCACTCAGCCCGAGCCGGGCTTTGTTTTCAGCCTTTAGATCTCTGTAACCCCGCCCGGACCCTTCTATTGTCGGAGGAGCTGCTGCTGTACGAGGGGAGGAACAAAGCTGCTGAGGTAGGTTGCATCCGCCTTCCCCAGGTGGAGTTCCCCAGGTGGGGTTCATCGGCTGTCCTTTGGGACCCTAACTTTTCTCTCTTCCTGATGGTCTTAGAACTGTACAATCTCAGGGTAGAAGAGACCTGAAAGGTCTCCCACTACCCTCCTTGCCAAATGACTACCCCAAGTTTTCTTGTACATTTCCAGTGGTGGGGAGCTCACCACCTCTCAAAGTTAATAAGTCTCTCTTTGATGGTTAGAAAGTTTTCCCAACCCCTAAAGGCATCCCATTGTTTATCTGGACTTACTCTAAGGAGCAGAAGAGATGGCAGTTCACCCCAGCTGCTACCCAGGTTTTCTCAGTCTGTATTAATCCAAATCCCAAATCTTCTGAGGGATTAGTCTGTGATTTCTCCTGGGCTCTGTATTTGCTAACAGGAATTGAGGGGGAGGTGGGGGGTAGGGGGAGGTGGGGGGTAGGGTGGGGTGGGGTGGGGGGCGGGGATTGTTGTCATGCTATTTTTCCTGGGAGCAGGCTCCTGATTATACCTAACTGGGAGAACTTAACCACAGGATCCCCAGAGCTGGTCATATTCCGGCTCAGTTCCATGAATTTAAATCTACTTGGGAACAGAAGTTGGAGCCCTGGCATCAGAGTGGGCTACCTGGGGACCTTGGGGATGAAGTTAGGGGGCTTTCTGCAGATTAGGTCCTGAGTCAGTGTTGGCAGCTTTGGCTCTGCCAAGTTAATTGGCAGCTTGGGGGTGGTGGAAAGATCAGGAAACCTGGAGGCAGAAAGCCGATGGCCAGCCCCAGCTCTGCTGCCGTCTCAGTCTTCTCATCTGAACAGTGGGTGTGCATGTACTTGAAGCAGCAAGGGCAGAGTCTGAAGTTGCCTGGTCTCTAAGGGCCTTTTCAGTCTTGGCACTCTGAGACACTGTGTACAACTGTGGCTAAAGCAGGAGGTTGGTTTGGTTTAGTTTTCCAAACAAGCACACCTGAACTCGTATATTCTGAGATTGAGCATCGTCTCTTCCAGGGGAGCTTCTGGGGAGGCTGCATGCTTATTTCTACCACTCTGGCATTGCTCATTACATTTCTAGACCTCCTATCTGGGAACTTTCTTAAGAACCTTGGCATATCTTCTGAAATTGCCTCAGTGGGAGTAAAACTTCATCTGTTGAGGGGGATTTTAGCTTTAGGAATAAGAAGTCATTTGGAGCTACATTTGGTGAATGGGGTGTGTGATGGAGCTAAGTCAGGTGGTTAAGGGTCAGAAAGGGAGGTGTGGCTGTGAATTCATAAGACTTATAAAAAGGCAGTTAGAAATGGCAACCATACTGAAATACATACATATACCAAAAGGTCTTTTGTCTGTCCATTCACCATTAAGTGTGCAAACACTGAGCATCTACTGTGAATCTTTCCTGTGCATGCATTTTGCATCCTCAGTCCCAATTAGCTCTTGCAGCATCATATGAGATAGGCACAGAGGTTTCTACTCTATAGATGGAAGTGGGCACCAGGAAGATTAACTGGGACCCCAGGGTCTTGAGGCCTCCTGAGGGATGGAGTCAGGATCTCACTGTTTAAAAACAAAGACACGCAAGCTGAAGCCATAACCTGATTACTCTCCGGTTACAATCTGTCCCCCTAAATTTTTGCTTAGTGGATCTTTGGATCCTTAGAACTAAGAGAACCCTCCTTGCAGCTTGAAGGAAGCCATTTGAAGACAAGTAAAATAACTATTTCTTTTTATTGAAGTAGGACACGCAGCAAATATGTGGATAGTGGTATACCCTATCACATAACTCAGGCCACGAATATAAACCAGTTCAAGAAAGGTTTGGATGATTTATAGATTCTCAGCATTGATTGGGCCCTCAGGAACCCTCCATTTCTAATTGCCTCCTTGTAACTTTCCCTGCTGATCGCTTTCCAGCCAGTTCTTGAATCTGCAGGGGCAACCTCTCCAGGCAGTGTGTTTTGTTCCTGGAAATGGTTAAATCACAGGAAGTTCTTCCCTACTCTAAGCAGAACTCCTTATTCCTGGAATGCTCCCCCTTGGTTCTTTGTCCTTTCTCTTCCCTGGGAATACTCCAGTTTGCTAAGGACTGTGAGCTGACCTAGTCCTGCTCAGCGAACAGCCGCATGGAGCCCCTCTCCCAGAAGTCACAGAAGCGATTTTTGCTGATCAAATCAGCATTTTGGAGCAGCCTTGATTATACATTCAAACAATGGTTATCCCGCATCTCCAGGTTCCAGGAATTCTGTGGGGGCCAGGGGCAGACACAACCTCATTTTACACACTGACTCACTGAGTTTACCAATAACTAAGGCACAAAGATCTTTTACGCAAACCCTGCCCTGCGGTGGATTCCCAGGAGGAAGCTTGGTTAGCAGCCACTTAGGAGAGGTGTCCCTCCAGGTTGCAAGGATTCCCTAACCAGGTGATCCCTCAACCTTTGACACTTTGGGAAAACAGATGTGCACTTGGAGCAAGTGTGGGGAAGACACCTGGCAGCCCCCATGGCCTGTTGTGGAAGACAGCAGGTAACGGCTTTGAGGTGGGCATCACTCAGCTCTGGGCTGCTGTGGGAGCAGGACCAGCGGGATGCTGGGGAGATGGGGCGAGAGGGGTCTGCCTGCTCTCCTGTGGCACGCTTGCCCCTCTGCCCTGCTTCTAGCTGTGTGCCAGCTCTGTCCTTTCCCTGACCCACCCTTTGGGAAAATTCTTCATTCATGCCTTAATCACTTCCTGTCTAGACAGCATTCTCAGCCCTGGGAATTTGGGCTGGAGCAGCGGCCTGAGGCTTTTCTCACCTTGCCCGTGGCCCTCCCCACTCTCTGGGTCTGGGCCGTCTTTTGGACTTTCTGGCTCCTGACAGACCATCTCCAAGCTGTCCCCTGCCAGCTTCCCTGTGGGTCTGGAGGTGACTGCCAGATTTCCCTTGAGTGGGGGAGATGGGCCCGGGAACCCCGAGGGTTTGCCTTGTGTTTCTGGTTGATTGGGAGCCTGCTCCTTTCCATTGCCTGCGCTTTGAAGTCCTCTCCTTCGACAACCAAGCCCTGAAATCCTTCTGAGCTCTTGGATCATTTTATTTTTCTCCCTTAACTTTATTTATTTTTTTTTTCTTCATTTTCTCTTGCTCCTTTGGACTCCTTTGCTCCTCTTTCTAGGCCCCTATTTGGATTCTTTCACATTCAGGGATGGGACATCTCTAGGCATATTGCTACCCTCTGTAGAGTGGCAGCTGGGTTACCCAGCTAGACCTCGGTATGGTCCCTAGCTGTGTGGCCTTGGAGGGGTCACTTAACCTCTCTGAGCTGCAGGGCCCTTGCCCGTAAAGGAGGGCAATGATGCTATCTGCCTGTGAGGAGCCACTGAGCAGAAAGTAAGTGCTCAGCCGACAGAGGCTCCTGTTAGGCTGTGTTGAGACAGGGCTGTGGTGACAATGTCTCCACCAGGATTCCTTCCAGCCCAGGGTTCTGGAGCTTTTGGGCCAAGTTGGAGAAGCCAGAGCCGCCAAAAGCCACTCAAGGACGTCTCCCGCTTGTCTCTGAGGCCAGATCCCTCGAAACTCTGTGTTTGTGTTACCCTCAAGCAGCCAAGTGGTCCTTTCAAAAATGTTTATATATTTTAAATGTCCAAAGTAACATTTTCATTGCAAAATAATACAAATTAAACAGAAATATATAAAGTAAATCCCACTCTTCAGAGAAAATTACTCCGAGAAGTGTAGTGAGTGTCTTAGGCATTTTTTAAAACTGCATCAAATAGATGAATTCATAGTATTGTTTTACGAAATTGGATTGTAGTATAGATATTTTCCACATTTTACATTTTGACTTCTGATGGACAGATTTCCATTTCTGCCCATAAAGCTCTACTTTATTCTTTTAATAGTTGCATTAAATTCTACCACATGAAGGCAGTGTAACTGATTTTATCCATCCTCTCTTGATGAATGTTTCTTTTCCTTTTGTTTATTATAGAAATGCTGCTGCAAACATCCTTATATGTTCATATTTATATGTCCCTGTTAGTATTTTGGTAGGATCGAGTCTTAGAAGTGGCATGGTTGGGTCATCTTTACCACTTTGGTAGCTAAATGTCAATGTGTTGACTTTTTAAACTTCGGCAACAATCTAGCACACGCTCAGTGTGGCTTTAGGACATGCAAAGTCCCTCTGGCTGACTCTTCTTCCTTCAGAAGAGGTGAGGTATGTCAGGTTTTGACACCTCAAAGGGAGGTTCACATAATTAATAGTATTTTGTCTTCTTTGGGAATCTAAAATTGGATTTTATTGCTTTTGAATAAAGGTCACTGCAGGATTTACAAAACAAGAACAGTGTAATCTTTAGAGGCCTTAGAGGATCAAGTGGATTTTTTTAGCATAAAAATATGCCGAGCATGCCTGTTGGTTTACCTATAATGTCTAAAAATAGCTTTTGCCTTTATTTTTGGAGCAGCTAGTTCAGAAAAGAGATAGATGTTGTGTACATGTCTGTATCAGAGCATAAGTAACTTGCTTTTTCTTGAACTGGTTTCATATTAATGCCGTTAAAATGATCCACAAGGAATTTCGTAATAATGCCTCACATTGCATGACACTTTAATTCACAGTCTGCAAAGAGCTTGTGAAAGGAGTCTTTGAGGGAGCCAGGAGGGGCCTTGCCCCTGTCAGTACAGATGGGAAACTGAGGCTGAAGGGCTTAAGGGAACAGAACCAAATTTTCCATAGCTAGTGAGTAGCAGAGCTGGGATAGGAGCCTCACGACTTCGGACTCCAAGTCCAGTGCTCTTTCAACAGACACAGTAGAATAAAAGCAAAGGTGGAACAGGGCAGGTAGAGAAAACTGCAGGGCGCAGGGGCAGCGCTGATGGCAGGTCAGAGGTCCCGCTGAGAGTCTGCTTCTGGTTCTGTCTGAGATGACAGGGGGCATTACCCCGACCTCCAGGGGAGGCTGTGGCCCCGGCGCTCAGGGGACAGCCAGGCAGCAGGCTCTTTTTGCTTTCCTGGCGCAGGTGACGCTGTTTGCCTACTCGGATCTGTTGCTCTTCACCAAGGAAGATGAGCCCGGCCGCTGCAATGTCCTGAGGAACCCCCTCTACCTCCAGAGTCTGAAGCTGCAGGAAGGTCAGTGCACGCTTAGGATGCCCTGCCCCCCCCCCCCACTGGTGCTGAGCCCCACTGCTCCAGGCAGCTCGGATGCCCAGTTTGGCTGTATCTCTGGCAGTTGGGCTGCCGGCCATCAGGGGGGCATTTGTTCATGCGGGGTCGGGGTGCTGTGCCTGGGTGGTGGGGTCTCAGATGCTGACATTTCATTCCAGGCTGGCAAGCCTCCCTAGATACCCTGAACTTCACTGGGGAGTTTCTGTTCCAGAGACATTCCAGAGAGGCTGTAGAGTCAGACAGACCTGTGTCCAAATCTTGGCCCTGCCTCTCATGACCTGTTTGACCTGGGGCAAATTACTTAACTTTGCTGAGCCAGTTTCCTCTTGTGTAAATGGGGATAAGAATAGCATCTCAAAAGGTTGTGGGAAGATTAAATTAGGTCACATATGCAAAGCACCTGGCACACAGCAGGTGCTCAATAAATGCCAGTTGCCACCCACTCATCACCCACAACCCTGGACAAGAGACTACAGCTCCTTCTCCACCCAGCTGCATCATGCTGACCAGAGCCCAGAAAAGCTGGACGTGTGGCTGGGGGTCGGCGAGCAGGAGGATGTGGGAGCGCAAGGAGAATTTCTAACCCAAATTTTCCATCATGCCCTCCTACATGCGGGGAGCGGGAAGCCAGCTGGGAGTATCTGCTGAGCGGTTTGGTTTGGCGCCTGAGGTCTCCGCTGAAAGGGGCTCGATTTCCTCTCCCAGATTACGAAAACAACAACAGACCTGTTTGAGCATGGGTGACGGGGCAGGAGGAAAATATTACCCAGTGAAAGAATTCTGTTTTGACGGTTTTTGCTCCAGGAGAACTTCCTGACTGTTTGCAAACCCATCCTGTGTGCTCGGTGCCCGGGTTGTTCTTACTCCTTGGAAAACCCAGTCTGTGTGGGAAACTCCACTCCCGCCTCCCCACAGGAAGTCTCCTACAGCTTCTCCTTCTCCGGCTCTGGCTTTCTCCTGCTCCCTGACCAGGGCAGCCACTGAGGGGGAAGCAAGTCCCCTCACTCTGGGCAGCCCCTCCCTCCGGGTGGGCTCTGCCTGCTGGGGGGGGGGGCTGTGCTGAGGGAGCCCTCAGTGCCTGCTGGATGGCAGGAGGGGCAAAGGCAGGTTAGAGCCCCTGGCTGCTGCATTCCACCCCCACCCCCACCCTGCCTCTGCCCTACCCTGCCTCTCCCTCAAACCCAGCTTCCCCTGCACTCATCTGCACACTCCCCTGTCCCTGCCCCTCCCTCTCCTAAACCCATACTCACACTCACACATACTGTCCTGTCCCCTCCTCTCTCTCCCCTTCTCTCTAGCTCAGACAATTTAAGCCCCATTGGTTTCTTGTACACTAGGACCCATTCAAATCTTTGGAGTTCTGGGGGAAGGGGCAGTACTCGGAAATATGTGTTGACTAATCCTAAGACCCCTCACTCTGTATGCTGAGGACTCAGGGCTGGGACCACAAGCCCATGACCCTTGTTTGCTCAGCCTCCTGCTAAAAGGAGAGAGGAAAAGAATGGGAGGGTCAAACTGACAGTGTTTTGGGTGGGAGTGGGGTAGGGGAGATTTTGGGCATCTGGGCTTGGCCTGAATACTGACCGGCTGTGTGACTTCAGCTGGCCCTCTGCCTTCTCTGGGCTTCAGTTTCTCTGGCCATGAAATGAGGGTGGGGCCAGCGCTTTACAATCCTCCCAGCGCTGATGACCCCAACAGACCCCACCGCCAGGGTCGCTGAGAGAAGCCAGACAGTGCCCATACCTTCCTGCCCCCACCCCTTGGGAATTGACTGGGTCTTCCCCTCCCAGAGCCACCAGACCCAAGGCTTGAAGTTAGAAGCAGGCTGAGCTCTGGCCTCCATTGGGTGGCAGATGGTCAGGGTGGGCGGTGTGGAGCCTTGAGGTGTTGCAGAGAAACTGTCCAGGTGCTGAGCTGCGTGGGTGCACCAGCCTCGTTCAGGCTGCTGGGACTGGAGGCTACTTCCTCTCCCTGCAGGTGGTGGGTCAGCTTGAGGAGGGCTGAGGGCAGCCAAGGCCGGTCCTCTGCAGGAGAGAAGACTACCTTCACCGGAGCCGTAGGGTTGGCATGAGAGGAGTGTGTATGTGTGCATGTGTGTGCGCACACTCCTAGATATGAAGAGCAGATGGTTTGGTGCAGACTAATTGTCTTGCCCTTCTTCAGCAGTGTCAGTCAGCAAACAGAGGGTATCTGGCTCTCCAGGGAGCCCAGGAGCTGCTGAGAGCGAAGAAAATGGCTTGATGGCAGGGAGCACCTTCCAAAGCTTCCATTCCTTTCTGGGCATCGTTGAGACCCTCACCTCCACCCTCCCCAACCCCCCTGAGACAGGTCTGTGACCCCTTTCCCTGCAGTCCGGGTTGGAACCACAAGACCCAACGTTCTGAGATCTGGCACCCGATTTCCTGCCTGCCTCTCCTGTGCCCCTAGAGACCCACTGCTGCAGCCACAGCCCGAGCCAGGCTTTTAAGGGGTACATCTGGGGCCTCATCTGGAGCTGCTGTTGGCAGAATGGTCTGTGATTAACACTGCTCACAACTCCTTGGGGTCTTGTTTGTCTCTTTCAAATCAACATATATGGAGAGTTCAATTTGCACCAAAGAACATGGGAAACCAGGAGGACACCCAGCTTTTCCTGCTGGCTTGGGGTGTGACTTGTCTGATGGGCTCTTAACTCCACTGGCCAAGCATAGTGGGCGCCCGGTGGATGTTTGCCGGGGGGAATGAATGACCGATGGAAAGGAGACCAGAAGTGCTGCTTCAGCTCTGGGAGCTGGAGGCGTGCCCCTCCCCCCAGGTTCCTGGCTGGGTGGCCACTTAAACCCGGCCAGCCCTCCTCCTGCCCAGCATCCCCAAACTTCAAGGAGCTGAATGGCTGTGTAATGGGAACAGGCGGAGAGCTGGCGCTAACAATTGGGACATCTCCGGTCAGCCGGGCCCCATTGTGGTCTCTTCCTGCCCCTGCTGCCCGCTGGCCTTGCTGCTCTTTGTGTTCTTGCCCCACAGACCGCCAGCATCCCGCCCACAGCATGTCTTCCTGGCCTGCTCTGGTCTCTCCGGAGTAGCCTGGAAATGGCCAGCTGATTCTTGGGCTCTCCACCCACCCTAGGGAGCCAAGTGTCTAGAATTGGAAACTCAGCTGCTGGAACCCTTGGAGTTAAACCTTGGTTAGTCAACATTTTCTGAGGGCCTCTTCAGAGCCCACCTCAGGGCTGACTACCAGGGCCATAGCAGTGAAAGTGACACAGTTCCGGCCCTCTGGAGCCCGTAGCCTGGTGGAGTGACAGATGAGTAAACGAGCAGAGGGGAAGGAAGTAGGACTTTGTGGTCAGGAACACAGGCTTTGGAGTTCAAATCTCAGCTCTGCCACGTACTCAGTGTATGATTGTATGAGCCATTTCCCTCCCTGGGCCTCAGTTTCTCTGTCTGGAGAATGGAGACAATGACAGGGTGGAGCAGGCTTGGTGAATGGTTGAGTGGGGGACCTCAGAGAGGGCCCTGGGAGAACACACAGAGGGCTCAGACCTGGGCGGGGAAGCCACCTCTCAGCTCCGTCCAGCCCATGGTTGGGGAGCCTCTCTGTACAGGCCCACACATCCTGTGGTGGGCAGCAAGGTCCATCCAGGAACTAAATGGCTCCTTATGGAATTTCAAAATGGCAAAGGCAGTTGGATTGTTGAATGGAAAACCCAAATGCCTCCATGTTCCTTTTCCTCTGACCCAGTTCCCACACTCTGGAAAGTCCAGAGCCCCACCTAATGTTCCAGAGGCATTTCTGGAGGGGCTGAGACCCTCTCCTGGGTCAGCCCACCTTGCAGCTGCAGCAGCTCCCAACCCCTCTTGGCTCTCAAGGTTCTTGTCCTTTGTGAGCATCTGAGCCGTGTGAGCAGTGCCCCTATTCCACCTTCTTTGTGTGATATAGAGCAGATTTCAGTGATGGTTTGGGGGTAACTGAGTAGGGGTCACAGAAGAGAAAAGTTTTTAAAGCAACTCTTCAATCATTCCTGCTATAGGGAATATGCATAGAGTGTGTTTTCCTTGACCTCAGCTGTCTCTCCCCTGGGGCTCCCTTATCCTTGGCTTTTCCTTCCTTGCTAGAACCTTTTTCTCCCCTCTAACCCTCAAGTTTCCAAACCCAAGTTTCCATCATTTTATTATAGATCTTTTTAGCTCTCCCTTGGCTAGGCACTCGAATCTGCTTCTGGAAAGTCAAGGAAATGTCTCAGCGTTTTGTTTTTTAAACAAATGGGCCACCTTCCTCTTGTCTCCACCCTCAGCAACACAAGAAACTGGCAGAAATTGTGAAATTAGTTTTCTTAAACATGATGGGCTTCTTAGTCAGGGCTCCCTCCCTCCCTAACCAGTCTCTAGATGGGGTGAAGTAGAAAGATTTATTATTCCGAAGTCCAAAGTGAGCCCCCATTTACATATGGGCTATTTTTATCTGGCTCTGGTTGGCACCCCCCAGGCCCTAGGGATACTTTTGCCTGGGGTACTGACTACACACTTGCTCCCAAGGGGCCTAGGCTCCAAATGCTCTCGGGCCCTTGTTCTCGACTTCTCTTAGGAGCTGGCTTGATCCACAATCTCTGTTTTTAACTTGCTGCCTTCTCTTCGCAAGAGCTTTTTGGTTTCTTTGGCAATTCCTTTGACTCGAGTATGTGTCAAGGGGTCTACTCTGAGCCCAGCACTGGGCCTGTTTCCTCTAGAAGTCAGAGAGGCCATGGAGGGCCTATGTGGAGGGCAGTGGAGAGGCGGGGGGTGTCGCAGTTGGGAGCATTGACTCTGGACACAGCCTGCCTGGTTTGAATCTTTGCTCTTCTCCTTACTACCCAGGGCCAGTTATGTAACCCCCCCGTGCCTCAGTTTCCCTCCCATGAACCATGGATGATACTAACCCCTACCACTTGGGGGTTGCTCTGAGAGTTGAGTTTTACATGTAAATCTCATGGAGCTGTGACTGGCATATAGCACTACTGTCCTCTGAAGTTCTGTGGCACTGCATATTATATATGCAGTGTGGTCTCTTCCCTCCAAAACTATAGTCCAGCTGGAGAGGTCAGATTGCTCGAAATATGGGAAGTTACTAGCCATACCTGGGCCTGTGCTCAGATGAGTGCCTGGGAAGGTCCTGGAGGAGGAGGAGGGGCTTCTTTTCCTTGCACCCAACACTTGCTCTGCCTTGCACCCAGCATGTGCTTCTCTGTCTCCGTATCTCTGCCTGTGCTGTTCCCACGTCCTGGAATTCCTTTCTTCCTACCTGGAGTTCAAGTTCAAAAGTGTCCTCCCCCAGGCAACCTTCCCCACTGCTTCTGAAACCTTCTTTCTGCCCAAGTCATCTGCCTTGGGAGAGGCCTTGCACCTTATCTCCTCTGTCAGAGGAGGACGGAGTAGCCGATGGTCCCTCTCAGCTCTGCCTCCTGGATGGAGAGGGCTTTGGTGAATGGTTGAGTTTGGGATTTTAGACCAGGGGTGAGAAGGCTCTAAGAGAACACACAGAGAGGTTGGGTTTGGGCTCTACTCAGCCCCTGATGGGGGCTCCCCCTACACTGGCCCACGCTTTCCTTGGTGGGGAAAATGGCCCACCCTGGAACTAAGCAGTTCCTTGTCAAATTTCAAAATGGCAAAGGCAGTTGGGTTGTTTAAAGGAAAACTCAAACGTCCCTTGTGCCTGCCTCTTTCTTTCTCTTTTTCCAGGAAGTACCACACACTGGGTGAGAAAGCTGGCTGTGCTCCAGCAAACTGTTGAGGCTCTAGCCAATTCTAATGCAAGTCTTACTTTTTGTTGCCTCAAAGGTTCTTCAGAAGACCTGAAATTCTGCGTGCTGTATCTAGCAGAGGTGAGTCCTTCCCCTGCATTTGAGGCGGGTGATCTGTGACCCAGTGCTTGAGGGAAGACGTTGGGTCGGGTTCTAGTACAGAGTTGCAGGGCCAGCCTCCAAACCAACACCCACAGTGGTCCTGGGCAAGCCCAGAATGTCAGCTTCTAGCTCCTTAGGATGGGAATAAAGGTTCCTGCCCCACGTCTCCTACCTCTAGGTAAAAGAGCAGTGCATGAGCAAGTGCTTGGGGTGAACAGAAGGACACCTGTGATCCCACTTAGGACCTCCTGGCCTCCAGTGCCTGCAGGGCTCAGATGAGGGTGTATTACCCCATTTATTTATTTAAGGACCTTCCCCAGGAGAATTCCCTGGTTCCTTTGGCTGCCCCTTGCTTCCTCTTTTTCTAGGAAGTACCGCCAGGACCCCTGCTACAGGGTCTTTTCAGTATTTCAGAAGGTCTGTTGGTGCTTGTAGCTTTACCTGGGCCAGACAGTATGGGCTAAAGAATATCTTGTGTCTGTGTTTTGGGCTGGGATGACACCCATGCGGTATGAGTGATATTCCAGGTTATCTGTCACATCAGAAGCTCACACGGGCAGTTCTGTGCCTTTGCTGAGCAAAGACACGCAAACAACTTATTGCTTGATACAATTTGGTAGATAAAATATCATTAAATCAGGGGTTTAATTAAAGAGATCCTTGGTGATGAAAAAGCAGAAAGCCTCTGAGCCATGCAAAGTCTTTGCAATTTTCAGTGAATTTTCTATTCCCAGGCTTGTGTCATTGCTACTAACAGCAGGGCAGTGTCTGTCCCTGGTAAGGATCCTTAGAACCTTCCTGCCCTTTGCCTCCACTTAAGGCTGCCTCATCCAACAGTCCTGGGACTCTGTCTACACTGGCCACACCCTGGGTGTAGGGCATGGTCTACACTGGCTGGCCAAGAGGAATATACACTTTAGTGAAGTAATTTGTGCACTACTGATGAATGAAAACCACTCCTCATGTCCTGGCTGTGAAAAGTGGTACAAGGTCTTGAGTGGGTCTTTGAATAGCCCTGTGAGGATGGAGTTGATGAGAAGTTAGCTTCTGAGGAAACCAGAGAGCTCCAAAGGGGCATGGAAGTTGTCAGAGCTGAGTGTGGGATCTGGGCTGCCTGAAAAGTAGACCTGAGGGCCAAGAGGGCATTGGGTGTCCTCCCCAGTGTCAGCTGCATCCCCACTAGACACAGGAAATGGCTTTGAAGTGGAGGTGCTTTGAAGCTGGGGGGGTCTTCAGTTGCACAAAGCTGCGTGAGCAGAGTGCAGCTCAAGAGAAGCTGTGAGCCACACCCGGAAGTGCCTGAGCTCTTGCCCCTCCAGCCTCACCACTCTGCATTCTGATGCTCTCGGACAGTGCCTGAAATGCAGCCCCAGGTTCTTTAGTGCCAAGAGAGCTTCCTGTCAGGCTGGGTTTGTTTTTCCCAGAGAAAAGCACTTCTGTTCCAATGGTTTCCAGGGAGTTGTGACCTCCTGGCCCTCCAAAGATTGATGAAGAGATATTGATTGCTTTTATTTCAGCAAAGTGCCAGGTGATCCAACCCTGAGGGGCTGGGGGATTGAAGCTCACACAGTGAGAAGCTTCTCTTTTCTCTTAATGGGTTGCTATTTATGAGGGGCTGTAATGCTGGGAGGATGCCTGCCTGGACTGCATCCTGGAAACTTCTTGACAAGGGTGGTTTTGAATCCCAAAGAAAACCCCAAGCTCACATCTTAGTTGGACCCTCCAAGTGGTTTCTCCTTGTGGCCTAAAAAGCAGGGTGGCACCCAGATCTCAGCCATGAGATTCTGGGTGGGGTTGTCCTAAGCAGTCCTTGACTCCAGGTTTTCTATTCCCCTGGACAAATCCATGGGATGGATGCAGCCCACAACTGGCTTCAGAGCACAGGGGCCTTGGGACACTGGGCATGATGGTCAGGGACCACTTTATAACCTAGAGTCTGATGCTGGCTCCAGCAATTTAAGAGTCTGTGCTTTGGAGGTAGGAAGACCGAGATTTGAACCTTGGCTCGGCCATTTCCTGATTGATCTGGGGTAGAGTTACGTACTCATCTCTGAAACAAAGCTGATGGGTGCCTACCTTTCAGGGATGTTGTAATGATTAAATGAGATTCAATAAGCTACTGTGTCCAAGGCACTTAGCACCGAGCCTGGCACACAGTGAGTATTCAGTAAATGGGAGCTATTATTATTGTCAGCCTCATAACAAGGGGAAGAGCTTTTCATATTCGTTTACTCCCCATTAAAGACATCACAAATGATTTATCGATCTTTTAAAAAGAAATCTAAGAGAAACAGCTTACATTCTTTGTAATGTGCACGTACGGTGACGCAGTTTTGGCAAGATCACAGACTCTGGAGGAGGCAGGAGGCAGAATTTGAATCTCTCCTCTCCTGTGGCCTCCTGGGCCCAGTGAATTAACCTTTTTGAGCCTTAGTTTCCTGATCTTAAAAATGGGCACAGCAGTGCCTTTCCTTCCCCCCTATGTCATAGGGTCATTAGGGGAGTTGAGTTAAATAAGAGAACATTTGTCAAAGCAGGCGAACATAACTCATAGCAACAGAGGTATTGGGTTTTACAAAAATAAAATTAATCCAGGAACAAGGAGGTGGGGCAAGATGGGAGTTTAAAAGAGGCCAAAGAAGCTGGGTGTCTTGTTGAATTTGGGGATGCTTCTATTTAAATGCAGAGGGCTGGGCAGCTGGGGAAGTCTGTGCTTTTGGCCCCTCTGCCCACTGTCAGCAGTGACTGTCTCTGAGTTAAGTCAGGAGGCCTTGTGGGTTGTCCCTGGAGCCCAGAATTGAGGGCTTGGAAACCAGCCAGTTGGGTCACCCCTGGGCTGAGGAGACTGTTCACATACAGAGGCAGGCAGGCAATGGGGCTCCGGATTCAGGTACACAGAGAAAGCAGAAGGTGGCTGACGCTCTGGCAGATGGGAATTCAGCCCCCCTGGAGAGAGCTGTCTCAGTGTTCCCTCTCTCTTGGCCGGACCAGCCTCGAGAGCTCCAGGCAGCACTCGGAGAGGAGTCTTGGGAGCAAGGACTTCCCAACAAATGTTTGCCCATCTGAGACAGCCAGCCCCTATCCCCAGGCCAGGCCTGGGTCTAGGTCCTTGGTGCCTCGGAAGCCTTCCGGGTCCTCTGGCATTACAGAGGCCTTGGCCTGAAGCTCTTGGAGCCAGAGATCTGGCCCCACACTCTGCTAGGAGGCAGGCAACGTGGTCTCCAGCCTGGGTGGAGAAATTTGGCTTTCCAATGGAGATTCTTTCCAGGATAGGTGGAAGGTGGTTCTTGCGGGTGTTGGTAAAATAGGGATAATCACAGCTGCAACCTTGCAAAGGTTGTTGGAAGAAATGTGAAGACTCTGCTGGTGAAGCAGGGCGTGGAGCATGAGGTGGCTGCCTCAGAACCAGGGAGTGGGCCGCCCGCTGGCTGGGAGAGGTCTGCCCAGCCTGGGGAGACTTTCTTGCACTTTGGTGAAATGGGTGCGGCCAGCCTGGAGCTCAGAGAAGTGGTCAGCAGTACAAAAAGCTGCCAGTGAACTTGCAGCTGCCCTGAGACCCACTGGCCTTCAGAGCTTCTTCTGAAGGATTCTGTGCTCTGCTCCAAGCCCTAGTCTGGAAGGGAGAGAGCATTCTTGCCTGCCAATGGCATGGGGGCTTCTTCGGGGGCCTCCCTGGGCTCCAGAGATGCAATTCCAGCAGGTGGTTCTCCAAAGATTTGAATCTTCCCTTTGCCACCCACTGGCAGTAACACCTCAGTGGGGCCCCAAGCTACTCTGAGCCTTGGTTTTTCCTATCCATGAAATGGGAATAACAATCCATGCTCTGCCCAACTCTGCACGGAATTGTCGAGATCAAAATGAGCTCATGGATGGGGAAGTGCTTTTTAAAATTGATAATTAGATAAAAAGAACTATCATTAAGGCAGAATTCCAGCTTTAGAACAGAAAGAGGAGAAAATGGAAGCTCAGGGACATTGAGGGGTTTGCCGACGGCCCCATGTTAGGTAGAGGCAGGGCTGGGAGGCTTGGGCCAGTGCCTCCTTTGTGGAGTGAAGGCCATTCAAGCTGGAGAAACCAGCACCCCTGCCTCACCCCCTCCTTCTTTACAGGGAAGAACACAGGAGCAGAAGGCCCTCTGGTCAGCTCCAGCCCCAATGAGCTTTTCTCTGGGGAATCTTGGGGACTTTTTCCATGCTGTGGCTGGGGGTTTGGGGAATGGCAGGTAGCTGCTGCTAAGTGGTAGCTTCAGAGTTGTCCAACTACAGCCACCGATTCCCTGAAGCCAGGAGGCAGGGTTCCTTTCCTCTCTCCTAGGATGCTTTTAGGAAGATCAGCTCCTGAGTACTTTGGGGCAGGGAAGGAATGGCCGGCACCTTGTGAACACTTAACACAGGGAGACAACCTTGCCCTGAGGAATGGGTTTGGATGGTGGAGTAGAAAATGTCCCCAGGTGCTGTGATGCTGTGAAGCATCCCCAACCCAGGACCTTGGCATCTGCTGTTCCTTCTGCCTGGAACAGTTTTCCCCAGGGCTTCCCATCCTGGCTCCTTATCAGCCAGATCTCTGCTCAGATGTCACCTCTTCAGAGAGGCCTTCTCCGGCCACCTAGCCCAAGTAGGATCCCTCCCTTTATGACCATGGGGCATTTGCACAATTTGTAACGGTGTCGTTTATCAGTCGTTGGTTTATTGTCTCCCTGCACCCCCCAACCTGAGGACAGAGCTTGGTCTGTCTCATTTACCTTGTGATCACAGGGTCTAGTTCAGTCCCTGACACCCAGCAGGGGCTCAAAAGATATTTATTTAATGAATGAATTACTGAGTAATAACAATAATAGCTACTGTTTGTTGAGGCCCACGATGGTCCTTACGGCTTGCCTTCCCCGCTGCTCCGTGATGTAAGCGATGTCGTCATTCCCGTTTTACGGAGAGCTTGGGGCTTCCCTGGGCGGACAGCTAGGAAGCAGCAAAGCTGGGATTCAAACCAGCCTGTGCAACTGCAAACCGAGGGAGACTGGATAGAAACCCTGCCTCTCCCTCTGTTACAGGCCATCCGGCTTGTGGTCTCACCTCCTGGGCTGAGTTCATCTAATCACCACCCTGTGGGGTTATAATCAAATTCCCGTGGAGTCAGAAGGCGCTTGTGATCCCCTGATCCCAGCACCCCGTGGTGGGCGATAGCGCTGGGCATGGCCCCTGCCTGTCCCCGGCATTTCTGGCAGCGCTGTGGGCCGAGTCCTCAGGTCCCAGCAGCTCCCTGGTGCTTGTGCCCAAGCTGGCCTGGGTTTAACCTCATACCAGAAGTTCTTCCAGACGACCAGAGATTACTGAGTCTGCTACATGGCAAGCACTGCTCTGGGCACAGATGAAAAAGGCCTTCATAGGAGGAGTTTATAATCTAGTTAGGGAGAGGAGAGCACAGCACTTAACGAGGTTAAATAGCAAAGCGGGATTTAAATGTCTGCTGCGCCAGAGACGACCTGCACTCAACTGAGCTGAGGAGCCATTGATCGGACACAGATGATGTGCCAGGCACTGGTGGCACTGAGAGGGCCACATGACTCTGCCCACCAAAGACTTCCTAAAGAGACCAGGGTGGTCATTTGGGTTCTGTTCAGTGTGTCCATCCAACCACAGTCTAGCCTTGTGATGAGCGTGCTGAGGTGGAGGAGGGGTTCTCTGAGGTGGGGGCGCATCAGCCGGGGAGACCTTGGTCTTCTGGGTTCTCCACGTGCTCCCCCAGCTGCTGCCTTGTGCGGCCTGCCCCTGGGGCTGACCTCACAGCTCTCCACAGGCCTCCTCTGTGTGGGTGCCACCCGCCTCCCTCCCCTCCCCCGTCTGTGGGCACGCGGCTCCTGGCTGGCCCCGGGACCAGCATCCCTGCTCCTCTGGCTGCCTCGATGCCTCCAGGGATTAATGTGCATTTGTGGCTTTTCTCTGGCACTTCCCTCCCTGCTGCAGCCTCGCCCTCTGGAGCCCAGGGAGGGCTTGGGCCTGGGAGCCCCCTGAACCAGGGAGTAGCCCTGACCGTGCCTTTCTCCATTTTCCCTGACGTCAGAAGGCAGAGTGCTTATTCACTTTGGAAGCACACTCACAGGAGCAGAAGAAGAGGGTGTGCTGGTGCCTGTCGGAGAACATCGCCAAGCAGCAACAGCTGGCAGCCTCGCCCCCGGAGAGCAAGGTAAGGGCCTCGCTGACGGCCATAGCCCCGGCTGCCTCCCCTCCCCTCGGCCAGCCTGGACCCTCGGGCCTTGGAATGGAGCTTGGGACCAGCCGCAGCCTCAAACTTGAATCTGGGCAACGAGCTCTTGGCAAGGAGGCCTGCTCTCGAAGGTCTCTCCCCCTTGGCATTTCACTGGGTCTACTGAGTGGGCTTAATGTTGCCTGGGTAAAGCGATGGAGCCACAGTGAGCATGACCTTTCAGTTCTTGGCTCCGTTCTTTGGTTTGCTGGTGGCAAGCTTTAATTGGGGCTGGCCTCCCTGCTGCTGCTTGGCGTGCCTTCCCCCTCTGTCATTGGGCAGGCTGGGCCCAGGGACAGCACCCTGGAGTTTAACATTGGCTCTGCGCAGACGTAATTGGGAGGGGAGGTTGCTGCAGAGGCCGTTACAGTTCGGTGCAGGCCACAGCCAAGTGGAGCCCAGCTTGGACTGCTGGGAGCTGGGGACCGGCCAGGCCTCTGGAAAGCCAGCGGGAGCCAGCGGGGAAGACTAGGGCCTCCTGGTGGAGACTGACCTGGGTTGGGTGCTGCTCAGCCAGTGTGCCCACCCACCCTGTACCTGTGGAGGGGGATGAGAGCTGGACCACAGCCTTCCCTTTGACACCCCGATGCCAGTCATGAGTTATTGTCCCCCATTTGTGAGCCATTTGGGTCCCATCTCTTACTAAAAGTGCTGGCTGTTTGGGGAGTTTGCCTGGCTGCAGCAGAAGGGGCAGAGGTGATCACTATGCAGGATCTGGGGGAAGAGGCTAAATGAAGAAAGAAAGTGGCAGCCTGTAAGCTCGCTGGCCTCGGTGCTTCTGCCGACGTCCCCAGGCCCACCGGGCCGCATGCAGAGGCGAATGGAGGGGCAGTGAGCGGACAGGCCTGCGGAGGGCAGGAGGGAGAAAGGGGTGCTTGGCGGCCTTTCCTCGAGGGGCTGGTAGACAGCAGCTCCCCAGCTATTCCCTAAGGGAGTAAGAAGAATCTGAGAGTGACATAATCTTAGACTTGAAAGTTGTCATCTGGTTTTCCTCTAGCCAGGGGCAAGAATGACCCATGAGGGAAGAGGTGGGAGGAGCATGTGCTTCTGAGCCACCCTCCACCACTGCCTGGCACTGAGACCTTGAGCAAGTCACTACACTGTTCTGCGCATCGCGGTCCCCATCCGTAATCCGGAGACCGTAGTTCCTACCCCAAAGGGCTGTGAGACTTAAATGAGGTGGTGCCCATGGAGTTGCCAGCACAGTGCCTGGCACCCAGCAGGTGCTCAATCAGCTGTAGCTGTGGGGAGAGCACTGCCCCCTCCTCTGCCCCAGGTGGCTCTTGGTGACACTGGCTGGTTCCCACCATAGGTCCTTGGACTGAGCAGGACCCTGCAGCTGCTGCTACGGGTGGCCTTGCCACCACTGGCCCTGAGTTGGTCAGTCAGGAGCCACTCCCTCGGGCAGCCCCTCAGACGTCACAAGGCTCAATGCGCGTCCCCCAGCTTTCTTTTCCTTGAGCTTAGCCTACCTGGTTTGGGGCAGAGAGTCCTTTGAGCTCTTTGTGGCCATTTTGGGATTTAGTCTGGGTGCTGCAGGAAGGGCTGAGGTGGTTGCTTTGCCGGATCCAGGGGAAGAAGCGAAATGAGTTTGGTGGCTTTGGAATATTTTGGCAACAGCCATCTCAAAGCCTTGGAAAATCTCTCCATCTTTGGGTTCAGGAAGGCCGTTTGAGTGGTCGAAGGTGGGCTGGGATTCTGAAGCAGGCCCTGGTCCCTGCAGAGCCATGGGCCTGGCTGGCTGACCATGGAAGGGCCTAGTTTTGGGGCTTCACCTAGATCCATGGGTATCCTGGGCAGGCAACAGCTGGGTGCCTCTTCAACCCAAAGTGCTTAAAGGAGAAGCTGTGAGCTGGGCAGGAGAAGGGTGAGAGGGAAGGCCCAGATGTGCACCCTCCATGTGCCTACCCGCCTGAGAAGGCAGTTGCATTTGTTAGGCAGGCCCTGTGTGGGTCTCACTGCCCAACCTCACCCCCATCTCCAACATTCACACTTGGAGTCTTAGTCTTAGTCCGTCCTGTCCCTTACAGATAGATGCTCCCTGAGAGTAGTTCTGGTCCCTCAGCGATCCGAGAATGTGTTAGTGTCCTCAGTGACTGGGCCAAGGAACTGTGCTCAGCTCCATCAGGTCCCGGCAGCC